>NC_064848.1:9419513-10619513 GCF_024139225.1 Suncus etruscus
TCTTCTTGGTTTATTTTAGCTACAATTTGGCTGAAATTTACACTCAGCTTGCAGGAGCTTCCCCAAGCCAGAATCAATCACCAGGCATGCCTATCTTTGAGTAGAAACCATGAAGTACAGACCTGCTAGGGTTCAAAAAAAAAAATCAACAGAGCTTCAGCCCCTCCACATTTCCTGGTTCACTAAAGAAGCTACTTCCATTAAGAATTCTCACTCGGCTGTAACCCAAGAAATAAATCAGGTGCTCAACTGAACCACACTTCCAGGGTGATCGCCCATCAAGCATCAGAGTGTTGGCACTGCGGGCACCAATATTTATAGATTGGGTCAAGCAATGATACATTAAGTATGTTTGATGAAACTGAGGTCAACGGGGGAGGAGAGAAGGAAATGGAGCATTGGAATGCTACAGAATTAGCTACAGAATGTTCTAAGTGGCCACTGAGGACCTGGAGGGGAGTGTGTGTGGTAGATGGGATTTCCATGGTGGGCTAGAAGGGAGGTTCAATTTCACTTCCTTAACTGGTCGAGCCTCCAATTTAGTGGTTGTTGAAAACACAACTGTTTCTGCAAATAGCATGCTGTCCAGCTTCACTCCAATTTTATGTTCCTACAGTACCTGACATGTAGCAGGTATGAAGAAATTGTGTGCTAAAGGAATTAATTAGCAGAGTTAAAGGCATGAAGCCCTTTGCAAAAATAGAGTGGTTGGAGTTTTGCTTACAGAACTAAGTGCTACTCACTTCACTGAGTACCAGCTTGGCAAGGGGCAGTGCTCAGGGTGCTATAGCAAGTCCTGCCTTGAGGATAAGAGGATTTAGTAGAGGGAATAAATGGTCCACATGTAAAGAAGATTCTTCATTTCTAAAGTGCTTTCTTTCTCTTTTGCCTTCTTGGAGGATAAACGTATTGAGTTAGCCCAGCAAACTGTTTTCACTGGAAAAGTTTAGAATGTTTTCAGAAGGAATGTGGAAAGAAAGGTGGAAGCACTATTTAGGAATACACAAAATAGGGTTGGATATTAAGTCAACAGTTCTGGAAGTCAAGCCATTATCCCAGGCAGAATCTTCTTAATTCTTTATGCCCTTTACTAGACTATCAATCATCTTAACTCCTAGATTCCTCCCAATGAAGGGACAAAATTTGTCTGTTTGCTTTAAAGTTGGAGATCGGAAGGGAAATATGTAGTGGGTACAATTTCCATTCTCACCCCTGCTATGAACCCTCTGAGAGGAGTTCCTCAGCAAGGCTGAAAGTGGACTAAGAGGATGGGAGTATCAGGGAGTAGAAATTAGGACTGGCTACCACCACCCACATATCCTCAGATAACATCCCATATGAATTAACCATATGGGTCCTGACCAAGTCCTGGAGTTGTTCTGCCATTGGTGCTGGATGTGCATGTCTTTGGCCCAATGGCATTCAAATGAAAACTTTCTCAAGGACTCAGACTGACCAGTCAGTCCCTTTCAGCACAGGAATTCATATAGATGTATAATCCCTGGGCTCCCTCTTAGTTGATTTTTACTTAATAAATGGATAAATACTCTCTCAATAGGATTGTTCAAAATAATAAAAGTTATCTATCTGGTCACTGTTGACTACTTTGTCCCTACTCATCAATATTGGGAGTAAAAGTTGGCCAAATTTGAAAAAGCAAACCAGTCATTGGTATATCTACCTATGTTCAATTTTCTCTACCAATAAATTGCAGAGAAGTAGGAATCTAGCCAAATGACCAGAAAGAGGAAATTCAGAATAAATGCAGAGTAAGATGGGGATTGTCTGACCATTTTCCTTTTTTTGTATTTCAGGCCATACTGCTTTATTTTCCTGACAGGATTGTTTCATTCCATCCCATTGGGCAGAGGAGGTTAACATTGACATCTGTTAGATACTTTGATGGAAAATCAGAAATGTGGCTCACTATTTAAATGCAGTCATTGGTTCAAGGGATATACTTTTGGTTAATCATAGAAGTATCTATCTATTTAAATACAGTGATTGGTTAGGTTGAATATTGGTACATACAGGATCAATCTCTTCTATTCTTTAATACAGAAATGCTAAGAAAATAAAAGACTCTTTTTAAAAATATGAAGCCATGAAGTGCATTACTTACCTTTTGTAAAAAGGGGTGATATGTATCTTTTCCTTCATATGATGAAGAGCTCAGCATACAGAGAAACAAAGATATACCTAAGGAAAGGTAAAATTTCATTGACATAATTTGTTCCCTTAAGTGCATCTGTTCCTAAAGTTAACCTTAGACTCCATAGTTACAGAATTCTCTTCTTTTATTTTATCTCCAGCTTGTTCAGGCTCAGGGTTTTGCTTTGTTTTATTTTGCTTATTTGGTGGTTATTTGGCTTTCATTTCAAAGGAGTGTCTTACAGACAGGCCTAAAAAGATGCCTGTAGCAATAAGTAAGGTCTAGACCTAAAAAGTTGCAAATCTGTTTGCTTATGTATTTTATTGATAAAACAGCTGGAAAGGAGAGCAGCCAATAAAAAGCAAATGGGTGTATATACCAGTGGTTGCTATGTGGCATGTAAGGAAGCCAATGGTACAAAGGGCACCAATGAAACCTGTAGGACTGATCACAAGTTATGGAAATCCTGAAAAAGAAAATTTTCCCTTTCTCTATAGAAGATGGAAATGCAGAGAAAGCATTGGGGTAGAATATAGTTATATAGAAACAAACTTGGAGGAGGTTTACTCTTACTTTAAGCCAGAGCTGTCCTGTAAAAGAAACTATAATCTTTATCGACTCATCTTGCCATCTACTTTTTATGTGTCTAGAACCACAGTTGGGAGACGTATATTGTGAGGGACCAAAAAGAACATGGCTCGGGGCTGGAGCAATAGCAGAGCAGGAGGATGTTTGCTTTGCATGCAGCCGACCTGGGACAGACCCAGGTTTGATCTCCAGCATCCCATATGGTCCCCTGAGTCTGACAGGAGTGATTTCTGAATGCAGAGCCAGGAGTAACCCCTGAGCACTGCCAGATGTGGCCCCAAAACCAAAACAAACAAACAATAAAGAACATAGGTGCTTTGTTTTTACTACTTTATAAAAGAATATAAACAAAAGAGTAATTTACTAATTGTCCACAGTGATTTCTTAGTATTATTTACTATTGCTAATAAGTAAAATTTTAATAGTATTTTACTTAGGGGCCACACACAGTAGTCATTATTAGAGGGCTACCCTGACTGTCCTCAGAGGCTGTTCTCGGAGTTTCAGGGATCAGATAGATTCTCCGGCATGCAAAGCCTGTGCCCCAGCCTGAGAGTAGAGCTTCTCTTTCTCTCTCTCCTCTTTGTTCTACTTTTTCAGAAGAGTTTCCTCTTTGTGTCCAAGAGGGAGCATGACTTCCTGAAGATCACTAAGCATGTCAATGGCATGTTAGTGTCAAGAACTGGCATAAAGTCAAGATCCCCTATGCTTTCCAGTTGTTAGAGGAATGGCAGGGAATCTTTGCACCTTTTCTCATAGGCCAGTGGGAGTGCTCCCCCTGTATCCATTTTCTATGGCTGTTGCACAAATGATTACAAAGGCAGAAGCTTCCAACAGCTCCTGTTTATTAGCTCGTGGCACTGTAGGTCAGAAATCTGACCCCAGGGGGCTGGGTTATTTTGCTCAGGATAGGAAGCAACTGACATCAAGGCACTGGGCAGTCTGAACACTACTCTAGAAGTCCAAATAAAGATCCACATTCAATCTCATTCTTCTTGTTGGCAACATTTAGTTTCTCATACATGCAAGTACGCAGGACTCTGTTCTCCATGTCCCTGAAGGCTGCTTTCAGTGTCTAAAATCTACTGAAATACCTTGCCACATGGCCTCTTCACCTTCTAACTGGAAAGGCTGAATCGTATCAAATGCTCCATTTTTCTTCCTTCCACTAATTGGAGGTGATACCCCCTTGGATTAGGCCAGGACCTTGCCGTCATCTATTTTATTTTACTTTATTTATATTAGAAGTGTTTAAAGTCTTCTGAAGCTTTCTAATTAGAAAAAGATTCTTTTTATTGATTGAGATTCTTTGGTTTACAATCCGATTAATATTGGTTTCTCATGCACATAATTCACTGACCAAGGATCTTAATACTCTGCAAATATCCTTTCATGATCGCTACAAGAACGAGAGAAGAAAAATGTGGGTACTAAAGGGCCCAGTAATTTTGGGAAGCCATCTTGTATTTTACTTCCCAGAACAACCCCCTTGCCCTGGGACAGACCACACCTATGCCCAACCATGCATTTCACGGCACCACTATGTGGGTCTGTGAGGGATTGGCAGGAAGTGTACAGACATACAGAGGACAAGTCTACCAGCTCAAAAGAAAAAGCAGAATTAAGGACCAGAGTCAAGCCCCATTGTCCAACAAGACATTGACTGCATTGTACATCTTATCCCTCAGTGCTATCTCCTTTGCACTGAGACAGTCACCCATCCAGACTGTCAAAAGACTTACACAGTCAACAGTGCAGCCTTGACACTTCCTCTGTGATCCTACCTCACCTGTCCTGGTGAGGGTGAAACCCTTTTCTGTTCTACCATTTTCTGCATCTAACCTCTGAACTTCCAAAGAAGTTGCACCATTATCTATCAGCATACTGTTGAGGTCTGATAGAGCATCTTGGCAGCAGAGAGGTACCATCATTTAGGTGGATAGAGGGTGTCTATGCACCCGTTGAATAACCCCTACCCTGGATCCCTGTGAGAACTGCCTCTAACAGCTCACAAGCCAGGTTAGTGTGAGCCTGTCCCTGAGAGCTCCTCCATGACAATAGGCTGACCCACAAGCCAGTGTGCAGTCAATGTTCAGAACTAAGTGGATTTTCCCAGTTCCTTTAGGAGCGAGAGCAAGAGTTCCGCAGAGACAGTCCAACTGGGAAGGCACAGCCAAACTGGGGTTCCATCCCTGGTACTATATAGGGTCCACTAGCTCCTACCAAGAGTGATTCCCTGAGCTCAGACTCGGGAGTAAGTCCTGAGCACTGCCACATATGGCCCTCAAAACCCAAAAGTAAAAAGAACAAAGAAAATATGGGAAAGAGCTAAGGCAGATCTCAAATTGAGCCAAGGAGAGCAAGGAATACAATATTAGTCTCCTTCTGGCCTCTGTTTTTTTATTTCATCAAGCTGGCTTCTATCTTTGGGTTTACCAGCATCCTACCACCCTAGGAGCACTCCATGTAAAGTCAGAATCCCCCCACCCCACATGGGCCCAAACAACAGTAGCCCAAGAATCTGGAAGAAACGGAGTGGACCACACTGCCTGATGCCGCCTGGGAGGAGATACGACTCTGAGATTTGCAGGCTCCAGCAGGTCGGCTCTGCTCCGAGCAGTTTGTTTTTTGAAAGTCTCATAAATTTCCAAGAAACTTCTCCAGACAACTGTCACGAGGCTGCACCTGCCAAACAAACACAAACAGAGCTTCTCCTCCACCAGATTAGTTACTTAATTAAGAAGAGAAAGAGACAAGGCACATAATGTGGAGATAATTACCCATCTTGCCAAGTCTCCGAGTGGAGCGTGGAGCGCGCCGGCAAATTGCAGCCCCACCGCTAATGCATATTCATCCCAAGTTGTAACTGCTGCGAACATTTTCCACACAGACAGCATAATGTTCAAGCAGCCATCTGAGTGCCTTCTCGGGTTCCAGCGCTTTCCCGCCCTGCCTTCCCTGTCTCTCTGTGAAGGAATTTACTAAACAAAGCAAAGAGCAAACTCGACGCAGGCGAACGTGATCAAAACTCACTCCAGGAGATGTTGTTGGGAGCAATCCGTGCTGAACCCCACATGGAAGGGGGTTGGGGTTTTGTCCAAAACCTATTGACTCCTTCGATGGAATAGCATTTAATTCAATTATAGGAATTTATTGAGTCTTACTGGGTTAGGCCCTGTGCCAAGCTAGTGTAGAGGTGCAACAAAGATGAATGCAAAGAGGCCTCAGCTCAAAAGGTGCCCAGTTGGTGGTGAGAGGTGCTGTCTGATATGGATTAGGTAAATTCTTTTTTTTTTTTTTTTTTTTTTTTTTTTGGTTTTTGGGCCACACCCGGCATTGCTCAAGAGTTACTCCTGGCTATCTGCTCAGAAATAGCTCCTGGCAGGCACGGGGGACCATATGGGACACCGGGATTCGAACCAACCACCTTTGGTCCTGGATCGGCTGCTTGCAAGGCAAATGCCGCTGTGCTATCTCTCCGGGCCCAGATTAGGTAAATTCTTGATGCTATTTCAATCCCCTTTGACCGACGAAGAAATCAGGCCAGAGAGACTAAGTCAGCTTCGGAACTGACACTGTCTGAGACCCATCCTATGTATAACACAAACAAAGAGCCATTTGGCCTCAAGAAGAAAAATGAAGTCCCCAAGTTACTAAGGCTACTTCCATTGTAAATGACAGGTGGCAAGTGAGATATAAGAAAGATATTTTTCCATGATTTTTTATTTAAAAAATTAGGTATAATTTACCATTCTATTGAAGTCATTTTGAGTTGGCAGTCTTACCATACCAACCACCAGTGTTTCAAGGTCCTTCCATCATTATTCCCTAGCCCTTTTCCTGTATCCCCCAAACAGAAACAGGAAAGGTATTCAATAGAGTGACCTGAATCTGAAGAGGGAAATCGGGCTGGAAAGCTGGAGTTAAATGGCATGAGTACCCGGATGAGATGAGGAAGACAGAGGAGTGTTTGGAGCATAGTTTAGAAAATGGAGCTGGACTGGGAGAGATGGCTCAAAGGGCTGGTGCATCTGCCTGGTAGGTATAAGGCACTGAGTTTGATTCCTACCACCATCTGCTCCCTGTGCAACATTGCTGTGATCTTCATGGTCTCTAGCAGCATGAGATCCAGCTATCATGGCAGTACTATCCTTGAGCATTGAAAACTATCTATCTGAGCCAAAGATCATTGCCAGCAACGACCACTGGATCCCTGAGCACACTTTGCAAGGCTCCCTCAAATAAAGAAAATAGATAAATAACTGACAATGATTTCTTTTAAATGCGGCTATGTTTGGCTCATCTGTTAGCAAGCTGGCTGCCAGGTCTTTGGAGGAGAAAAGCCATAAGGAATGCAAAGAAGAAATTGGACTTGGTTGTTTTCTGCTCACGAGGCGGCAGCAAACTGACAGTGTAGTGAGCTTTGTTTCAAAGCATATCGGGCCACCCACATCTGATCACTAATTCCCCATACTCTGCCTTCCTAGCCCTAGGCCAACCAAGAGAGCCAATGAGGGGCCATTTTTGGAACACTAATAAAGATGGAAAAATGAGCTCACTTCAAAGAAACTCAGCCTTTCTTATTTCAAGTTAGGTCCTGAGGACCTCCAAGGACATTACTGGGATGATTATGGTTAGCCTCCCTGGTATAACCTTAAGATTAGGGCAGGGGCCAGAGAGATAGCATGGGGGTAAGGCATTTGCCTTAGACGCAGAAGGATGGTGGTTCAAATCCTGGCATCCCATGTGGTCTCCTGAGCCTGCCAGGAGTGATTTCTGAGCATAGAGCCAGGAGTAACCCCTGAGCGCAGCCGGGTGTGACCCAAAACCAAACCAAACCAAAACAAAACACAAAGAAGATTAGGGCAAATGCCACCTCTTCACCCCATGACACTACTTGTGTAATTCAGCAACAAAGGGAGCACCAGTAGGATGCCAGCTGCAATTGATTGGAGTTGCTTGGAGCTCTGGTGATGAACTGTTGTGGACAGTTTTGTTAACTGACCTGGTGAATCATGGTCGATTAGCAATGCCTGCCAAGGACCTGGAATGCATGAGAGATCACAGGTATCTTTCATTCTTGCCATTTGTCCCTGGGTTTGGGGCTAATTTCAACCTCCATTAATTCTCAGGTTATTTTCCCATACAGCTAAAGGGGGACGGATCAGAAAACAATAAAAACTATCATCAGGGACTGGAGAGATAGCACAGCAGTAGGGTATTTGCCTTAAATACAGCTGAACCAAGAGGAACCTGATTTGATTCCCAGCATCTCATATGGTTCCCCAGGCTGCCAGAATTGATTTCTGAGTACAGAGCCAGGAGTAACCCTTGGGAACCGCTGAGTGTGGTACAAAAACCAATTAATCAATCAATAAAGTTTTTATAAAAAATTAAAACTATGATCAGATGAACTCATAAAACTGGAATTCAGGAAAGTGGTTTTCTTCTCTCATTGCCCTTTTCTGGAAAGAATAAGGAAAAAGTTTTATAGTGGTTTTAGTCTTCACTCTACATCAGAATAGCTGGAGATGGGAGAGGGGGAATGGTGGTTGTAGGGAGTGTGCTTGACTTGATTTAATGGTTCCACAGAAGGTCACTTGCCACTGAACAGGCATGGGTCAGGCATTAGCTCTCAGGTTTCTGATGTGCAGCCTGGGTGACCACTTATGTTGCCTGCATGCCCAATGGAAGCAGCAGACAAGGCCCAGGGTTCATGCCCTACCTTAAGGTTGCACTTCCTCGGTGGGCTCTGATCCCTAACTAGGAGGAGAGGGCAGCTCAATTGGCAACTTAAGGCATAGATTCTGTGAGCTGAGAGTTATTAGAAGGATAGCAAATTTCACCTGTGTGGACATAAGCAGCTCCTACTGAGCTTTAAGCTACCCTGCAGGAAGGAGGGACAAGATTAGGACAAAGAGCAATGAACACATAATCAGATATATCAATGGCTGAAGATTATCTAGAACAGAGACCCACAGTGCGAGGGTGGAAGAGAAAAGCAGGGAGGGCCTGGGACCCAGACCAAGTGGCCAGAAATGAACTTACAAAGAATTGAGGTCATGTTAGGCTGGGTTTTAACAGATGTGAGACTCTTCAGCTCTACCTGCCCACATCCAGCCAATGGCCAGTGGCCAGCCGCCAGTGGCCATGACTGCCTTCTGCCTTCACATTTCCTATTCAAATGAGTTTTTCAACAACACATTTGCCTTCTGACCACAACTTCTTTTAACCAAGTTGAATTCCAAAATTAGCTTCACAGACAGACTTTCAGTAACTGGCCCTTATAAATTATCACCAGAAGGTTCCAGTTCCTTCCAGATAGCACAGTGGGCTCCCTCAGCCAAGGTCTCTTTCTATCTCTGCCTGAGCCTCAGGCTCCTCCTCTCCAGTCTGTACCCCTGGGACTGCCAAGATCCTATTTGTTGTTTCAGCTTGGCACCTGCCCAGGATGTTTCTTGGTCCCTTCCAGACTCCCACCTGTTCACAGGGACTTCTAAATTAGTCATTTGTTGTCAAGGAAACTCAGCTTCCTTCAAGTGTGATTCCCCCAAGGACTCTGGCAAGGGAGGGCAGGATTTGCAAGGACTCACTTGGTGCATGCATTCATACATGAAACCACCTTTCAGAATTTGGATGGCAAAGACGGGGTGATAGTTTAAGATGGAAACTTCTCAAGGTTAGTATCACCGGAGGGTGATTTATAGAGTTTAGGGCTACAGACTGATCTGAATCGGCATGTAAAAGTTGGGCTGGGTGCTGAGAGACCATGACCCAGCAGGCAGAATGTGGGGAGGTGAAGGAATACAATCATTTCAATTTTTGTGATGCATCAACATGGTTCTTGAGGGTCATCTTGTGCAAATTGACCATAATTCTCCAGCTTTATCACCTGACATTGCTTTTAGGTATGTATCTTTATGTATATCTGAGATGGAGATTCAAAGATTCTGAGGCACAAAGATTCAACAGATCCAAGAGGCAGACTCATGCTTTGCAGTATTTTCTCTGAAACTTCTACTTTCCTGGCAAGCCTCACAATGAAAGGAGGATTTCAAAGTGGCTAAAGACAAATCAGCCTTTAATTACATTCCAGATCTGATTGAATCAGAGGGACAGGGAGCATGGATATGGCCAGAGTCATTTTGCTCAAGGTCATTCTTCTTTGAAGAGCCATCCATCCATATCTGGAGACCCACAGATTTCTTCACTGTTTAAATACTTATTCATCACTGACACTCAGGTCACCACATGAAAACCTCTTTGGAAGCTGTCAAGTCCTGGAATAGAGGTGATGGTTATCATAGGTATTTGCTCTGGCCACTAACACGACTCAAGCCCAAGATGTAGTTGTCCATCATATAAGAGGGACTCTGTGTTCTCATCTCTGTTTTATAGGTGCACAGAAATACACAAGCTGCCCAAAGTCACCCAGTGAGACACACTTAGTGTCCTTCCTCATTCTTCTCCTCCTCATCCACCAGGGGTGCTGGCCCTGACTCTAATGTTCTCCAGATATCCAAATATCCAATGACTCTCTCATATTTTCAAACCAATGCATTTGAATTCAACTCTTTTTTTGTTGTTGTTGTTCTTGTTTGTTTGATTTTTTTTTTTTTGGTTTTTGCTTGTTTGATTTTTTTTTTTAATTTATGCCACACCAGTGGTACTCAGGGGCCATTTCTATCTCTGTGCTCGGGATCATTTCTGGTGGGACTCAGGAGACCATATGGGGTACAGGAGATCAAGTCTGGGTCAACTACTTCCAAGACAAGTGCTTTAACCCACACTAGAATTCTTTTATTTTTTGGTTTTTGGATCACACCTGGCAGCACTCAGGAGTTACTCCTGGCTCTATGCTCAGAAAATCGCTCCTGGCAGGCTTGGGGGACCATATGGGATGCCGGGATTCGAACCACCGTCCTTCTGCATGCAAAGCAAATGCTCTACCTGCATGCTATCTCTCCAGCCCCTAGAATTTTTCTGGCTCTTAAATATCTTGATTTAAGATGCAATGTAGGTGGGAATAATGTCATAAAAGGCAGCCAACTGGAAGATCAGGTAGTGATAAAGGCTCGTAGTCTAGCAACTGCTGCCATCTTCTTATTCTTGTACATGTTTCTCTGGCTGCCTCCTAAGCAGGCTGCAGAGCCTGTAGGAGAAACAGACCAGGCCAACTGTCCCCATTTGTTTTGACAGCCCATTTGCTTTGACAACTTCCCTTTGTGCAGAGCCCAGCTGTGAGTTTCTCCAGTACAGGAGGTTCAGAAATTAGGCCTGGTACTGTTTGTTGAAGGGGCAGATTCCTGAGGTCAGGATGGGAACATCTTCGTGAACACACTGCTGATGTCAGTGAGCAAATCTGATGATCCAGGAACCCACCTCCAGACTTGGAGAACCCCAAACTACAGATTTGCTTCAAAGATGTTGCAATTCAGCCCTTGATGGTGCTGACTCATGGAGGGATGGAGGATGAGGTCTTTCTCCTCCAGCTTGGACCACGTGTCTGCCACCCTGTTCAGTGGACGGTTCTGAGGTGAATGCGGCGGGTATAAAGCTAACAGGCAGTCAGGCTTCGGAGATATCAGCTTTATTTAGTGGACATGGCTGAAGCCAAAAGCCCCAGAATCAGCCCTTGAAAAAGCCCCTGCCTTTCACATCAGAATCAGGTACCACCCTAGGGTGGGAGCAGAATGTTAGGTACCACCCTAGGGTAGGGCACAATCACTGATCAGGGTAGGATCAGTAACATATTAATCCCATGGAAATGTTTACATACACAACACAAAGACAGATTTTTTTTTTATGGTGCTGATCATTTGTTCCCCAAACCCCTGTTCTGTTACAAGGTGCAGCTTCACAAAAACTGACATCCTCTCACAGCACATGAAGCCTGGAGAGTGAGTCCTAAGTGTACTCTCTGGGAGGCATGCTTAGAGTCTGCAGCCCAGACCACCTCATTTTACATTATGCTTATAGGCTTCTACTCTTAGAGCTGTAGCCCAAAACACCCAGTTTTATATTACCCTCCAAAGGCTGGAGGGTAGTTTCTTAGAGGGTGACAATGCAAAGTAAAAGGCATGGGACAAGAATCAGAGGAAATGCACATTTGCAAAGTGGAATGAGATAAAACACAAAACTCATTTGGGCCCTAGGTAGGACAAGCAATGAACACTACTTAAATTGCTTTTGAGTCAGCTGCCGCAGTTTCCAGAAAAGGGTTTCCAAGTCTGTGGGTCTCCCTGGACCCTCTCAAAGGATACCTGGTGCTTCTGGGATTTGCAGTAGTGCCTCTGGCCAGACACCTTATCCTTTCCCCAAGAGCATCCCTGGAGAAATAGTGAATCTGTTCTGAAGATGGATAGGTATTCCTCCCCATATATCCATGTGAACCCTGACAAACCCCAACCTTTTTTCTTCCTTTTTTCCTTCCTTCCTTCCTTCCTTCCTTCCTTCCTTCCTTCCTTCCTTCCTTCCTTCCTTCCTTCCTTCCTTCCTTCCTTCCTTCCTTCCTTCCTTCCTTCCTTCCTTCCTTCCTGCCTTCCTTCCTGCCTTCCTTCCTTCCTTCCTTTGTTCCTCCTTCCTTCTCTTCCTCCCTCCCTCCCTCCCCCTTCCCTTTCTTTCTTCCTTTCTTCTTTCCTTCCTTCCTTCCCTCCTTTTATTTAATGATTGACTGGGTTTTGGGGCTATACCTGGCAGTGCTCAGGAGTCACTCCTGGCTCTGCACTCAGAAATTGGGGTACCATATGGGATGCCAGGAATCTAAATGGGTCCCATGTCCTACTGTATTCTTTCTTTTCTCTCTTTTCTTTCTTTCTCTTTTTTCTTTTGTTTTCGTTCTTCTTTCTCTGTCTCTTTCTTTCTTTCTTTCTTTCTTTCTTTCTGTCTCTCTCTTTCTTCTTTCTTTCTTTCTTTCTCTGTCTCTCTCTTTCTTCTTTCTTTTTCTTTCTTTCTTTATTTCTTTCTTTCTTTCTTTCTTTCTTTCTTTCTTTCTTTCTCTCTCTCTTTCTTTCTTTCTTTCTTTCTTTCTTTCTCTCTTTTTCTTTTCTCTGTTTTCTTCTTTCTTTCTTTGTTTCTTTCTTTCACCATTGCTCTTTCAAACAATACAGTTTTGGTTGGAGTGATAGCACAGTGGGAGGGCGTTTGCCTTGCACATGGACAACTCCAGACAAACCCAGGTTCAATCCCTGGCATCTCAAATGGTTCCCTGAGTCTGCCTGGAGTGATTTCTGAGCACAGAACCAGTAGCAACCCCTGAGCACTGCTGTGTGTGACCCAAAAAACAAAAACCAAACCAAACTAAACAATACAGGCTTGTTCTATTGCATTCACTGTCATGTAGATTTTGGTTCTTCCGTGTGGTGGACCTCCATGGATTCTACCTGCTGATTCAGTGTTTGTCACTGAGCTGTCCTAACTTTTCAACTGCCTGAGATAAACACCACTAATAGACACACCTTACCCCATTCTTCAACGTTGAGCCTTATCTTCTATTTTCTTTCTTTCCCTGGACTGGGCACCCATGGAGCCCCGAAGCTTAGTGAACTCAGCCTCATCCTACCCTCAGATTTCAATTAGGTTGTACTGTGAAGGCTACAGGATACTTTGCTGACACCTTGAGGGCTTTCCTAGATCATTCTGCTGTCCACTTTGGCAATCTGTTATATTCATCCTAGCTCTGGAGCTTCTACAGCTAGACTGTGTTTTAGTCATGACTTTGAAAAATACCATGAGAAATGAACACGGCATAGCTCCTGGCATGTGGTCCATACCTTGTAGGTCCTAGTACATAGTACAAAGGTTCCATTTTGCATTGAAAGTTTTCTAGCTGCACTCCAGTCTTACGAAAAATGAAAACTGAGCGTAGGGCTCAACTGGAATTGGGAGTTCAATCCATGCAGTTCTGACTTGCAGTCCAGTTTAGAAGGCTGTTCAGGAAGAGGTGCTTAATAGAAAACTCTACTGCCTCCCTCCTATCTCTTATCCTAACTCAGGCGAAACTTCAGAGCTTTGCAAAACATGTGAAAATCCATCAGCCATGGGCCGGAGCAATAGTACAGCAGATAGGGCATTTGCAATACATGTGGCACATACTGGGATTCAGTCCTCAGCATCCCATATGGTCTTAGTACAGAGCCAGAAGTAAGCCCCTGAGCACTGCTGGATGTGACCCACAAACAAAAACAAACTATCAACCAGAGTCAAAAAGCAGAGACACTGAGGGCCAAATAGAATTAGAGAAAGTCAGCACACCAACAGAAGGTCAGTTATTTTGGATTCACTTTGAATAAAAACAACATAAGGTGACACGTGGATTTCTAAATTCATAAAGCCCCAACCTCCTATTCCCTTTCTCTTTTCATAAGTTCCGTATCCTGTCCTGAAACTGGGCACCTTGAGAAGGGGGTGGGAGGGGTGCCTGTGGTTGCACTTGCCACAGAGAGATCTAGGAAAGGAGAAAGAGAAATGCAGGAAGTTGCTTTTCCAAGATGAGCAGGAGAGATTTGCCCCCCATCCTCACTGTCTTGCCAAAGGACTGGGAAGGCAGGGTAGGTGGACAGGTACTCAGGATATAGGCGTTAAGGAGTTAAGTTTAAGTTAAGTTAAAGCCTTGCCTGGCCAGGACGTGACCTTGTTAAATGGAGTGCTGAGTGTTTCACTATCTCATTCTGGTTCCTGGGCCACATGTCAGTCCCTCATTACCTTCACATAACCTCACTGCTTTTCCCAAACTTGTTCTTCATCTCTGTAAAGAAATACCTACAGTTTAGGGCCTACAGGCAGAGCTGGACTGACACCTGTGCCAATGAGGTGAGGATCTCCGCACTGAGGATACAACGTTCCTAGGGCCCCTGCCCATGTCTCCCAGCTGCCAAATGGTACCCACTTTTGCCAGCTGTTGGGCTATGCTCTGAGACTTGCAGATTTCTCATGGCAGCAGGTGGAAGCCCCAGTAGGGAAGGCAATGAAACTCCCAGCCATAAACGGGCCTATTATTGTTAACTCAGGAAATAAAAGCCCTAATAAAACATTGTGTTTTCTGACTGTGCTGACTGAGCCAGGGTTTTGGGTTGTTCAGAACCTGTGTGCCCTGGGATGCCCTGGGGCTGAGCTTCCTGGCAGCCTCTTTTTTATCAGCCCGTTTGCTCCTCCTCGGTGTGTAAGGACATGCAGTTGCAGCACAGGGTCAGGGAAGGGAGGAAGGAGTGTTTGGAGGAGAAATGCTGGAGCTGTATAAATGGATACTATCTCTTCTGTTCCACATGTGATATATGCATGTATGCAAATGTGCTTCTGTCTGCCTCTGGGTCAATAGCACTAGACTGGGGGCTCTTTCCTTGCACATGGCCGACCAGGTTGTATCTTGGCACTGCCTATGGCCTCTCTAGTACTGCCAGGGGTGACCTCTGCATACAGAGCCAGGAAGAGTTTCTGAGCACCATCTGGTGCCCCCTCTAAATAAAATAAAATAAAATAAAACTAAGTAGCGCTGGAGGAGGACACCTATGAACCTAGGCAAGTGACTGTGCTTTTGGCTTGTGATCAAAATGCCTGTAGGATGACCAGTGATAAGATAAGAACAGTGAAGTTTGGACCTTGTGATAAGAGAGGTCCACATGAGAATTCGGAGACCCTGGGACAGGATGCCCAGGGAAATGGTGTCAAAGACAAATTCTGCGGGAATCTCGGGTTATATTGGGTTGGGCTAGTACTAGCTAGTACCACAAATATGAAATCACTGGGAGTGCGTTAGAGGGAGCCTCATTGTTTGCTCCCAGAGAATGTTGCAGGCTAATAAAAGGCTCCCTCTATCAGGTGCTCTGTTTCCCCGTGAATGTTCCACCCTTCCAACATCACCACCACCACCCACTGGGAGAAGAGGTACAGGAAGACAGGCCTTGCAAATTCAGAAGGGGCAGGTTAGGGGGCACTTCCAGTAGACAGCTGTGGTATCTACTATTGGAGAGCTGAGCAAAGCAGCTAAGGAGGCAGGCCAGGCTCCCAGGAACAAGTCTGACTGACCCCAATGAGGTACTTGAGGTGCTGAAGGAGGGAGAGAATGATCATCCCCCTGCAAAAATTCTCAGTTTTCTCCATTTTCCAAAAAAAAAACAAAGGGGTTTGTAAGAGTACCTACATCCCCAAGTCAAGTAAGGATCCAACACTGTGACTCAAATCTAGGGCTAGAGTCATAGTACAGTAGGTAGTGCACTTATCTTGCTTGCAGCTAACCTGGGTTTGATCCTCAGCATCCCATATGGTCCCTGGAGCCTGCCAGGAATAATTCCTGAGTGCAGAGCCAGGAGTTAGTCCAGAGTATCACTAGGCATGGTCCAAAATCCAAACAAACAAGAAAAAAAAAAAAACAATGACTCTAAGAGTTGACCAGCCTATTGGTACTTTCCTGGAAAACTGACGTTGATGAGCTACTGTGGGTGTGAAGGAGTCAACTGGCAGGAGGTGGTGAGGGCGGGTAAAGAACCCCTGCTCAGCCCTTTGCTTCCCTAGATGCCCCTTCCCAGGCAACTCCAAAAAGTACATCAAAGCCTAGCCATGGCCCGGGGAATTAGAACTGAGTGGTGTATGTATGTGTTTGTATGTTTGTGTGTTTGTGTGTGTGTGTGTGTGTTTAGTTTAAAGTCACTCAAGCAAAAACAAACTGACACCAGACACCTTACCAGAGACGATGAATGCGTACACACACACAACCACAAGAGAGAGGGGAAGAATAAAAACAGATTTTTTTCCAGACTTAAAAAAAATAGTTTTAGCTTTTGATGCTTTATTTAGGGTAGGTTTAGGCCAAGCATATACTGCTTTAAGTTATTTAAGGTTTTTATGTATATTTATTCTAAACATAATTACTTTATTGAAAGCGTGCACATGCACGCATGAGAGAGGCACAGAAATTGTTCTAAGTGGAGTTCAGGTCTCCGAAGTGATGACAAGGGGATGAGAAAAGGGATATTCATTTAAATAAAAATCCCTCTGCTTGGGAGGAGAAAGGACAGCAGGTAGAGTGCTTGTTTTGCTTGTCGCAGAACTTGGTTCCATCACTGGCACGCCATATGCATCTTCTGCCATGAGTAATCCCAGAGCACAGAGCCAAGAGTGAGCCCTATGCACCCTGGGATGTGGCCAAGTCCAAAAAGAAAAAGCATCCTCATTCTTGTAATAATCACAGCACCCTAATGGCATCTAATAGCTAGCAGAGGGTGCTGCTAGGTAATAGAGTGCACCTTTCTTCAAAGCCCCTTTGCTAGATTATGCCATAGGGGAGGGTCTTTGGGGGAAGCTGTGAATAAACATTCTGGACTGGATCTCCTGGACGGTTGTTGTGAGGATGATTACACCATGAAGGGGAATTGGTCAAAGGTCCTGCATGTAGCCCACCCACCACAAGCTGCATGTAATAAAGTGATACTGCTTGCCAGCACTCAAGAGTGGCCCATCGTCACTCTGATAGGTAGATGGGTTGTGCAAACAATAAATGCTTGATGTTGCAGGGATCAAGTCAGTGAAATGCAGTGCTGGTGTTCCTACCCTGTGCCCCTTCCCATGTTCTCCCCCTCTTATCTCCTTTCATTCCTCTCTACTCAACCTTCAGCAGTCTGTATTCTCCTAGATAGTATGGCTGGGTAGAACACATATTTAGGAGGGATCTGGTGCCACTTAACTTTGGGCAAGTGTGTACCTCCACAAAGGTTTTTGTCCCCTGAATTAAAGTTGAGTTCATTCTACCAGGAGAAACCTATCTCTTAAGCTTTTGATCTTTGTAAAAATTAAAGAATTGGGGCCGGAGAGGTGGGGCAAGTGCTAAGGCATTTGCCTTGCATGTGCTAACTTAGGATGAACCTCGGTTTGATCCCCTGGCATCCCATTTGGTTCCCCAAGCCAGGAGCAATTATTGAGTGCATAGCTGAAGTAACCCTTGAGCGTCACCGAGTGTGGCTCAAAAACAAAAAACAAAAAACAAACAAACAAAAAAAGTAAAGAAAAGAACTGCTAGAGAACTGAGTTGGTAAAAAGGGGGACTGGGAGGTGCTGAATACAAAATCAGGGAAAGAGAAAGAGAACTATAGACAGATGAGAAGACATGGATAATTCTATAAATGGGTAAATAGGGAGGAAAATAGAGATTGGGAGCTAGTTAGGTAGCAAGGAGAAATAGGTCATAGAGAGATAATAGATGGATAAAGAAAAAGCTGGATAGATAAAAAGCTAGCTAAATAAATGAATATAGATAGATAGCAAGGTAGATAGATGAATGGATAGATAGATGATAGATAGATGATAGATAGATAGATAGATAGATAGATAGATAGATAGATAGATAGATAGATAGATAGATAGATAGAATAAATACATGGATAGCAACACACTCCCCAGCAAGGGAGGCAACTAGGTATGCTGTGTTGAGGGAAATTCTGAGATCATGTCTGTGTGCACATGTCCACCGGGGGACTTGCCTGTGAACCCGAACTTGGAAGTCTTTTGATCTTCTAGGATGTAGGACAAGAGACTGGGTGTGTCTCCCCTTAGATATCTTTTCTCCTCCTCCCATGCCATCACCTGGATTATTGCCCCTCCTAAGGGGACACTATTCTTTGCTTTGCTTGGCTTTCTCCAGCCCTCCTGGCTACTTGGGCATTGGTATTCTTGACAGTGAACCCCACAGCTACCAGCCCCAGCGGCTTGTGCTGCCAGAGAGGAAGGGAATTTGAGCATGCAGCACCACGTCTCAGCATCTTTCTCCCCAAGTCTCATTACGATATTGTCGATATTCCCTGCGAAAGGGCATCTCTCCCGACACCTTCGCTTTTTTATTAATGTGTGTGAAGGCAAGTCAGGCCTGATTATCATGAAGACAATTGCTGAAATCCCTCCTGGAGAAAGCTCATCCAGACTGTGTAGGCGGTTTAATTTCAGAGACCCATTAATTGGCAAAATTGCTTAAGCAGCTGCTCTTGGTGTCATTTCAGGACCACTTTGGAAGAAGCAGAGAGGAAAGGGGAGAAAAAGAAATCAGAGGGCTTCCCAGAGACCAGCCTGGTCAGCTCTCTGACACAGGCCCAAGCCCAGCTGACCCCAGGGAGACCCACTCCTTCCAGATAGACAAAGATTAACACTAGCAAGACCACAGAAAGGATGAGCCAGGCTCCCAGCCAATCACCCAGCCTCGCTCCTGCATACATCCACATTCCACCTTCTGTTTCTCTCCGCTGACTCTTTCCTTCCCAACCATTGCCAGCCAGTAGCACCTTCCCATTCATTTTCAACATTTGGTCCACAGTGCCAACTCTTCCAGGAAGTCTTCAAAGGTTTGAGTCCGTAAAGTCAATGTTCTCTTACTCCCTGAAATCTCTGGGGACTGGAGAGCTATTATATAGTAGATAAGTCACTTGCCTTGTATGTGGTCCATTAGGCTTCGATCCCTGGCATCCCATAAGGTTCCCCAAGCCTGCCAGAAGTGATTCCTGAGTGAAGAACCAGGAGTAAGTTCTGAGCAATGGTGAGTGTGGCACAAAAAACAACAAACAAACAAACAAAAAAATTGTTGAGCAGGCTCTCAAGGGACTTTTTTCTAAACCACAGGGAAATCAAAAACCTAATAAAAAAAAAAAAAGGTTATTTCCACTAATCTTTCCATCCAGGATGGAATTCTGACTTCTTTTCTCACTTTCATTTCTGACTTCTCTTTTCATGCCAGTGAGGGTGGCAGATGGCTTTACATACGTGAGGCATGCTCTCCCTACTATAGCCCCAGAACTGTGATTTTTTGTTTGATTGCCCTTCAGAACCCCAATACATATGGAAGTACCTGACAGAGACTAACTAACTTTCTAAATACTTGTGATTGAATGAATGTGAGGGAAGGTGCAAAGGAAACTACTACACAATAAAAGAGAATATGAGTATCAATTCTAGAAATACAATAAAAGCAACAAAGATGTAAGCTATCAAGATAAATAATTCAGAAAGCCAAGAAACACAGGCCAGATTGATACGTGAATGTCAGAAACTCAGACCACCTATTCCTGTTGACATTCTTTCAACGTCCCTCCTTATTTCAGATTCTCAAGGGGTCAACATATTCTTGGCCACGCAGAGTAAGTCAGGCCAAGTACCAGGTCCTAGACTTTCAAACCTGAGACCCTTGACTCAAATATGGCACCATGAACTCCATTTCTATCCATCTCTTTCTTCTAGGAGGTGAACATCTAATCCTTGCTCATGTGTTTGAAGGGCCAAGGAAGGGTAGTGTTCCTTAGAGATGCAGGCTGTCTTCTACTGAACCATGCACCCAGCTGTGCACTGTAGGACTCACTGTCCAGGTGACTGTCCATTCATGTTGACATCCTCAAACCTGGGATTCCTGGAGTCTGAAAAAAAAAAAAAAGAGCAAAGTTCCAGGGAATATATTTACCAATAGGAATATATTGACCTAGAGTTTATGATGAGGGGTCAGGAGATGTAACAAATCCAGCCTCTTACAAGCCAAGAGTATCCTTTTCTAGATAATTCTTCTCCAGATAAGTTGAGGGCAGTCTAGCTTGGACAGTCTCCTTCCTCCTCATGTCCTAGATTAGTAGAGGGAGACAATCCTGCCCTTTGAAGAATATCAGAGCTGGTAGACCTCTGAGTGGGAGCAACTGCCTAGGATCCTGTGACTCAGCAAGCCACTAGGGATTGACCTTGGGATGCAGGTCACCAGGCTCTGCCTGTAGTTGGTTATGATGATCTGGGTATAGCAGCCATCAAAACTGGAATGTCACGAGAAGTATGCCTGAGGTCTCTGGAGTGTGGCAGGTGGGTGTCAGCGGTGGCTTAGATCTCTAGGGGGAAAGGGGGAGGCCTCCTTTTCCACTTTGGGCTGGGAACTGGCTTCTGAAGGTGCCAGGTGGAATCCCAGCGTTTCTCACCGCCTGGTTGGGCCTGGCAAGCATAGCCTGAGAACAGATGCCCGCACCTTGTTCTTGGGAGAGGATGACAGATTTGTGGGTCCCTTCTAGGAGCTGTGCTCACTCCCCTGGTGCAGCGCTGTGTCAGCCTGTCCCGAGCTAGTGAAAATAAACAGTGTCATTATCCCTCCACTGACTGCCACACAGTCTATTATACCACTTAAGACAGGGGATAAATGGCTTCTCAGTTTCGTAATGAAAGGGAAATATTCATTTTGCAGAGCTGAGGAACTGTTTTATTGAGCATAAAAACAACATTTATACTGTGTTTTTGATAATCGAAACTGATCTGGAAGTTGGTTCATTTAGATGGTGGGTTTACATCTGACTGAATCATCTCTTTCTGAAGGTTAGTGTGTGGGGCGGGGTACAAGGAGCCTTTGATACATGGAGTCCCTGAGACCTAAAATACCCATCCCATGAGTTGTATAGACGTACTCATCAGAGGATTCCAAAATCCTGGGTGGCCACCATTGTGACCCCCAATTCACAAATGGGAAAACGAGGTACAGAAATACCTCAATAGTTTTCCCAAAGCATAGTGCCAGGTAGGTGATGAATCTTGAGTCAAATGCAAATAGTTAGTCCTCAGAGTCCAGTGTAACTAACACAGGTGCTAGAAATGTGTTTTCTACCTCAGAATGGTAAGAAGGTAGAAGAAAGCACAGGAGAAGGTGAGAAAGAGAACTGGAGAGCTTAGGAAAATGTGTGCCCCTCGCCTGGTTCTTTACCCAGGTATTGTGTGATCTTACTTACTATGGTTTCCTGAGATTGACTTCTGTGGAGGGATCAGCGTTCATACTTTGGTTTGCCAAGGTCGCCTTCTTTCAAACTCTTTGTGGTGTCACTGAAATCTTTTTTCCAAAAATGCCCCACTACTTCTATTATGATCTTACTTCTATAGTTCTATTCTGTCAATAGTCCAAAAACAGTTGAGAACACTCGCTGTCCTTTAGCATGAGAGGCGCCCTCTGTGCAGCCTTTACTAACATGAGGCCCTTATTAGAGTTCCACTCCATCCCAGAAGCCAGCATCTTCTCCCGAATTCCACCTTCTCACTCAGCTGCTCTTTGGGACTGGATATTTTTGTTCTTCCCTATGTGGAAGCCCTAACTGCTAAAGTGATAGCATGTAGTGTGAGGTCTTTAGGAGATACTCAGATTTCGATAAAGTTAGAAAAAAGAGTTTGCCCCTCTCTCCTCCCCTCTCCAAACAATGTAATTAGTTTTCCTGATTACATTGAAATTGATGTAAAAGGTCTCACCAGGACTTTCATAAGAGGCCATAGCCAGAAGGCAGTGGTCTGCAAGTCAGAGAGTGAGCAAAATCCCCAAGCATCTTGACCTTGGATTGTGACCTCCAGAACCATAAGAAATATCTATTTCTTCAGTCATGGCTACACACTAAAGAGTCCAAGAAAGTTTGTAAGGTACTGGGCTTTCCTCCCTCCTACTTCCCTCATGTGGTCCCTGGAACCCCATCAGGCGTGATCGATCCCTGAGGAAGCTCTGAGTATCTCCTGCTATAGCCTGAAAACCAAAAATAATCACAACAATAATAATATATTCACCAGTGTAAAACATATTTCCTTTGCCATTTTGGGAAATCAGAATGCCTGTTCTGATCCAACAGTATAACGAGCAGAATGTAATAACATTATGGGCTTCCCCCATTTTTCTATTGTCTAATGAGTGTCCTAGTTTAAATAAAAGATAGTAGAGATGTGGTCAGAATCATTTCTGAAAGAGGCACTCCTTATTCCACTAGAAATTTTAATGTAGCATTTAAGAGACTAAGTACTTTTAGAGATGGCAGGCACTAAATCCCTGAGATCAAGGCTTTTTTCAGGAACCACAGGGACACACAGGGCCACAGTACTGAACCTGAGAATTGCTGATGTTTAGATGGAGGCTAACTTGGGGTAGAGACAGGAAATGGCTGGGACACAGCTCATGTGTAGCAGACACTCTGTATTAATGGGTAATCTCTCTTTAATTCGCTTTCTCTTTTATTTGTTTCTCTACCTTTTCTTCTTATACTTCCTAAATTTTCTATCGTGAAGAATATTTAGGAGATGCTCTCAAATGTTGTAGGATGTTAAAATAATTTCTCAGGTGCTTCCTTCAAACTTATCCCTTTCCTGTCCCAGCCTTTCTATAAAAATTAAGAGAGGGTATTTTGGGGTTTTGGATGCTTGAAGGGGACAGCAACTGTCTTATAGTGAGTGTTTGCGAGTTTTGATCATTGACTCACACACTGACAACCGAGTATGACCCGGAGATGCCATTGTCATCTCCCCAAACAAGTCACCAAGTATGTGAGATCGCAACCCTGGATGTCACAACAAAGGGAAGGGTAAATCAGTAAAAAAAAAATAAAGTAAATAAATAACTGTGAACTTGGATCAGGAGTGATAGGTATAATAGGTAAGTTCACTTGCCTTGCAGGGAGCCAACCTGGGTCCAATCCCTAATACCACATAGTCCCGAGATCATCCCTCCAGGAATGATCTCTGAGTGCAGAGTAAGGGAAAAGCCCTAAACATGGCTGGATGTAGCCAAAAAGGAACAAAACAAACAAACAAAAATCTGTTATCAAAACATCTACTTTCAACAAAAAAAAAAAAACCTGGTATCAAAATCTCAACTTTGGGATTTTTTTAAATTGATTTAGGGGCCAAAACCTGGTAATGCGCATATCTTACTCCTGGTTTCTGTTCTTAGGGATCACTCTCAGCAATGCCCAGAGGTGCCCAGGAGCAAGGCAAGTACCTAAGCCCTGTACTATTTTCTAGGCTCTTGTGCTTTTTGTTTTACCTTCTAAGAAAGATTTTTCCAGCTGTGGGGATGGAATCCCGGTCCTCATATATTCAAGGCATGCACTCTATCAATTGATCATATCCTGGGGAAAACACACATATTTTTTGATGTGTTAGATCTAAACTCAATACTTCTCAGGCACTAACACTTTGTTATACTTTTCTTATGTCTCTTAGGTCGCCTTTTCTTGAATTTCAACTTCTTGTATGCTGTATGTATGTTTAAAGGTGGCAACCCGGGGTATGCAACTTTTGGGGAAGTTCTTTATCTAAGGGCTGTCAACTGGCATTTCTCCAGAACTTCAACCTTAGGGTAAATGACAGGATAGACAAATGAATAAAATCTTCTACATTTATTTAATTCTCTGAATTCACTGAATAAAAAAGGGGGGGGGCCCAAACAGGGGGTCCCTGTTACCATAGGACAATCATGGATTGCCAAAGCAGGGCCAAGTCTTACAGGGCCCAGATGACTTATTTATTCAACAGTGTTAATGAGCATAAAATGATCAAGTTCCCCCTAAGTCCAGAAATTCCGGATGGGGTGTCTGCCCCTGGCCAAATACACATGATCTATTCTTATTAATAAAGCCATCACTGTCCTCATATTATCCAAGGAATACATTTGCCCACCACCGAGCTGGGAGAAGCGATTACTTATTAATAAAGCAATAGCTAAATCTAATTATATCCCCATCAGAGGCAGCTGGTAATAAAACCAGGGCTGGTCTTCCGGAGCTTGCTGACCTCCCGACCTCAAAATCAAAGTTTAAAACCATCCTTCAGCTTCCAATACATTCCCAGCACACCTACCAATTACGAGCACCCTGGAGCCACTGTCTGCTGGGGGTCAGAGGTCACTGCATGCACTAGATAGCTGGGAGCTGGAATGGGCTTAGTAAATCTCATTATCCTTTAACCATACATTTTATCTGACAAGATAAAAAGGACTAGGTGACCAAGCTATCATTAAAGATTAATAGAAAGTATAAAAAATTCAGCTGCAACCAGCATTGCTGTTTAGGAGCTGGTGATCGCATGACAGGGTTATTTAATCAGGCAACCCAAAAAGTTTTAGGGCTTTGCTCTTTATATTTTCTATTTTATTTTTCGTTATTTCCCCCTTTGCTCCATCTCAAGTTGTCCCCCTCATCACCTACCGGCCACAAGCCGGAGGTCAGTGAGGAGACTCTGGCTAATTGGCTTTTCTGTTTTCACATCAGGACCCATCAGGGCCAATTATAAGATTGCAGTAGTGTAGGAGGCGAGGTGGGAAGCAGCTGAGGGACCCTGTGGGCAGGGACACAGACCCGCGTGGGTCAGAGCTATGCCCTTCCCCTTGCCTCTCTGGCCAGCTCTGTTCATCGGTGAGGGAATCAATCAATTGACTTTTAATTTAATCTAGTCCAGTCATTTACCTAAGCCACCCCCTCCCACATCCCACACAGAGCAGATTTCTCTGATTCCATTTCAGATTTCAGGTCTTCCCCGAGGACATTCTCTGCCTACTCTTACCCAGGAAGTAGAAGGCAGCCTTGATTCAAGGCTGACACTGTCTTTTGATTCCTTCTTCATTCTATTTCTCATAACCTACCCACTTTAACACTGGCCTTGGGACGCACCCTCTCCCCCAACCCTATATTCTCCCACATTTTCAGTGATCATAAATCAGTGCCTCTCTGGATGGGAGAGTGTGCTCTGAAAACAGCTCTGTAACTTCTACTGCGTGCCCTCCTGCATCCTGCCAAAGCAGAGAAGCAGGGAAAGGGGGTGCAATGAGGGGAGAGGAGAAAAGATGATATCCAGAAACTCACCTGTAGTTTCCATTGCCTGGGAAAGGCCCACAGTCTGACTGCCCCTGAAGGCTGTGGCCAGAGGTCAACCGTTTCCTCTACGCCCAAAGCGATGACCTCAGAAGCTGCTCTGAACTTGCTTCCCAGGCTGCAAAAAATGGGGACAACTCCGCCCTGGGATGTGGGGGTTTTTTGTTGAAGATCAAAGGGATTCTGGGAGTACAATCTCTTCTATTGTAATCACTTCCTGGCTGGCTTGGGCTTCCTCTGAGTTCCATTAAAGCTAATCTGATAAATCAATTAAGGATAAAATACCATTGACTGGCCTCTGGCTGGTTGCCAGAGTTCAAGGACAAACATTTTCTTCCTCTGGGCAACTTGACTCCGCTGCAGGCCTGCCATCCCTCTCCCACACACAGGAAAAGTGAGTTCTCAGGGAATGCATTGTTTCCTAATCCCAGCCACTGTCTCCTCCTCTTCTGTTTTGTTAAATCAAAGTTTCCCCCCTGAAAGCCCATTCCAGCTCGGAGGCTAGTTTTAGGCACAGCAAAGGCAACAAAGAGCCCTGGAAGGCAGGGAGGAAGAGAATATGGAAGAGAAGGCAGACCCGAGAAAGAAGAGGAGGTGAGTTGGAGTGTGGCTAAGAGCCCATTCCTGCCCTTGTGTGGCCCTATACACAATATCTCTCATTTGTGGGATATAAAGAAACAAAGGTAGGGGGAATAACAAAAGTCCAAAGGCAATACAATCAATAAAGTGGAAGAACTGGTCCCAGTAGGAAGTTTGCCACTTGCCACGAGGGGAAGAGGGAGTGAAGACTCAATCAGGGACGGGAACAATCCCTTAGTGGTGGGGAGGAAGGGGTCACTCTGGAGGAGTTCAGAGTGCTGAAATGAGGTAAAAAAGTGGCTGCCTTAGAGGGGAGGGAAACTGGGACATTGGTGGGGGTAGTAGACACTGATGAAAGGATGGTTGTTGGAACATTGTAAGCCTGAAAGTCAATCACGAATAACTTTTATAATTCAATAAAAATATTTTTTAAAAATAAAAACAATAAAGAACCTGTTGACCCATTTCTGCCCTAGGCCCAGGGGGTTTTAGGCAAGAATGAAGTGTTCTGGGTTGTCTGAAGCAATACTGCTCCCGGTGTGTTTCCGTGGGCAGCTCCATGGATGTTACTATAAATTGGCTGAAGGAGGCAGAGGGGACCCTGGGAAATGAGAAAGTTGGTGAAAAACAACTGCCCAGGGCCAGCTAGGGCCAGCTGAAGCTTGAGATCAATAGAGACCAAAGACCTATCAGGGTTCAGGACCACCCGTCTTCTCCTACCTTTTTTGTACCTCAAGCCTCAGCCATAGCTACACTTCAGATTATACATCTCACATCCTGGCATTACACCCAAGTGTTCAAGTAGATGGAGAGGACATTCTTGTTTTTCTTTTCTCATTTCTCTCCCTGGCTACCTCTTATTGCTTGTTCAGACCTAGAAGTTAAATGTCAAAATGTGGGTATTTGATATTTAAGAGCAGCACACCTCTATTATCAATATTATGTGCACTATTTTGTTTGGGGGGATCATAACTAATAGGAATTACTCCTGGCTCAGTTCAGGGGTCCACACCTGGCAGACTTGAGGAGAATGCAAGGCAAGTACCCTCCCCCAGCATACTCTCTCTCTGGCCCAACCTGACCTCACTGGTCATAGGAACAGTGCCAGTCCATGGGCATTTTCTACTAGTCCATGAAGATTGTATTGTACCTAGTGTATTCCACAATCAGTGCTGGTCACAGGTAGAAACCAGATTGAAAATCTGAAAACCATGCATTTAAGCAATAATTTCAATGCAAGTTTGAAGATCCTACGTGTAATTGGGAATCAAACACAGAGTGCAAAGAACCCATGACAGGAACTGAGTCAACAAACTGATCTAAAAGATAAAAAAGAGGGTGACTTCTTCCAACATGGCCTTGGGCTCCATCCCTGCCACGCATTGTCCCCTGAGCACCATCCCAGAGCACTGAACAGGGGAATAATCCTGAGCACAGTAAGGTGTGGCTACAAACAAGCTAAAAAAGAGTTCCTGGGGCTAAGAAAAGTGTGTCCGGAAACATTGTTTATTAAAAACATTTATGAGCAAATCCTCAAAATTGTGAAATCCCTGTACTACCGGAGAGAGTGCAGAGTAGGGCACTTCCTTGTCATGCAACTGACCCAGATTTATGGTTCCCCAAATTCCACCAAGTGGGGCTCATATTAAGCCCTGAGAAAGTGCTGGGTGTTGACCCTAAACCCCTCCCTGACAACATGAAATACAAAAGCAAAGGAATATACACCCTGTAACTGGTCTCCCCTCCCTTCCAGGGCACTTATGTACCATAGTTTATTTCCACTCGGAAGTTCACTGGAGCCTTTCACCTCCTGGAAGTACAGCATATGCAGAAGGAAAATCCCAGATGCCAGCACTCTTTGGAGTCCTTGACCCTGGGCTGCACCTTAGGATTTCTGCAGATATAGGTTTGCTGGACAGAGCTGGACCCTGTCCTGCAATGCTGAACCAGAGAGAAATTGGAAGCTAAGCCCTGTATCTTCTTCCCCCAATGCCAAAATCTTTCACAATGAGGTGACTAAGGCACCTGGGCCCAGGCAGTTCACAGTTTTAGAGTGGGCCAGAGGGATTTAAATTCACATTGGTTTGTTAATTATGGTTGGAGCCACAGGTTTGATCCTGGTTCCTAAAGCACTGTCTACTCTAGACTTTTCAAAGGATATTGCCAGGGCGTATTGAGCAAGAGGTTGGCCAGGCTAAGATCACCACTGCCCAGTCTATGTCTGGATTTGCTCAGGGCCTATGCTCCTCCACTGAGGGGGGTCAGTGAGAACAAGGGGTTTCCAGAGAATTGACAGACTCAGCCCTGACTCTAAGTTTCTACCTCAACTCTGCACAGTATAAACAAACCTACACAGGTACCCTGGGGGAGCCCCATGAGAGGAGATATGATGGGTTACTTCAGCCAACAGGTAATACCAGTCCTGGTCATTTTTTGCCTTCCATCCCTCAGTATCTAGCCATCAGGACTCTCTGATGGTTTCCGCTGATAGCCCCAAACACAGAAAAGGCTGGTGATCTGGCTCAGGAGGAAGAGAAATGAGCCTCTGTGAAGCTGAATGAAGGTGGGCCGTTCCCTGGGGCCCACCCAGCTGGCCCTGAGCACTCCCAGTGGCTTGCCAGGGTAGCTGGCCCCTGAGTGTTGATTGTGAAGCTGAGAGGAACACTCAGCACATGTCTCAACCCCCGGCCGTGAAGCATTGCCGGAGTGGAAAGACATCAGAGGGCAAATCAACACTTTGTCGCTGCTATTCAGGGGGCAGCCATGCCAGGGGAGAATGGGGGCCCTTTGGAGCCAGTCTGTGGGGGGTAGGGGTGCTCATCCATATACAGGAGGACTTCACTGTCCTGCCTCTCACCCTACAGATTTTAAGGGCCTTTAGAGGGCACTGGGGGCAGAGATCCCCCTCTCATCTTTTCTGCTGCTGATTTAATTTCTTCCTCACTCACAATAATCCTTGTCAGAGGCAGCTCAATCATAAGGCGTGACTGTCCCCAACCCCTCCTGCTCTCTCTCTTTCTGCATTGAAGGCAAAGACCTTCAGGATGAGAGTTAAGAGACCCCGAGCACATACTTGACAAAACTGGGCCACTAAGACCCCTATATACCTCCTCAGCACCCTGATGTAACTTGAGCACAGGGACTTGTCCTCCTCCCTCCTGGGGCTCTGTAGGGTCTCATGGTCTGTAACTGACCTTAATTGAGGATCTTGTGGGTGGGGACCCTTGACCTGACTAAGAGGTTTTAGCCCAGAAAGCCTGGGGGAAAGCCCGAGGTCATCTCTTGTGAGCTGAGGTAGGTAGATTAAGAGGTAGGAGGTAAGCAAGACTAAGTGGTCACCTGAGGGGAAAGCCATTGTATTAGGGATAAACTCTAAGTCTGCCTCCCTGTATCCCCTGCACTAGGCTCTCTCCAAGCCCTACTCTTGCCCTTTTATCGCTCCTGCAGGAATAGGTCTCCCAATCTATTTTCTCCCAGCAAGTTGCAAAGGTCAGAGAAACTGCTTTAACAGTTCTACCCTAGTGCCCTGGGGAGAGTTTGAAAGCAGATCTGCTTTCCCAGGGAGTCAGGTCCAGTTGCCCAATCCTCACTGGGCCCTTGGAACAGTTACAGAGGGTCCAGAGCAGGGGCAGAAAGCTGAGGGGTCCTTGTCTTAGGCTTTCGCACACACCATGGGCAGGTAAAGATTGTTCCCAGGAAGATGGGCGCTCCAATCCTACTCCCGAGGGCATACCAGGAACAGGAGAGTCAAGTGGGACTGTAGGAAAAGCCAGGGTCTCCCGGCTGACACCAAGGTATTCTGGGAACTAACAAAGCCACAGGTCTCCCTTGACCCAGTCACTGTTCGTTGCTCTTTTTCATATCTGCCATTTGTCTCATAGCAGCTTGGCTCACACACAAGTACATGTGGGTGAAATGGGGGCTGATCAGAGTCCCTGGCACAGAGCAATGATCTGGCATTAACCAGTGGGGGAGGAGGCAGGAGGATTAGAACAAATAGCCCTTAGGAAGAGAGGTGATGAGTTCCAGAAGAAAAAAGGCCAATAAAGCTTGAAGTAGGAATAGAAGTGGGGGCAGGAGTTCCAGGATTGTGGTGGGGTGTACTATGCAGTGAGCTTGGGGCAGGAAGAAGCCTTTGGTCTTGATTCTAAGGTGATGAGAAGTCTTCAGATTTCCTATTTTATTTTTTAAGACACCATTCACTTTGTTGCTAATTGATTCATGCTTTGCTTTGACAAGGTAATATGATTTCGGGTTAGCCTTACAACCACTTTGTGTATGTTTTGTCACCACTCCTATCCCCTAAACTCCTTTGTTTGTTTTCTTCCCTCTGTTTTTTGTTTTTTTTTTTTTTGTTTTTGGGCCACACCCTTGACTCTCAGGGTTACTCCTGCTATGCGCTCCAGAAGTTGCTCCTGGCTTGGGGGACCATATGGGGACACCGGGGGGGGGGGGGAATCGAAACCGCCGCGGTCCGTCCAAGGCTAGCGCAGGCAAGGCAGGAACCTTATCTCTTGCGCCACCCCGCCCGGTCCCCTGTTTCTTCCCTCTGAAACTGGATAAAAAAAAAGTCTAGGGGGCCATGGGGGGTGGGGTGAGGGAAAAAGGGGACATGCAGTTCACCTGTTTTCTGATAGTGTTTATTCTTTTTTCTTGAGATGTTCAGTCCCACCCTCCTTCCCCCGTCCCTGGCCTTATATCTCCCCCTATGTTGGTCTCTTCGGTTATATGATGACCAGATCATGTGGGGCTCACACATATGCTAGTGGCACGGGGTGGGGGTGGAGGGAGTAAGCAAAATGATTGTGGTGCTCATACATCTTCTAGTTGTAGCATCTGAGTGTTTAAATACTTGTCCCATTGGACAAATGGGGTGGGGTGCCTCAGATAATGACAAGATTAATTGCTGGCATGAGGCTTGTTTGACACTTTGAAGAGGGGCAGGTCAGTCAGAGGAGTAATCTTCCCCCTGCCCCCAGATCAGGGGCCCAGGTGGTATGACTTTTGCTTTGCACATAACCTACCCCGTTCTGTCCCTCGACATCCCATATAGGTTCCCGTAGCCCACCAGGGCGAGATCCCTGATCACACCGAGCCAGGAGTAAGCCTTGAGCACTGCTGACTCAAATACCTTCTTACCCCAAAATATTGGGGAATCAGCAAGGTTGATGGGGGCACTTCAGGGGAAAAGCCTAGATCACCATTGATCCCAGATCCTAAGGAGAAGGACAGAGAAAAATAGAAATCAAGATGATAAATGGAAGTAATGGGGAACTGGGGTCTTGGGCTTTGGTTATATTGGCAATGTGAGAGACTAGTATAGTTTGTACAACCAAGGCAGAAGGACTCAACAATACTGAAAACATGAGGGCTAAGCTGAAAGCTCTCAACTTTATGTGCCCTGCCAATGTGGGCAGGAAGTATGGTAGAGATTAGTAGAGGGTGGAGAATGAGGGAGTATTGGAACACTAGTATTGGGAATTGACACTGGTGAGTGGAATTGGTTGAAATATTAGTCTGCCTAAAAACTCAGCTATCAATAACTTTGTAAAGCACAGATCTTTTTTTTTATTTTTTTATTTAAACACCTTGATTACATACATGTATTGTGTTTGGGTTTCAGTCAGTAAAGAACACCACCCATCACCAGTGCAACATTCCCATCACCAATGTCCCAAGTCTCCCTCCTCCCACTCGACCCCCGCCTGTACTCTAAACAGGCTCTCCATTTCCCTCATACATTCTCATTATTAGGACAGTTCAAAACGTAGGTTATTTCTCTAACTAAACTCATCACTCTTTGTGGTGAGCTTCCTGAGGTGAGCCTGGAAACTTCCAGCTCTTTTCTCTTTTGTGTCCTGAAAATTATTAGTTGCAAGAATGTCTTTCATTTTTCTTAAAACCCATAGAATGAGTGAGACAATTCTGTGGTTTTTTCTCTCATCTCTCTCTGACTTATTTCACTCAGCATAATAGATTCCGTGTACATTCCATGTATAGGAAAATTTCATGACTTTATCTCTCCTGACAGCTGCATAATATTCCATTGTGTATATGTACCACAGTTTCTTTAGCCATTCGGTCTGTTTGAAGGGCATCTTGGTTGTTTCCAGAGTCTGTGCTATGGTAAATAGTGCTGCAATGAATATAGGTGTAAGGAAGGGGTTTTTGTATTGTATTTTTTGTGTTTCCTAGGGTATATTCCTAGGAGTGGTATAGCTGGATCGTATGGGGAGCTCAATTTCCAGTTTTTGGAGGAATCTCCATATCGTAAAGCACAGATCTTTAATTAAATAAAAAATTAAATAGTGTTACTATGGATAAAATTGATACCCAGATAAACCAAGAGCCCCCTGAGTAATACCAAACAGTGGATGGATTAGAGTCAACTTATTCCAAAACATCTATTGGGGTTGAGCTAAGAAGAGGAGAATGAAGGGTAGAAAAGACAGGATCACCCCAAGCCAGTGGTTCTCAAATAGTGGGGCTTGCCCCTGGGTGTGAGGTTCCATAAAGGGGGGTGCAATTTGACCTTGGCAAACACTGTCATAAAAAGCTAAGCCCCATGTTTTATGTCTCTGTATGTCTCTGGAGTTGAGAGTTACTGTGTCCTGCTTCAAACACCACTTTGAAAAGCTATGCATTGCAAAACATGCCATTGGAGGCCATTAATTCAGACATCACTTCTGATTAAAAACCAACTCAAATTATTTTATATATTTATGTTTTGCAGGTTAAAGTTTTTTTTGTTTTTTTGTTTTGTTTTGTTTTGTTTGTTTTGTTTTTTTGGTTTTTGGTTTTTGGGTCACACCCCGGCGGTGCTCAGGGGGTTCCTCCTGGCTGTCTCTCAGAAATAGCTCCGGGCAGGCACAGGGACCATATGGGACACCGGGATTCGAACCAACCACCTTTGGTCCTGGATCGGGCTGCTTGCAAGACAAACGCTGCTGTACTATCTCTCCGGGCCCTTTTTTTGTTTGTTTTCGGCCACACCCATTTGATGCTCAGGGGTTACTCCTGGCTACGTGCTCAGAAATTGCCCCTAGCTTGGGGGGGACCATATGGGACACCAGGGATCGAACCGCGGTCCTTCCTTGGCTAGTACTTGCAAGGCAGACACCTTACCTCTAGCGCCACCACTTCGCCGGGCCCCAATAATTTTATTTTTAATAAAGATACTATTTACAGTCACACAGGGGTCACAAAAATATTTTCTTCTTCCTAGGGGGGGCATGACAGAAAATAATTTGAGAAGCACTGGCCCAAGCCCAGGTCCTAGAGATGAAGAAGAGAGAACTCTGAGTGCTTCCATGGGCTTGTTTGGCTGCTCCATCTCCCCATAAGGGCCTCCTTCGCTTATGCTTTTTTCTCTTTTGTCTATGGGGGTAGGGAGTGGGTGCCACATTTAGCTGTGCTCCAGGGATCACTGTGGCGCGACTCAGGGGACCACATGTGATGCCAATAATGAAAGCTGCGTATTGTGCAATGCAAGCCCCTGGACTGTAACTATCTTTCAGGCTCTTTATCTTTTTTTGAATGAAGGCCTTACTCAGCAGTGTTATGGTACTTGTGCCTGGGCTTATGGTCCCTTAGCTTCTTGTTCTCCTTGTTCAGGGTGCTGGTGAGGAAGAGAGTGAAGTTTGCAGTGTCAGGGATGTGAACTCACGGCCTTGCACATGCCAAATCTGTGGTTTCCATATGATAACATCCCTATCCCCAAAAGCAGCCTCTCAGGATCAACATACTTGCTTTTTTTTTTAAGAATCAGGAATTGAAGAACAGGGAGAGATAGCACAGCGGCGTTTGCCTTGCAAGCAGCCGATCCAAGGACCAAAGGTGGTTGTTTCGAATCCCGCTCCCATTGGTCTCCTGTGCCTGCCAGTGAGCTATTCTGAGCAGACAGCCAGGAGTAACCCCTGAGCTCTGCCGTGTGGCCCCAAAAACAAAAACAAAACAAAACAAAACAAAACAAAAAAAAGAAATTAAAGAACAGACATGGAGCTTCTTGTCCATTTGCTATCCTTGGGCCTAGCCAATCTGAAGGATATGAGTTAGAAGTTTCACTAATTTAGAAGTTTAAAATGAAGAGAGAGATAGTACAGTGGGTAAGGCATGTACCTAACCATGGGTTTGTTCCTTGGCCCGTATGGGTCCCCTGAGCATAAGCCAGAAAGGAATTCTTGTGTTTTATATATTTGGTTTGTTTGTGGTTCATACTCAGAGCATCCAGAGGTTTCTCCTGCTCTGTAACTCAGCAATCACTCCTGGCAGGCTTGGGGGACCACAATGGGATGCTGGGGATCAAACCCGGGTCCCTCTCATGTCGGCCTAGTGCAAGGCAAATACCTTATTGCGTGTCTATCACTCTAGCCAGGAGTGATCCCTGAACATCATCACCTGTATGACCCAAAAAACTAAAAGAAAAAAAATTAAATGGACATTTTGGGTACTAGAGAGAGCTCAATAATTGAGCATAAGCTTGCTTGAGGGAGATCGGGTTCTATTCCCATGCACACCGCCACACAGACATTTAGGGGAGCCGTAAAAAGCACAAATGTCAGAGCCCAAACCTTGCATATGTGAGACTCTGGGATTTGAATAAGCATTGTGTGTCTTCCATGGTGCAATGCCATCTCCCTAGGAGCAAGGTGGAAAAATTTTAATGCTTTTGGACCTACATTTGAGTGGCTCAATCTTCAGGTTTGCTTTTCCTGGCCCATTCTCAAAAGTAGAGCCTTTCCTGAGGATGGGTAAACCAGGGGCAAGCTGGATTCCCACTCTGGAGCCCCATGGGTGGTGGTGTGGTGGTGTGTTGTTGTTGTGTGTGTGTGTATGTGAGACAGGCTGAGAGGTCAGGAGAGCCTATGTGAGTGTCTCTCTCTGCCCTGCTAGGGATGCAAAAAGGGTGAAGAAGATACTATCTATAGCTGCTCAGCAACTCAGGCAAAACTTAATTGCTTCCTTCAACCTAAAAAACATCAAACTGCATAAATAAATGTGCTTTAAATGATTAATAAAGGCATTTACATCTGAAGCTGGAGCATGGAAATTAATTTAATTTCTTATGCAAAACTGGCTGGTGTGGCATTGGTATTTGAAGACTCAGAGACACAAAGGTGGGGAGGAAAGGGGGGGGAAAGATATGCCCCCCTATGGTGCCTTGAGGACCCTGAAAATGCATGAAAAAAGGGAATGGGAGAAGGCTTTCCTCCAGGACCCAGAATTGGCACATTCTGAACAGCAAAACCACCCTTCTTATACATCTGAACACCCTCATTTTGAAGTGTTCTGGAGAGATTCTGATGGCTCAGGGATTTCTATGTTGTCTGATGATTGTTTTTTTCTAAAGGATCTAGGGGTGAAAGCTGGACTAAGGTGGGCCCAGGAGGAGGCTTCAAACACAGGTTCAGGAGCATCAATGAGTGCCTATGTGGTGGATAGGAGGGACCCAGAGCCATCATCTGTAGAGACAAGGTTATGATAGATACCACAGGTCTGATGGGATACTTGTTAATTGAGCCTGCTGTGAAAGGGATCCATAAATCGTAAAGAAGTCCATATGAATATAACCATTGTCACTGTGGTCAAGCTGCAGCCTTGACATTTGCAGTGGCAAGTGGGTGCATAGGGCTGCATTCATTTCTCTGAAATGCGGGTGACCTGAATCTCAGCATGAGGGTTATAAAAGATGGGGCTGGAGAAGACACTGGGTGCCTTTTAGCCAGCCTGCTCCTTGAGAGATGAGTTTTGAGGGAACTTCCAAAGAGTGGTGATCCCTATAGTCCAGGCAGTGTCAAAGTTGGGATGGGCATAGGCCCTGCTCCAAGGATGCTAGATGCCCAGCTTGACCATTAGCATAGGGCACAACGGGCTTCCTTGGAACCGTGACCCAAAAATCTAGTCTCTGAGCTCACTCAATGTAGAAAAGGAAAGGGTGAACAGACTTTTTATATTTAAAGACTCTGGGATTCTGTGCATTTCATTCGTTGATGTCAGGCTGATGTGGGGAGCATCCTCTAGTTTCAGCATATCATTAAATGCATGAGCTATCTGCCCTGCTGTCTCGAATACAGGCAGGGGATGGGAAGGGGGGAGGGGTAAGGTTGCACTGGTGAAGGGGGGTGTTCTGGTTATGACTGTAACCCAAATATGATCATGTTACTTAAATAAAAAATATATTTAATAAAAAAAATAACATAAACCTAACATCAATGCTATTGTCTCCTGTCTCCCTGCCAAATTTTTTTGTTCCAATGCACATTTGTTTTTAATACTTTCCCTTCATTCCATGAAAAAGTTTTCTTTCTGAAAAAAATAAAAAAAAGGGTGAACAAATCCCACCTCTCCGATGCTGGCTCTCTAAAGACTTTAAATAGCATTTTCTTGCTTACTCATAACATTTCCCAATAGTTTTCTACCCCAGCAAGCACTGTGAACAGGATCATCAAAGGAGAAGGGAAACTTAGACTCACCTCCCATAAACTCCCTTAGTGTCTGTCAAGCAGGCTTGTGGCCTGTGGCTCCTTTCGGTATACCCACAAGCGCCCTGCCTGCGCCTACCCGCCTACTCTCCCAGAGGCCCCTTGGAGGGGGTGTGTCCTTGAAGGCTGGACGGAACCAGTGCAAAAAAGAACAGCAGAGAATCAGCCCACAGACCACCTGCTCCCCAGCACCCCTTCCCACCAGTCACCCTTCTTTCCAGTTGGCGCCCCACAGGCCTGTTCTGACTGGCCTCAGGGTCACCCTGCCCCTGTGGCCTCTCAACAACCCCCTACCCTTTCCCTCCTCTACTTCCTTTTCTAATATTCAGAAAAAGGAAAGAGAAAGGGAAGCTGAGGGGCAGAGAGGGAAGGGGCCCCCAGCGTGGCTCTTCACCCTAGTGCTGGTGGGCTGTGGGTGGCCTTGTGGTTCAGGACCCAGGGACTGCTACAGGGGGGGATGTGGAGAGCATGATAACCAACGAGCAATTCGGAGAATTGCTAAAGGTTTTGTAATAAAAGGTGACAGCACACGGAGCCGGAGATAACAAGATGCTAAGGCAGGATACTGAAATGTGTGATTGAGGTAACAATGGAGGACAGGAGGACCAAAGACATACTGAGGAGCTGAGATGCTGCTTAGAAGGGCTAATGTATTTGTGTGGCTGGGGCTGTGGAGAGGATGGTGGAGGAGAGCAGAGGAGATGCTCCTTCACTCATCCAGAACCTGCTCCAGGAGGCCACATAGGTCCTCTGGCCACAGGGCCAGCTCTTGGACCTCTCTTGGGGTCTGCTCACCATCTTGTCACCTTCAAGTGGATGTGACTGTGGCCTGCAGCAGGTCAAGGTCAGCAGCACCCATGCCCACACACACACACAAAGGTGCAAGAATGATGCATAAAGGCAGGGCACATTTGTTCTTCTGTGTCTTCGCCTCAATACCACATTCCAGCGTGCCTTCTCTGGACCAACTCAACCTGGCAGTATCATTATCCTTTCCACTTGCCCCACAGACATGGTAATCTTTCCAGACTCTTTGTTGGCCATACCATTCACCCCTTTCTTTCATTCCCCAGATCTTTGGACTTCCTAATTCTCTACTCAGGATGTTCCTCCCTTTCCTTCCTGCCCAGCTGATCCTTCAGGGAACTTGCTCAAATAGCTTCTCTTCATAAAGCCTTGTCTTGCACTTTATGACTGAACTTACCCTAAGTTCCTCATTGGTTTTGACTATGTAGTCATTTGCTTTGCCCACCCCGCGCTTTCAGACCAGTTGTCCTCTCACTATTCTCTCTTCTTTCAGGTCATGAGGAGAGGCACTGTGTCATAATTTATCCCTGGCTTACAAAGCTGTTATCAGGGTCTGGCATATAACAAATACTGTGTGAATGGATGCATGGAGGTGGATAGATGGCTGAGACCTACACAGATGAGTGAATGCATGAAAGGATGAAGGGCATCCATGGGTTCATGATGTAGATGAGTGGTTAAAAAGATAAATATATGAATAGCTGTTGGATAGAAGCAAGAGTGCAAGGATAGATGCATGCACGTGCAGGTGGATGAATGATCAAGTGCATAAATTTATGGTTATACTCGTGGACTGATAGATGTCTTGCATACATGGACAGATAGATGCAATGATGGAAAGTTGAATAGGAGCATGGGGGGGGTGGATGGATAGACAGATAAATAGATGAGTACATGGATAGAGTGCATGCATGAGGTAGTTGAAAGGATAGATACATCTATGCCCAGATTAATGGGTACAGTGGGCTATATAACATGTATGGGTAGATTGTAGAGATACATGGATGTATGGACAAATGGAATGGATGAATGGACAGTAATGGGGAATAATGAAGGGAGAATCAAGGCATGATCAAGGGTGTCCCCTTGGATCTGACTACCTGGGGTTGGGCAGTCACTTCTCAACCATTCTTTGGTTATGCTCAATTCTTAGATCTACTTTCTTCCAGACTAAAGATCTGGCTCACACTCTCTGCAAAGAGTCCTGTAGTACTTCTCTGTCAAGTCAGAGGCCTGAGTTTAGGCCTTTTCTTCATTCTATATTCTCTGAAGTTGAGTCTCAAGACATTGATTCTTGCACAGTAATTTGGGACCCCCAAAGTTTATAAAAGGTCATAAAAAAACCCCTGATAATTCTTTATAACAGAGGATAAGAGATCCACCTCCCTTGGCAACTCCAGGCTGTTCAACCTAGAAAAGAAAGTTAGAAGAAAAAAAGCAGAGATTGATCAGACCTAGTTTATTGCTATGACATGGACCCTTAAGTCCTGCTTTGAAGAGGAATCCCCAGGTCGTCCTGCCCAAATCCACCTAAAGTCTTCCTTCCAAGACTTGCACACCTCCAAAACTGGGCTGCCTCAAAGCCCCAGAAAGAACTTCTAGAGGTGCAGACCCCAACCATACATGTAGCCAAGTGGGAAAGGGCAGGGAGTCAGTCAGAGCCTAGGTTGACATGGAACTGGTTTAAACAGAGACTGAGCAGGTTTCACACCTGGTGTGAAAATGAGGGGTTTCAGCAGCCTGGCAAGGCAGTGACATGGCCATTGGGGGGAATTCTAGAAGCCTGGGAGTTTTCTGTAGCTGCAATTTTGTGTTGTGTTGTGTACACAGAGGAGACCGCCCCTAGACTGTCACTTTTTTACAGGACAAGGCCCAACATGGGCCCACAAGAGAATGAAATCAACCAAGGTCTCAGTACTGTCTTTTCACTCATGCCTAGTTCAAACTTGTTTGACAGGGGTGGGAGACCTCTTGCACCAAGAGAAGGGGTCTTCATGCCTGTACACATTGGAATCCTTTCTCTGGAGTCTTACATAAAACTGTTTTTTGTTCTTGGGTGGTGGGACTTACAGTCTTGCTCAGGTGCTCTCCCTCTGAAACTAAGTTCTTTACGGAACACAGCCAGACTACAAGTCTCCAATTCAGGGCTCTTTCTGGGCCCTGAATCCCTGGCATGGTCTCATTGAGTTTATGGGACTGGAGATATAGGCTGGAAGTCTGCTTAGCTATTGCCCCCACCCCCCAGTCTTTCTGTTTCTTGGGATGCCTCAATGCACCCTAGAGTAGCAGTCCAAGGGAAAGTCCTGAATAAAGACACTTCCCAGGTCCATCTCAGAGCCAGCACAGGACTACAAGCAGAGCTCAGCTGGGTCCTGGCCTCATTCATTCTCTACTGTGTCTGAGCTATTGTTCCTTCCTATAGAAAAATGGTCAAGGTTGTCCTGCTTTGTGGGGTCTTAGGAAATGGGGGGATCTAAGCAGAGCCAGTGCTCAGTCATTTACATTTTGACCTCACTCCCCATCTGGTAGATTTCTGGGTTCTTCCCTAGAGAACACAGAGTCCGGAATCATATATGCTTACTCCAGGCAGATAAGCAAGCCCTAATCAACTCAGCTGGCCTAAGCAGTCCTCCATCTTTTTCTAGTGACACACCGGGGTCCTTGCTTAGCAGAGGCTGGCAACTCTATTTCCATCTAACTTCCTCAGATCCTGGTACTCTCCCTTTCCTCACTGCTGGAAGTGTGGCTGAAAACAGAAGACTCAGCATCTCCCTGAGTTTCTGTGCCCTCAACCTATGTACAGAAATTACACAGGCTAATTTTGCACTCATGTTTGAGCTTGGATTAAAGTCTTTTGAATATCGCATTAAAAATTAAATTTCAAATCAAAAAAAAGTAAGAGGGGCCGGAGCAGTGAGCACAGCAGTAGGATGTTTGTCTTGCATGCGGCTGACCTAGGACAGACCGAGGTTCGATTCCCTGGTGTCCCATATGGTCCCCCAAGCTAGAAGCGATTTCTGAGTGCATAGACAGGAGTGACCCCTGTTCGTCACTGGGTGTGGCCCAAAAAACAAAAAAGAAAGAAAAAAAAACCAGTAAGATATAAAAACAGACAGGGGCAGGCAGCACATCAAACTTTTTGTTTTGCTCTGTTGTAGTAGTATTATTCTTGTTGTTTTAGTTGTATCTGGCAGTTTCTCAGGCACTATTCCTGGCTCATACTCAGGAATTACTCCTGCTGATGCTTGAGGCCATGTACAATAGGCAAGGTACCTCTCCACTTGTACTATCACTCAGGCCCCTCATAAACTTTTTTTGTTGGTTGTGAAGGGTCCCACTTAGTGTTTGGGAGAGCAGTAGGGCCACTCCCAAGGTGCTCAAGGACTATAAGAGCCACAGGACCACAGGGGTTCCTGGATGGTCATGGTAAAGAGGTGTAGAGAAGGGGATTTCAAACCCAGGGAATGTGATTCACCACTTGATCCTAGGCTGAAACATTCTCTTGGGAGAGTGGGTCATACCTCAGTGTGTGGTCAGGACTTACTCCTGTCTCTGCACTCAGGGGATCACTTCCTGATAGTGCTCAGGGAACCATATGGGCTGTTTAGGATTGAACCCAGGGTGGCTACATGCAAATGCAAGTGCTCTCCCCACTGTATTAATCACTCCTGTGCCTGAAGATATAAATGGAAAAAGAAACTTCTCTATGCAAGACATAGCCCAGATCCAGAAATGAATAAAGTAAGAAAAATGTAAATGTTTCTGTCAGAGTAGCCTGACCAAGTTAGAGCAGCCTGACCAAGGCAGAGCATGACCATGCGGGCTGGGGAGAAAGTTCTGCTTAGGCACCAGGAACTGTCAGAATTGAACATAGCAGAATGTGCTCCTGAGGGTCTTCCTCGCTCCCTTACCTCTCAGCACAAAACATTCAGGGCATATCTCAGGGTCATATCATTGCCAGGTGTGGTCCTGGCCTTCCACCTGCATCCTGCACAACAGGATGTTACTTCTTTAGCAAATAATAATTAAAGAGCATAACAGCTAGGACAAGGTGAAGCAAGGGAAAGTGTTTGCAATATAGTATTTAAAACACAACAGGTCAAAAATTACTCTGAAAAACTGCCCTGGGCACTGATCTACCCAGTAATAAAATTTAATCATGATACTCAACATTCTGACCAGTTTTTCCACATAGGTGTTTACCCAAGAAAAAACGAGAACTTGCAACAAGAGAAAGCAAGTGTAAAAGTGCTCTCTGCAGCAGCATTCATATCAGCACCATTGCGTACAACTTGAGTGCCTATGTGTGACTTCTCCACACAAATAAGACATGGCTCAACCACATTCTCAGCATGGAGTGCGTCTCCAGAAGGACGTGTTGTGCACGAGGATAACAAGAAGTGAAACCATTTGGTAGAGAGCCACTGAATGATGTTACAGGAAACAACAGCATATAATAGCTAGGGAGAGAAATTTGAGCAGAGGCTTCCCTTAGAGGTATGGGCCCAAAAGCGGCCTGAGGAACTTCATGGTTACTGGTGAGGCTCTCTAATATGATTTGGGCTTATGGCGATGGAATATTTGTATTAGTTGAGTCTCTTTAAGCCCTACACTTTAGCTCTACCTTTTTTTTGTTTGTTGTTTTTGGGGACACATCCAGCGCTGCTCAGGGGGTTACGCCTGGTTCTGCACTCAGAAATTACTTCGGCAGGCTTCAGGGATCATATAGGGGTGCTGGGATTGAACCTGGGTTGGCCACGTGCAAGGCAAATGCCCTACATGCTGTATCACTCCAGCCTCTAGCTCTACCTTTTAACTGTGTGTAAAATGTATCTCAATTTGAAAAAAATAAAACAATGGCTTAAGTAGGGTATATATAAATAATGACTAAAAATCATTAAGAGAATACTAGGTACCATATAAAAACATACAGAGACTACAATCTAGCAAATTGCCGTCATGGAAATAAACATATCCAACATATAGAGGAAGATGATTGGCTAGTCTTTCAAGATAGACCTAGAAATGCATGTTTAAAAGCTTTAACATTTATTTTGCCCATCATTGTTTGGCAAAGAGGTAAAAAATTGAATATCAAATATTGGGCAAAGATCACTTCTTGGGAACAATCAAGGGGAAGTGAGGCACCTTTACATATCATATGCTTTATGTACTATAAATTGGTGGGAGGTTATTAAAAGAGAATTTGACAGTGGCCTATCAAAATTCAAGTTATGTATGCCTTTTGACCAAGAACTGAAAAGGATGGTGGGAAATCGAGTACTAAAGGAGGAACTACTTTAAGTCATGGTATTTCTGTGCTATGAAAGTAAAGGTATATTACATATATATATATAAATATATATATAGTATATATATAATATATATATAATATTAGTAATACAGAAGAACATACATTGGGGTCACAAAGAGAGCCAGGTCCAGGGGAACCATTCCATGCATGAACTGAGGTGCTGAATTCTAGCCAGTATCACACAGTCCTTGAATACCACTGTGTGTAGCTCTAGAGACCCCCAAGTACTGCCTAGGTATAGTTCCTGGTAGCTCAAAGCAGCACATTGAAGGGCCCAAGTATTGAATGTCCAAACCTCAAATCACAAGAAGGTGCCATAGACCTCTCTGCCTGGGAAAAATACCCAAAAAATATTAAAAACAAAAACAGAAGCAAAATTGCATATAGAATGGCAATAGATGTGATCCGTGTGTATATTTTAAAAACTGGCCAAGTGTGTACTATTGCACATGTATGCTATTATATATAGTAAGGGGTTAATGAAACATTTTTGTTTGTTTTGTTTATGGGTCACACCCGCAGCACTCAGGGGTTACTCCTGGCTCTATGCTCAGAAATCACTCCTGGCAGGCTCAGGGGACTATATGGGGGATGCTGGATTTGAATCACCCGACCTTCTGCATGCAAGGCAAACACTTTACCTCCATGCTATCTCTCAGGCCCCAGGAAACACTTTTAAGTGCTGGCAGGGTACAGGAGATGTTTCTATTCTTTTTTTACTTTTTTTCTTTTTTCTTTTGGTTTTTGGCCACACCCGGTGGTGCTCAGAGGTTACTCTTGGCTATCTGCTCAGAAATAGCTCCTGGCAGGCACGGGGGACCATATGGGATGCCAGGATTTGAACCAACCACCTTAGGTCCTGGATCGGCTGCTTGCAAGTTAAACACTGCTGTGCTATCTCTCCGGCCCCAGAGAGATGTTTCTTGTATGTCACCAAATATTTAACATGTTATAATACTGAGTCTACTCTTGAATTCTTGGTATAGGCTTTTAGAACACACACAACCTAGAAACTGGGGATTGGAAATTGGATAGGTCCACAACATTTAGAATGTCCAGCACAAACTGAAGTGAAAAGGGAACTTAAGAAACGTGTTTACCCTGAGCCTTATACCCTCATCTTATGAGCCATGAGGTACCAGCCAAGCCACACACAGTCCCTGTGATGGTTCAAATGTACATGGGAATAACAACTGGTATTAAAAGTTCGAATGTGTGCTGGGCATGAGAATGGAAGCAAACTTAATAATATGAGCATGATACCTCCAACCTAAACCCTGGGGCCAATCACAGCTTGCAAATCAGAAATGTTAGGATTGAAGGTCAATGCCAGTGTAACCAAATGTGGATGTTGTCTAAACTTCTAGTACAGCCAAGAAGAGTCAAACCCTATCGTTCTATAGTGAAATACATGCACAGTCCTACTGAGTATAAAGGTGATACAATCACAGATCAGTGCACGTTCATGTTATTGCCCACAGAGTTTGTGCTAAGTTGGCAAAATCAACTTTGGATGTTGGAGATCTCTTCAGAATTGAGACCAAGGGACTGGATTGCAAGGTGATCTCTATATGCCTTAGCATTTTAGATTTGTTTTGGGCCACACTTGGTGGGGTTAGAAATTACTCCTGACTCTGTGCTGGTGGGGGTTTCTATTTTGGTAGCTCAGGAACTATGTGGTATCAGGGATAGAACCCAGTTCTCTTTCATATGAACTACATGTTTTCTTCCTTCCTTCCTTCCTTCCTTCCTTCCTTCCTTCCTTCCTTCCTTCCTTCCTTCCTTCCTTCCTTCCTTCCTTCCTTTCTTTCTTTCTTTCTTTTTTTCTTTCTTTTCTTTCTTTCTTTTCTTCCTTCCTTCTTTGTTTCTTTGTTTCTTCCTTCCTTCCTTCCTTCCTTCCTTCTTTCTTTTTCTTTCTTTCTTTCTTTCTTTCTTTCTTTCTTTCTTTCTCTTTCTTTTTTTCTTTCTTTTCTTTCTTTCTTTCTTTCTTTCTTTCTTTCTTCTTTCTCTTTCTTTCTTTCTTTCTTCCTTCTTTCTTTCTTTCTTTCTTTCTTTCTTTTTTCTTTCTTTTTCTTTCTTTCTTTCTTCTTTCTTTCTTTTTCTTTCTTTCTTTCTTTCTTTTTCTTTCTTTTCTTTCTTTCTTTCTTTCTTTCTTTCTTCTTTCTTTCTTTCTTTCTTTCTTTCTTTCTTTCTTTCTTCTTTTTCTTTCTTTCTTCTTCTTTCTTCTTTTTTCTTTCTTTTTCTTCTTTCTTTCTTTCATTTTTCTTTAATCTCATTTTTTACTTTCCCTTTCTCTTTCCTCCTTATTTTTGCTTTTTATTTATTTATTTATTTTGCCTTTTTTGTTTGCTTTGGGGCCATACCCAGCAATGACATCCCTAGCCCTGTACCCGGGAAATACTCCTGGAGGTCTTTTGGGGAACCATATGGAATGCTAGCAATGGAAGACCTGACTGGCCACCTTCAAAGCAAGATTCCTACCTGCTATTCTATTTTCCTTCCTTCCTTCCTTCCTTCCTTCCTTCCTTCCTTCCTTCCTTCCTTCCTTCCTTCCTTCCTTCTTTCCTTCCTTTATTTCTTCCTTCCTTCCTTCCTTCCTCCCTCCCTCCCTCTTTCCTTCCCTCCCTCCCTCCTTTCCTTCTTCCCTCCCTTCCTCCCTCCTTTCCTTCCTTCCTTCCTTCTTTCCTTCCTTCCTTCCTTCCTTCCTTCCTTCCTTCCTTCCTTCCTTCCTTCCTTACCAAATAATCGCAAATAATTCCTTCCTTCCTTCCTTCCTTCCTTCCTTCCTTCCTTCCTTCCTTCCTTCCTTCTTTTGGGGGAACACACCCAACAGTGCTCAGGGGATACTCCTGTCTTGAAAATCAGGGGTGACTTCAGCAGTGCTCAGGACACCACACAAGTGGCATGTTAGCATGTGGCTCCCAAATGGAAAGTCTGTGCTCCAGTCCTTTGAGCTATTTTTGACCCTACATGCTATAATATTATACCATAGATGCCAGCCTGATGGTTCTGTTCTCTGCCCTCAATATGAGTCCTTAGAAGACATGACTGAGTTAAGGAAGTATCCTACAGCTAGGTCTTAGTCATGCCAATAATTTTTATCTTCAGTCCCAGTCTATTAAGATAAGAATACTATGTCTCCACTCTTCCATTTTCTATGCCTTTCTAGGAAGTCAGATAGGATGTGCTACTATAACACAGTCACACACAAAAGGACACAGGAGCACTAAAATGAAGTGAAGCAGATCCCTCTCTATTGTGTCCAGGCTCAGATATTTATTAATTGGTGTAGGAAAATCCAAAATCAACATGTGAATGTCAACTCAAGTCATCCAGCCTAAATGCACAACAGATTGACACTGCTGGTTCTCATAGGAGTCGTGGGCCTTGGATTTATGCTACACAGGTGCAAAGGAAAGAGAAATGGGACCAGGTGGGTAATGCCCCCTAGTGTCTGAAGAGGAAAGTACAAAAGTACAAATCTTCCAAATTCTCTAGGGTTGGGGAGTGGTTGTGGGGAGATGATAAATGTTCTCCATCAAAGAGAAACTAGCTACAGAAACAAACACAAAGCAATGAGTCACCAGGAGCAAGAACCAGCAGAGACAACAAACAACAGATTTCAACCAGTTTCTCAACCTCCAAGTTATTGACATTTTGGGACCAGATCATTCTTTACTTTGCAGGCAATTCTGGATGTTTAACAGCATGCCTGGCCTCTACCTGCTAGAGGCCAATCTATCTTTCTTTCTCCCTCCTCTCTCCCCCTCCCTCCTTCCCTCCGTCCCTCCTGCCATTCCTCCCCCCTCCCTCCTTCCCTCCTTCCCTCCCGCCCAAACATATGTACAGAGGCATATATACACACACCGCTTAATTTTGTTATTGCTGTTTTTATTGTTTTGTTTTTGTTTTGTTTTTATTTGGCTACATCCAGAGGGTTCAGCAGTTACTCCCGACTCCACACTCAGAAATCACTCCTGACTGGTTCAGGGATCATATGGAATGCGGAGGATCAAACCTGGGTTGGCTGAATGCAAGGCAAACACCCTACCAGCTGTGCTATTGCTCCAGTCCCTGATACACGCCAATTGTGACAAGCAAAAATGTCTCAAGATATTCCCCAATGTCCCTAAAGAGAAAAATTGATCCCAGTGGAAAATAATCACTCGTTTAGACCCTCAATGATGTCAGATACTAGGACATTATTATATAGAATAACTGTGTGAAATCGTTAAAGAAAAAATAGAGTGGGAAACATATTAAGGATGAGAGACTACCAAAATTCATGAGCAAATGTCTATAAAGGTTCAAATAGAATGTCTAAAAATGAAAAGAAATCAAAAGATATTATGTTTGAAATTCAACCAATATGTTAGACATGGATGAAAAAAGAATCAATGAACTAGATGAGAGATATAATCTCAATTGCAGACTAAAAAGTTGTGATGAATTAAAAAAGAGTGGGATCTGAAAGAGATCATACCAGGATTAGGGGGTTATCTCATATGTGGCAAAAAAAAACCCAAAAACAACCCCAAAATAACCAACAACCCTGGATTCAATCCCTGAACCCCATCTGGTTCTTTGACCACCACCAGGAGTGACCCCTAAATACAGAACCAGGGTAAGCCCCAAGCATAACTGGGTGGGACTCCCCAACCAAAAATAAACCAAAAGAGTAAAAGACAAAATAGAATAGAGAGCTTACGGTGAATTAATTGGAGCTCAGAAGACAAGACAGTGTCAGAGGATAGCAGTTATTGAAAAGATTCTTTAGATTCCCAAATTTTTCTCCATCTACAGAGGAAGGATGTTTAGAAAATATCAAATAGTAGGGTGTTTGCCTTGCAAGCGGCTGACCCAGAAACAACAGTGGTTTGAATCCCGGCATCCCATATGATCCCCATGCCTGCCAGGAGCGATTTCTGAGTAGAGAGCCAGAAGTAACCCCTGAGCGCCGCCAGGTATGCCCCCCCCCCAAAAAAAAAAGAATACCAAATAGTAGGAGGAATGTGTAGACAGCTACATGTGGGTGTAGAAAGCAGACAACTGAGTCACAAGGGCTTATTATTGGGAGTGGGAAGCCCCAAGCCAAGAGACCCCAGGAAGGTTAGAGTGGCTTCAGTAGCAAGGACTGTGGGGCATTACATCCTTGGACAGCTGAGTCCAACTGAACCTTGAAAGTCAGGCTCCTCTGGCATTGTAGACCTTTCTCTTCAGTGTCCTGGGCCTCCTGAAAGTGAACGGAATGTGGGGTTCGGAAGAGCTGACAGAAGCAAATGTGTAGGAAGGTGTTCAAGATAAGAAAGGAGAATATGAGCGGAGGCAAGAAGGAATGGTCAGTCAGTGAGCAGAGAACTGAGTGCAGTGTGGGCCACACTCAGGGGACATCTAAGGGGCAGGAGACATGAATTAGAGCAACATATATTGACCTGCAGGACACACCTTGTGGAGTGCGTCCCCTCTTGATGCTCTATTGTTGGTTGCCTGTCAGGAAGGAAGTGGGTTTTATGGAAACAGCCAATCACATTCACTCTGAGGCTGCCTTTCTGTTGCAGCAAAAGAGATCAAACATCCCCTACAAGGCCTACAAGACCCAAAATACCTCCCTTCGGCCCCTTGCTGAATACTCCGGCTGATGCCTGCCCCTGTGGCCAAAGCGACCACCAGTCAAGATCAAGAGGTAGCAAGAGAGAGGCTGAGAAGGTGCCGGTCCTGCCTGAGCTCCCCCCGAAGGGTCTCTCCCCCTTGCTACTTTCTTTCCTTGTGATTTTGGGGCCATTCCTGTCATGCTCCCTTTTGGCTCTGAGTTCAGGGGGGGGCAGAGTTTCGGGGGGCCATATGGGAGCAGTGCCAGGGATCAACTGGCTCAGTTATATACCCCTATACTAACTGGCCCCTCATTACTTCCCATAACTGCCCTGCCAAGGTAGCCTCACTTCCTCTACTTCTGAGAGAGAAGTCTGTGGTACTTTCCCAAGGGTGACCTTGTGTTTTAAGGCAGAGTGGAGATAGCCTTTTGCAAGATGTTCCTGATATGCTGGGATGGTGTCAGGCCTGTTACCATGTGCCATGGCCAGTCAGCAATGGCTCCTTTGAGGTTGAGAGATGTTTTTCATCTCTCGAAGACAGAGCTAGGGTCCATGCTGGCTTCTGGGTCCATACCTGGTTCATACAGCTCAGATTAGAACACTTGCCTTACATATGTCAGGCCCTGGGCTCACGATTTAACATGGTAAAGACACAATAATCAATAGTAATAATAATAATAATAATAATAATAATAATAATAATAATAATAATAATAGTAATCATGTCAATTCCACCTTGGATCACGAGTGCTGCCCTGGTTCCTTGGTCCAGGTCTCTCAACCACTGCTGTGGCCACATCCTTCCTCAGTCTCATGGCGGCTGCTGTAAAAGCAGTTGGGTGATATTATCTCCATACTACGGAAAGGGCCTGGGCTTGCCAGCGCTTCACTATGCCGCCCACAAGAGATGACCCAGTTGATTTGCAGTGAAATTGTGGCACAGCCTTTCTCCTGCCCCAGCCAGGTCATGGGCCCAGCAGCACCCACCCTACTTGTGGGCTGTTTCCACCACCACCAACCCTACGCTGCCTGCCTCCTGCTTCTCTGGTGTCTAATTCAGACTCTCTTTTGAGAGCCACCAACACCACAAAGACCACACTGCCCTTCCACTGCCTCACAGAACCTCTCCTGGGTTTGCAGTCACACTGTCTCTCGGATTTTCTCCATACCTGCAACATTGTAGGGGAGCTTTAGAGGAGCTGTGACCAATAGCACTCCCCATCTTGAGCACTAGAGAAGTCAAGAGGCAGAGATTCTAGAAGTGAGTTTTCCCTTTGGGGAGCTGTGTGTGTCTCTAAGAAGGTCTCCTCTCAGGGCTGGGGCAGTTCTTCATCAGCAGGCGTTGATCCAGAAACTACACTGAAGCATCTCTGAGCAGACATTGATAGACAAACTCCCTGAAGTAGGAGTGCTGGGAAATAGTCTGGGGCATAGCTCAGGTGATCCTCAGCTCAGGGACCAGCTGTCCTACATGCAGGGATGGAAAGGAAGAACAGAAGGCCTATGTGGTCCTCCCAGGCATCCACCTCAGACCCACCTGCTAGCTGCATGTAGGGAAAAGTCTCATCCCCAGGGTCCAGAAGAGAACGTGTGGAATGAAGTCTTGTGAGTGGCCAAGCTCCACACCAGCATCCTCTCTGCTATCTTCATGTTTACTTTTGGACCTGGTGACATGCTATTAAGCATCAGCACCAGGGACGGAAGGGCATGGGGGTGATTGCAGACACGCAGGAGTGTGGGGGCTGGAACCCCTCTGCTACAGACAGCAAGAGGAGTTCCATTGTTTGATTCATCTGAAATTTTTTTTGGGGGGGGGTGAGCAGGAGGACACTGTTCCAGGTGGTGTTTCTAGGATCCATGGATCATTTGTAGTAAGTACTTGCTGTAGTAAGTACTTGACTAATTGAGCTGCTATGCCCTCATCACTTTATGTGGGAGATGGAACCACTGACGCTGAGAAAATGGCCTTCATGTATCTTGGGTCCTGCCTACTCCCTTTTGAAGAGTTGGGGATCTCCCAAGGGTCAAGCCTGAAAGACTTACAGGGTCATTCTGGGGTCCCAAGGCAAAGGGACAGCAAAGACTGTGGTTGTCCCTGAAAAAAGAGTGATCCACCCCTAGGGCCTGAGGGACCCCCAGTGGGAGAGATGATGCTGTGGCCCAGGTCACTCTGACCTGAACCCCAAAGTGTGCTGATCAAAGGAGGGAACTAAGAACCAATGCAGGCTCCTGACAGAGACCAAGTATGTGCCCAAGAGTTTCAGAATCTCACCTGCCAACCTGATATCAAAGAGCCAGAAACCCCTTGGGGTGGACCTTCCTTCTTCAAAAGGCCCCCAATGTCCTAATATTGGGTCAGAAAGCTGAGGATGATACTAGCCTCCCCAGACAGCCATTGTTCCAGCCTGTAGGCTCTTCCTGTGGGACTCAGCATATATTCCAATGTTGGGTACAGAGTGTGAGCATCCCTTCTCAGGGTAGACTAAGGTTGAGCCCTGACCCTTTTCTTCCTCCCCATCCCTTGTGCCACTTCCCAAACCTCCCACTCTTGGGGAATTTCCCTTCAAGATGGTTCTGCAGTCTCCAGCCTAGTGAGCTCTCTGAGGTCACTTCTTCATTCTTGCTGGGGCTCAGGGTTTACTCCTGGGTTTGCTCAGGGATCATTCCTGGGGGTTCACTGAAGACCAGATGCAGTGCCAGCTAATGAACTAGGGTCATTCACATGCAAAGCAAGCACCTTAAGCCCCATGCTATCTCTCTGACCCACTCAAGTTCGTTTTTTAACTTCCTAAAGACTTCAACAACAGGACCATAATACTGAGAAAATTCAGGGAACTACATCCGGTCTCCAGGCTTTATAAATATTGGGAACTCTTTTTACCAAGTGTTCAGGTGAGACGTGGGTGAGATATGCCATCAAATCAGTGAAGACCTTGGGAGACCAAGACACCTCAAATTGTCTGTTGCAATTCAGACTGACTGAGCTGCAGAATCAGCCGCAGTATTTCCAGGGATCCAGAGCACCTAGAAGAAAAGCAGGTCCTAGCTCTGGGATTCTTTCTAGAGTTTCCATAGTTTCCAGTTTCCATGCTGGTCTTAACATCCCCTTTCCCAGGATCTTGGTGCCTGATGGTGCCTATCATGGCTGATATAGAGAAAGAGGAGAAGGGGAGAAGGAGCAGGACTTTCTGTGTCATCTAATGAGGCCCAGGCTCTGAGCAAGGTAGGTTTTATGCAAACCTGGGGATCCCCAGTTAATGCCAGAACAGGAATGAAACTATGGGGATTTCCATGTTCCCCAGCACCAGTGACCAGTGCTGTGACCACTGTTAGCATCACTGTAACTCCGGAGATTGTCATCATTCATGGAGGCAGGTGTGTGCTAAACAATAGAGAATTTCACTACAAATCTTTCCGTGAAAAACAAGTACAGGGGCATGCCTCGGACACAGGGGGCCCCTGGTCTGTCCCCCCCGTCAACTGTGTGGCCCCTGAGCACTGCTGGGCCTAACCACCAGGCCCAGAAGTATCCTAGAAGGAAAAAGTAGAAGCATCTTTGAGGTCCTTTTCTCTCATTTTACTGACCAGGAGATATTTTACAGACCTGTACCGGTGCTAGCTGCCTCTGACAGATATTAGAGGTTCAAGGAATAACTGGGAAAATCCTGGGAGAGGTGAGTAAAGAAGAGAGAAGAGAGTGGGGACTCTGTATGTCACCCCTCCTGGAAAGTGGAGCCCAGGAGCAAGGTCAGCAATTGACTCCTGGGGATAAATTAGACACAGAGGGAGGATGGGCAAGATCGAAGGACATGGAAACTTCCCAGCCACTAAGAGAAGAATCTCCTCCCAAGGGATCCACCCCAGAAAGGGATGCCCATCCCCTGGGACCTCTCTTCTGCCCGAATCTAGTTCTATGAGCACTGTAGCCTCACCAACTCAATGTTCTTCTCTTACTCCCAGAGCAGGGCTGGGACTCAGACCCACCTAGAGGGGTCCAGGCACATCAGACCTGCCCTCAAGGGTGCCATGGAAGGTAGAGGCCAGCCTCTCCTCTATCTCCTCCAGTTCCTCCCTCCACTCCTCTTCTTGCAGAAGTCTGGGCTCAGTCTTATCTCCACACAGCACCTGCCACCTGTTCAGTTTCGTTTTACCAAATCCAGGAACATCACAAGGATACTTCCCTTCCCACCTCCCTTCCAGGAAGTTTCCATGATGGTAGGCGAAACCACCTACATTTCCCACTCAGATATCCAGAGTCACCAAGTCTGCCTGAGGGCTGAAGTGATAGTATACTGGGTGGAACATTTGCTTTGCACACTGCTGAACCATGGTTCAATCTCTGGCATCTCATATGATCCCCAAGCACCACAGGACTGATGCTTAGTGCAGATTCAAGAGTAAGCCCAGAGCACTGCTGAGTTTGGACCCCAAACAAACAAACAAATAAACAAAACCCCAAACCAAGTCTGCCTGGTTGGTGCCTGAGCCATATGAAAATAAACATCAAAGGTGGCCCAATGGGTGTTCCCAGCGTCTCTAGAGCACCACCTGTCTTTCAATGTGCTTTCTTATTTGTCTCCTGAGGGTAGTAACAAGATCTCACTGGGAATGAGTAGGCTTTTAATTCATTCCTGGGTAAGTGTCACTTGGAGTGCCTGGCCTGAGTACCTTGGGGAGTTCACCTTATAAAGGTGGATATATTAGACGCTTTGGGGTTGGATCAGCAGCTGCAGACTTGTGTCAAATTGGGACCCCCAACTTTCAGCAGGAATTTCCACAAAGGGTCTGGAAAGATAGGACAGCAGGTTGGGTACTTGCTTTGCATGTGGCCAACCCAAGTTCTTTCCCTGGCATTCCCTGGACTCTCTAGGAGTGATCTCTGAATGCAATGCTAGGAATAAAACTAGGGTGTGACCTCAAAATTAAAAAATTAACAAAGAAAGAATTCCTATGATGCTTTGGCCTTATAATTCAGTGACATTTCAGTAGTGTGAACTTATTATTTCATATAATTGTAATCTTTTCCATGCTGAAGCCATCAGCAATGATGAGCCCACTGTCCGGGAGGTGCTTGAAGGCAGGCCTGGAAGTTGTCAAATTTGTGCCACATTTCAATTCAGTTCTATAGGGTGATTTTCAGTGTTTTCCTAATGGCATACTAATGTCACATCATGGGATAAAGGAAACAGCCTGAGGGGCTGCAGAGACAGTACACTGGGTAGTAGGTTGTCTTGCACACAGCCGACCCAGGTTTGATCCCCGGCATTCCATATGGAATCCCAAAAGCCACCAGGAGTGATTCTTGAGTTCAGAGAAAGGAGTAACTATGAGTATCACCAGTTGTGACCACTCAAAAGCAAATAGCTCAAGCCTTCAGTTTGTACATCTGATCCTGTATGTTCTACTTCACTTTTTTGTTTCACAACCTTTAAAATATTGGTCTCTGACCCAGCACCCACAACCTGAGCCTGGGTGCCATGCCCTGACTCTTCTCTGCCCTTCTATTCTGGAATTTGTAGGGCCAAGCAGCATGATGGGCACAGGAGTGACCAAGATGGGCATTGGGCATGACTAGATTTCCACACCCATCTCCTGGTTTGGTATCTTCATCTTTTCTGCCTCCCTTCTAGCAGAAACATGCCCCCTTCCCTTACAGCAGTGATGTGTGGGGTAACCAGGTCCGAGCATTTCTAAGCACGGATCCCCCTACAAAACCAAAGAAAACTTTGCCTCTAATTATACATGATTATAAAGCACTTGGCATGGAGTAGCTACTACTCTACAAATAAGCACTGTACAAGTGTAAATAATTATTAATTACTATGATGACTAATCATCATTATTGTCGATGATAAACGTGAGAACTGCTCATCCATACACCGCTCCCTCCAGCCCACTCAATCCTTCTTTATTTCTCAACCACAAAGAAATGATCCTGAAAAGCTGCGGACAGACAGCAAGGCAGGGAACACTAGCCTCATTTTTGCTCCCCTCCCCTCAAGCTACACCAAAGGAGTCAGTCCCCAGGCAGGGACATTGCTCCAAACACGCCCCACCTGGCTGTTCAATTTGTGTATGGTGTACATTCACTTGGTGCTTTGGCCTGCAGGTTGCCAAATATTTGGGGTGTCCCCCCCTCACAGTGCACTTCTCATGTGCAACAGGGAAAGCCTGAGTGTAGAAAGTGTTGTTCTGGGGAACTATAGGACTCAGGATGCACAGGCTAGGAATAAAGGTGCTGAGCACACAAACGCCACTGCTATGCTGAAAATTATTTTCGGAGGGTGAGGAACACACCCAGCTGTGCTCAGGACTTTATCCTGACTCTGTGCTCAGGGATCACTCATGGCAGGACTCAGTGGACCACACCGAGGATCAAACCTGAGTTGATCAGAAGCAAGTTGAGTACTCTACCTGTTATACACTATCACTTGGACTTATTTTATTTTTTAGTTTTTGGATCACACTGGTGGCACTCAGGGGCTATTCCTGGCTCTGCACTCAGAAATCATTCTTGACAGGCTCAGGGGACCATATAAGATGCCAAGAATTGAACCTGGGTCTGTCCTGGGTCAGCAGCATGCCACTATACTATCACTCCTGCCCCGCTCGGACATACTTTTGACTCTGAGCTTGGGGATCACTCCCGGCAAGACTTGGGGAACCATATGTGGTGTTGGGAATAGAACTCAGGTCAGCTGCCTGCCAGGCAAGTACTTTCTTTGTTATACTTTCTCTCTGGCCCATGCTAGCTCTAGAGGTGGCAGGGCCCAGTCTACAGGGCAAAAAAAAAATATGTGAATGGAAAAAGCATGTGGTGGTACCTTCTTTAGAGAGATTGTCATCATTAGGCCTTTGACTTTCTGTTTGTTTGATTTTATTTTTTCTGATGCTTTAGGGAGAATCAAAGGGGAGTCTGTCTCTTAAACATATCTTGTGTTCGGAGAGATCATGTTCTCATGATCCAGTTAGTAGGGATATATGCTTTTCAGGAGAAAACTTGCCAGTGCCCTCTGGTTGGTTCTCAATCCATGCCGCTGAGCCCTACTCCCATCACCCCAGAGCCAGGTACCAGAACCAAGGACAGCCTCATGTAACAGGCCCTGAAATTATTCCAACCCCAAATCCCAAGTTAATTTTGTTTTACCTGTTCCTTTCTTGGGTTCAGGTTTATGCTCATGTTAACCCTCCCCCCTGTCCCATGCTTGCTGCCTATTGACCTCTCCTGCTCCTTCCTCACAGGCCTGCCATGGCATAGCAGTGTTTCCACTTGGGAATAAAGAGGAAAAGCTGACAACTCAGTGCCTTTCATCTCTGTATCTGGACTTGCTGACCTCATTCATCAAGGCTGAATAATCAAAGCTATGTCGACCCTGTCAGCCAGTGAGGGTCAACGTCTATCCTCTCAGTGCATTCAGGACCAAGAACATTTCCCAGCTAATGACCAAGAAAGAACAGGCCCCAGGCTGATGACCAGAGACACTTTTTCCCATTCTAACTATGTTTGTATAGGACAAGAGGAACTGGAATATGTGTAGGGTGGCAAGGCATAGCAGAAGCATAGCCATGGGGGAAGTGAGGTGTCAGGGAGAAAATAAGCATAAACAATAGAGTTTAGGAATGCCTTCAGATAGATAATCTCTTCTTTAACCAGAGCTTTCTGTGAGGGAGGAATGACAGCCTGGAGTCAAGCCTGATTAGTAACCAGTAATTGTGGAGAGATGGCGCCCTTTGTACTGTCCTCCCCCATCTCTTGAGCCATATCTGCTAAGGTTTCACCTTAAGGAGAATCCTTGAAACAGTTGTTCTGTGGGGTTCCATATGCCAGACAATTTGAGAACAGCATCTCAGGGGGATCCAACAGAAGCCACGTTAGTTTTTTTAAATCTCTAATGATTGAAGTACTGTGATTTACAATGCCGTTAATGATGATTTTATGTGTACATAATTCCAACATCACACCTACCAGCAGAGTAGCCTTCCCCTTGGCCTAATACCCCTCTCTCTGCTCCTACCCCTCCCTGCTCCCTGCAAACTCAGTTCTGGTCTTTTGCATATTATATGGCTCTTGCTTTGTATCTTTAAATCCCACATCTGTGAGAGATCACCTGTTTCTATCTCTTCTCTTCTTATGACTGGCTTTACTCAGCATGTTATCCTCTAGTTCCATCCATGTCCTGGAAAATTACATGATGCTGCTCTTTGTGAGAGAATTTCATTGTGTATATATGCCATAATTTACTTTTGTTTGTTTGTTTTTTTTTGTTTTGGGGGGCCACACAAATAATAATCGAGGGTTACTTCTGGCTCTGCACATAGGAATTACTTCTGGCAGTGCTTGGGGAACCAGATATAATGCTGGGGATCGAAACCTGGTCAGTTATGTCCAAAACAAATGTCCCACTGTATCTATCACTCTAGCACCTACACTACAACTTCCTGATGCATTCATCTATAGTTGTAAAACATATTTTTTTTGAGTCCATTGTGAATGACAAGTTTTTCAGTTTTATTTAGGCATTTAGTGACAGTGAACTAGGGCTATTCCCACCACCAGTGTTCACCTCCATCCACACTAAATCCCCATATGCATTTATGCCTCCACCCTTAGCTCCCTAGATTGCAAGTGTAACAGGTCCATTTTGTGTTTAGCTTGTTGTAGTTTGGGTCTCTTGATTCTATTGTCATTGACTTTGGTATAGAAAAACACTTTTTTTTTTTAAAGAACAGGGAGTGAGTAGAGGAATGCAAGGATAGAAGGACACAATTTATCTGGGGGCTTCAAGTTTCCTCTGGAAAAATCCAACCCACCCATCTGCTTTAGAGTTTGAATTAGGCTACTTTCTCCTTGCAAATCCTAGAGGTGTTTGGGAGAAGGCCCCCCTTACCAAGGTCACAGGCCAGCAGCTGATACTGCAAGTTCTCATTTTCCTTTGGTGACAAACAGCCGTGGGTGTGAGTCACAGCTCTGTTATTTGCTTACTGTGACACTTTGGAATCAATTCTTCAACAATCACATACACGAGTTTGTATCTCTGGACTCATTTTACACATGCTTACATGTGCTAGGAACTGACATGCATATAAGCCTGTAAACTTATATGTAAGGTTCTTACATCCATCCAACTATGTCTACAGGCATCCGTCTGTGCACATTTATCTGCATTCCAACCACTTTGCTGCTAGAAGGAGATGATGTCTACATGGCTCAAAGCCCACCTACCTTCCATCCAAAATAAATTAAATACTATCACTAGGGAGTTCTGAAAGATGGTGCTTTTCTGTATAAATGTTTTTTACACCCACAAGCTTCCACTTTGGTCTTTTGAGCCTCTTATTCTCAGTCCTCTATATACTTACTGTGTCCCTCGCCTGGAGCTGGGGCCCAGCAGGCAGAAGGGTGCTGCCAACCCATACAGTCTAGCAGGGGCCTGAGTTTAGAGTTTTCCTAACCCCTCCTGCAGGGCAGCCAGTCACTGTTTGGCTTTCCCTGCTGAGTTTCAAGGGAGGTGGGGAGGGACCTTTTGACCAAAATCGCTTTTCAATTTCCCCATCTCCCTGTGCACCATCACTCAGTAAAAATAGCTAATTTTAAAATGGCTGCTCTTATGATGGACGAGATTAATGGATCTTGAAGAGCAGCCAGTATACCAACTGCTCCTGCAGCCATGATGAAAGCTAATAATGTAGAAAATTCTGCCAATTCCTTTAATTCATGAATATTTAAGCCTGTGAAAAATCTGTCAGATTATATCATTTTTTTCTGGTGATTTTCTGCCTAAGTACGTTCATGGCAGCCTGCCAGTTGCTCAAGAAACCTAGAGGAGAGCAAAATCATTTTGATGGTGGTGGTGGATGTGGCTAGGGGTTGGGGTCATCCTGTGGGCTTTATCCTCTACCCTTGGAGACAACTAAGGGCAACTCAAGACACGGGCTCCGGAGCCTCTCCTAACATGAGGGCTGGGAAAAACAAAATTCCATGATTTTCAAACAGTGCTCCACGGTGTCCCTGGGCTTGCCCCATAGGATCCCGAGGTTCTCTCGCCTAGTTCCCAGAAGACTTCTGGGAAGGTTTGGATAGAAATGTTGAATCCATAGGACAAAGGCCCATAAGCTCTACTTCTATCAAGCAGTTCTGCTTCGAGTTTCCCTATAAAGTTTCCTTCCAAAGAAGTTTGATCCCAATTGAAAACCAAAAGAAATAAATTGAAAGGGATTGTCTATGGAACTCCAGTTTTGCCCCCACTTGCCACTAGAGAAAAGAAACCTCTGCCAGGGTAATAGAACTGGTCATGGAGAACGTAGGCAGGCTTGCCTGAACTCTCGCCAGGGTCTCTCTGCTCCAAGCTAGAGCCCCCCTCTCCAGCACATTCTGGCCGACCTCCTCTAGGCATGGCGACCCAAGCCGTCTGGAGGCAGCAGGAAATGAGGCCAAGAGGGCTCAGCTCCCCCACCATCAGCAGGGAAAGGACCTTTCTAAGCCAAGACATTTCCTTCCAGAGACAAGAGGAGACAATGAGGGAGGTTAAGACATGGGGGGAGGAGAGACGCAGGTCAGATGATTATCAAGAAGGGACTTGGCTGGAAGCAGGAGTGAACTGCTTTTTATAGGAACTTGGGTTCCTTGCCTTTTTTTGTTGTTGTTGTTCTCCAGGGAGATATTCTCCAAAGTGAGTCGGCTGGACTCAGCTGGCAGCAAGAGCCCAGAGGCAAAGGCACAGTGCAAGAGGCTGTGGCCCAGGTTCAACACTTGCTCCAGCTGGTCACGTCTTCACCGGCCTGGCGGGCTGGTCTGTCTTCCCACACTCTGCAGAGAGCCCAGGTCAGCCTCCACCCTACCGGGCCGGCCCCCATCCAAAATCAACAAGTCTTTTGTGCCTCTCCTTTAGACACTGTCTAATTACAGCAAACATGTACTGGCGAAGAACAGCGATCGTGAGGCAATTGTTGAAGGCTCGCAAATGCACTTGGCATTGGGTCTTGGAGAGCAAGGCGAGGAACCGCAGCTCCACTTGGCTCGTGCTGGCCAAGCAAACATGGAGCTTTCAGAAGTCAGGAGGAGCGTGCTGGCACGGCCCCCCACGGCATGTAGCTCATCAGCTCTTTTCTTGATAGTGGGTTGCATTTTACTGCCGAGCTGAACCACTGACTCAGGATTCTATTCCTTAAAATATAAAGTTGCAGGTCCCAGTGGTGCTCGCTGTCACTGAACAGAACATGTCAGCTTGTGGCCAAAAAACCCCCAACAAAACAAAACAAAACAAAAAGAATGGGGGTCTCCCACTGCTTTCTGGGCACTCTCATTTTCCCTCTTTTGTCTTCTTGTTTGGAAACTGTGAACGGGAATCTACCCCTCCACCCCAGTCCCGGATATGGTGTGTTCCATCTTTTCTCCACGCCAAAATGAGGAAAAGTCTCTGATGGTAAAGAAAATAAAGGTCTCTGTGGGGTGGAGAGTCAAGCTTTGTTCCCTCACTTAGTGTCAGGGTTAAGATGCGAGTCTAGATCGGTCTCATTCTAACATTCTCCTCGTTCTCAGCAGCTCAGATTTGAGGTGTCTCCAGAGGGGTGGGGTCCAGGGATAATGAATATTGATGTGGTCCTTGCCCCACTTTTCTACTCTTTGAAGCTGAGATCAATCATGTAGGCAGAGTTCAAGTGAATTCAAACATTGCCCCCACACTATAGTGCGGTTAAATGCATTTTGGAGAGAAGTACAGGCTGGGTGCTCTTAGGGATTGAAGGCCTAAGAGGCCTGAATGGACAATATGGACACGATTTTGACAAAGCCCCTGGGGCTAGGGGCTGGAGAAAGTACAGAGTAGGGCATTTGCCTTGCCTAAAGCTAATCTGGGTCCATTCCCCAGTATACCCTATACGGTCCCCAAGCCCACCAGGAACAATTCCTGAGTGCAAAACCAGGAGTAACTCCTGTGAAACGTCTCGTGTGGCCCCAAAACAATAGCAACAACAAAGGCACTGAGGCCAGGAAAAGGGACAATGGTGAGCCAGCAATAGATCAGGGATCCAGGGGAATGCAGAGGGAGGGAGAACAATGGGGAAGAACTGGATGGAGACTATAAAAACCCAGAAAACAACACAGCTTTATGCTAATAGCTAAGGACAACCATTGGTAGGTTTTAATCAGTGGCATGAGCATATCTGACTCTTCTTCTTTTCTGTTCTTGCTATTATTGTTTTGAGGGGACAGAGATTCAATCCAGAGTTTTACCCATCAAAATACACTCTCTCCACAGAGCCACACCCTCAGTCCCCAGTTCTGTTTTTGCAGGGGGGGAGGTGGGGGTTTTGGGTCTCACCTGGCAATGCTGAGGGGCTAGCTCAGGCTCTGTCCTCAGAAATGAGCCCTGGTGGTACTCAGATGGACTTATAGTTATTAGAGCCAGGGTTAGATTCCTAAGACACTGTAGCTGTTTGTGAGGCAAATGTTCACCTTCTCTATTTTTTCATCCCCCAGATCTTGCTCTTTTAAAAGACCCCTTGGTTGCTTTCTGAACTATGGATCAGAGGGGCATAAAAGTTGGGTGAGGACAGTCTTGGAGGCACCAAGGATTTGGTTGGTTCAGGGGTTTGGATCTAGCTGAGTGCCACTGAGTACACTTAAACCTTGTCCTCTCCCTAGTCACTCATCCCACTCCAAAGATGTGTCTGTGGATTTATCAGCTAATGAAGCTGATTCCATGATGATAAATCAGGGGAGAATTGATTAGATGTGCAAGGACCATTCAGAAGTCTGGAGAGCTGATCCAATGGTCTGGAATCAAAGGTTGGCTTTGGTCCCCTGCTCTCAGAGATCTGCAATCCCATTTCCCACTAACACTGACACATGAGCAGATAGATCCCAGCCAGGCACTCATCTGCTCAGCTGAGGCCAGGGGTGCTGGCGAGACAAAGGTGAGGCCTCTTCTTTCTCTTCCACCTTCACCATACTCTAACCATCTTTCCACTGTTCCTACACCCCTTCATGCTGCCTTTTGCTTATGTTTGTGGTTTGGTGGTCACACCCGGGTGTGCTCAGGGTTTACTCCTAGCTCTGTGCTCATGAATCACTCCTGGCTCTGTAATCAGAACTCAGGACTGGCTCTGCACTCAGAGATTACTCCTGGTTCTGTGGAAAGGGATCACTATTGGCAGATAGAGGACACCTTGGAGTGCCAGGATTGAACCCCATTGGCACTGCATGCAAGGGAAAACTCTTCTACCCTACACTGGCTATTGAACCCCACTTCCATGCTATTTCCATGGAAACAACCCCCATCTTCCTCCCTGCTCTCTGAGGCAACTCCTCCCCAGAGGGCTGTCTCTCTCCTGGACCACCTTTGCCATCTGACCTTAGGTGGGCCTTAAATGCCTATTATCACTGAGGAGCCTTTTCCCAATTCCCAGTCCCTTACTGTTCACCCTTGCTTCCCATTTGGTCTCTGGAGTGAAAAAAGCTGAGTCTGTCCTTTATAGAGGCTTCTGTGCTGATTGAAAAGGGACAAGCTAGCTGGACTCTAGGTTTAGGGACCTCTCCTGATCTCTGACTGAACCACTCTACCAGATCTTTGCCCCTGACAGAACTAAGTAGATCTCAGGGCTGGGTCCTCATGTAGGTGAATAAACAGGTCTCCAGGGTTTCCACTATGTCTGGCACAGGTCTAACTCTGTGGCATGGCCTTTGGAACATACTGTTCCTTTCTCTGGAGAGTTGCAGTTGGACAGTCTCTAGGGTTTGGGGGAACCTAACCATCCTCAATCTCTAACCCCATGATAATCTCTAACCCCAATTTTTCTTTCCTGTGGGATGTCATCTCACCCTGATTTTTTTTTCAGTGCAACTGGTGCCATTCTTTTGAAAAGGAAAAAAAAAGTCTCAGGGCCAGAATGGGAAAGGCATTTGCTTTGCATACAACTAACCCAGGTTCAATTTTTGACATCCCATATGGTCCCCTAAGTATTGCCAGGAGTAATTCCTGAACACAGAGTCAGGAGTAGCCTCTGAGCATTGCTGGATGTGGCCCAAAAAACCAAAATAAAAAAGTCTCATATTATGGTAACATCTCACCTTTTGTCCCCTCCAAAATTAGTACAAAAGCCGCCATAATTATGCAGTGAAATATGGTAACTCCCTGATTGCTAAGCAGGAAGCAGATGGAGCCAAGCCTCTTCCTTCTATCCCTTCCCCATATCCCACTGGTGCCCCTCTCCTCCACGGACACACTCTCCTTCTCACGTTGCTTTGGTTAACCTCCCATTGCAGCCCCTCAGCACCACTTGGAGCAGGCCTAGCTTTTCTCCAGCTCAGCAGAGCCCTGTGATTTAAGTTCCTCAGTCAGGAGGGAGGAACCACAAGCAGGATGAATGTGCTAGGGATTGTCAGGGCAGCTGTCTGGGGCTTGGAACACACATCATGAGGACATCCTACTCAGAATTCAGCCGCCCAGCCCAGACCACTCCATGCTCTTGTCCATATTTCATGTCCCCAATGGCTTATGGGTCATGGAAGGACAAGGAATGTTCTCATGTGACTCCCTTCCTCTCCACTGCTTTCCCTGCCAAGGGTACCTACCCATCACTGCCTCAGGGCTGGGAGGTTGTGTGCAATGTGGCAGCAGATAAAAAGGGAGCTTGAGACTGCAGGAGGAGAGGACAGAGGGTCCCACATTTGTTCACCCAGTTATGGGGCAGGGGGAGACAGGACAGTTCAAGAACCTAAGGGCCAAGCTGCCCAAAGGAAAGTACACCTAATGAGTACATGTCGGTCTTTCTCTATGGAGTGGGTCAGCTGTTTCCCACTGCCAGATCCCCACAATCTCTCCTACATCAATACTACCCCAAGTCCCAGCAGGCTGAATTCTGTCCACAGCAGGTGAAATGATTTCTAAAGCCTCAAAGCCACAGAGGTAAAGGTTCCGCTGGCTTCTCATTCCACAGCAACAGGGCTGGCACTTACTGGACCTTCAGAAACAGAAACTGGTCCTGAGACTACCTGGAGGAATCCCTCACCTAACTCAGGGAGGTGACAGGATGAGAGAAAGGTGACCTAAAGGGGCACATCTGCCCCAGCGAGCAGTCTTTCTCCCCATTTCTCTTATGGCCCATCTGCAGGCCTCCTAAGAAGAATCTGAGTGCTATGAGCAGGCAGGTGAACATCTTCTGGGCATGGAGAACAGGTTCTCAGCTCATATCAGTGTTCTCACCCATGCCCCTGGGCACCACCATGGCTCTGCCAGTGTCAGGAATCAGGAAAACCATTCCAGGCCACCTCTGCTGCATTTGAATTGTCAAAATAATCTTGCAAATACCATAGAACTTATTGCCAAATATCTCTTCCACCACATGTTTGTTCATTCAAAATACATTTACCAAAAGCTAACTGCACGCCAGGAGTAAGATAAGAAAAGAAGCAAGCAGGATGCTGACTTTGTGGGTGTGACACAGACTTTTCTCTTCTCCCAAAAGTCATGGAAGCATATTTGTGTGGATTGTGAGGAGAGGGATATGCAGATTAGGGGAGGAGAGGGATGTGTGGATTCAAGGGGATAGGGATGTATAGATAGGAGAGAGGGATATGTGGGTTCAGGGAGAGAGGAAAGTATGGGTTCCTGGGGAGAAAGATGTGTAATCCTCCTTGTATTTTTATTTGTTTTGTGGCCACACCTAGTGATGTTCAAAAGTTACTCATGGCTCTACACTCAGAAATGACTCCAGATTGTAAACTCAGGGGATCGTATGGGACACCAAAGTCAAATCAAGATTGAATCAAGATTGGCTGCAAATGAAGAAGGCAACTTACCTGCTATACTATCACTCTGACCCCAAGCCTTGCTTCTAGTCCTCTGGTGGCAGTATTGCAAGGAGCTTGATCAAGACTAGAATGTACTTGGGGGCTCTTGGGAAAGCTTAGGGAAGTCAAAAGGGAGACATTAGCCATATGTAGGTCAAAAGAGACAGAAGGAGCATGGCCTTTGGTATCGGGGATGAATGATTAGGGAGAGAAGAAGTGATCAGTGAGAATGATGGGGCTCAGGAAGGGATCCAACTAGAAGTTGTGGGAAGAAGGGCAGAAGAGTGTTGTACAGGGGGATTGGATTACACAATAGGGGCGGTGGTCAGGCAGGTCTGGGAAGATTTGAGGAGAAGAAGATTCTCAGTAGCTCCACCAGGGTGGAGGGAGAGAGGCCAAGACTTGGGTTTTCAACAGTTTCCATTTGAGATGAACTTCGATTTCATACTCACTTCACTAAGATTCCCCATAGAGGGAATCTGGGGAATACTGAGAGAATTTTGAGTTCTGGGGATAAACAGGAGGTGAGATTTACTGAGGAAAGGGTTTAGAGAGGAGAGAGGAGGTATTCCCCTGAGACACCCCCAAGAATTAGGCCAGGGAGCAGAATAGGGTGACTCAGAAGGACTGAAGAAAATACATCACAAAGTACATATGGGGAAGGGCATTGCTTTCAGGATCAGAAGCAGAGGACAGACAGGCACCTTCTGGGCAGAGCTCCAAGTCAGACAGAGCTGTGTGGTTAAGTTGTGTGGGCTGGGCAGAAGACCTTCTCAAAAATTTGCTCATTGTGGGACAAGAGGGATAGTTCAGGGTCCAAGGCACAGACAGGCCTTGTATGCAGCCAACTCAGTCACCACATAGTCCTCCAAGCATTGCTGGGTATAGCCCTGAAGGACCTCAGGCACTGCTAGGGTGGCATAAGGAACCCCAGCATTGAAGGGCCTGAGTAGCACCCCCATCCTTTGGCTTTACCAAAGGATTGATTGGACCATTGACTGGACCAAGAATCTGGTTAGCCAAGAATCACCAGCACCATCCCTGCAACTTTTTTTTTCTTATTCTCTGTCTCCCTCCTGTGCTGGATATAAGGTACATGGTGCCCCCAACAGAACCACACACCACAGGCTTCTGCTGTGACTCCTTTGTTCTCCCTTAGATACTCCTCAGTAGGGGGGTGAGGCCACTTGGCCAATTCTGGCCAAAGTGGTATGAGCAAAACTCATGGAGATACTTATGGGAAAAGCAGAATTAGAAGCTTTAGGCTGTCTGTGCCTTCCTGCAGAAATGAGATTAGTAGGTCTGCAATGGCTGCTCACCACTGGGGCTTCTATATAGAGGAAGAAAGCTGCGTCACCTGCAACTTGGGTTGTGCTATTCCCTGGTTGTGCCATCATCCAGTCAAGGATCTCTATAGAAGTCCTAGAGGCCCAGCTACAGCCATTGATAAAGCTCCAGCCATTGAATTGGATCATGTTCAAGGTATGAGCTGAGAAAACTTCATGGCAACAAAGAAAAGCAGGGGAGCAGCAAGGCTGACCTCGTCAAGGGTAGGGATGTACAGGCAATCAGAAGTCAATAGGAAAAATGTTGAGAAGAAAGCAAGAGGCAGTAAAATAGAAGAGCATGAACAGAAGAAGCTGGGGGCTTCCCCACTAACAGGCATGACCCAGCCAACAAAGATGTCAGGTGAGGTTTGAGAAATGCAGCTATTGGGCTACAGAAGTAGTCCAGGGAATAAGGCACTTGCCTTGCATGCTAAAGAGTTCAGTTTGATTCCAGGCACCACATATAGTCACCTGAGCCCCACCAGTAGTGATTCCCAAGCACAGAACCAAAAATAAGCCTTCAGCATTGCCAGGTGTGGCCCCAAATTGAAACCAAAGTTAAATAGGAAATGTTAGGATTTTTGTCAGAACTGTACTCCAATCAGTCTCTTTGTCTTCAGTTCTATGTCCTCTTCAGGATCATGACCAGTAGCTGCATAAACAATGGCCATATCTATTGTCCCATCACCCCATCACCTCTACCAATTTACCTAGATGTGCAGTGCTCTGAAAATCATCACCTGACCTCCTGACCTGGCACCACATGAACCTGTATTGTGCCCACTATCCAATCACACTCCACAGTCTTTGGGCAGCTGCAGAGCTGGATTTGTTCTCAGCTCCTGAGCAATCTCCAATCCTCCCTCTCTCTTCACTGCACTCCTGGCTCACCATCATTTTCCTCCTCAAAACCTTCCCGTGACTTCCCAATAAGTTGACAAGGATAAAAATGCATGTCACACAGGTTGTCACTCCCAGCCCTTTTTCCCAGGGAGGAGAACAGAAGCTGATCATGACACCTTTTGCAAAATGGCTAAATGCTGCCTTAGGCTCCTTCTTCACAGACCACGCCAATGAGCCATTGTCAATGAATTCACATTGGCTTTTTCTTATCACCTGTAGCTTTATAAATCTCTAAAGGCCACAACTTAGGTTCTTCATGCTCTGCTGTGTCCCTGCAGACTTTATTTTTTTTTTTAAATTTGGTTTTTTGGGCCACTCCTGATGACACTCAGGGGTTACTCCTGGCTACGCGCTCAGAAATCACTCATGGCTTGGAGCACTGGTGGATCAAACCTCGATTCGTCTTAGGTTAGTGCATGCAGGGCAGACACTCTACCGCTTGTGCCACTGCTTCGGCCCCCATTAGAGAACTTTCTTGGTTTCATATTTCAGCCCCATTTACTCCTCACTGTTTCTAAAGGGACAAAGTCCTCTCTGCCTCTCTTGGACTGTGTACATGTCCTTCTGCTCCATCCCACTTTCCTACCCCAGTATTAGATGTTCTGTGATCCAGTTCACAGGCAAAGTCCCTGTATCTGTCCCCAGACATAAGATCTCAGCAGACATGAGGGTCTTTGGAAACCAAACCATGTCTTTTCATGTTGAGACTTTCCTACCTCCTTCTGGCACTGCCTGCTCCTCCATATAGATGTGGGGGGTCTCATAAAAAGAATAAGTAGGCAAAGGGATGTGAAAGAAAATGCAGGGGAAAGATGAGAGATGGGCACCCACTCTCTGACCTGTAAAAGGCAGTGACCTGGAGGTGATTGTGACAGAGATAAGCAAGAAGTCTCAGGCTGGGACAGAGCCAACAAGGGGTGAAATTCATCTGGAGGAAAACTGGATCTCCATGGAAGAAGCAAATGTCATTTATAGGACTGATCAGTGGGAGAGGAGATCTGAAATGAGTGGAGCAGAAGCTCATCTCCCAGAGCTACTGCTGTGTATCAAGCACTGTCCTAGGCCCCAGTGATCCAGCAGGGGGAGAAAAAAACAGATATAGAGCTGTCTCTGTGGACTTTGTTCTAAAAGACACACAGGTAGGCTTTGGAAGCTTAAGGTAGGCATAGGCACTGCAACCCTAAGGCCTATCCCCCCACCCCCACCCCCAGCACTGAGAACTAGCAGCCAGTCTTGCAGAAGGGCCTGAATAACTCCTCTCTGCCACGGAAGAGGCAGCCCCAAGTTTCTGAGCTCAGGCATTCCTGTGTCATTTGCATGGATCTGGGTCATTTGCAAGGCCACCTGAGCAGCCCTGTGTTTGCTGCTTCTTCACGAAGAAGAGCCTTTGCTCTTCCATATAGGTTGAGGAGGTTGGGCTCCCTGTCCTGCATCCGTCCTGTGACTGAACCAAGTCCAACGTTCACCCTATAGAGGTGGCACAGCCACCTGCCCAGCCTTATGCTGACACCGACAGGACCTGAACCAGCGATGCAATGAGCCAGTAAAACCTTGAGCTGGGCGCAGATGGGGTGAATTTAGGTTCCTGCTCAGCTCCCTTTGAGGCCTCAGTTGCTCCATCAGAAACCTGGGCTGGACATTTATTTGGCTGCCTCTGAAAGGAGAAAGCATGTTCGTGCCTCTGGGGAGAAGCAACATGGTGCACAGAACTGTTCTCTTCCTTCCTCTTCCTGGACCATATCTATGCTGGAACTGCCCTCGGCTGGGCCTGTGAATCAGAAAGAGAGAAGCTGCACTCAGGGCTGGAATGCCTCAGCCATGGCCACCACAAATCGACAGGAGGGAGGCTAGCCACAGAGTTCAAGAGCCAGAAAGAGGAAGAAATGAGGCCAGCTCAGCACCGTGGTTATCCTGGATGGTGAATCAGCCTGCTCTCTTCACCGGTGGCCTGAGGGGGGCAGGGGTGAAGGAGGTAAGTGAGTCATTTGGTTTTTCAGTGTGGTGGCGGTCACAGCCCCTGACTCCAGGCATCTCTGTTGCATGAACTCTGTCCTTTCAGGACTGTAGCTTCCCCTACCATCTCCACTTCTGTTTGGGTCTCCTAAAGGCAAGGCCCAGCTCTGCCGGGTCCCACCCCCATGCCAGGAGGGCCTAGCCAGCTGCCGAGCAGAGAGCCTGGGGCACCTTCCTGCAGTGCCTCGTGCCATGTGAGTCACCCATTCTGTGGAAAGCCTGATGCAAGAAGGGGTGAGGAGTCATTTCTGCGGATGAGGAAACCACAACCGCCTGGTGTGGGGGTTGAAGCACGTTTCATCTTACTGGGGCATCTCCACACACCCTGATGAAGGCTATAGCCAGGAGGTACCCAGCTGGTGCTGGGGCCCAGGGACATCCCACCTGCTGAGACACAGTGGGGCTGGAGTTAGGGGCGAGGCAGGGACACTGGTCAGGACAGGCCCAGCCCTGGGTGATCCTGCTTTCTCTCCCTGATCAGATGAAACTGAGGAGGCGGGTCAAACTCGGTTGGGGAAACTCTTTTTAGGCCCTGTATCTGCCTTTGTTCAGGGCCGCCTGGAGATTTAGCATGCTGCCTCCAGAGTCCCTGTGAGCACTGGAGAGAGTGTGTCTACAGTCAGTGCCAGTACTAAGGAACTGAGTTGAGGTGAGGCCGAGTCCTGAGACAGTAGTTGGCCCACACACATCTCTGTTCTGCTCTGCTACCTGGCCCTAACCACCAAGCCAGGGGCTTGCCCTCTCCATACAATGACACTGCCCACACTGAGTTTTGTGTCCTCATTCTGCACCTGGCAAGGACTCACTCATGTGCAATAGTGCTCCAGTCAGAAATTATTCCGAGGGGCCAGAGTGATAGCACAGTGGTAGGGTGTGGCTTTGCATTTGCCCAGGACAGACCTGGGTTCAATATCCGGCGTCTCATATGGTCCCCCAAGCCAGAAGTGATTTCTGAGTGCATAGTCAGAAGTAACCCCTGAGTGTCACTGGGTGTGGCCCAACAACCAAAAACAAACACAAACAAGAAGTTATTCCGTGTATTGATTCTCTCTGCCTTCCATGTATGTCACTCTATAAAGACACAATAGTACATGCACCTCAGCTCCGCAGATCCTACTCCCCTACATGTACACAGGGGAAGTATATCACCTCATTCCCCACCAGAGGAAACCAAGCCTCCCAAAAGACACAACTGAAGCAGAGTTGTGCTGTCGCCCAAGTCCCCAACCCCAGTCACACACACTACGTTGCCCACCCTCCTTCTGTGGGCAAGCAGAGAAGATCTTCAGGATGGACCAGGAGGAATTAATTAGGGAAAGAGAAAAACAGTTTGTCTTCCCAGTTTGGTTTGAGGGTTCCATGCAAACAGGCTTTAGAACCTGGTTCTATGCCCCACTGGCCCCAGGACCAGGACCCTGCAGCAACTTGAGAAGCAGCTTCTGGGCATCAGTGTGCAAGCCTGACACCTAGTGACCATAACCTTAAACTGCATGGGCGGCCTAGCAGACACAGTGGCAGGGTATGGAAGGAGCTATCTCCAATCCACCCTACCCTCCACTCCAGGTTTTTGTGACCTTCACACCCAGAAAATAGTTTAATGATCAGACCCTTCAGGCATAGCAAGACCCAAGACCAGGACAAGGGTCATGTGCAGCAGGCTCCTGTGTCCAGTAGTCCATGAATCCCATATTCTCAGTAGCAGAAGGAAATTCTCTTTCCATCCTTTCTCCCTCCATTCTTCCCTCCCTCTCTCTCCCTCCCTTTCTTCTTTCTTTCATTCCTTCCTTCCCTCTCTCCTTTCATCCTTCTTTCCTTCCTTCCCTCATTCCTTCCTTCCCTCTCTCATCCCTTCCTCCCTTCCTCCCTCCCCTCCCTCCCCTCTCCTTCCTTCCTTTCTTCCTCCTTCCTTCCTTCCTTCCTTCCTTTCTCTCTCTCTCTCTCTCTCTTTCTTTCTTTCTTTCTTTCTTTCTTTCTTTCTTTCTTTCTTTCTTTCTTTCTTTCTTTCTTTCTTTCTTTCTTTCTTTTCTCTTTCTTCTTTCTTTCTTTCTTTCTTTCTTTTTCGCCAAGTCCACCTTATGGATTCTTGCCTGGAGGTGCCACATCAGGATGCCAAAGATCAGAGACCCAGTGTCCAGCACTGTCTGCCAGCAGTTTGGAGCCCTTTCTGCTTATATACACTCTTACTTAGTGCCGTGTGGCAGGGTAGAGCACCTACTGTATACACACATTCCCACTCAGTATTCTGCTTTCAAATCATATTAGAAATCATATTAGAAAGTCTCCTGTCAGAACTGTTCCATGGACCTTTGAAAATAATGTAAGCCGGTATCCAGTGTAGGGATGAATGGATTAAGAAAATGTAATACAGGACCTGGAGAGATATAAAGATCCCCCACCACCACCACCCAGAGCACTGCTAGGTATAATGTAATGACCCCAACACAGCCAGATCAAGTAAGTTCAGGCTTGGTAGGATCTACCAAAAACATCAGAGCAAGAAAAGGCTCATGTTATTTGTGTTCTTTGGAGCAGGAAATTCATGAGGGCATTTTGCTAAGTGAAGTGAGACCACGACATGCCATCTGATCCCAGATGCATGTGGCATCTAAAGCATGGTATGTATTGAGACAGTCAGGATTAATGGTTATCAGGCAGGGCTAGAGAGTGCCCAACAAGAGGACAGGTCAGCTGGGTAGGCTCCAAGAGTGTCAGCTACAGCTTGGGACTCTAGTGAATCCATAGACTTGGAAACTTGAAGGCATTTGCCTTGCATGTGTCTTCCCTCAGTTCCAGCTCTGCCACCACATATGGTTTCCTGAGTACCAACAGAAGAGATTACTGAGCACAGAGTGAGGAGTAATTCCTAAGCACAGTTGAGTGTAGCCAGATCTTTCCTTTGTTTTTTGTTTCTGTTTTTTGGGCCACACCCAGCATTGCTCAGGGGTTACTCCTGGCTGTCTGCTCAGAAATAGCTCCTGGCAGGCACAGGGGACCATATGGGACACCGGGATTTGAACCAACCACCTTTGGTCCTGGATCGGCTACTTGCAAGGCAAGCACCACTGTGCTATCTCTCCGGGCCCCAGATCTTTCCTTTGTTGCCTGCCTCCCCAAAAGCAACAAGACATTTGCTATATGTTCTCACCATACAGCAGTAGGGGAAGTGATTGTGTGGCAGGAAGGCACCCTGAGCTCACCTGAGGCAGCTCTTCCCCAGCCTCACATGGTGTGCAGGGAACTTACACATCTCAATAAAGCAGGAGCTGAGGGAGGACAAGCCCAGCCTCTCCTTTCACAGACAGGCCTGCCTAACAAAACCCAAGAGGTCTGACTTGGAATTCCCTGCAGGCAGCCAGCTCTGATCTTGTTTGTGGTGGGTAATTCTTCCTCCATGTCAAGCCCAGCCTTGTCTGGCTACAGTGCTGAAAGGTCCAGTGTCCTGTGCTGAGTACTAGAGACCCAAGTCCTGGTCTCCAACTTGCCACTATGGACCATGTTGTTGTGGTGGGGATGGTGAGGGAAGTCCTTTGTCTTTTTCTCTGTTCATTCTGAGGAAGCTGAACCTGGAATGCTGGCATTTGTTTGGGGGCAGGACTGCACTTGGTTCACAAGCAGAAGGCACAGATGAGACCCCATCCTGGCAGAAATGGCCAGCAGGCCTGGTGGGGGGGGGTGCATGCATGTCCACCCCCACCTGCAGGCCCCAGGAGCTGCAGAGGGAGGACAGAAAGCCAGGGTAGGTGGGGCCTGGCCACAGCCTGGCTCCCAAGCTGAGGATTTCTTCTGCTTTGCCCATGTGTCCTCTGCAGACCTCCACAGGATGCCTTCCTTGTTCCCCATCTGTGAAACGGGGCCCCTAGGGAGGCTGGCAGGGATGTCAGAAATCACACAGGGGATATGCCACCCCCCCCCCCCACACACACATACACAGAGCTGCGGTTTCTGAGTTGTTGTTTTATGCCCCCATGTGGTTTACAGGCTTTTCTGATTGGGTCGGGGCAGGCACTCCTCCCCAGCTCTCAAAGTCAGGGGAATCCTCATTGGAGAGATAAAGAAAGTGAGGCCCAGAGCAAGAAAAAGCCTTTACCCAGTTTAGGTGATAACTCAGAACCCAGTAGGTCCTGGGACCAAGGGGTACAGAATCCAATGAGGGGCTCCTCTCTTAGGGCCGGTTTACCCTCCTTGCTGCTCACCACAGCCCAGCCCAGCCTGCAGAGACCTCTCCTTGTGCCAGGGGAGAGCCCCTTGCCCGCTGGGCCCCCTTGTGCCTGTCAGGGCCTGTCAGGGCTCTAACTGCCCCCCAGGGAGGGAGCCCATCTTGGTCCACATGAGTCAGCACTCCAGAGCGGAAACCTCAGGCAGAGCCACAACGCACTAGCTCAGGCAGCGTCGTCACCCACTGCTCCCCACAAACCACTTCCTGCTGCTTCCTGGCACTGCTGGCCTGTGTCCTCCTGGTCTCTGCTACCCAGAGGGCCTGCCCCCGACTCCTCTCCCCCAGCCCAGCTTCCCACTGTCAAGGCAGGAATCTGCCATGTTGCCACTCTCACTCAGGCCACAGAAACCCCAGCAGAAAAGCCTACCTCTACTGAGCCCTCCTGCAGTGTCTATGAGCTTGTGGGCCTGTCTACTAGGCAGGCTCAGCTCTGCCATATCCCCCTGCAGGAGAAGAACCCTGATTTCACTTAGACAAATGAGCCTGAGTCTAGCTTCACAGTTTGCTTACTCTGACTCAACCTCAGATCCACCTCCCTCAGTCTCTCTTTTCACATCTGTAAAATGGGAAGCATTCTGACCAGAGAGATAGGATAGTGTTCATCTTGTAAGTGGTCACACATAGGGTTCTCTGAACCCTACCAAGAGTTTTCCCAACGCACAGAGGCAGGAGTAAGCCCCAAGTGCCACCAGTATGGCCCCAAAACTCAACTAAGTAAAATTGGATTTACAGACTTGCCTCTGCTATGTGGGTTTTTGTTTGTTTGCTTGTTTTTTTGTTTTTGTTTTGTTGTTTTTTTTTTGTTATTGGTTTTAGGGCCACACCCAGTGATACTATCTGGGCTATGTACTCAGAAATTGCTCCTGGCTTGGGGACTATATGGGACGCTGGGGGATCGAACTGCAGTTTGTCCTAGGTTAGTGCGTGCAAGGCAAATGCCCTACCACTTGTGCCACTGCCCTGAAAAGAGGGTTACACACCCATGATGGCTCGCATCTTATCCAAATGCAGGACAGATACTCATCAGTATTGCTGTTCCTCTTCCTTGGCACAGGAAATGGTGCTCCTGGGAAGTGAGATTGGGCAGGACAATGCAGGGAAGAGCCCTCAGGTGGCACCTAGAGATTGGATCGAATCCCAGCACTACTTCCAGCCTGATGAGTTGCCTGAAGCCAACTAGGCAACCTCTCTGGGTATCTACTGGCCTCGAGGGTCAGTAGGTAGTAGAAGAGTGATTTTGAGGATTTCCTCTTGCTCTGATGCTCTAGGGCTAATGTTCTTGGTGGTGGGTATAGCGAGTGGAATACAGACACTATCATCATCTTCAAAGATAGCAAGTGGTTTATCTGCTGTAGGACCAGAAGCAAAACTGAGCTAATTTGGGAAGGACACAGAAGACAGATCTGAAGATACAGCATAGGGTGGGAAGAGTGATGGACACTCAAGAACAGGGATTTTGTCACCCTCCACTTACACATGGCCTCTCATTGACTCTCTGGAGACAAGCTCAGCAGGATGTCTGACACCTGGGTGTCCGGAGAGGCACTCAGGTCCATCCTGGCCCTTGGGGGAGGACAGTCATCTCAAGCAGAGCTAGTGACAAGGTTGATACTAATGGTAGCCCTTGAGGATACCTGGTCTTTGTGTCCCAGAGGGCCATGCTCATGGTCAAGTCTTTAGTGAGCATAAGTGCATTTAATCCCCCTAACAACCCAACATGGCTGTTCCTGCTGTCCCCTCTTGTGCTATGGAAGGAGGAGAGATACCCAGAACTGAGTCTCTCTGTCTGCAGGTGAGAGCAGAATGGGAGTGAGATCACAGGCTCAGGGCTGGGTCCCAAGGAAAACAGATGTGAGCAGGGGGCAGAGGGGAGATAGGAGAGGGGTGTCTTGCTGTCGTCAGGGAGGAGTCTTAGAGTAAAGAACATCTGAGCAGGATGGTCCAGCAACTCTTGGCTAATGTCACATACTTCTGAGTGTTGAACAGATTCTCCTTCTTCCTCATTTCAAGCCCACAGGGTTGGTTCTTACCTTCCTGTCTGCAGAGTAGTAGAGAGGGCAAGGCCTTACCCAAGGCAGGAGGCAAGGGGACAAGCATTTTTGTGGCCTAGAATACTTCCTCTGCAGAAAAGAGCAGCACCGTAAAAGTCTGGATAGTCTTTAGTGCTGAGAACAGGCATTAGGCATGAAGGTGGAGTATGTGGGAGGGGTTTGGAGGAGGTAGGCAGCTCTCTCTGACTCCACCCCCATCCCAATGTGCAGACTCAGTCATTCACCCCACATTAGAACTGAGTGTTTGAATCTAACGCACCCCTTCTGCCTGGTTCCCAGGGCGACAGCAGTTAGTCATTCCATCTGCTATGACCCATCCAATTCTAGTAAGCAAGCGGAGCGTGCAGCCCCTAATCTGCTCAAACTCAGAAAGCTGGGGGAGAGGCAGAGGTAGAGGGAAGCTTGAAATCTGGAATCCATGGCCTTTGGCAGACACTGTGACACCCAATGTCATCCTCCTTCTAGAACCCATAGACCAAAACGCCAGTGATGCCAAGTGATTCAGTGTTTGCACATACACAATAAACAAGGCCAGAAGAGAGATTAGAGCTTTGTTTCCATGCTAAAGATGTTAGAAAAACAGATTTGGAAACACTGAAACGCAGCTTGGGAAATAACAAAATTAGTGGCAGATTAGTTTCATTGTCTTAGTGGGGAGTGGAGTCCCTAAGTCTGGGATTAAGGGGAGATTTGCCTCTTGTCTCACTAGGCTGGAGGGAGAGACCTGGAGGAAATTCGCAGAAGTCCTGTGCCTTTGGTGCCCAGGAAATCCAGTTTGCGTTGGAGGGCAGAAGAATCACCTGAGTTCAAGGTGATTGCCTTGGGGTTAGTTCTGAGCTCTCAGCAAGAGACAAAGAGCAGCCATGCCCTCCCACATGGCTCTGCAGCCCTGCAGTCACATCCTTCCTTCCTTCCTTCCTTCCTTCCTTCCTTCCTTCCTTCCTTCCTTCCTTCCTTCCTTCCTTCCTTCCTTCCTTCCTTCCTTCCTTCCTTCCTTCCTCCCTCCCTCCCTCCCTTCCTCCACCTTTCTCTTTCTTTCTTTCTTTCTTTCTTTCTTTCTTTTTTCTTTCTTCTTTCTTTCTTTTCTTTCTTTCTTTCTTTCTTTTCTTTCTTTTTCTTTCTTTTCTTTCTTTCTTTCTTTCTTTCTTTCTTTCTTTCTTTCTTTCTTTCTTTCTTTCTTTCTTTCTTTCTTTCTTTCTTTCTTTCTTTCTTTCTTTCTTTCTTTCTTTCTTTCTCTTTCTCTTTCTTTCTTTCTCTTTCCCTTTATTATTCGCAAAAAAAAACAGAAGGAATTACTATCATCATGCACACTTTATAGGTGAGAAAACTAAGATATGAAGAAAAGAACTGAACAAACTGTTCAAGGATTTCACCAAGATTTGACTCCAGCTCCTCTTGGAGATCAGATCTCTGACTTTTACTGCTGTGTCTTGAAACTTAGCTTTGCTCAACAGGCAGAAAGCCAATGACATGTGGCAGTTGGCACTGTTCACAGTGCCAGCTACAGTGGGTCCACCTCACAAGGAGCCCCGCCAGTTCATATCCCTCACTCATTGCACCTGGAAGTTCTACTCAATGGATTTGGGCTGCTACTGGTCAAGACACCCACCTGCCTGGCAGTAAAAGACTGACCACACTGTGGGACAAGGATGGAACAGCCAAACCCCTAATGGCAGACTGCTTCAACTGCTTTATAGACCTGTAATTAAGAGACAGACCCAGACAAGACTGGCCCAAGGGGAGGATAGTCTCTGGCTTTGCAGCCATCTGTAACCCAAACCACAGTGTGGTAGAGACAGGAAGGGCTTGGTAAGACAACTAGCTGGTGACAGGGATGTGTGCGTGACTTCTGGAGAAATGAGTATCTAGTCCTCTCTTAGCAAAGGAGCCACACCAACTTATAGGTCAATGTAGGCATTTGGTCGTAGTTGCCTAGGCAAGTTGAACATGACATCCAGTCACTGTAAGAAAGCATTCTGCGATTGATTAGCAATGTTTGCTCTGCAACACCATCATTGAGTTACAGCAAGATGGTGGTTTATGAGCTATGCCTGTTGGCTATATAGTGTGGCAGTAGCCCCAGTGAAGTGATAACTTTGAAGGACAAAATAATGAATCCTATGTTTTGTTTTGAAATAAACCCATCTGACAGATGTGGTTTCCACCCTGAAGGATCCAAGAAAGATGTACCAGGTATAAAAGCTGGGTTGTGTGAAATCAGGCTGAGAATGTGCCTGTCTCAGTCAAGGTACCAGAATTTTATCATTACACCAGGGTTTGGCTTTTTTCTTTCTCTCATCTCATATCAAAGCATCACTATTTTTTTACAAGGCATTCTCATCAGTACTTGACTTGGTATCCTGTAGGTCACCATGGCTGTACGTGGTGGTATGGAGAGTGGGGAGGAGGATGTGGTGCCAGGATCAAGCTTGAGTTAATGAATGTGCCAGGCATTTTGAGCCCTTACACCCTTCACTTTTAGGTGTTATTTGGAGGCAAGGGGTTTGGGGCTATCCATGGTAGTACTCAGGGCTTATTCCTGGCTCTGTTCTCAGGGACCATTCCTAGCAGAGATCAGAAGAACATATGTGGTACCAGGGATTTAACTGGGGTCAGCTGCATGCAAAACAAGTACATTCCCTGCTGTATTATCTCTCCCTCCTAGTGATTCTTAAATTGGACATACAACTTAGTATATTTCTTCACTCCAACCCTTTCTCCCCTCTGGCCCTACCAATGTAACTCCTAAACTTTCACTTCTTCTCCACAACCCAAGGGAGAAGGAGATTCAAGTCTCCTGGGCTGGAGTCTGGGTTTTGACTTCTACCTAGAAAAGCTCTATACCATTTCCATATGCAGTGTAGAGACAGTGATAGTCCAGGCCAGGAGACTACATGGCCCAAACCCAGCTCTGTATTCTAATGGAGTCATGGGTACTGCTCATATAGGAAGCTACGTACCCTGTATCTAAAAGCCAGCCTTAGTGGCCCACTGACCCACCTTAGTTGATCTTCCTCCTCTTCAGCTGTGTGACTTTAAGTAAATTAGTTCCTCTCTCTGAGCCTTCATTTCTCTAGCTGCAGAACCAAGGGAGAATGTAAGGCTCATGGACAGCTATGTGAGTGAACTGCAATCAATTCTCAGAACAGCCTGCCTGTCAGTCCCTGCTGGTTACTCTTTTAGGCTCCCCAACAGAAAGCATCATCCCCCATAACCTGCTTCTGCTTCCTTCAATACCATATCTCTCACCAAGAAGAGAGAGAATTCAATATTTCAGGGCAGGAGAGGGAAAATAATGAGGTAGATTCCTGGCTACCTCTGTACATTAGCTTAAATTTTTATGAAATGAGGAAATTTGCTCTCCCACTTCCAAGTTGCTGAATTTAATGAACCAGCCAGGAACAAAACGTGGGCTACTCTGTTGGAGTGGGTTTCAGGGCCTGAAAAGGAGATATTTCTGGAGGTTCGGTCCCCAGCTTGTTCTGAGGAGGTCATGAGCAATAAATATATCTTGTTTGTTTCTTTGTTTGTTTTATAATGGCACAACATTCAAACATCCTTAGTCTAGAAAGCTCCAGGCTTTGAAATGGCAAATGTAGAATGAGTGTTTCCAGAGATGGGGGCTGCCAGCCTTGATTCAAAGACAAGGACCTGAATGCAATCACATAGATGCTGGCACAAATGCCCAGGCCCAATCAGTGGCCTGCCTTGAATGTCCTTGGGACCTTTGTGGCACAAATGTCTTGCAGAGAGAACAGAAGCTCTCAGGAGGTACTATGCAGACATAGCTCCTGAAACCAGAAATGTGAAAGAAATGGCTCCTGGTCTGTGACAGGCAGATATCTGGAGCAGGCAACATGTTCAACTGAGGAGGTAGTCAGGGTTTGCATTTCAGCTTCCTCTTTTTTAAGAACCCACTGCCTTCCTTCAATAGCCAATCGGAGACATCACAAGGTTGTCTAGGGGCGGGGCCTAGAGAGGGGTGAAAGGACCCCTGGGCCAGCTGGCTCTTTAAGAGCTCTGAGCTCCCAGGCACCAAGCAGAGGTCCTCAAACTATGGCTCGCGGGCCACATATTGTATTTGTATCTGTTTTGTTTCTTCATTGCAAAATAAGATATATGCAGTGTGCATAAGAATTCGTTCATAAGTTTTGTTTTCACTAGAGTCAGACCCTCCCATGGTCCGAGGGACAGTGAACTGGCCCCCTGTTGAAAAAGTTTGAGGACCCCTAGATCCCCACCCATTTGAAAGAGGTGAATGGGGGCAGACTCTCTATTCAAGTCTCACTTCAGATCTCTGCACAAGCCTCTCCCTTCCACTCACCCACCCCCCCCCCCCCACACACACACCACCACCACCAATCCCTCCTAGGCTCTGTGACCTCAGGTCTTTTCACTCTGAGCCTCTGTTTTCTTTTCAGGAAAAAATGAAGGCAATAATAAGATCTCTCTTCTCCTTGGATGGATGGACTCAGTATGACCATGCCTGGGAGGCTGTTTGATATCCACATAGGGATCCATCTTCATAGATGATCATCCTTTATATCAAAGGGAGAAATTGAATTGTTCCCCTATGTCTTCCTTTAATACCCACAGTCATTGCAGGTCACCCCCCAAAACTTATTCCCTCTCATCAAGACTTACTATCATCAAGTGCTCTGATGGCTGCCTTGCTATTAGGTTCTCCCTGGCCTTATCTCACCTTCTACAAGTCTGGAAAAAGTCCCAACACTGGCCTGTGTCCAGTGGAAAGGCTCAAATCTCTGCAGAGGTCTTTCTCAGAAGTGACAGTGGCCATGGGGAGAACAGGGAAGTCTGCACAGGTGGGTTTAGGCCCAGCTCTTACTATGAACCTCCATAGTCTGTTTCATGTCAGCCTGTTTCTCCTCAGTAGGAAGCAGTGGTTACATGGCTGTGAGGACTCCAAACCAACCGTCTGAGGACTTTCTTTTCCATGGTCATGAGACAAGGTCAAAGCTTTGCAGTTTTATTCAGTGGTATTTTGTATCTAGGGGTTCCCCGAGAAGAGACGGTTGCTCTTGCAAAGCACTCAACTAGCCAGGCAGGTGAGTAGGCCTGGTCAAGTTAGTAGGCCTCAGTGAAGTTTCTGAATGAACGCAAGGAGATATAAGTCACAGAGAGGGACAGAGCAGCCCTGGTGAAAGAAGAAAATTCCAAGAGAAAATTCCTAGTAAGCAAGAGGGGATCTTGGGCAGCTCACAGAAAGATTCAAGCTTTTAGGGTTTACATGCACTGGCAAGCACATTGGCCTAAAAGGGCCCAGGGGGCATGTAGTTTGCCCTATGCCTACCCTGTCTGCCCCTGCCCTCATCCTGTGCTCTACATATTTGATGGCCTTGCAGAAAGGATGTGCTCTCTGGATCAGGAACAGGGCCATGAAGCAGAACCATAATGAGCACCTCTGGCTCAACACATTATAGTCACTCCTGTAGCTGAAGCCAGCTGGGCCTCTCCTTGGCCTGTCCCACACCTACTCCCTATTTAGTTACTGCTATGTGGGCCCAGCTTGGATGTCTTGGGCTTTAATAGCAATAAACCATCAGAATTAGGATGATATATGGTGAATGAATGGATGGGTGTTGGATTACTGGTCCTATATTATTCAATATTCATTCTCCACCCTAGGGTGTGATCTGGTATGAGATTATTGGATTATTCCCTACTTAATATTTCTCTCCCACCCTAGGGTAATGCCTGGTTCTTGTCAATAAAAGCAGAGGTCTGAAGAAGGCAGACACTCATTCTTTGGTCTTTCTCCACTAAATTGCATTCCTTCCTATGAGCAAAAAGCTTGTATGGTGGGATTCCTTGCTTAAGTGCTGGATTTCCTGAACCTGTTCTTGTACTTTTTCACTGTGTGGATTATTTTCTGTGTCAATGTTTGCTTCCAGACTTGCATCTCACCAGATCCTTGTTTTGGAGCCCTGGGCAGCACTAGCAGAAGAGTGGGGGGGGGTAGATGTGTGCATGAAAAGACAGGTGGGTGAATGGGTAGGTGGATGGATGGATTACTGGGTAGATGACTGGCTGGGTGGATGACTGGATGGGTGGATGGATAGAAGAATGGGTGAATTCACAGGAGCACAGACTCATGGATGACTGGGAAATAAGCAATAAAGGATAATACAAATCCAAAACTTTGGGGGATGGAGAGATTATACAGTGGGCACAAGCTTTGTATGTGAGACTCAGGTTCAATCTTCAGCATGCCATATGGTCCCCTGAGCACCACATGGAGAGATCTCTGCACACAGAGCCTGAACACTGCTGGGTGTGGCCCCCAAACAAAAATAAAACAAGCCTAGAAGCCTGAGGGAGAGAGTGAAAGAGAAAGTTTGTTAGTCTTTGGTGGCAGTGGTGGTGGGGTAAAGCAACTGCTCATGCTTGTAGCAGAGCTCATCAGAGATGGAGAAAGTCAGGGTCACATGGAAAGAGCAATGAGTTTCCATAATGGCCCCAGTCAACTGTGGACCTTCCCATGGAGGCTGCTCTGAGCTCCAGTTGCTTCTGCTGTAAACTGAAGGAAATCAGGTGGGCAAAGATTTGTAGGGCCCTTTTTATCCTGGAGCCCTGAACCCTACCAGGCTATGCTGGGGATGGGTCTGACTACATGGCTGCAGAAACTAGCACACTTTCCCCTAAATTATCCCTAAAGTCTCTTGGGATACGAGGCCCAGTTGTGTGTTATTCATAGTCATGAGACCCAGCTCTGCTGGCCACCAGTCAGTGGGATCCTTGCTCTGTTCCACAAATGCTGCTCCATCCCTAACTCTTATCACCCTTGTTCCAGAGTTGGCCTGAGTTTGGGTGCCCTGTGCACACAGACCTTCCTTGTGCCAGTGATAGCTATGTAGGCATGACCTCTTTCCTTGGGTATGTGATTGGAGATGAGGAGTCCTCCACAAACAAGGTGCATCTCTAGTGGGGGTCTGGTAGAAATGGGATTGAAGCAGAACCCATGCAGCTATTCTAGAAACAGCTCTTTGGCCCAAAAGTCCAACATAATTTCCAAGGCCATGTGCCCCACTATCAGTATGTATGGAACATGCATGGAAGGAGCAGCTCTGGGTAAGGGAACTCAGCCAAGATAGGCACACCTCTCTTCAACTCTTACCTCACAACATGGCCAGGAGATGGCCTGGGTTTCCAGGACCTATGTTCAGATGCCTGAACTTACGTGTGCTTGTTTGTGTCTGTCTGTTTCAGCCATGTGTGACATGAGTTGGCAGAGGGGACTGTCTTGGGGTCCACTCACTTGTCACATAGGTACATGTTTGACTGAGGTCCAGGTCTCAATACCCTATGCACAACAGAGATGAGATTTGAGAGTCTTATTTATGCTTGTTAGCTCTAGGGTTGGGAGAGTTTGTGGACAGAAGTGGATGCTCCAGACCCCAACAGTGTCAGCCTGTCACTGTCCTACTTCTACTCATCCCTGCTCCACCCATGAACTTTCTGGTTTGGCTAAAATATGACCCCTGATGGGGGCTAGAGATTGACATGACCAGTTCCCACCCTGAGGCACCCTTGCGCTCCCAGACCAGCAGGATAGTCAAGGCATAGGCCTGTGGGTGGCTGATGATCATCAGATAGTCAAATCCTGAAGGGAGCTCTTTGATCTCAGTTCTGGGGTGTTCTTGTTGCCCTGAAGACCTGCCCTCCCAGGCCACTTTCCTTCACTTAGGCTTTTAGAGGCCAAGGACAGTTCTTGTTTCCTCCTTTCTGCTCCAAGGTTTGCACAGACCCAAGACATAGCCAAATGACATGTCAACTCTTATAGATTTTAATAGGCCATGTGGAATGAGTTGATACACCTCGACCCACACATAAACACAAGAAGTAGAAAGTGTCAGTCAGGAGCCCAGCAGACAGGACTAGCCTTGGGTGGGACAAAGTACAAGCCTGGGTGTTTTAGTAAAGAAGGAATTCAAAGGCTGGTATAAAGTACTGCTCCTGGAAAAAGTCTGGCAGCCTGGGAGAGCAGAAGGGACTGCCATTCCTTCATGTACAAAGCCATATCCATGGCACAGCACCTGGCTGGGGCTTGAACAGGATCTTTGGGGATCCAGGTACACAACCAAATCAGACTCTGTCTCAGAACACCAACAGCAGTGTTGTGGGTGCCGGGATCTGTGCCTGTGTGTGCATCTGGCCCAAGGTTGGATCTCAGTACTGCCAGACAGCACCCCATGGCTGGCCCTTGCCTTTCTAGGAAAGGAAATAGGACTTTCAAGGAGGGGGGTAGTCAGGACAATGGCTGGCACAAACACAACTCCCTCTCAGGAGGGCCTCGAGGATACTACATGCAGCTCTATTCACTATTGAAATGAAGACTCAGAGGTTGAGGGACCTGCCATGACCACACAATTGAAAGCGTATTTGACACCCAAGCCTTGGAGGAAAGCAAGGGAAGCAGAGAAAGCTGCTTAGGCAAGTGGGGGTGGTATGAGGGTGCTCCTGGACCCCCAAAAGCCCCCTCCAGCCTCTCACTACAGCCTGTACATGTTCTTATTCCATGTCACCAACACACACACAATCATGCGCACAACCGTACATATTACTCAACCACACACAAATACACACAGTCACATAGCCACACACATAACCAGACACACTCATGTACCCATGTAGTCACAGACAATAACCACACACAAATCATGCACATGCATAATATTCACACACATATGCATGCTCACACATCCATGCATATCCATACAAGCACATACAGTCAAACACATATCTACAGAGATATGTGTTTCTAGATATACTTGCAATATGACCATGGTATAGAACACAGTTATGTCTGACAGGCTTGAACTCGTGGGGAGGGTTGAGGGAGGGGGAACTGAGGGCAGAGAAGCCCCTCCCTCGCCTCTCCCTCCCCTCCTCCAGTCTGCTGCAGTATCTACCACCCCTGCGTTAGCATCAAAGATTCATCAAAGCTGAGACGCAGCAAAGGATGTGCTCCACATCTCTATATACGCTTCTGCACAATGAAAAATTTAGTGGGAAACTCAGGGTCTTAAAAGGAGGGGGGTGCAGAGACAGGCTTTTGAAGGAAGTGAAGTGTAGGAAAGAATCTGTCTATCTCTTAGCCATGCTAAGCTTATCAAGCTATCACACTCTGTGGCCTGACTTAGACACAAAGGCAAGATAGCCAAAACAGTTGCACAGGCTGTGCACTTCACGATTCCAGGAGCATCATTCCTAGAGTCAACAGAGGAAGCAGGCTGGCTCCTGTCCAAATGTGGACAGGAATTGGGAGTCCTGGGTTCCTCTGCTCCAGTCATTAACATTTACTCTTCTTGAGTTTTGAATGGCAAACCTATAAACAGAGGTCCTACCACTCATCCTTTGGATCTTAGGGTATTTCCAAGACAACATGCACATTGTACATTTCTGGGACAGAGAGAAAGCAAATCACTTACTTTACTGAAATGAGGTCAGGGAATAAAGAGAAGGAAAGTGCCCATTTCCAGCAGAGGAGTTGAGTGGGCTTTCGGGAAGAGGTAAGATTTGACCCAGATTGGGAAGGATGAGGACCTCCAAAGATAGGCGAGTGGGATATGTGACCTGCCACTGCATGGCCTGCGGTCAAGGCCCGGAAGTCAAATATCTGGGGCAGAAAACAGAAGTGGAGGAGTCTTACTTACCAAGCATAATTAGAGCTGGGGTACAAAGTAGAGAGGGGAGACACATGTTGCCTTGTGATAAGATGGGGAAGGACCCTGGAGGGCTATTAGGAAGGTCTGGCATGGCCACAGTGTGGTCAGGAGGGGCAGCCTGCTCCCTTACGACGACTCTTGGGTTGGTCCCTTTAGCGAAGTTATGGTTTCCCTTAAACCCAACTTCTCCTGGCCCCTGGAACTATCAGTCTCAGTGATCTGGAGTTCCTCTTTCGCAATTCTAAGAAACTGCTTCTGTGGACAGTGGAGTGTCACAGGAAGCTGAGATCGGCAGGACCTGCCTGCGCTTCTGCATTCCCAGGGGGGCCCATGGCCTTTGTAGCACACACAGGCTGTGTCATGTGACTTTTGCTGCAGGGACAGTTTTCCCAGGTCCCTAAAGCAGACTGGACTCAGTGTCCCTCCCAATGCATCCTGCACCACCCCTTCCAGCCTCAGACCAGCCTTTAGACCCAGAATCACACATACCCCATTCCCAGCAGCCACATCCCCCCCACCACACACACCTGCACTTCAGTCTCCCTGGCAGATCTAACGTTGATTTCCCCTTACACACACACACTTCCTGGTCAGGCTGGGGACCTCTGCAGAAAGCAGAGCAACACCTGGGACACAGCAAGTCTCTAGCACCTGACACCTGGCAGGCCTGTGGGCTCTGTGGCTGCAGCTGAGTCTTGCCACTCCCCTGGGGCTGGGGGGCTTCTTCACAGAGGATGCAGCCCCCCAACAGTGGCTGCTTATGGGAATTGAGGTTCTCAGAACCACTTTTTTTTTTTTATTTTTTTTGCCAGTTGATGGATCTTGACCTTGAATGACTTCCTGATCCTTCCTAAACCTCCCTTTGTTCCCTCTTATCACACAAGCTAATAACATCTCTAATGCAGATTAAATGTCATCATGTTTTTAAGGTGCCTTAAGGTTCTGCACACGGGCTAACAGATGGTAAGATTTGTCAGTGGGGACTCTTGCACCAAACCAGGCAGCAAACCTGGTGGGTGGTCCAAGGTGAACCAAGAGGTAGTGGGTGGGGCCACAAGGCACAGAGTTTGGTGCTCAGCTCCACGGCGCCCTCTTCTTGACAAATCAAGCCATTCCCACCCCAATACTGTCCAGAGTAGACAATCTCCTCAGTCTCCTCAATGAATGGCCGCCACACCTTTAGGCTCAGGGCAGTCAAGACTGATTTTTCTGCTGATTTTTCTGGCTCCCAGCGCAGGTGGAGCTCAGACAAAGGCAGGGCAGCACAATTACAATGTCCCACAGGCTCCTGCAATTTTCTCTGCCAACCCCTTCATTAAGAGAGATCAAGTTGCAAACATGGGCAGGTATCAGCTAAAGGACGCTGGGAGAATAGATGAAGAGAAACACGTCTTTTTCCATGCGCAATTTTAGGGAGTGAGTGGAGAACGAGGGATCGGTGGGGCTCAGCACTACTCTCTCACACTTTTGAAAACACAGTAGAGTCCAGCTGGGGCCAGAGTGATTGTACACTAAGGTGCTAGCTTTGCAAGCAGCTGGCCTGAATTTGGTCCCTGGCACTCTAGATAGTCCTGGGAGCCAGCCAAGAGTGATCCCTGAGAGCAGGGCATGCACTCCTCCCAGCCACCTGCCTAGTGGCCCCTCCAGGCCACCATCCCTCCCCCTCCTAGGTAGGATCTGTGCTGCAAGTGGCTCCAAACCTCCTGTGAACCATGTCTGAATATGTCTTTTTTTGGGGTTACCCTTCCTTCCTGACCCAGGAGTAGAAATCTTGGACCCACTTCCAGTAGTGGTAGGAACTGATTTCTTGGGGGCTCCCCTCCAAGGATTTCAGTTTCCCATGGGACAATACCATAGACATAGGCCACTCTGCTTGCTTCTCAATGCATTAGCCCCTGAATTCTACTCTGGGGTTCAGAGCAGCTACAGCCCATAGGATACTTACTTCCATAATGTAAACTCCTCCACCCCACTCAGGGTCACTGTTTCTCCCACCCCCTTATTCCTTCATATTCCCTGTCCCATGATGTCCCTGATGTACCATGTCAGCTAAAACTGAGTTGGTATTTTTATTTATTTATTTATACTTATTTAGGTTTTTGGACCACACTTAGTGGTGTTCAGGGGTTACTCTTTCCTCTGTACTCCGGGATTGCTTCTGGCAGTGCTTGGGAAACCATATGGGATACCAGGGATTGAACCCAGGTTGGTTACTTGCAAGGCAAATACTCTATTTGCTGTACTATCTCTTTAATACAGCTTAACTGAAGGCCAAACAGAAACAGAAATCCATCATGGACAGTCACAACTGCCACACAAGTTGCTAGCCTCAAACTAATTCTCATACTTACATCCTGGTCCTCATAGACATCCAGGTAGAGGGAAGCTCTTTTATCTCTCCAAGCCCCAGAAATTTAGGAATCCACACACATTGTACTCCATGACTTTTATCCCAGAGAAAGAAAAATCCTTCCCTCTTCCCACCCTAAGTCCTTTTCTGTCCTGGGTGTTTTCACCCACTCCTAGAGACAAAGATGGACAGACTAGCAGGACCCAGATATGGCCTTCAAAATATCTCAGGGTCAAAGAGAGAGTATAGTGGATAAGGTGCTTGCCTTAAGTGTGGCCAACCTGGGTTTAATCCTCAGCATTCCTTATGGCCCTCTCAGCACGGCCAAAACAGATTCCTGAGTGTAGAGCAGGAGTAACCTCTGAGTATGGCCTGGTGTTGGCCCAAAGCTAAAACCAAACAAAAAACCTTCCACTGCAGTATTATCTATTTGGAGAGGGATCCAAGAGCCCCCCCCCCATTTCTTTTGTTTATTCTAGCACTATTTCCAATGGTGCTCAAAGCTTACTCCTGGTTTTGCACTAAATGATCACTCTTGTGGGGTTCAAGAGACCCTATGCAGGGCTTAGGATCAAACTGAGTCAGCCATTTGCAAAGCAAATGCCTGACCCTATGCTATTTCTTTGGCCCATGACCCCTGTTTCTTATATGGTCATCCCCAAGAGAAGAAGGTGGGCAGCAACCAGCACATCTCATGGGGTAGGTTTGGTCTTGGCTCCAGATGTGTCAGGAATCAATGCACAAAGAGGGCTCCCACCCACCAGCTAAGAGTTGTAAACCCAGATATTGGGTAGAAAAGTGGGGTTCAGGGAAGACTGAGTCCAGGGAATGCCCTCTCTGAAGCCACCAGGCATATTCTAGATTGTGGGCTTCAGCTTCTGCATGTATGCATGCCACTGTTGTGCCAGAGAATCTTGAAAAAAAAAATGGACAGGAACTTGCTGACTTCTGACAAGGTCACACACAAAGAGGTCACTCTGGATCTGTTCCTATGATAAATCTAGCCTCTGTCCCACTCTGTTTCCACTGTTCTCCCCCATCCCACCCCCAAACAGTTCTCCTTCTTTGACTCTTTTTTGAAAAATCCAAGGTTTTATATACACTCACATACAAAAAAGATACACATACAATTGGAACACCTTTGCCAATAGGAAGAGAAGATCTACTCCATAGCTGGGAATATAGCTCAAGAAGTAGAGCATATATATGGCTGATGTACATACAGCTTTGAGTTGTAACCCAGGCATGGCACAGGCTCCCCTCTCCAAGTACTGCTGAGTGTGACTTCCACAATAATAGAAAGATCAAAGCCAGTTTGTTCTTTAGCCTCTGACTCCTTTTTATTCAGGACCTTCCTCTGGATTCCTATCTATTATTTACCTATGTATCTTGTTCTATCTCTCTAGCAAATGTTTCCCTCCCTCCTTCCACAAGCTTCATTCCATCTCCATATCTGTGGTTGAAATGGTGACCTATACAGGCTCCTTATGCAACTGTCCTCATATTAAACTACGAAGCTAGAGTCACACCCACAGATGTTTTGGTGATAGCCAGCTAAGCTCTTACCACACCACAGATATAGTCAATATTCAATATTAAACAAGGACAGTTTGCTTCCCTTCCAAGCTGACCTTTTAAAATGTATCTGCCTTTTCCCCTTTCACTGCACCACTTGATTACATTTAGAATTTTTCTTTAAATTTTGTGTTTTTCTAGGAGTTACAACTGGTTAGTGCTCAGGGTTTACTCCTGTTGAGGTTAAGGACCTTCTGAGGTGCTGGGAACTGAACCCAAGCCCTTTACCCATCATGATATCTTTATAGCCCTTAAATGATTTTATTTTGTTGTTGTTATTTTTTATTTGAAAGTCAGACTAGCTAGAAAACAAAAGCATCCTCTTTTGGATGTTTTTCCAGAATTGCATGCTGTAAATTTCTTGGCAATTTTTTTCTATTTTACAATTGCAAACAGAAAAAAATTACTATATAGTATACCTATGCAAAAAGTATCATCATTACAAAGAATTTAAACAATAGTTGGAAAAGTATAAAATCCAAGTCAACAATTACCCTGCCAAGTTATCATTAACATTAGGTAAACATTATTGCTGAAACCTTACCTTGCACTTTTATGAAGAGAAAGCCAAATAACTGAATACATATGTTGAGAGAAAGTGAAAGGTACTTTAATAAAAATGGGATAATGCTATCTATGATAGTTTAATAAAAAAGAATTAAATTTAATTTTACATGAGTTTATCAGAAGAAAAGAAAGTGAAATGAAATGAATCAATGAGCTTCAAATATGTCTATTCTGTGTGTGTGCGAGTGGACCCACACATAAGTTGCTAAAACAATTCCTAAAAAGTAGCTTAAAAGAATATAAGGAGCATTATGTATTGCAAATCATTATTTTCTTTAAGTTTTGTATAAAAATCACTTTATTTAAAGATCATATTTTATAAAGTTGACATAGTTATCATAATACATTTGTTTTCAGATAAGTGGAAAAAGAACAAAGAAACTATGACAATGTCAATGAGTGAGAGAAGTATAATGCTTGGCTCAAATACAGGTGGGGGAGGGAGGGAGATGGGGACGCTGATGATAGGAATGCTGCATTGGTGAAGGGGGTGTTCTTTTTACGACTGAAACCCAACTACAATCATGTTTTTAATCATGGTGCTTAAATAAAGATATTATTTAAAAAAGAGAACAAAGAAAGGAATAGAAAATAGAAGAAACACAAAAGAAAAAAGTAAAAGGAACATTTGTGAAAATAATTGTATCTTGCAATAATTCATCATTAAGTTATTGTCAGAGGTTTAGTAAGTTCTTGTTGCTAGTTGATTATTCTGTACTTCTTTTGTTTCTGAACATTAGCTGCCTTCAGATGCACATTGGCATCTAAATTGGTGTGTTCCTATGGGAATGGCAATATTAAAAAAAAAAAAAAGTGGAACTATCTTGATCATGAGATCCAAAAGTTCCAAGCACTATTGCTGAGACTCTGGCCTTAGTGGATTGTCATTTCAGCTGCCAGGGCTTCTGGAAGTACAAGAGGGTGGCAGCAAAGGTGGTATGGTGGTAGGTGGTAGGTGACCTCACTCACTTTTAAAAAGGCCTGGTGCTATCAGCCCACATTCTGGCATACCTGGAGTTTTAGCCAGATTGGTGTCTCTGCAGAGAGCTCTAGAAGAGTGGTGAATCAGTGATTGTGGGTGATGGGTATAGCTGATGTGATTTCGGCAGAGTGAGGACTTGGCTCACCCTCTCCTCCCTAGACTGCCCGCTTTCAGCTACACGGCTGGTGTAACCACAATTTTTCAACTTGACTTACTTCTCTTTTGAGAATAGAATGAGTCTACAGTGCTGGTCAAATGCGACGTGGCAACTGCACAAACCATTATTTTCTTAAGCTACAGGTTTGTGTAATAAGCAAAATCAACGGATCCTCATTCTGCATAAAGACAGTACTTTCACATCTTCTCTTTTCCCCATTATATTTAACAAGGGTTATAACATAATCTTGATAACCACAACTCCAGTTTTAAAAATTTCATTTTAAATAGACCCATGACTGCCATCACTTTCTCTTCCTAACATTCACTGCATCTAATCATGACTTACTTGCTTTATCAAGTAGTCATACCTAAAGGTTTCTGGATGCTGTCAGAAGTTTTTACCTGAGGGACTGTCTGCCTGCCTTCTCCTTATATTAATCCACAGCACATCTGCACACTATTCTTAGTAACACCATTTTCCCTAGAGCTTTGGAGACATTATTTTATGGCCTTCTGGAACTGATCATTGCTTTGGAAGCTCAAGGTCAGTGTATTTCTCTCTCTCCCCCCTCTCCCACCAATCTCTCCCTTTTTTTCTTTTTCATACATACACCTTGTAAATGATTAAATATTTTTCCTTTCCTTTCTTTTCCTTTTTTGGGGGTGTTTGAGTTTGGAGACCACATGCTGTGCTCAGGGTTTTCTCCTAATTTGATGCTCAGGATCATTCTTAATATGGTTTAGGAGACCATATGAAATGCTTGGGTCTGGAACCCCCTGATGTTCCTCTCCTTAATCTTTTGTTGGGTTCTTGAGGTCAGGCCTCACTCGGTAAGCTCATTCTAAAGCATCTGTTTCATTTTGGGACTCACCACATCCTAGTCTTTGCCATCTCATTTTTTGTTTTGTTTTGTTTTGGTGGGACACCTAGTGGTGCTCCAGGCTTGCCTCTGGCTTTTTATTCAGGGATCATCACTTTTGGCAAACTTCAGGGGGAGTATATGGGTGGGGGCAAGGATCAAACCCAGCTTGACTACATACAAGGAAAATGCACTCCTCACTATACTACTGTTCAAGTCCACTTCTGCCATTTCTGCCTTCTCCTTCTACTTTGTCAGGTCTTCCTCTTGGCTCAGGAATTTTAATTTTTTCTGAGTTTAGAGGCCTCCATACGTGTTCAGTTTTTTCCAATAAATTCCAGATTTGTAATAAAATCCTTTTTTTCTCTCAGTTGTCATCATTGTATTCTATTTCCCCTTGGATTTTTTTTTTTATTGGAAGCACCATGATTTTCAATACTGTTCATGAGAGGGTTTCAAGCATACAACTTTTCAACATTTTACCCTCCACCAGAGTGTCTGCTTCCCCCACTTCTATCTCAGGGTTCCCTCGCCAGCCCTCTATTTCCCCCAAAATACAAGTCAACTAAGTTCTGTAGACAAGTTCTTAGGTTCTGTTGCCTTTGGTCATTTGTTATTCCTTTACTACATTTCTTTATATACCTCACATGAAAGATCATTCTGACTCTTTTCCTCTCCTAGCTAACATCACTTAGTATGGTGCCCATCAGTTTCTTCCCTGTCACTGTGTTCCTGGTCCATGTATGAAGAAGTGAAGATTCTCTTCTATCCTTCAAGTCTCACTTTTAAATATTTTTTTGTGGAAGACTTGGGGCCACACTCAGTAGTGTTTAGAAATTACTCCTAGCTTTGCACTCAGAGATCACCCCCAGCAGTCTCAGGGAACCATATGGGATGCCAGGGATAGAACCTAGGTTGGCTGCATGAAAGGCAAACACCCTATCTGATGTACAATCATGTTGCTCTGGGCTTGCCATCCCAAGTCTCTCTTTGTTGAGTACTGTAGCCTTTCCCTGTAGTGGCTCTAAGGTCTCTGTTAATCTTTCTGGTGTATAAATAGTTCTGAATTTGACAATGACACACAGTGGGATGACATTTGGTTCTTTGTGCCATGCTGGAGAGCAAGTGTTCTCCACTTGGTTTCCACGTGGAGCTCCCACCAAGGGGACCCATTCCAGTCCCCTTTTCTCTGACTGAGAGTACACTAGGCTAGTCTGTCTTAATTGCAAGACTCCACTCCCTCTTGCACTACTGGACGATTACATCCTTTCTGTGGTGAGCAAGGTTTCTTCCCCTCCTGTGGGCTCAATCCCCATGGATTGACCACATGCATGGACCACATGCATGGACCACAGACATCCACTAAACATGCCCTCTCAATCTTCCAATTGCTTCCTGGAGAGAACAGAGAGAGGTAACAGGAGGAATCACACCATCTGCATCTCTGCAGCTCCTTCCTACTAAGCAAGAAGCCCAGCTGTGCTATGTCTTTCCCTATTCTTGAATCTTCTATTGTCCTTCTTTCACCCTCTGTGTTAACATGGCACAGGGGCATGTTTTTCCTCATGTGACTGCTTGCTCATTGGGGTTGACAGTTTTTTTTCCATCTCATTTTCTTAAAGCTTGAGGGATGGAGAGTCTAAGATTTGGTTTCCATATCCATTTTCTCCAATCCCTCCAGTCATTTTTGTAGTTTTATTAGCTTTAATAATAATAATTAACATTGATGGAGTGTTTGTCAGCTCTCAGACACCACACTGAGACCTTTGATATTCATTGCCTTGCCAAATTCTCCCAACAGTGCTTGAAGGAAAGTATTATTAACAAGCCCCATAATTAAAGATGAGAAAACTAGGCTCTAAAGTTTTGAAAATGTTGCCCAAACTCAACAGCTCAGAGCTAAAGCCTAAGATAGTAAACAACCAGTAGAAAAGTAGGTCATTGTCATCTTTATCACCTTTCATCATCATCTTTATCTTTATAAGTCTGTGTTTTTCTTGGGGATAGGAAGAGAATTTTCAGATGCCCTGGGCATTTTTCTGGCAGAACAGCTTGCAGGATGATTATGTTCTTATTTATTTAGGGATTCCAAGGATCTAACTCAGGGCTTCATGCAAGCAAGAAACATGCTCTAACCACTATACCTCTAGCTCCTGTTGACTGAGCATAACCTGGAGTGACCCAAAACCTCAATTCTCAGTGCTCTTAGAGTCTGTGATCTTCTGATACTTCCTATCTCACATCAAAGTAACTTGTAGACGGCTGGAGAGAGGATACAGAGGGTAGGACACTAACTTACACAGGTCAGTATGTGCCTAACCCTCAGCGCCCCTTACGCTTCCTCAAGCACTATCAAGAGTGATCCCTGAGCACAGCCATGAGAAAGTCCCGACTACTTTAAGTCCAGGTATGGCTCAAAAACAAGCAAACAAAAATCGGGAGTCCGTTAGGACCTGAGAGATAGCTTAAGGGTTAGGGGTGCATATATGTATGCTCAAATCTCTGAGTTCAATTTAGCACTCAGGGCTCTGAACCCTATCAAGTGTGATCCTGGTGGTGTAGCGCCTAGCATCACCACCAGCCTGTGATGATGTCTACCCCATTACTAAATTGTTCAACCCAGTTGGCCAAGCACTGCCATTAAGTGGCCTCAGATCTACCTTAGCTTAGCTTGGGACACCCCCCAAATAATCAAAGTTTTCCCCAGATGCTATAGCCAGAGTTTTCTGGTGACCTCAGGATACATGTGTATCTCTGATTCTAGGTTTTCCAACTGAAATTCAGAGTGTAAAACAGAGCCTGTGCAGACTTGGCGTCTGGCCTAATCTAGAGACTGTGAGGCTATACTTGGATTTAGATACCTGGCCGCCTCAACTTTCTCCCTATCTTCCCAACTTCCCCAGAAATTGAATCCTTGGGTAGAAAAGGTTTCATAATTTGCACGGATTGTGCTCTCACTGCCTTCTGTGAGTGAAAGCTTTCAAATATATCTTAAAAATTCACAGAAGCATTGCTTCCTAGCATGTTGAGTTTCCCATTACAACCATCTAGGAGATTCTGGGCCTTCTGGGAAGTGGTGCCATGTTTTTCCTGTGGCCTGCTGCCTTCTCTTCTCACAACCATCTCAGCAAACAGCTTTGCAACATGTCTGAGTGCAGGATAGGAAATGACCAGTATCACTGTAGAATAAGTAGAATAAGCACGACCCTCTGGCCAACTGGTCACCTGTCACCTCCTAGAAAGCAGGGTTTTCACCTCCACGTCCTGCATCCTGGAAGACGCTTGTCAGGTCCAAGGAAACCAACAAAATCTGGGCACCAGGCCATACTCTTCAGCACATCCTCATTGCCCATCTCTGTTCTGCAATATTGTTCTACTAGATTCTCTCAACTCCTTATGTCTTTTTTGCACCCATTGGCAAACTTAGATTAAAGAATTTGGTTAAAAGATTTGCTTTTAGCCATGGTGATGATGAGAACACAGACTCAAACAGTTGGCAGTGAAACCCCTCTGCACTGAGAAAGGTTAGAGTCATGCATCCTTCTCCTCCCTACAGGGTAAGAACTTTATTAGGAAATCTTTCTGATTCTAAGGTAAATGTCCCTGGATGGGTGGAATGGGTGTCAAGAAGACCTAGGTTCTTACATACTTTGCACCAAGAACAGAATCCCTAAGACACATACAAGTTCCATAACAACAAAGCACATTTGTTCAAACACAAAACACTCAGGGCAGGGAAGAGGAGGGGCTTGGTCTGAGAGTTACAAACCAACTTTCTGGAACCAAACAGTGAGGTATGTAGTGCAAATCAGGTGACTCTGTTTGGCATGAGGTAGATGGTTTAGGTAGATGATTGACAGTTGTGAGCTATCTAACTCAATTGCTTATGTGTGTGCAATAACCCATAATGCAAGCAAAAACGTCCACTTGGGTGCCAAACCCACAATGCTAATCTTATTGGTATGAGTTTTTAAAGGGGACGGTGAACTGAGGACACACAATGGGCCTGTCTGTGCTTGTTTGGGGTTGGAAGGAGTCTGCAGTTTTTTATCTTTCTTACAGGAGTTTCCCTGGCTGGGGGACACCCCATCATTCCTATTGATCCCTAGATTCGGCCTCTAAAATAAACTCTTAATTAATTCCTGCAAATAACTTCTCTGAGAGATTGGAGCTTGGGCTCCAGGTAACTGTAACACTGACAGTGACACAGCAGCGGAGGTGGGTATGAAGCAAGTCACACATGATTGCTGGTTTCCAGCAATCATTGGAGTCAGGCTGACACAAAGCAGTCGTCCGCTAAGTGCATCTTGTTTAAGAAGACATATCCTCCTCTTTTCCTGTGAAAATACTTTAGTAGAAAGAATGCTTGTGGAGGTGGTGAGAAATGGTTGTAAAACAAGGCCTATGCAAAAGGTGGCCTCTTGCATCTGTAGTCTTCCAATTACTTTTCTGAGGCACCTCCCTGCAGAAGCAGCGTCATTACTTCATGTCTGCCCCTAGAAGAACCCCTGTATATTGAATGGACAGACTGTCTATGCAGCTAGTGGTCAACAGACATTTGGGTGGTACCCACCTTGGTATTCTCTTCTCTTGGTTTTCTAAAGCTATTCTGAACATTCATGTTCAGGTTTTTGTGTTTATATGTGTCTTCAATTTTGGGAGAGGGGGAAAAGGGGCTATGTCAAAATAGAAGTGTGGGGCTACTGGGTAACCAATCAATTTTGGGTCATTCTCTTCTAGTAGTTTTTCACAGCTTTCCTTCTAATATTAAGAAAGTAGAAAAGAGCCAGAGAAATAGCACAACAGATAGGCAGATAGTGCATTTGCCTTGCACATGGTCAACCTCGGTTCAATGACCCATATCCCATATGATCCTCCAAGCATAGTTGGGGATGATTTCTGAGTGCAGGGCCAGAAGTTAGTCCTTAACACTCCAAAACAAACAAACAAACAAAAACAAAAACCAAAGAAGAATGAATGAGAAAGGACAATGACAAGAAGGAATTTGAACCCAAAATAACAAACGAAGCTGGGAGAGAGAGAGGTGAGGTGTGTGTGTGTGTGTGTGTGTGTGACCCTCCACCCCACCAAGCATCATCAGGTGTAATCCCTGAGCATAGAGTTGAGAATAGCCCTTGAGCATGATTGGGTAGATCCCCTCCACCAAAAACGAAAAAAATTATAAATCAAAGACTGTGGCGATATAGGCCACGAACCTGTAGAGCGAATGCCTTGCATGTGTGAGGCCCGAGTCCCATTCTCAGCACTGTATGGCCACACAAGCATCACTGACCCACACATGGAACCATCACTGTTGGAAGCCCTCACTGCTGGGTCCAATGTGGAGAATCGCACGGCAGACTAATTGCACAGGTAGAGTGGCCCCAGAATCCTTGGATTTCACCCCTTTTTAAAACATTGTGAAACAAAAAACTGTTTTCTTCTACTGAAGAAGGCTTGCCTGGGAGCTCAAGCCCAACTCAAGCACAATACTGAGTGAACCTTACAAGGTCTGGACCACTAAGGTCCAGAGTCCACAGGAGCAGAGAAAACTGTTTCTTCAACCACCACTACCAACTGGGAGAGAGCTGGGTCCAGGGAACAGCAACCCCAATATCCAGAGTTGTCCCCACCTCCACAACACACAAAGGAGGGGAGGGTTGTGGGTAATTGCAAATTTGCATTTCAATTCCCCAATACAAATTAAACCCAAAGTTGTCATCAAAGAAGAGATGAAGATGAGGATCAAAGTGATTCCACACTCCCGGAAAAGAAGAGATTAAAGAAAGTGAATTGAACACCATTTTAAAGAGGTTTTAAAAGGTGTTAATGCAAGCTAATGCAGTTAATGAAGGTTAAAAAAATAAGTGGCTGCTCAATTAGCATTTTTAGCTAGAAGAAGGAGAGCTTTTTGCACCTTTCCTTATATCAAAAGCCTGGATTCTTCCTCTTATGAAAAGACAGCCTCGATTATTTTAAAAGGGAGAAGAGATTAAAAATAGATTTATGATAATTGCTTCATCCATAATAGTAACAATTTATTTCCCTGCTTCCCAAACTCAGCCTCCTCAAGATGTGATATGTTTGGCTTCCCCTGAGCAGTCTTTGAACCCACACGATGGGGATTGGGTTGTGCTTTGTTAAACCCAACAATTAAGATCAAGGGTCCGGCTTTCTGCCAGATTTTCTTCTCAGCGGGTTAGAAAGAAGAGGGACCCCCAGATGAGCCCCCCAAAGTTCTGGGATCTGGGATTTTTGTTCAGTTTCCACTGCTGAGTTTAAGCAAATCAATATAAGCTCCTTGCCCAGGGTCATTCAGCATCACTGGGGACTGGAGGTTGGGGTGCTGGACATTAGGAAAAGACAAGAGTGGGAGGGTAAGAGTATCTCCAGCAGCTCCTCCAGGCTTTTAAGACCCAGGATGTAAAAGACAGCAACATGCTCTAGCTTAGAGAATTTAGTGGTGAAGGGCCACCTGGAGTAAACCAAGGGCCAGGGAGGAGGAAGGAGATCCTCTGCCCAAACTCAGGTCATCAAGCAGCTGGGACAGTACCCAGCATCCTGGGCAAGGGAAACCAGAGGAAGTGGAATTACAGTGTAGTCAGGGAAAACTTCCTGAAGGAGGCTACATACAATTGACTCCCGAGAGGCTGTAGCTTCAAATCTTTGTGAATCCACTTTATGGTTTATTCCACTTACAAAGATGAGAAAGGTTAAGACAACTCAGTGGGGCACCAAATATGGTAAGCAGAGTAAGGGCCCCTACTGGTGGATACTGAGGGAAGAGAAAGAGAACCCAACAAAACTTATTCATTTGGGACCAGAGTGGTGGTGCCAGCTGTAAGGCATCTGCCTTGCCTACTCTAGCCTAGGATGGACCTCAGTTCAATCTCCTGGCTTCTCATAGGGTCCCCCAAATCAGGAGCAATTTCTGAAAGCATAGCCAGGAGTAACCCCTGAGCGTCACAGAGTGTGGCCCCCCAAAAAGAAACCTATTTATTTGATTGGTCCTTTTTAGTGTCGTGTGCTGAAAAACAAATAATGGAGAGGGCTTGGGGGAGGGGTGTGTGTGTGTGTGTGTGTGTGTGTGTGTGTGTGTGTGTGTGTGTGTGTGTTTGACAGAGAGAGAGAGAGACTGGTTAAGATAAAAAGGAGATCTTGGGGGCCAGAGCAATGGCGCAGCGGTAGGGCGTTTGCCTTGCATATGGCTGACCCAGGACCGACCTTGGTTTGACCCTTCGGTGTCCCATATGGTCCCCTAAGCCAGTAGGAATTTCTGAGCTTATAGCCAGGAGTAACCCCTGAGCATCACCGGGTGTAGGCCAAAAATTTAAAAAAAAAATAGATCTTGGACCAGGAGATGGTCTCTTGTTCCCAACCTGACCTGAGCAGATGACAGGATAGTAATGCTTCTCACCCATATGCACATGACCTGCATAATACAGTGATCCTTGTTACAGATTCTGTATAGAGCAGTAGTAAGGGGACACAGTTAGGTTCCACCTGCAGATATTAGACCTGGAAGCCACATATTGGACCAAGTATAACATTGACAGGTTTGGAAATTTGTGATCTGAGCCTAGGCAGAGAAGGTACTGGATGAGTGATGCACAGGTTAAAAGAGAGATCTGAAAAAAAAATAAAAGAGAGAGATATCTGGAGGGCCAGAGTAATAGTATATTGGGTAGGGCACTTGCCTTGCACAAGATCAACTTGTGTTTGATCTCTTCATTCCATATGGTCCCCTGAGCCCACCAGAAGTGATTCCTGAGTTCAAAGTCAGGAGTTATTCCTGTGTATAGCCAGATATGCACCCTCCTAAAGAAAAAAAAAAAACACAGAGAGAGAGAGAGGAATCTAGAGAGGCAAGAGTGATTATTCAATGAGGAGAACATTTTCTTGGACATGAGTGGCCCAAATTCAATCTCTGGAACCTCAAAGGGTCTTCTGAACAATAACAGAAGTGATCCCAGAACTCAGAGCCAAGAGTGAGCCCTGAACATAGGCAGGCATGGCCCAAAAACTAAAAGAAAAAAGTTTTATTTTGGGGGGGTCACACCTGGTGATGCTCAGGGGCTACTCCTGGTTACATGCTCAGAAATTGCTCCTGGCTTGGGGGATCATATGGGATGCAAGGAGATCAAACCGCAGTCCATCCTAGGCTAGTGTGGGCAAGGCAGATGTGCCACCGCTCGGCCCCAAGGAAAAAGATTTTTAAAAGAGACAGAGAGAGAGACTTGGAAATCTAGAAGGACCTAGAACTATCTACTCAAATCCTATAATAATCTATAACTTTATTAGTACCTGGGGCTTGTATTCAGATCTCTTCTGTACTATATAAGGAGGCACTTGGAAATAAATCCATCTTCAGGGCAACAATCACTCCATCTTCCAGCTTCCCCAGGAGTCAGAGAGGTGGACTGGTCATCAGACTGGTCATCAGGCTGTTCAACAGACTATCCTTGTGGAGACACCTACAATTGTGGATTGAGTTATTTCTCTGAATAGAAGGTTCTGGGCTCTGAAAAAAAGGAAGGTCAAGACATACTCATCTCTGCCTTCTAAGCCTCTAGCCCAGATAGTTGTTCCTACTTAACTTTTTGAGGAGGCAAATAGGGTGGTGCCAGAATTTGGGTGAAACATCTTAGATAGAAAAAAAAGAATTTTGAAAGTGATTGAATCTAGGATTATGGCCTTGACCCTTGGATCAGTCTGATTGACCTTTGTAGGACTGAAGGGCAGCAGAGTGTGAGCAATGGTTAGATTGCTGGTCATTGACAATCATGCATAAGGCCTGGCTGGACAAGGGCAGTGGTTCTCCAAGTGTCATCTAAGCTTAATCCACAAACTTGCTGCAGAAACCATGACAAAGCCCAGGTCTGGTCTCCACTAGGCTGTATATAAGTGTTGAGCTGAAGAGAAGGTTCTAGGTGTTGGCCCTCACAACTGTGTTGAAGGGAAAACACAGGGGTGATGATCTAGGAGACACTGGAAAGAGGAGGCGCTGGGGAGAGGGTGAGCCATCCTCTGCTCCAGTGTGGGCCTTTAGGAGCTGAGAATAATAATGATGAGAAAACTCAGACGAAGTCCCCTAAGGCATGTGGTTAAAAATGTTATCTCTGTTCAATGGCATAAATGCACTTTTCCTTCATTCTTTCTGAAGGTTAGTCATACCCATTTCACAGGGGAAAAAATAGACAGGATGAGGTGCCGTTTCTTTCCCAGGTTCACACAGCAAGTCAGCTGTACAGCTGGGATTTTTGGGGGGGGGCACACCCATTTGATGCTCAGGGGTTACTCCTGGCTAAGCACTCAGAAATCGCCCCGTGGTTCTTCCTTGGCTAGCGCTTGCAAGGCAGACACCTTACCTCACTGGCCCCAATAGAGTTTTTTGGTTTTGTTTTTGTTTTGGTTTTGGTCACACCCAGCAGCACTCAGGGATTACTCCTGGCTCCAGGGCTCAGAAATCGCTCCTGGCAGGCTCGGGGGACCATATGGGATGCCGGGGTTTGAACCAATGACCTTCTGCATGAAAAGCAAATGCCTTACCTCCATGCTATCCCTCCGGCTTAACCCAGGTTTCCTTTCCCCAAGCTGTGAAGTGCTATCAACCACCCAGAGATCCCAGTAGGCATCTGTTCCACACAAACACCATCAAGATTCCCCCAGCACCTGTATTTGTGTACTTCCCCCTCAGATAAAATAGCAGGAGTAAGAGTAAGAAAAGTTGCTCCCCAAACCTCAGGGAGACTCCTGAGAACACCCAGATTTTACTGTGGGTGTGTTTTAGTGTATTGTCCTTGGTCATTTGCAGATTGATTGATCTTGTTTAGACTAGAATCCCCAAAGTCCCTGTGATCAAGTCTCCCTGAGTTCTGGAAGCCTCTGCCACCTTGGGGATCCACTGTATTCCACGTGGTACCCCTCCCCGAATAGAGGACCCTTGTTCACCCAGTATCATCTGTAAAGCAGAGTGTGCTTTCTCTGGGAAGCTCACAGCAGCAGTGAGACATGTTTATGTTCTTCATTCACTTTCCAGGTTGGACTCCAGCTCCTTTCTTAGGTCAAGGCCATGTTTTCTCTTGGTGTCAGACTCCCAGGGCCAAGGTCTCTGCCTTTCTCTTAATGAAGTCCATATAGCAGCCAGGTCTCTGAGCTGACATCAGGCCCAGGACACATATTGAGGAACAGAAGACCATCCCCGGGAGGCCAGCATCCTTTTCCAGTGCCATCCAGATATCTCAAATCACACAAATAATTCTCTTTCCTGGAGCTACATCTCAGCTGGGGGAGGGGAGATTTCCAGGGATAACTTGAGAGCACAACAAGCGCCAAACCAGACAAAGGCGGCTGAATAGCCCTCGTGGGAAGCAGCATTTTTATGAGCCCGTCATATTTACTATTATCCAATGAGTCATTTGTGGCGTGCTTTCATTTTGAGGCTACAGGACGAATAGGCGCTCATTGGAATCGTTCTTCATCCATTATTTACGCAGCTCTTTGTCCTCTGAGTTGTACCTTTGCAGGCAGGAATCTCAGTCTATACCCACCAGTGAAACGAGCACCTCCTTCATTTCAAGCAAAGCCTGGGTGCTTGAAAATAGCAAACAAGACCAGCACTCAGCTCCTGACATTTCTGGCATTATCAGTCCTTTGCCATGCATTAGAAAGTTAGCACTCAGGGAACACTTAAGTCCAATGTGTAGAAGAGCAGAGCCTCTTGGTTGAGACTCCTCAGGATGTGTTCACAGGATGCTTGGGTTGTTATCAGCCATTCAAATCTGTCATGCTGAAGCATCAATCTGCTAAGGCCCAGGGATGAGGGAGAGCCGAATTAATTAGCAAATTGTCCCCAAGTTCGCACTTCTCCTGCATGAACAAATCACTGGTGCTGCTTCAGAATTGACCTCAGCATTTCACGCTCTGGATAGAAAATAGAAGCCTTGTGAAATGAAAAGTGACTCACTGCATCCAAATTTGCTCTCTGTTATTGGCCACTAATGACCCGTCATCTTGGCTTGACAAGAAAGCTGTCTCTGTTCAAAAATGATTGGTAAGCAAGAGGACAATTCCTTGGGTGGCTAATTGTTGGTGATTGTTGTGCCCCCTCCCGAGGCTCAGAGATTTATGTCACCTGGACAAGATAAAAGTCTATCGCCCTGGTGGGCTCCTTATACAGGTCCATGTAGGACAAAGGGGTGGGCAGAATGGTGCAGGATGGGTTGGAGACCAGAAATAGGTTATTTTTTCAGGGCAATAGAGAGCAGACCAGAAGATCATTCTGATTCTATTGAATCTAGAGCAGAATCAATGAGAGGGACTACTTTGTTTGCCCTTAAGAATAGGCATCTCTCCCTTGAACCTCATCTCATTTACTTTTCTGACTCTGTGCCCTGCAAGCTGGTTCTTTAGTTCTCTCTTTCCATACATGAGCTCACACACATCTTACCAGAGAGTGCTCCTGGGCTCATGCACACCAGCATGCTTTCTCTGGCATATTCTTCCAGATTAGAGCTAGAAAACAAAATAGGCTACTTCTAAGAGGGAGCTGAGACTCAGAGCCCATAGGGCTCTTGAAGGACAGGGGAGGGAATGCCTATAGCCCTCACATTATTCTAGCCAGCCGGTGATGCTGCAGTGACATCAGAACTCTGCATGGTAAATGCCTAAGCTCTGCTAAACTGAATCTTAATGGCCCCAGATATGACACACCAACTCAGGTCTTCATCCATAAAGTTCTTATTTTAGCTCCATCCAAAGGTGGGAGGTAATGTTAAAGGGGTAAATATAAGACCAGAGAGCGGCTAAAGAAACTGTGGTACATTTACACAATGGAATACTATGCAGCAGTCAAAAAAAATGAAGTCATGACATTTTCTTATACATGGATGGACATGGAAACTATTATGCTGAATGAAATAAGTAAGAGGGGGAGAGATAGACACAGAATAGTCTCACTTATCTATGGATTTTAAGAAAAATAAAAGACATTATTGTAATAATACCCAGAGATAATAGAGATGAGGGCTGGGAAGGACTGGCCCACAATGAAGCTTTCACAAAGAGTGATGAGTTCAGTTAGAGAAATAACTACACTGACAACTCATAACAATGGTTATGAGTGAGAAAAAGAGAAGACCTGTCTCAAATACAGGCAGGGGTTCTGGGAGGAGGGAGATAGGGCATTGGTGGTAGGAAGGTTCTACTGGTAAGGAGGAGGGTGTTCTTTTTATAACTAAAACCCAACAAGAAATATGTTTGTAATCATGGTGCTTAAATAAAGATATTAAAAATAAATTAAAAATAAAAAAATAGGACCAGAGAGATAGGACAGTAGGTAAGGCACTTGCCTTGCATGAGTCTAACCCTGGTTCGATCGTCAGCTCCATAGAGGGTCACCTGAGTTCCTTCAGGGGTGATCCCTGAGTGAAGAGCGAGGTGTAAACTGTGAGCATAGTGAGCATGATTGGGTGTGACCCCCAAACAAAAATAATAAATAAAAAATAAATATGCTGTAAGAAAGCAGAGAATAATCTGGGAGAGATTCCCAATGGACTTTGTATATGCTTTGCATGCAAGAGCTCTGGGTTTGATCCCTACTATCACATGCCCCTCCAAGCACCCACTAGGAGTAACCCCTGAGTACTGGCTAAAAGCAGCTCCCTGACTACTATCAAGTGTGCCCTTTCCTCCTCTCCCCACCCAAATACAAAGCATTGTTTGAGTTTTACCCTGGCACAAACACAACAACAAAAAGCAGGGTGTTGAATTGGAATTTTTTTTTGTTGTTGACTCATTTAAAAAGCATTAAGTTTATAGTCTGTATAATTATCTGCAATGTGCATCGGGGTACCAAAGAGACCAGGTCCAGTGCCCTGCTGCTGAACTGATCAGAAGCACAGAAGTAAATGCAAAAGCACTGGAACACAACTGTGGTTCAGAAGCCAAGAGAGCCCTTGAATTGAGGGGCACACACACAAAAAGCACTGAAACGTCTCCTTCTTTGTTTTATTTTATTTGGAAGTTACACTTGGCAATGCTCAGGGATCACACCTGGCTGGCTCTATACTCAGGGGTCACTCCTGTTGGTGGTCAGGGCACCATACAGATGCCAGAGATCAAGCCAGGACCAGCCATGTGCAAAGCAAGCACTTTCCCTGCTGTCTCTAGCCCCAGTGCTGCTTTTTGAAGAAGAGGAAGTTCTCACCAATAGCAATTCCAGGCATGGGAAAGAAGTGAGGGGTTTGATCTGGTGCAGGTACACCTCTGTCCCACATCAGATGTGGAGATTGGCTAATGTTGTACTGAGGCAGGCCAGGCAAGAGAATCTGGAATTTATCAGTTTTGTGGGGAGCCTGAGATTGGCCATAAAAGAGAATCTACTGGCAACCATTCATAGAGCAGACAGAAGAGAGGAAGGGCATGACTGAGCACATATCAGCCTGTTCAGAGGTTCCTATGCTGCCCCAGCAAACTGGAGACTCAGAGGTTAGAGAGAGAGGGAAGATCCTGAATGCAGGAACATGCAGAATATTGGAGTTAGGGCACAGCTGGTATGGAGGGAAGAAATTTGGGTCATAAGGACAGCTTAGTTCCACTGAAATAAATACATTTCCCAAGAAAGAGCTAAGTACAAAAAGATGGAAGCAGGGGGGAAGTGGGAGTAGGGGTCGACAACAAGAAACCATTTGGTTATGGAAAAGATTGATACTCTAGAACGAAAGCCTCTGGTATGTCAAACTAAGGAGTTGACCTTCAACGTCAGTGCCCATGGTGTCCAACACAAAAGAAGACTTGGTGTCCCTTTACCCAGGGGAAGACTTGAGCATAAGAAGAGCATAAGAAAGGGGACCCACAACCAGAGGGAAGTGACTGGCTCTTACTAGATAAGCCTATTCCTCGTCAAGTTGGATGGTACAAACCCAGTCCCACGCCAAATCCCACATCATAATGATTCCTGGCCTGCTTGATGGGCCGACTCTAACTCCACACCCAGAACTCACTTATGAACCACTGGGAGGAGTAAGCCCTTTTCATTTCAGGGGAAACATTAGTGGTTTGAGCCCAGTAAAGATTCTCGTAAGCATGTGCAGTTCATTCCCCCGAGTCATCACCACAGATCGTCTCACAAGAGAGCAGCAACCCAGCTGGAGCTGAACTGTGCCAAGCCCAGTAGTGTCCTGCTCCATCAAAACCAGGTCCCTATGCTCCATCTCTATGGTATAATCTTCACATCCCACCTCTTGTGAAGGCTATCATACAGCCTTCACATCCTACCTTACCTTGTTTGAGCCAAGTCTCAAACAAGAGCAGATCCACTTGCGCGCGCGCGCGCACACACACACACACACACACACACACACACACACACACACACACACACACACACACGGTGAACATACGGAAATAGTCATTTACAGTTTGGGAGCACATTTCTCGCTTCTTGAGAAGAAAATTCATTTTCTTTGACCCTATGGGAGGTTGTTCTGCTTTGGTGGGCAAAGCCAAGTACAGGGCCAGCTCCCTGCTCCAGGAGTACTAAGGGCATAGTCCCAGGTCTTCGACAGTTCCCACAACTCTACCATCAGACACAAGATGGTGGAGAGTCTCACTGGCACATCTGTCTTTCCCACTTGGAAGTATTTCCGCTGTGAACTCACCTGACAGGAGCTGGATGAAGAGAAAAACGGGCAAGCAACTTGGGTCATGAGTTAAGGGTGAAAAACTTAGAAAGTAAAATTGGAATTTGATCTCAGCCCCTGCCCATTCTCAAAGCCAGTGGGAAACCTTGGGAAACATTAGATGGCCCAGGGAGGTGGGGAGCTGTTGAACATTGAAAATAGCCTTTACCTTGGAAGAGAGGTGGAACAGGGGAAAAAATACTTGCTCTGTAAGTAGATTCAAAGAGTAGAAACACTGCCTTGTGCTGGGTGTGGTGTGAGTCTTTATGATGCACTCTGTGGTCAACATAGGACCTTACAGCAGCTTAATCAGGCTCCTTAACCTGCAGCTTCCATGAATTCCTGCTAATACCACCACAAGGTTGTCTATTAGCTCATTTCCTGGCCAGTTACATACCCTAGCACTTTATTGGAAGAAAACCTAGAACTGAGTTCTGGAGCAGAAATGTGATTCTCTACATACCTCCATTTCTCTCTTAAAGCAAGCAAACAAAAGCCCCCCCAAAATAACTCTTCCCCCAAAAGATCCAAAATAAAATAAAAGAAACGGGGCCCAAGTGATAGTACAGTGGGTAGGGTGCTTATCTTGTATGCAATCAACCAGGGTTCAACCATGGCATCCAATAGGTTACTCCAAGCCTGCCTGAAGTATTAGCCAGGGAATAATCAGGAGTAATTCAGTAACCCCTGAATCGTAAGTGGCCCCAAAACCAAAACACAAACTAAAAAAATACTACCTTGTATGTGAAATGATCATTTTTGCTTTCATTTTCTCTGATTTTGGTCCAAGTGTGTGTAAAATGGAGATGTGCATGATTGGCTGCCTAGTTAGATTCATTCTGGGCAGTAAACTCAAGGGGGTCCAGGCAAATCAATGACTTGCTATGGCCACACAACTCCTGAGATGCTCCGCATCAGTCTGTCCTCTTTCCACTGCCTATGGCATTATCTTGAAGGCCACACACATTTACATGCACTGCAGGCACAAGAGCACGCACACGGGCACACAGTCTGCCTTCCACAACAAATTAAAGAGACTCTGAGATCACTAGTCAGCATCAGTCACAGCATCACAGGTAGGGAGCTCTGGAAATGTCGTTAGCAAACTAATGAGTTCTATAATGGCTGCTGAGTGAATGTGTGTGACACCTTTTCCTTGAAGATGACCTGGTTCTAAGCTCATTTTGTGGGAGCCTGTGATAGATAGTGAGAACTGTCCTTCCCCCTGAGAGCACATGTGCTCTGAAGTGTTCTTGGAGATGGAAGGCCCAGGTCACCTGGGAAAGGAGGCTGGAGGAAACATGCAGCTCAGGTGACTAAATGGGGAGAGCCACCTCAATTCAGTATTGCCCCTCCGAGCAACTCCACCACCAGCATCTAGTGAGAAAAATCCTATACACTGTCCTGACCTTCCCTGGCCCATTTTCCCCCTAAGAACTGTCTAGAGTCTAAAGCTATGCTGATTCCAGGGACGAGACATGTGCTTGCCCTGATTCATGAACTCAGAACCTGTGGCCTCTTTATTTAAGCAGCAAAAGATGTCTTGGTATGCAGTATGGGAAAGGTATGGAAAGGATGGAAAGGTATGGGAAAGGATGAGGATGGCTATAACTGATGTAGGTCACTAAAGCTGAGGATAGTAGAGCTGGTGTGACTGTAATAGCTGCTTTCCTTTCCCATAGAGGCTGTTTGTTCTACATGATTTCAGTGGTTGATGGCCCATCCCAATGTCCAGGCAGAACTCAGCTATTTTTTCGATGCCCAGGGGTTACTCCTGGTTTTGCACTTATGAAGTACTGGCAAAACTCAGGGGACCATATAAGTACTGGATCAAACCCAGGATGGATGTGTGCAAGGCCAGCTCCTTACCTGTTGTACTATAGCTCCGGCCCTCAGTCCTCAGCCACTTTTTTTGTTTTGTGTTGGTTTGGTTTTTGGGTCACTCCCGACAGCGCTCAGGGGTTACTCCTGGCTCTAGGCTCAGGAATCGCTCCTGGCAGGCTTAGGGGACCTTTTGGGATGCTGGAATTCGAACCACAGCCCTTCTGCATGCAAAGCAAACGCCTTACCTCCATGCTATTTCTCCGGCCCCGCTCAGTCACTTTTTAACTAGAACTTATACACTGGCTGAGAGCTGGCTCTGCTCCTGCGGAATTCTGAGCACTATCAACTGCCCAGTACAGTAGGTCAGCACACACATCCCCACTGTGCAGATAAAGAAACTGAGGCACAGAAAGTTTACATAAGCTACGGAAGTCACACAGGAAGAGGTGAGGGTTTGTCCTGGCACAGGAGACTGGCCTACAGTCTTTTTTTTTTAATTTTCATATTCAAGTGTGCATTTGGGGAACAAGTAGCCATGGAACACACACACACACACACACACACACATACACACACACACATTAACTTGGATGGAACAGTGGGTTTAGTTATCAATATTGAGGCAAAGCCATGAGATCAAACCATTTCAAAAAGCCTTTACCAGTGAGGTACAATCCTGGTTTCTAATTCCAAACATTTTCCTGGAGCATTCATTTGAGGAAATGTCAGAGGCATTGTTCCAGAAGCTAGGTAGTCATTTTTATCAAGACTAATTTCATGGTCTGGGATAATTCTGTGGGCGGTTTTCTTTCCTGGTGGCCAAAATGGGAAAGTCAAGACTCAATTTTGCTCCGCTTCAAACACTACATATATCCCACAATGTGTGACTTCTCATGTTACCAAGTTTCTTTTGTATGTTGTGTCATAACGTAGTTTACAAGTTTGTGGGCTCCAGTTGTTTGATGCTGTGCATGGGCGGGGGTCCCCTTCTCATTTCTGTGTACTGAGTACCAAAGCCAGTGGAAATATCCACATCTTAAGATGAAGGCTCAAGTCTATCACAACCCTATGCACAATTTGCACCTGGCAATGCCGGCTGGGGAGTTGCTTGTGGTTACAAGAGCTGCCAGTGAGGGGAGCTGGCAGCCCCAGTTATGCTCAAGCCAATGCTCTGGTGTTGCAGCCTGACACATCACCCCCAACCCCATACCCCCGGGGAATTCCGCAGGCATACGGGAGGCTCAAATGCAGTGCATGGCCTACAGTCTTAATAGGCACCTCAGACGTTTCTACTGACACCAGCCCCAGGACTGAATGCCAAAAGTCATAGGTCATGATAATATACCTCCAGGGACACACACTCAACTCAGTGCTTCAGAGGCTCTCTAACTTAGGATTCTTTGACTCTAGGAAATTCTCCTGACATAGGAACCTCAGTGAGTCAGGAACCAGGACTCAAAAATACCACAGGCTTGAAACTGTCTTAAGTTTGTGATGTTGGCCATTCCAGAAATACCTTTCCTCTCTTCTAGTCTCTTGGTAAACCCTACTTTTACTTTTAGTAAAAGTCACCTTCTCTGGGAAGTCTACCTTGTCCATTCCATTCCTATCAGGCACAGGAGAGTCCCAACGCCTCCCATACTGCTTCCAGCCTCATTTCTCTCCATTATCATAACTTACAGATTACATGTCTGTCTTCCACCTCGACCAGCATTTCACATAAATGAGGGTCACAACACAAGACTAGGGGATAACTTGCAGGCCAGTGTGGCATGGGAAAGAAACAAGTCTGGAAAGCAGTCAGGATAGAAAAAGGCAGATATTTGGGCTACAGACAATGCAGCCCTGAAGATAAAATCCAAGTACCATAGCTGTCTCCAATTCTGCAATTCTCAGCTTGGGGAAGGCAGCCACTGGGATCAACTCAATTCAGCAAATACATCTTCCCTATCAGGCTATTATGTTCCACTCTGATTATCTGTGTTTGCAGACAAGCTGTCTCCCTTGCCCAGTAACACCAAGCTTGAAGAGCTCTCTTACCTTCTAACCTTTGCATATTCTGCATATGATTCCCAAATGAATAGTACCTGATGGGGAGGGCTCCTGTCCTCATTTTCCAGGGTGCACATAAGGGGAAGTGGCCCAATAGTGTCTGCAGCTTTCCAGGGGCTACGCTCCCCCTCCCTGGGTCACCACTACCAGGACAGGGAGTGCTTTGGTACCCCTCCTGTTTGAGCACCATATGCATGCCTGTGTGTGTATCAGTGTGCCTGAGCTTGGGATGTTCTGTATGCATCCCTGCATGTATGAAAGTGTATGTGCCTACATGCATGCCTGTGTGTGTACCTGCATTCCTGCATGACTGTGCTTCAGTCCAATAGGAGGGTTTTGCAGAGGGCTGTGAGCAGGCAGAGAGATACCCCACTCACCAGTGGGCAGTCTGGTTCTTGGAAGTTCAGCTGCTGGAGGCAGATAGATATGTACACATGAGCCTGACATCCTAGAAGAAGAACTTTGGGGAGGCTCCCCACCTTGAATAAGAGGGACTCCCTATGTATGCAAACCATCAAATTTGTGCTGGAACCCTGTTTTTCTCTGGGGGTCTAGGGTCTGGTACATAGTCAGTGTTGCACTGAGCAGATCCTGTGTCAGTCACCAAAAGCCTGGGGACTCAAGTCTGCTTCCCTTCACACTTCTCCTGGACAGATGCCTCTCCCTTGGCTAATAGTGTTTCAAGTCCTTTCATGGGGTGAATCAGAGCAGCAGGTTCTAGTGGATACTCGACTTGAAAGAGGCTTCTCGGTAGGTGATAAAACCCAAGGTGTTCCACAGGGGTCTCAAACTCAATTTACTTGGGGGCCGCAGGAGGCAAAGTCGGGGTGATACTTGAGTGCAAAGTCAGCAGTAAGCCTTGAACATTGGGGGGTGTGACCCAAACAACTAAAACAAAACAAAACAAGATTCCTCTAGGGCAGGGCCACAAAATGTTGTACGGAGGGCCTCGAGTTTGAGACCCCTACTTCTCAGTGTTGTATTAATTATTAATTATATAGTCCTGGGGTGCATGGAATGGATGGATGGATGGTGAGGCCTTTCTTGGCCCTGCCCAGTGTCTGTAGTCCCTATGGCCTGGTAGGTCTGTAGGTATTCAGGGTAACAGCGAGGAAATGATGACTGTAGTCAGATGAAGAATTTTCAGGAGACATAAAGTTTTATTTAGGCCCTAACCGCCAAGTGCATATCTTACAAGGCTTATAAGCTAAACAGCCTTTCTGCACCCAACCTGTGTCTCTTCTCTCCCTGCTGCGTCTTCCTTTCTCCTGCTCCATCCTTTTCTCTCCCCCTGAGGCAACCCCTTCGGTACCAACCACAGACCCCTCCCACATGTGGGGGAGTCTGACTATCCAGGTAAGATAGGCAGGGAATTGGGGAAAGGGTAACATCTCAGCACAGTGCACGAAAGACCATCTGAGCTTCTGAGGCCCCTGAGACTATGTACTCCATTGTATAGCCTCACACTCTGGTTTACCCTCCTCTGCTACCATGTTGACTTAGGACCCTGCCATCATTCCAGCTTCCCTAGAACCTCAATACAGAGGCAGCCTTTGGGTCACACCACACCTTGATGCAGGTTCATTTCACTGTCACAGGTCTCTTTAAGGTTTGTACAGAGAAGAAATAGCCCTAAGGTGAGGGACCTGCCCAGCATGAGTGGCAGGGTGGGGACAGAGACACTAAGGCATTGTTCATTTAGATATTCCTAGCTATGCTAGGGTGGCCATAACAGCCCAACCCTCATCCAACCCCATGTGAGCCAGAACCACTATAGCAGACTGTTCTGTGTGGGACCTCAGGTGAAGAAGAGATGTATCCGAATCATACACCTGCATGTTCCAGCTGGACCTACTGGACTCCCTGTCTTAGATCATTTTAGAGACTAGCCAGAACCCACTCTCCACTCTAGAACTGAGTCCTATAGGACCCCTCCCCCACCTCACATTAGCTGCCACTGATGAGTCATGCTAAGCCACACTGGAAATGTGGGGGGCTTGGCATGGGAAGAAGGAGGATTATAGAGGTGACTGGGTGAGCCAGCTGTCAATTTCAAATAGAAGTAGTTGCTGGAATGTGGCAGAGTCCTGGGGTGTATGGAGACCCCAACTTCCCATAGATAAGGACTGTAGTTACACACAGACCACAGCTGAAGGATTCAGTTCTCCAGCCACTGGACAGGTAGAGAGGGGTTCCCCTTCTCCCAATCTAACCTGAGATTCCCCCCTCTGATGCTCTAAGAAGACTCCTGGCTGCAGGGCTAAAGAAGCAGGAACTTGTGACCAACCACTAGGATCCAGTCTTCTGATCATCACTCCCATTTCACCAAGAGCCCAATGGAACTAGAGATTCAGTCCCTCTTCTTAGAAATAAATGACTAGCTCAATGAGTTATATTCACAGTCCCTGAGGCCCCAAGGGACGTGGCCAGGGACCATGTCTTTTTTTTTTTTTTTGGGCCACACCCGGCATTGCTCAGGGGTCACTCCTGGCTGTCTGCTCAGAAATAGCTCCTGGCAGGCACGGGGGACCATATGGGACACCGGGATTCGAACCAACCACCTTTGGTCCTGGATTGGCTGCTTGCAAGGCAAATGCCGCTGTGCTATCTCTCTGGGCCCGGGACCATGTCTTGATGCCAGTAACTCTTCAGACCAAAACTCTCCCCTCTTTCTTATCTTACCCTTCCCTCCATTTCGGGACCATGTGCTGCTGGCTCTCATTAAAGGAGACACACTGACTGTCCCTTCTGCTGCATTCTTCACATTTCCTTCTTTATGGTCCTCCTTTATCTTTAAATTTTCTTTTATAACCCACAAATGCATGTCTGTGTGTAGGTTTGAATCCTGTAGCAAATCTCATCTAACATTTCAAAGCCTCTGCATACAGGAAAAAATCTACTGCCAGTCTAGTTGAACAAAGATTTATCTGGGTTCTAGAGATGAGGTCCCCGGGCCTCAGACAGCTTAAGTGCTTTCCCCAGCAACACATAGGTGACCCACCCAGGTTTGGGTCACTCCCTCAGCCTTCTCCCCCTCACTGTGCCTGAAAGAGCCTCTGATTAATCCATCAGGCTTTTTTCTCCAAAACATACCAGATTCTCCTCGCCACTGTTCCTGCTGTGTTCTACCACTGATGACAAGGAGAAATAGAAATGTGAAGCTGCTTAGCCACATTCTTGTCTGCTCTCAGGATCATGGGTTAAAAGATAAATAATACTGTTAATTTAAAATTAATGCAAATCGATAAGCAGATTCAATGCAATAATCCATTTTAAAATTCCACTGCTTTGAGGCCAGGGTTATGGCTCAAGTGGTAAAACACATGCCTTTCATATGCCAGGTCCTGCATTTAATCCCCCAGTAGATAAAGTAATCCTAAAATTTAGACTAGTCAAGATAATTTCTATAAAAGAAAAAAGACAAAGTTGATGATTTATACTTCCAAGTTTCAGAATTTATTAGAAGGAATGGAGAATTGGAAGATGGTGGTCAGAACATAAAAACCTTATAGTTCTTAGAAAACTAAGTTTTTTTGTGCAGTTAGAGTAACTGCATCGCACACTTGAAAGTTGCTTAGAGAGAAGACCTTCTATATTCTCACTCCATACACACACAGACACAGTAATTACAGTAATTCTGTGAGGTGAGAGAGGTATTAGCTAACCCTATCAATGTATGTCAATTATAAAACAGTAAGACCAGTGTGGGAAAATTAGTATATAAGAAATTAGTATATAAGATGAGAACACGGGTAAATGGATCAGAATTGAGTCTCCCCAAACCAAACCAAACCAAACCAAAAAACTATAAACATCTCTGCTATTTTTAACAACAGTGTGAAGACCATTTGATGAGGAAAGAATAAGTCTCTCTATACAGAGTATACAGAGTATATACCAGGACAGGAAAAATGAATTTGGGCCTGTGCTTTACACTATATGTAAGAACTAATTAAAATATGATCAATTAAATGTAAAAACTACAAATTTATTGGTGTAATCCGCATTGTCTTCATCTAAACAATGCCATCTTAGATATTGTGCTCGATGTACAAACAACAATAACACAATGGAACTGCTTAAAAATTTTAAAAAGCTCTGTGCAAAGAATACTATAACACATGAAAGGACAATCTGCAAGACAGGAGGAGGAGCATTTGTAACTTCTATATCTACATTCTATATCTACATTCAAAGAACTCTTATTACCCAAGACTATGAAAAGCTATTTGTCTAGAAAAGACACACACACACACACACACACACACACATACACACACCAATCAGAAAATGGAAGGAAGTTTTCTATCATGAACTAAAGTCATTATTTATGACTCTATCAATAATTATCATCAGGGAAGTACAAATCCAAACAATGAGATACCACCTCACACCCTACCAGGAGAGCTATGTATCAAGAGATTAATAAGTGGATGTGGAGACTAGAATTCTTACTCATCAATGGAACTTAAAATGATAGCTAGTGAGGAATAGTTTGTCACTTCCTCAAAAATGTTAAAGAGCCACCATAATTAATCATGAGGTTATGGTTTCTAAGAAATCTATATTGGGTCATTCAGATGACAAAAACAAATTTCTCACTGATTTGGTCTTCATCTAGTTGTACCGAACAGCTCCCCAAACCTTGAAGTTTCCTAAGTGATGAGGGAGATAAAGGTAACCCTGCAACCTTGGGAGAAATATTTATGGATGGAAGCTGAAAGTGGGGAACCAACCATATGATAAGAGGCTGGATCTTCAGTCCCACTCCAGGAACACACACACACCCTTCCCAGAAGGGATAAGGCCGAGTTGGGGTTTTTGTTTTTTTGAGTCCCGGGGGTACCTGGCCTGTCTCCCCCTGCCATCTCTCCCCCAGATCCCTTATGTGTCAAGTGGTCACAGCTGATTCTTGCACAACAATGTTCCATCCCACGACGACGTGAACAGTGGGTAATGACAGCTCTGCCATAGCTCCCAGGGCTCAACCCTCATGCTCTCACTGTCACCCAGGGCTGGCAGCCCAGAGCATCCACGGAAGAATCTCTCCTCAGACACCCCCTCACACCGAAGCCCCTACGGGTGAGACACCGTGTCTGAGGCAGCTACATTAATGCCTTCCAGAGGGGCTGTGCAGAGCCCCATGGGACCCCAAACACAGTCCCAAGCTACTTGGTCTAGCTCACTTAGGGGATGTCATAGTGCTCCGTCAGCCTGTCCAGGTGCTGGTTGAAGTCCTCCACCCTCTGCTTGTAGGTGTTGGATGCCTTCTTCAGGATCCTCTCCATATGTTGCTTCTCCTGTGTTCTCTTCAAGGCCGCCTGCACTGGGGTCCCCTTGCCCAGGCCGCCACTTCTCCTCCTCGTTCTTCTTGCTGGTGCCCATCACTTCCAGCAGCTTGTCCTTGTCCTTCTGTTTTTCCTTCTTCCACTTGGTCATGCCCAGCTTAGCATCACCTTTCAGCTTCAGTGGCCCATTCTGAACTTGCTTGTAGGCCACCAAAGTGCTGTCGGGCCTCTGCTGAGTTATCTGAAGGCTGAGTTTTATTTATAATGATTAATGTTTTAAGCAATAGTACCTAAGGAATAGAGTTTCCACTAAAACCTTAAGAAGAGGAACTTCCAAGATAGTGAAGAGGTAGAGATTTGGTGAGAATGGCACTCTTGGGTTGGAAGCCCTGTGTTTGTGCTTTCCTCATCACTTTCAACTGGTTTTTCCTGAACAATATCCTATGTGCTAAGTCTGAGTAAACTGGGCTTTCTGAGTTAAGGGAACAATTCTAGCAAATGACTCAAAGTTGAGGAAGAGAACCTGAGAGTGTCTGATCTGAACACACTGCTAACATTAGTGAGGGAGAGGTCCCTACAGTTCAAGGTGGGCTTGAAGAAGGAGCCCTTTCGTGATGTAAGCAGACATTCCCCAGGGAGACAGTGTCAGGATTGGGCATGCTCCTGTCCAATTCTTAAATTGTTGGTTATTAATTGATGTGAGGAAACTGCCGCAAATACTTACATCCAGACATTGATATTCCTTAGGAAACGGTTCTGGGGCAGCAGAGATGACACAAAAGGCTTAAGTACAGGCATAGCATGCTGAGCCCCAGGTCCCATCCTAGACACCATGTGGTCCCCGGAGCACCACCAGGAATAACCATGAGCATTGATCCCTGAGTCCTAGATGTGGCCCCTAAACTGAACAGACATAAAAAAGAAGGGTTCTTACTAAGGATACCTTGGGACATGAGGACAGAGAATAAAGCAGAACTGGGTAGAGGGAAGAGTCAAACTGGAACAGGTCCAATCAGGCCTGAGGCCAGGCTGACTGGTCTCCACTGCACCAACAGTCCCCAAAGGCTTGTGACCAGAAAGTACTTGGGAGCACCCTCTACTGGGCATAGCTCTTGCTCATGAACACCTGAGGTCCCCATGAGAAGCTATGGGATTTGGTATTAGACCCTTCCTTCCTTCCTTCCTTCCTTCCTTCCTTCCTTCCTTCCTTCCTTCCTTCCTTCCTTCCTTCCTTCCTTCTTCCTTCCTTCTTTTTTTTTTTTTTTTTTTTTTTTTTTTTTTTTTTTTTTTTTTTTTTTTTTCTTTCTTTTTTTTTTTTTTTTTTTTTTTTTTTTTTTTTTTTTTTTTTTTTTTTTTTTTCTTTCTTCTTTCTTTCTTCTTTCTTTCTTTCTTTCTTTCTTTCTTTCTTTCTTTCTTTCTTTCTTTCTTCTTTCTTCTTCTTCTTTCTTTCTTTCTTCTTTCTTTTCTTCTTTCTTTCTTTCTTTCTTCTTTCTTTCTTTCTTTCTCTTTCTTTCTTTCTTTCTTCTTTCTTTCTTTCTTTCTTCTTTCTTTCTTTCTTCTTCTTTCTTTCTTTCTTCTTTCTTCTTTCTTTTCTTTCTTTCTTTCTTTCTTTCCCTTCCTTCCTTCTTACTTCTTTCTTTCTTTCCTTTCTTTTTCTCTTTTTATAATTCTTTTTTCTTCTTTCTTTTCTTCTCTTTTTTCTTTCAGTCTTCCTTCTTTCTTTCCTTTATTTCTATCTTTCCTTTCTTTCTCTTTCCTTTCTTTCTTTCTTTTTTCTTTCTTCTTTCTTCTCCCTTCTTTCTTCCTTCCTTCCTTTCCTTTCTTTTCTCTTTCTACCCTCTCCTATCTTACTTATCTCTTTCTCCTCTCTTTTTCTCTCCTCTCCCTCTCTTTTCCTTTCTCTTTTTTCTGCCTCTCCTCTCCTGTTTGGTGTCAGGTTTGTAAGGAAGACGAGGAGAATGGGAGGCATGTGGCACAAAAGGGAACAATAGGGAGCACAGAAGGTGACATTCCTAGAGACCATCCTGGAGTAAGGGTGTCACAGTGGATCAGAAGTACAGTTTAGAGAAGGCCCCCATAGGCTCACCCTAGTCAGCAGGTGCAGGGTGTGACTTAGAACCCCACCCTAGTGCTGCAGGGAGATTGCCCTGGCTGCTGATAGGTGAGGCACAGAAAGGTAGAGTCAGCCTTTGTAAATGTGAGTCAGATTCATCCATCCAGAGAACTGCACTGTATGCACTACCACTTCTGGGTTATGTGGCCCTGCAGACTGAGTAAACCTTGTTTGAGTCCAAGTGATGTGACTTTGCAGGCCACACACATGCAGAGGGACTCCAGCATCTAGCTGGGTCACTTGAGGGCACAGAGTCAGGTTAGACCTCTGCAATTGAGGTTAGACCTCAGCCTGCTGCAGGGGTTCCCCCAACCCTGAGCCTATGCACCTGGGGCAAATCCCTTGCCTGTTCTGGCCACATTCTCCTCAATAGTTGGGGGGGGGCACCCTGAGGCCAGAGTCATAGTACAGCAGATAGGGCACTTGACTTGATCCCTGTCACCCCATCAGGTCCCCAAATCCCACCAGGAGTGTTGGATCTCAGAGTATAGAGCAGAATTAAGCCCCGAGCCCAGCCAGATGTGATCCAACAACACACACCTCCAAACACACGCAGGAGGTCACCTAAAGGCTACCTCTGAGAACATTCAAAGTCAGAATTTAGCACAGCTGGGTGGGGAGGTGCTGGAGTTTTGTGTTCCTGTCCTTCTCAAAAGCCCAAAGATGGCAGTCCTTGGGAAGCTGGCTGCTCCCTGCACCCCCACTGCTCCCACCCTTTCTGGCTCTAGCTGCAAATTGGTTCCAATGATGAACACAAGCTCCCCCTGAGCCGCTCATAGGATGGCTTGAGAAAAAGCAATTAAATGCTTTCTTAATTGTAGGATGGCAAGACGTTAATGAGTTACTATAAAAACCAGTCCCTGCCATCTGGTGGCTGTCACCGAAGCCTGCGGCACGGGGAGCCATCCCAATTTGTGAGACAGGACGTTGGGCACATTCCCAATAGGGAAGGGGTGGTGGGTTCCCAGAGGTGGGGGGCCTCACAGCCCTTAGCGCCCCAGGCATCCTCACACACCCTCAAACTTCACATCCCAGGCTGCAAAGGAGGTTCTGAAAACCAAAAGAATGAAACACCACTAAGTGGGAGGAAAATCAGACCAAAGCCAAACCAGCCTCGGTTGCAGTGCTAGTTTTCCTCAGGGATGCGGCTGTTGGGAGGGATGGACCACACAGCCACTTGGCTTGGCCTGAGCCTAGAGGATAGAGAAATATGACAGACTGAGAGTGACAACCCAGCCCAGGCAGAAGGAGGGACAGGCAGAGGCTGGGATTACTCTGCAAAGACAAAGGAGAAGCAGGACAGTCCAGACAGATGGGGAGACAAGAGAGAAGACATGAGAACTGCAGTGCTGGGAGATGAAAGGCAGCAGGGGCACAGGCGGGCAGGAATGGGAGAAGCAGATGAAAGGGCAGGTAACTGTCTGGCAGCAGACGCGAGAAAGACCCTTTGAGGGTTTTGCTTTGTTCTGGGCCATGTGTCTCCTCTGATATTGTGCAGCTACCTGGAGTCATTGGGGGGAAAGGACCGCCTCCCACGGGAATGAGAAAAGCAGGGTCAGTCCCTGCCACCCCCCCCCACACCTCATCCCTACCCTAAAGTACTCACATACATGGGCATGAATATGCATGTGGCAATGCACATGTATACACTCAAATTCACAAAGGTACAGGCACATGCCTGAACGTATGTATACATGTTCTATTCTTACACACACACATCTGACAGCCTTATAATCACCCCTTTTAGATACCCATCCAGAAGCCAGTTTTTTCTATGAGAGTGTAGGCAACCCCAAGCTTACTTTTTGTGTCCAGTTCCCGAGTCCCTTGGTTTCAGTCCTTAGCCATGCACTGAAGTTCTGCAGTTCTGGCCCTAAGAAGAGATTCCAGAGCGCCCACATGCTCTGAGGGTCATGCGGCTCCTGGGTTTGGGAGGCTGAACTCACAGTTGGGTCATTCCACTTGGGGACTGGCAGGGAAACACTGATCACTGGTTGTTCTAATGCCTGACAGCCTTCTAGGATGAGTCTCTGGATCACTCACTTCTCGTTGTGCTGGAAGCTTCCTTCCCGAGACTAGACGAGACATTTCTAACTGACCATGAGACTATATAGCAATCCACTAACCCTTCAGGCGCTCCTCTTTTCCAAAACTGGATTCACCACCTTTTGTGCTTGGGGCAACTGGCTCCTGCACATCAAAGGCTTAGCTTAAAGCTTAGCCCAAAGCAGACTAACAAAACACAGGCTTTGAAGGTGGGAGGCCCCAACAGCTCCATCTTATGTTCTCTTCTCTCTGACTCCAGGGTCATGTGTCCATCCCAATGGAGCCTGTGTCCCTGTCACTGTAGCAGTAGGGAGAGAAGACACAACCCATGGGCATCGTTAAGAGGTGGCACTGCCCTCTTCTTTCCTGCAGGATTTTGGGCAGAGTACTGGTGTTCCAAAATAAAACAAGAGCTTGGGATTTCTGTTCTCTGCTCTGTTCCCAACTGTACAAGTTAACCATAATTGTCTCCTTTATTTCCAACATAAATCATAGCTATGTCTGCCCCATACAAATAGCTAGGTATTTTGAGACTGTCACGTCTAAGGCTCCCAGCAGAGGCCTGTCAAGTCATTGGAAAGCTTTCCCCAAATGGTATGGACAGCACCTGCATCACCCCTGTGCCAATGAGCAAGCTCTAAGAGCTAGCAAAGCATTGACAGGTTCCCTACAGACTTGGGTCTAGCTGTGAATCTCTCTCCCCCACCTCCACCCCACACCACACACACACTGCAATCCTGCCTCTTGTTCCTTTGTGCTCAAATTATAAAATACAGGTTTGAAGAGTTAAGGATTCCTCTCCGTGATGATTCTATTAACCATCATTAGCTTTCCTGCTTAGAATGAAAAAGAGACTATAAGTATGTTCATATGAGAAAAAAACAGACATGAAGAAAAATACATAGAATGAAAACCATTTTGGAATGAGGCCATGAAATCCTGGGCACTGGTCTGTGTATCTCTGGTTCCCTCTGGACTGAACTTTCTGTCTTTGAGCCACCTACTAAAGGCCAAGGAATTCAACCACCAGTTTGGTCATGCGACATGAAACCTTACTTCTTGGAGTCAGAGCTTCAGTGGATAGGGGTCTTGCACTGAACACAGTTAGAAGGAGTTTGATACCCTACATCCTATATAATTCTCCAAGTTTAGGAGTGATTCCTAAGCACAGATCCTGGAGTAAGCCCTGAGCACAATTAGGTTTAGTCCCAAAATAAAGCTAACTTCTCAAGCTGGAAAGAGTTTTACGAGGATGTTCTTTCATAGTCGTATGCTTAGTACATTGCATTTCCTTTGACACAGATACACATATATGTATGTGTATACCAAACACACAATGACTTTTGTATACATTTCAACTTTCATTTTCTAGCAGTCATGGCTCTAATTTGATCCCATCCTTTTGATCTACTAATGTTTTATCCTATTGTCAGTGTGAGAGGGGATATGGCCATCCATGTGATACAAGGATGGAAGTGAAGGAGTTGGAGGTAGTTAACATTCAAGGTTAATGGACACAAATCAGGTACCATCGAAGAAATTTGCTACACAATATAATGCTAGGTTCAAGGAACACCCCAATCATGGGACTCAGGTACTTCTATTCTCATTTAGCAGTCATTTCCCTGGAGGTAGTGTGCATTCATCCATCCTGGAAGCACTGCTAAATTATTCCAGGTTCTCAAATATTTTCTGAGTGTTCACTTCCCTCAGAATTGAGTGATACTTGATTAAGAAGGATAATTTAGAATTTGCTCTATTTCATAAATCAGAGGAAGAGTTGGGTTTGGTGCAGTGTTTTATTTGTTCTCTTCTCTCGTTATTTGTCTGTTTTTCTCCACTCTCATTTATCTCTGTGGCCCCCTAGTCCTGGGCTATGGCCACCCACTTATGCAATTTTCACCTGTAGCCTCCTGGAGTATCTGGCAGGGGATGAATTGAGAAACACTGTCTTAGATGGTTGATGGTAAACAATAAGGTAATCTGAATAAGCTCAGCCCTGTGAGAAAACTTTTCAACCTTCTAGAGCATGCAAGGATAACCTGAAAACAGAATATAAACAGATGAGAGACTCCAGGAAACATTCTATGTGAACTCAGGATGTCAGGGAATCAGGGTAAAGGACATAGAAATATTAGGAGATAATGCTAAAATTTATGATCTTCAAAGCCACATTATCTTATCTGGGTAGTTGCCACCTCCCCCACAACACCAATTACAACCCCCACCATCACTCCTGGTTAGCCCATTGTTAAGTTGACTAGGGATCCAGCTCTGTCCACTAACTGATATGGACCTTCCCAGAGCATCTCAGGAAAGATGGCCATTGAGAGCCTGAACGTTGCGATAAGAAGGACATAAGAACCTTGGGATAAATAACTTAGCATCCTCATTTGCTGGGAGGCTTGTCCTTTGGGCTTCAGAGCCTAGGGAAACTATTAACTGAGCTTGGGAGAATTATATCAACAGATGCTTAAGATGAATCCATCTGGGTTCCTTCTACCAAAAATAAAATCCAGTTGGAGATGTATATGCAGAGAATTGGTAGTGGAGTAGACAGGCAGTTGAGGGTCTGGGGTGGGGGGCCAAGTCTTGGGTTCATAAGGCAAGCAATGAGACAGGGCACATCAGCAGAAGTAAAAGCAGGGTCAGAATTGTCTCTCTCCCAAGGAAGCCTCCATTCTTCCTTGAAGAAATGTCAACTATTGATGTCATGTCTGCCCAGGCTATCTAGGAAATCTCAATGCCTTAATGTCATTGGTTTTGGATTGTGAGGACTCTACTTTCAGAGAAATGCCTAGCTGAGAGCTGGATGGAGAAGCTGGAGACTCAAACTGGAGCATTTACAACAGACCAGCACAGAAGGTGACTTGTTAGTCATTCATCAAAATTCAGCTGTTATTATTCATGATTACAAGGTTTTGTCATGAGCCATCACCACCCTTACATAGTCAATATCACCTTTTCCAACTCCCTGTCTTTGTCTAGAGAGCCATGAGAGGCAGAACAGAATTCTCCACAAGACCCTTGCAAAAACTCATTTAGGTGGCCCTATTGCCTCAGCTTTCCACCTTCCCCAGCCCCTAAGAAACTCTGAACTTTCTATGGCATGCTCACTGTGGCTAGAAGAAGCCATTCAGTGGATATATACACATGTGACATACCTGGATATGCATGCAGATGGCACGTCTGGATGGAATGAAGCACCCCAGGCCTTAGATTCTCTGATCAGACTCCTCACTCAGCTCACACTTGCTCTGTCGGCCCCTTGCTGCATCAGAAAGGCCCCCCATGAGTCAGGCCTTGTGCTATAGCAAGGTTGGAGCAAGCCAGAAAGAACCCACCCCACTTTCTCCTCCTTGATCTTTTTCAGTTTGATCAGCTGAGTGGAGCCTCTTGTCATAATTATAATCATAAATTCTATGTCAAGCAGCCACCAGGAGACTCCATGGCTGGAGGCAGGAGTCCCCAGTAACAGGGAAGGCAGACTCCTGTGTGTCTAGCTCCCTGGCCAACTCTTACTTCTCACCCTCTCTCCAAACTTATATATATATCAGATACACAACACTGACACTTAACCCATCTATTTCAGGGCACCCTCTTTCCAGACCAGTCACCAATCTTATCATACCACTAGGGTGTCCTGAGGAGCAAGAGCATCATGGCCTGAGCACCCTTGCAGAGAGTGAGGCTTAAAGGCAGAAATCACGGAGAGGGCTATGACAAGGGGTTCCTGTCATGGGTGAATGAGAAACATGTGTGGCCTTCCCTCTCTCTGTCTGAAAGGACCCCAATGTGGGCTAGACTAAGCACAGTAAGTACTTTGTCATGTGTCCAGCACTATAGCCACATCAATCATGGTCATAACTTAACTCACCCTGCTCCTTGGTAATGCAATCTACTGGCCGATGAAGCTGAGTCATTGATTCTCTGCACCAATCTTGGTGTGAGGAAAGGGGGAATCTCTGCTTCTCTGGAATAGCAAGTGGCTGAGAACTTGCAGATGGGAGAGCCAGGGGACTCTAGCCTCCTTTGGTAAGACTAACCCACAGGGGAAGAATTCTGTGTGCTACTGAAATGGGGAGTGGGCAGGAGAATTTCCTTGGTGGTAGTGGTTCTGTCTGTTGGCCAATGGCAGGTGCATCCCCTATTCACAAGGAAATCACCTAGCGACAGCTGCATCAGCCAAACAGTGTCCTTAGACAGTACCAGGAGTCCCCTAAGAGAATGAAATAGACCTGATTGAGCATCTCTCTTACCTGTCCAAAATACAGCATTTGCCTCACTAGTTTTCTCTGGCCTGGCAGCCCACCTGCTTCTTTCCCATGTGGCATCAGTCTCTCTCAGGGCCAGGGTCCTAACTTGATCAATAGTTCAGAGACTCTTGTGCCTGTCTTCCAGCCCCTGCTGATTCCAGAAGCTAGAGGGCTCAGAACCTGTTCCTGAGCCACAGCAAATGTTCAGGACAACCAAGATGTCACTGGGTGAAGTGGGAGACACTTGTGCCCCTGCAGGAGTACCCTCTACCCTGATTTGCTCTGAGTCTGGTGGAATCAGATGCTGTGGAAGTGGAAGAGAGGAGGAAGTAGGAGAGAAGAAAAAAGTAGATGAGCCACATGTTGATGAGGGCACTGAGCCACAGAAGGCAACTCAAGAATCAGCTACTTTCATGTGTTCTATAGTTCCTTCAGCCCTTTGGGAGGTGTTGTTTTTATTGTTTTTTATTTTATTTTATTTTTCTTTGGGGACCACAACTATCTCTTCACTCAGAACCATATTGCTCTGATTCCCTTTAGGGGCTTTATTTAGCCACTGACCTAGTGCTGTTAAAGACCAGCTGGGAAATCAATGGCTAAAGAAATAGTATAGTGGGGCTGGGCGTGGCGCAAGAGAGTAAGGTGCCTGCCTTTCCTGTGCTAGTCTTGGACGGACCGCGGTTCGATCCTCCGGTGTCCCATATGGTCCCCCAAGCCAGGAGCGACTTCTGAGCGCATAGCCAGGAGTAACCCCTGAGCGTTACCGGGTGTGGCCCAAAAACAAAACAAACAAACAAACAAAAAAAGAAATAGTATAGTGGGTAGATCTCTGGCCTTGCATGTTGCCAGCCTAGTTTGATTCCAACACCCCATATGAACTTATCCTTGAGTACAGAGTCAGGAGTGAATCCTGAGCACAGCTATGCATGGCAATAAAATAAAATAAGATAGCTGAACAAAACTGTGTGCCCAAACTGGGTGTTTGTTTCTATCATATCTGGAGAGTATTTTACACAGATATATTTTTGTGGGCAGAAGAGGCCATTTAAAAAAGTTATTTCAAGTTAAGTGCCCATGGGCAATTAACTTTTTAAGCTCAAAATAAAAACAGAAGGAAAGTAAGCAGCTAGTTTTTGTTTTGTTATGTTTGCTTGTAATCCCACTACTTTAATAGAAAAATTAAAAGGAGAACCTAATCCTTCAATCCCTCCCCCAACTCTTACTCATAATTTCAGTAATGCACACATTTATATAAATCATATAGACTGGGGATATAGCTCATTGGGAGATCACATGCCTTGCACACATGTGTCTGGCTTTTATCTCAATTGAACAAAACCCACATATTCTGCCCTAGTTCCTAGAAGCTGAAATGATGATGATAATTATGATGATATTATTATTCTGCTAGTGGAATACTTTTTTAAATTTTATTTTTAGATATACATATGCAGTAGTGCTCAGGGCTTACTTCACCTGCTTGTGGGGCCCAAGTGACCATGGGGGAGTGTATTTAGAGGCTCTAGCTGGTGAGCACAGCTATTTGTATACCCTTGACCAAAGAACTGTCTATTTCTATTCAGGGAAGGCTCATCCTCTTTGATAGAGCCCACAGCTTCCAGAGGGAGCACATGGAATGGTGAGTGATGAAGGGGACCACCTACCTAGCCAGCCCCACCAGCCAGATCTTGATATTAGTGGGGTAACGGATATTGCAGCCAATCAAATCATCCTCACACTTAGGTGATCATATGAATGCTGATAATCTAAAACCCAGGTCAGCTTGGCACAAGCTTTGTACTATGTCCAGTTTAGAGTTTTTGTTTTGTTTTGTTTTGGGGGCCAACACCCGGTAATGCACAGGGAGTTACTCTGGTTATGTGCTCAGGAAATCGCTCCTAGCTCAGAAGACTATATGGGGACACTGGAGATTGAACCCAGGTCTGTCCTGGGTCAGCCGGTGTGCTAGGCAAAACGCCCTATCTATGTGCTATTGCTCCAGCCTCCCAGTTTAGGGTTTTGTTTTCATTTTCAGGTAGTTTTTTTAGGTTTGCTACCAGATTTAGAAAACCCATTCCTACTCAAAGATAGCTGCATATCAAATGGATATAGATAGATTGAGGTAGATATATAATAGATGTATGTGACTTATATAAATAGATGTAAATGACTTATATCTTCTACTTAGGCTTTGGGTACATATCTAATCTATATGTGTGTGTTTGCTTATACATACACTTCATATAGAGTGTTTTATTTGTAAATATTTTGTATTTAGCATTTAACCCACCTGAACTGTCATTGTACCTGGATTGAGATAGGTATCTCATTTTATCCCCTTTGCAAATGGCATCATTTTTGTGCCACAGGTCAAATCTGACCACAAATCAAATCTTTACAAGCAAAGAACTAAGACTCTAATCTGGATTCAAGCAGTAAACTAGTGGAGAAGGGCAGCCCCCACCTCCACCTTGCTCACCTCTCCTTAGTTTATGGGGGTTCAGTGACAGCAGGTGTGGGCAAAGCTCTCCTAGGAAGCAAAGGAACTAGGCTGTGGAGGGGCCTTGCAGGGGAGGGGCAGGAACACTCCATCACTCAAATACAGCCTTGTGGGAACAGTCAGAGACTGAGCTATAGTCACTCGGGGACCACAGTCAACTTACGTGCCCTGAGAAATCATTTTCCTGGAAGATGCATTTTAGGCAGCAAGGAGGCTCAGGTGACCCCTATATCATCTGGCCGTGGGTTGCTGTGGATTTATACAGGCCAGCTTCCCACCATGGAAAGGAATCTAATTACCAGTGGAATAACTTAGAGGGAAAGGGACTGCCAGAGAGCGCCAGGCCTGGCTGTAAATCCTCTGCGTGAGGTCCTGCTGTAGGGGAGCTGAGGCTCAGGGCTTCCTGCAGAAATGGGCAGGAAAACCAAAGGAACTCAGGGCCCTGGAAACAGAGCAAGCAGGAGACAGGGCATCTAAACGTGGGCTTCTTCATTCTCTGAAGCACCCTCAGTCTGACTTCAATTTCTCTTTTTAACATCTTTGCACTGGTTAACACCACATATTAAGTCACATCTAAGGTAATACATGTGTTCATATAAATCATACAGAGACAAGGAATGCAGCCCAGCAGTAGAGCATGCTTTGCACACATGTAGCTACCTTGCATACGTTGTGCTTTGTTTATTTGTTTTGGGGACATATCTGGAGTTGCTCAGGATTTACTTCTATTTCTAAGCTCTCGATTTACTACTGGTGGGTTCACGGATCCATGTGGGGCGCCAGGGATTGAACTTAGTTGGCTACATGCAAGGCAAGTGTATGGTCTCTGCAGCTCCAGGGATGTGTTTTAAGTAGATATTTTCCATTTCCACCCAACTGAGAAGGGAGAAACAGTATTTTCCTTCTGGCATAAGTCTCAACATATGCCAAACATGATCAAAGAGGTTGAGGAAGTTGCGAACATTGGCTTAGCGTGACATTTCCGAAAAGTGGCAGAGTGAAAATTCCAGCTTTCTTGCCAAGTTCAAGTGCCTTCTCCAACATCTGGGTCTCCAGCCTTGGCGTGCTGAGGCCACAATGTGTAAGAAAGAAAGCCATGAATAGGAGGCTGTTCTGGGCCTCTTACCCCAATCACACTGCAGAGATTCACCTCCCAGACTTCTCTCCCTCTGTGGCCTTAATCCTCTGTGGAATCTATTGCACCGATTCATTCTGCAGTAATCATATACTTCTGTTGCTAAGTATGTAAGAGTGTGGAGGAAGCTGACCACAGTGAGGGACTCACACTTTGGGTCTATAGAGGCCAAGTTGTAAAGCAAATCAATGTTCTATCAGAGGAGGAACCCACACCTTGACCGCGACCAAGAGTATTCTCACTGCAGACAAAATGCAATAGGAAATGGCACTGAAGCACTGGAAACCTGCCTTCAAGCTTGTGGGTCCTGAGTTCAAATCCTCTGTCCTCATATGCACCAAGAGGGTGATGTGAGCAGCACACTCCCATCGTGTGATTCCCAACACTGTGAGATTTCTGGCCACATCACAAAAAAATTGTATGACCCCCTCCACAATCACTCCCCATAAACATCACAACCATGACTCACAGACCTCTTTAATAGTGCCTAGCCACCAGAGTGCACATACAGATTGGCAACTGGATGAGCAAAATCTCCAAGGGCTATGGGCAAGTGTGCAAACCCCAGACGTGGCAACAATTATCAGACAATGGCAAAGGGAATGAAGGGAATGGGGTGGAGGAGGAAGATTAAAAAATTAATAAAGTTTGCAGCTTTTATGTGCTGAAAGCCTCATATCAAAAAGGCTCTGAATTTAATTATTTATTATTACAGAGATCTGAAAGTTGCTCTCAGGAGCCATTGATCATTTCATGGTATTAAAATAAGGACATAATGTACCTACTATTATGTCTTTACCTGCACAAAAATTTCAGCAAATTCAACTTAAGCAACATCTCCAACTCTGGTACTTTTCCAAAAATCTTATCCTATAGATAACAATCGCCTAAGATTACAAGATAAAATGTGACTTAATTCAAAGGGAAAGTTTTTATTCAGAAAACCTTAAAACATATGGGACAAATGGAAGTTTATATTATATTTTGATATTTCAGTAATTTTTAAAAATTTAATATATATACATATATATTTTTTCTATTTTTTTTTTGTTTTTCAGGCCACACCCGTTTGATGCTCAGGGGTTACTCTCTGCTAAGTGCTCAGAAATTGCCCCTGGCTTGGGGGGACCATATGGGACACCGGGAATCGAACCGCCATCCTGATCCTTGGCTAGCGCTTGCTAGCTTACCTCTAGTGCCACCTCGCCGGCCCCATTTTTTCTATTTTTTTAAATCTTTATTTAAGCACCATGATTACAATATGATTGTAGTTGGGTTTCAGTCATATACAGAACACGCCCCCTTCACCAGTGCAGCATTCCCACCACCATTGCCCTCCCACCTTCCTCACCCCTGCCTGTATATTTTTACAGTTGCCTTATTAGAAGTTAGTATTCATAAGTATATCACATATTTTTATACATACAGACATATTGAATTCATACAGTTTGTGTGAGAATAATAGAGCATGGCCATGAGATCCCTTGGGATCAAATCTAGTCATTGAGATATATAGGTCATCTACTCTACAAATTGAACCACATCTTTAGCCTCCTCCTCTTGTCTTCTTTTTTTAACACCCAGCAGTTCTCAGGGCTTACTCCTTGCTCAAGGATCATTCCAGCATTTCTGGAGGGCATCAGAGAACTATCTGGGCTACCAGGAATTGAACCCTGGGCAGTTGCATGTAAGAAAGGCACCTGATCTGCTATACCCTTTCTCTTTGGCCCCTTCTAAAATATCTTGAAATGATATAGAAATTAAAAGGGGGAAAATTAGCAGGGTTAATAAATAGAAAATATTTTAACCAAAAATAGGCTGAAACTTTTTTGTTGTTGTTGTTTTTGTTTTTTGGGGGTCACACCCAGCAGTGCTCGGGGGTTTCTCTTGGATCTATGCTCAGAAATCACTCCTGGCAGGCTCTGGGGACCATATGGGATGCCGGGATATCAAACCACTGTCCTTCTGCATGCAAGGCAAATGCCTTACCTATCCATGCTATCTCTCCAGCCCCGAAGACTTTTTTTAAATTAGATTTTATTAAATATTTTGTCAACATAAAATCATTTTCATTTCTCTAATCCAGAGTGCACCTCTTTGCCAGAGGTACAGAACTGCAGACAGTCCTCACACATCACATTATGTCATGAGCTGTATGAATGCAGGAAGGAGTAATTTTGAATTGTTTACTAAGTAAAATACGCCTCAGCATCCAATATGCATGTGGAAAGTTCCTGCTTTAAATTCTTATCTCCAGAACCAGGAATTGAACAGGAAGTGAAACAAACAAGCAAAAAATGAATGTCTGGTGCTGCTGAGAAACAGATAGTTGTGTGTAGAAGTATCTAGTGCTTTCCAGCTGAGAGGAAGGTCTGATCAGCAATTAATTAACTTTTCCTCTTGGCCAGGCTTTCTCCACTCAGACCCGTCCAGCTCCCTGATGCCATAAGAGCCGGGTGTTCCTGAAAGGAGTGCCATTGACCTTCCTGGTATTTGCTCAATTTCCCAGAACACCAGGCAAGATGTGAGCAGGACTCAATGGGGACAGGATGGTGACACTTTTAACAGCTGGCCTCCCGGATCACAGATTGTGCTGGACCAAACCTGGCCCCCCAGGTCCTGAATCCTGAGGATCAGAGGTGTGTGCAAGTGTGTGTGTGTGTCTGTGTGTGTGTTGTCTGTGTGTGTGTGTCTGTGTGTGTTGTCTGTGTGTGTGTGTGTGTATGCCTGTATTAGAAAATCAGGTATTTGTGTGCCTGTACTAAAGACCCAGAACAGAATTGCATTAGCCATTGAATAGTTCATGCACTAGAGATTCATGGGGTGTCCCATGTATTCATAGAGATTCAGGACAAAATTTAACTTTAGGAGCACAGCTTCCTCTAGTCAAAGTCCAAGATGGGTTAAGAAAACAGAAGGTGGGCAGATGTGCCCTGCTCCTAGGATCACTGCTCTCCAAGTCCCTAGATGTAGTCATACTTGTGGCTGTGATTTAATTCAAAAAAAGGGCAATAAGGCAAAATCAGCAAAGAGAAAGTGCACGGGACAAACTCCTGAGAAAGCCAGAGAGATTCCAAACATCTTCTGGTCATCTGCTACATGTTTTGTTTCAACTGTGAGTGGATTGTGGCCCAGCAGGAAAGTTCATTAGAGATCAGTGGCCTGGTTTGTATTGGGTTTAGGGATGGAGCACTGTCCTCTAGGTACCTTCTTCTGACACCTGTCAACAGTCCTGATTCCAAGAAGAAAACTCATATGACAGTTCCAGAATAGTCAGCTTTACTCAACAGGGGATGGTGGGGACTTTCCTAAAAAAGGAGCACCCTAGAGGATAACCAAGGGCCAGCCTCGGAAGCAAGTCTTTCAGAGGAGGGCAGACTCAGGATCAGAGTACTTTTCTCTCCACCAGAAGTCTTTGGGGGTGAGAAAGGTAAGGAGGGGTATCTTAATGTCAGTCACTTAATGTCACTTAAATTCCACTAAAGGAGAAGCTAGGTGAAGCCTGAACAGAACAGGTCTTGGTGACTACCTCCTGCCTCATAAATGTTCATCAAACTAGTAGAATATAAGCTGACTTGTTTGTTTTCAGCTGGCACATACTTCCTTTGCACCCTTTGCCATCATTTACTGTGCAGGGTGCTGGAATATACTATCAGTATGACTGCATTTTCATAAATATTCTCTTCCCCCAAAAAATCTAATCAAGATACTGCACAGGAATGTCACTGTGGCTGGACTATTTTTTACTACAAATTAATTCAAGACAACATTAGTTTGAGGAGGGAGCACTGACTTCAGAGAGTTGCACCTTAAAGGGAATTTTTCCCTGATCACAGATTCACACATTCATTATGGCTCATAGGTTCACACAAAGTGAATAAATACATTCTTTTACATATACCAAGGAATACATACAAAGACATGATTTTTAATGTATTAGTATGTAAGGTTACCAAAATGATAATTTTTAAACAAGTTACCATCTACTAGGTAATGACGATGGGTACTTACTTATGAAGCCAGATTCTTAGTGTTGGTTCACCCCACCTAAAACTCAAAGTCACTGCAACTCAATTGACATAGAAATCCAGGGTCATTGTACTTCAAATGGCATCTAGCTGACTATTCTTTTTCTTATTGGCTGGACATCAGTTAGATTTTGTGAATCAGTACAATCTTCATTGCTCTGCATTTCTTTATTTCCAATTATAAATGAAAATGCCATTCTGTTTTTATAGTTATATTTATGATCAATGGTTCTGATCTTTTACTTATGATATAGACACAATTCTTCCATGCGAGATAGAGTAAATCCAAATACAGACTCCAGACAGAAGTGAAAGTGACAAATCAGAAGTGATCCAATTGTAAACACGTTGTAAACACATTTTAATTAAATTTCATTAATGAATTAAAATGTGTTTACAAGGCCAAAAAAGAGGAAGTGATCCAAGAGATGAGGGAATGACTCCCCATGGGGGAAACTCTCTGTATAGCATGAATGAAGTTTCATTGGGGGAAGCTCATACTTTGTGGTACTCTGGTTCTGCTCTTGCTTTTAGGCTTAGAATAGGATGGGGATCACTTTCAGCAGTGCACAGAGTGAAACTCTGTGCATTGAACAGGATTGAACCAGGGTCAATTGCGTGCCAAGGAAGCACTTTAACTCCTGTGTTATCTCTCTAGCTCTATCTTTAGTGCTTGAATGAACATCCAATCAGCTATTACCCTAGTTGAATATTGCAAACTTCAATCAGACTAGAGTTACAAGAATGTATGTATATGTGTAGTGTATGACAGCATTAAATGACACTGAATGACAGAGAGAGATGATGATGATGATGATGATGATGATGATGATCTTTTTTTTCAAAGTTTTCACCTTGAAAGGGAAGCATGGGGTGTTATTAATAGGAAAACAGCTGCTGATGAGGTCTCTGTGCCAATGATTATAGGGGATAGATGCATGGAAAATAGAAATAGAGAGAGTCCAGGATCTGAGATAACCCAAGTGCCCAGAGAAGAACATGGATTTAAAAAAAAAAGACAAAATTTTACTATGTGAGCAACTTAGATGAACTATGAGATTCTGTTTTGTGATATGAATCAGATTGAGGTAGACACTGGTAGAAGATGATGAAGTCAATAAAAGGGACAACAAAACAAAACAACAATGCAAACTATAAGAGCTGGTGGTTACCAGAAGGTGGGTGGAGAAAATGGGGTTGAGTAATTTAGGTAAAGGGAATCAATTATATGCTGAAAGATAGAAACAAAGCTTCTCCTGTTCACCGCAACATAGCACATGCAGTTGTCACTGCTTAGTGTAGTTTGAAACTTAAGTGGCATTATAAACCAATGCCATTTCAATAGAAACTTTTCTATTTTAAGAGGAACAAGCACAGTGCCAAGTTATGCTGCCTTTTTAATGCTGGCTTAGGGAATTAAGTTCTTCGAAGGCACCAAACCAAACTTCCAAATGTATGTAAGGCACTGCACATGGTTTCCCAAGGCTGGAAACATGTGGCTTCAAAATAGTAAGCACACAGCACAAAGTTGTACTGTGTATCCTACATCCTGAATCAAACTCAGAGAAAGCAGTTTGTCTTATTTGTAAACCAAGCATCATTTCACTAGATATGAGTGAAAAATTCCTGATGCTTCACAGCCTCAGCCCAGAATCAATAGAAATTCTAAAAGTGTAGTGGAAAACATTGAATAAATAATTATATGTGACAAGGCTGGAGATTAAGCAAAGAAGAGTAACAAATACAAACCACAATAGCTGTACTTTAAGTGACTCAAATTCAAGGAGATGACTTTCTGGCAAGTCAGAAATGTAAGTTTGCTAGAACCATCTCAGGATTCAAGTACATTGCACATAAGTTTAGGAAGACCACAGAAAGGATGCAGTGAGAAAGCTTGTTTATTGACTTAACCTTTGCTGACCTCTGTTTATATAACCCATGGAACATCAAGAACAGAGTTGACAGAATAAAATTTAAGGAGCTCACAAAAATGGTAGTTTACTGGGCAGGAGACTAGATCTGAAAAGGTTCATGCATCTTAAAGACTCATGTCAGCTAGAAAAGTCTAGCATAAAGTAGGCAATTGTTATCAAGATAGCACACAGTAGGTGCTCAAGGGATATTGTTGAGGGGCTGAATAGAGTTCCCCAAAGACATCCACCTCTAAATCTCTGGAGCCTGTGAATATTTATTATTTTACCTGATAAAAAGAACCTTGCAGATTAGATAGAGTTCAAGATTTGGAGGTGGGGAACATATACAAGCTAGTATATGTTAAGCTAACATATAAGTTAAGTATAAATTAACATATAAGTTAACATATAAAATATAAATATAATATAAGTTAAGCTAACCAGGTATATCCTAAATACAATCACACATATCCTTTTCTTTTCTTTTCTTTGTTTTTGGGTCACACCTGGCAATGCTCAGGGGTTACTCCTGGCTCTATGCTCAGAAATCGCTCCTGTCAGGCCCAGGGGACCATATGGGATGCTGGGATTCGAACCACCACTCTTCTGCATGCAAGGCAAATGCTTTACCTCCATGCTATCTCTCCGGCCCCACATATCCTTTTCTAAGAGGAAATTTGGAGACAGAGAGACAGGCAGATGCAATGTGAGTACAGAGGCCAAGATTGCAGTAATAAAACACAAGCCAAGGAATGTCAGTGGCACCCAGATTCTGGTAGAGGCAAGGTTGGACATTCTAAAAAGGGTATTGGAAACACTGAGTAAATAATTACATGTAAGAAGGATGGGTACTAATTGCAGAAGGGTGACAAGTATAATCCGCAATAAAATGTTCTCTCCTAGAACCTCAAAAGGGAACTTAGTCTGGCCAACACCTTGGTTTCAACTCAACAGATTTGTTAGTATTTTTGGACTCTAGAATAGGCAGACAACAAGTGTATGTTGTTTTAAGGCCCCATAAGGTAATAACAGCTACAAATCACTAATAGAGCCACCACACTGGGAAGATGCTGCAGGCAGAGGAGATTCTAAAAGCGGTCTGGGCAACAATGACTACTTTGGTGAACCTCAGGATTTTGAGCCAAGGCATTCTAAAATGCAAACAGAGCTTAAGAAAGAGGAGTCTGGCTTGGTTGTGCATGAAAGATGGAAGATGCAGAGCGACCAGAGGCAGGGAATACTGCCAAGAGTTCCTGAGGCAGCTGGGGCATGCAAAGGGGATGAGAGCCAGACCTCGGGGATTAGCAGTGGGAATGAGAGAGGGGACCAGTACAAAAGAAATTTCAAAGGCAAAATTGATGGAGCTTAGTGAAAGACTGAATACAGCACATGAAGGAGAAATGTCTTCCAGCTGTTAGAGCTGAGACTTGTAGAAAGGGGGGGGGGGGAATTAGAGTAAAGGGAAGACAATTTTAAATGTTTCTAACAATAGCCAGTTCATCTCAAAATGATCCCAGGGCCGTGATTTGTGCTGAGAGAAAGAGAAAGCTCACAAACTGGCCCTTTTCAGAGTGAACCACCAGCAGCTGGAGAAAAGTCTGTTGCCAGAGTCCTTGCTATGAAGAATGGAAGAATTCGTGTCTGCCTACCACCTTTGGGCTTCCCTCTCAGCCTTATGCTTCCCAAGGCTTGGATTTTCAGAGGAGAGAATGACAACAGAACAGGGCGGAAGAGGAAAGAGATGGGAATGGGAGTGGAAGGGACAGCAGAAGGGGATATATCAGTGTGAGCAAAGTTCACGCCTTGACAAACATATTCTGGCTACCATCTTGTTTACTTGTCTTAGAATGGAATGTGGTTCCTGAGAGCTCCATTTACAGAAATGCCCATTGCTGCTGTTTATATCCTAAGGAACTTGAGGCAAAATAACTTTCCCACCAGAAAGGCTGATGGATTTTGACACAATGGAGATGATGAGCATGAAGATGTCCATGCACTGAGCAGAACTAGATGGGAAAGGGACATCAGCTTGAAAACGTCGCCTTGAATGAGGAATAACACAGGACATAAGGAAGGGCCCCAGAAAAGACAAGTGATGCTGGGGAGGGACATCTCAGGAGAATATGGGAGAGTGTGCATAAGAACAGAGCTCTAGTCCCTCCTTGGATCTATCTTCCCAGAGAATCCTCTGAGATTCTCACATGGAGCAATGACTTGGACCGAACATCTTCCTCAGAGTCACAGCACCAAGACCCCTTTAGTACAGAAACTGCCTAGGCTCTATGACTATGTTGGTTGTGGGAGAAGGTGAAGAGAACAACTTCTCTCGCCATCCTTAATTGAGTCTCTTCTGTGTGCAGAGCACCTGTGGAGGCTAAAAATACTTGGGTAGGAAGACAGACCAGGCCAGGTACCCACAAACTCATAAATATAACCACAAACAGCCTTTGGAAGCCGCCTGAGCTGAAGCTTGAACTAGTACCAAACTCCCTATTTTTCAAAAGGATTGAACTGGCAGAGGCACAAATGTTCTCTGGACTAAACCAAGAGTTTGTTCCATTTATGTCTCTCTTTTCTTTGGAGCCTCAGACAACCAGCTAAACAACGAAACCCACAAGGTTGGTCTCTTCCCACTGAGTCCCCAGATTGAGAGCTCAATGGCTCAATGGTAAGTCCCCTTTCTAGCAGAGTTGCCTTCATCAACTCCCTATGGCCCTCCCCCTTCTTCTCTCTCCTACTCCAAAACTCAGCCCCTTCCTGGCAGGCTCATTCACTTATTCAACAGCAATTGATGGTAAATCCTGTTGGGACCATGTATGGCCAAAGGGTTGGCCGCCCAGTACATACAGACAGTATTAACTCTTTCTCCAGCTGTGGCCACAAGCTGATTAGGACTGATGGACAGGCAGAAAACTGAGGTCAGCCTCCAGAAGAAACTCTCCCAAACCAGGGCTGACCAATGACAAAGCTGGGGAAAAACCCAAGACCCCTGATTCCTGTTTTAGCATATTTACCCTTCTCAACTCTGCCCAGTTAAATGAATCACTGAGAATCTTCCTCACTAAGTCAGTGCCATAAAGAGGCCTTGACTTGTCTCTGGGACATTTCCTGCCTTCGTTTCCCCAAACCCTCACCTTTCTGTATGTGGCCTGCTACAACCCTGTTTCACAGACAAGGAAATGGGCACATCCAATGTGTCCAAATATGCTCCCAGTTATAGATTTGGAGATAGCCAGCATAGGTATGAGCCCAGCATCACAGCCTCCAGGGTTGTCTGTTTTGCTCCCCACCCCCCCCCCCCCGAAAAGTAACACTCACCCCTGCCATCAAAAAAAATTAAGTGATATTAAAAACAGCAATGTCTTTTCTTCTCTCTAGAATCTGGCATCAGGCAGCAGCCAGTCTCCCTCTCCACCCCCCTCAACCCACAGAACACTTAGTGATTTCCAGGAGAAATCTGACCATCATGAACAGCCAAAGACACTGCAGTGTTTTCAATTAGGGAGCTGAGTGCTCTGGCTGCAGAGGCCAGGAACAATGGGGAAGACTCCAAGAGAGACGACTGACCTCACTCACAACTGGCTCTGTTCCTGGCTAATATGTCAATAGCCTCTTAAATGGAATGTTATGTGTCTGGATTTTACTGTCAGCTCATCCCTTTGGGGGAGGAGAGCTGAGGGTGCTTTTCTTTTCCTTATTTTTTTTTTAATCTAAAGTTGATTGCCTCTCTCATTATCAAAGCCACCATCCATCTGCTTCCACTTTCTTCAGGGCTAACAGCATGGAATTGAGCTGGAAATGTGTTTTTACTTGAGGTTTTAGGACTCCCCTCCTCCTCTCTTGTTGAGGCTTGTTCAAGTTTTAATGTTGTCACTGCAATATGATCTTCCAGTAGTAGGTGGCCAGGCTTTGCCATTTGAAACCAATTTACAGCTTCGTCTGGGACGATCGTCACTTTAAATTAATTAGCCAAAAACGTACCAAAAATGAGTTGTTGGGAGGAGGCAGGGAAGGAGGGGGCTAGGAATGTAAGTAGTTATCAAGGCTCCTTTGGGACAAGGGGCAGACTTAAACCATTTTCCACTGGGTGTAGGACAATCTTGTCTTGCTACCAAGATTTTGAAGCCAACACACACACACACACACACACACACACACACACACATATATACATATACATACACATATACATATATATATATACACACACACATACACACCATAAAACAAAAACAAAACCAGAGAGTTACTTGCTTTGTAAAGATAAGAACTCTGCTCTAGTTTCCATATCTCCAAGACCAAGTGGTTAGTGGGAAGGAAGTTTGGTAGACGGAGGCTGGCTAAGGGAGTTTCTTGCAGAACAGAGACTTGAGAAATCTAGAGACCTAGAGAAGTAGTAAAGACAGAGCTATTCAATGGAGGCAGAATTGTGTCCACATCCATTGTCACTCAGGCCTCACCATGACTCTAAAATGTATGGTGGCAGCAGCCCATTTATTAGAGATGCAAGAGCCACAGTTTAGAGAGGTTAAGGAAGCAAGGAATAGGAATCTAACCTGATCTATTTCTAAAACCTGTATTTGGAGTCATCCAAATACACAAAACCCAAGTACACAAAAATGCACACAGAAGAATAAATAGAAGGACAATAAGGAATCAGATGGCCCCATGGGATAAACTGCTGGCTCATAATCCTTTCCATGTGATGCTGGTTCCCATGTCACTGCCAAGGACATACAGCCACTGTGTTGATCACATTTATAGTCTTGTGTATTCAGTCATCCCAATCTTTGCTTCTCTTTTATACATTATCCCTGTCTCCTCCCTGCTTCCAGAGAGTATACTGCATGTTCTGGCCAGCTGCCATGAAGCACATAAAAACCAACCCCACGTCATTCTCATTGAGTACTCTGTGTCAGTTTTTCAGTCTCAGTGAACCTTTGGTGCTATGAGCAGGATATGGAGATTCTTCTCATTAACCAATGGAAGACTTGAGATGTTGGCTCACATCACTGACAGGTGAAACCATGCGCACATAGGTATTGGACATACCCATAATACCAAAGAAGATAAAGGGGCATTCACTATCCTTAGGTAAACAAATTGCCTGGAAAAGGAAGAGGTGGTAAAGGGATGCCCTCCGCCCAACACTACCCCTCGTTCTCCTTGCTCAAGTAATATCACTTGCTCACCTATGTTGATGGGCAGCATTCAATTCATGTCTCTAACCACTGAGATCTGAGTGCTTTCTTTGGTGTCAGTAAAAATTGCACTCAACCTCTCAAGGATCAGGACTCACAGCATTACAATTAGCATATGCTGGTTGATTTCAAAGAAGCATTTCCTAAAGCAGCCCAAGAGATTGATGTGGATCATGTCAGCGAAGCTCTGTTAGGTAGGGGTGATCCCAGGACAGGGCTCAAAGTTGACGTGGTTTGGAGAAGTAATGCTTCTCAACTGAAGTCTGCTACCTAAATACAGAGAGGCCTGGAAACAACTGGTAAGATGGAAAGTTCTGCTGATGCAGACCTTGGACAACACACTTCTGGAAGTGTTTCTAGCAGGCTCAACATGGGCTCCCCTCCACCAGCCACCTCATCTCGGATGTTGACCTGGCAACTGAAAAGCAACCAACATTACAAATGTGTGTAAAAAAGGCTGCAAGAGAATGTAAGATGGAGCAGGAGGGAGGCTCAATGGGCACAAGCAGCCTGGAAGGACTGCTTCAGGATGTAGAAGGGACCAGCAATCAATGCAAAGATCCTTATGCTGCTGTACACGGGTGAACAGGAGGCAACTGCCTCACTCCTGTATTAGGGAAATGATCTCTAGACTTGTGTGAACTTCCCAGAAGTGAAATTCTGCTATGAATCTGCCTTATAAGAGGAAGGTGTTGTGCCTACATTGAAAGTTCAGCAGAAACTCTATAAAGGGGTGGGCCCCCATTTGCAGCACCTCTGTGAAAGCTCACACAGACTTCTCTGGCTGCTGTATGTGCTACAAAACTAGCCAAGCTCTATGCAAGTTTTGCCAGAAAGCAAGAAAGGCAATTTAAAAAGAATTTAAAAGAAATTCTTTTAAAAAGAAATGCACTTGACCTTCAAACTAAACAGACAAATTAAAAGCTTTTCATTTCTTCCTTCTGAACTATACATACCTAGTAACTTACCTTGCAGCTGTACTCGAAGCTTGGCTGACCTTGACTGGGCAATTTTACTGACCATGAATGCTCCAACTAGGACTGATTGGGGGGGGGATAAAAAGCATCATTTAAAAACGCAAAACTACTTGAAAATTTCCTTTGACTTGCAGTGCTCATGGGGGAAGGAGGATGGAGTGAAACATGGAGGGCCATATGATCAAGCTAAATGAAGAATTCATTTGCTTTATTTTCGATTGATTATCTAGAGTTTCTCACCTGATCAAAATGACTTTCTAATTTTCTATTTCACCAAAGGAATTGTTATGAGTGAAACTTGAAGTGGCTTTGGTCGCAACCTTCTGCTTTGCTTTGAGCAGACTTTGAGTGACAACTTTGAGTGACAGCCGGAAGCAAGCAGATAAACTGCAACTTCTTACAAGCAGAATTGAGGCATCCATATTCCTCTCTCCCTAATACCTATTACTACTCTTATTTTTGAAAGTATGAAGAATTTTCATAAAAATATAAAGAAATATGAGTGATTGGGTAATTGATAAACTGCTTGTATTGCTGCAGCTTTGTCTGAAATGCCAGAAACCTGAATCAAAATCTGGCGGTGTTGTAGGTAAATTTTGATGATAAATGAAGTCCCTTTTAGGAGTCCTTGTCACACAAGTCCAACTTATGTTTTATTTTGTCTTAATTTGTCCTTTTTCCTTGACAACTAGATCTTAGTCCCATTCTGGGTCTGGATGAAGTTGGAGCAGATGCTGTCATTTTGGCTCAACTGGGACACTGTAAGTGTATTAAAGGTAACTTGCTCTAATCAAGAACATTGTCTTGGGGCCGGTGAGGTGGCGCTAGAGGTAAGGTGTCTGCCTTGCAAGCGCTAGCCAAGTAAGGACCGTGGTTCAATCCCCTGGTGTCCCATATGGTCCCCCTAAGCCAGGGGCAATTTCTGAACGCTTAGCCAGGAGTAACCCCTGAGCATCAAATAGGTGTGCCCGAACCTCCCCCCCCCCAAAAAAAAGAACATTGTCTTATGGGATAGGCTTTGATAAGATAGAAAAAAGAATACTCCTTCAACTCAAACTGAGACTGATTCTCTGGGGTTAAGAAAATTAAAACTGATTGGTCTAAGGCCTATATACCTTCCCTATCTAAGAAATATCACCTTGTTAAGTGTTAATGTACTGTTAATCCAGGATGACTGCATGCAAGGGAAGTTCCTTATCCACCATACTCTCACTCCAGCCCTAGGAATTCTAATAAATCTAACAAAGCAAATTATGATCATCTTTGCTCTTTCTGTACCATCAGAGCTTACTGGAACTAAAACTAGTGTATAAGAAAATTAATTTTACTATAACTATTTAGTACAGATGGATAAAAGTAGAAAAAGACATAATCTTAGTGACAATTTTTTTTTTGTGAATGACTGGGTATAGTTTGCTTAATCTTCTTTAAGATGTTTGCCTTTTATCTATAAATTGCTGTAACTCCAAAATTGCCCTGATAACTGGCTATAACTTTCTAAAGTAACATTTACACCTATTTTTGTTTGTTTAGTTTGTTTTATTGATTATGGAAGACTGTACTTTTCTAAAGAAATACAAGAGACCTGGAGATAGAGAAGCCATTAGGATGTAATTAACACATGCCCAAACTAGGTTCAATCCCCAGTGCCATATGAGCTCCACTGGGAACAGCCCTGGAAGCCTCTTCTTCTAGGGTGGTCTGGAAAAATCTCCATCACTACAGGGCCTGAGCAGCACTGTACCCTCAGACCTTTGCATTGGACTGCCAGCCCAATTGGTTAAGAGCTGTCAATGGTGGATCTGGATTTTCTGAGTACCACTTGCAAGCCCATCTCCAAATAATTAATGAAGAATATTCAAACTGGAAATGGAGAGTTTGCTATAGAGTGAAAACATATTGCCACAGTCATGACACTTGAACAAAGCTTTTACAGTTTTCTCAATATTTAGGGATCACTGCAATCCAGGACAGTCAGTTGTGCGAAGATGCTGTGACTCATACTGGTATCTAGGAATCATTCACCATTGGCTGTTCCCAGAGCTCTCATGAGATTTTTGTGTATAAATTCATTTCATACCTTTTATTGTATCTATAGAAATTTCTGATAATCTTTATCAAAGATTAAGGCACAATTTTAATTAATTTCATCTAATCTCAGGATTGAGCAACTGATTTTGTAAAATAATTGGATTAGGCGGTTAGATGGACTAAAGAATTGTTAAGTCCAGTGGGACTATTCTATTGTTTCCTGATCTCTGATGTACTGAGAAAATCCCTTCTAAGATAGTCTTCCTGTCCTGTGGGGAACTTTATGGGTATATGAGCCCCTGGATGGATTTTACTTACCATATGACTGGACAGGAAAGTATACTAGGAAAGGTGGTCCTTAATGCAAGAAAATATGTCTGATATGCCCACTAATTAGGAAACATAACAGATCATACCCCAGGCCTATAGGATGACCTGGGGGTTCTGCCCAGTAACTATCTTTAGCCCTGCAACCTGCAACCATTGATTTTAAATTCCATGTCAAAATGTTGACCAATCACATGACTATTTCCTTGAGCCAAACCATGAAACTCATGTGAATGCACCAGCGATCAAATCACACTAATACTGAGGTTGTTTGGAATGGGGTATTCTTCCTCTCTGCCCTGCATATTACACTATATACCTTTCCAGGAGATTTGTATCACAGAATAGGAGCAACAAAATTGCTCGATAGGTACCTCTCCCTTATCTTGCCACATGTACTTCTTAATTGCCCAAATACCCCCTCAAAAGCTATCACATTCTCTGGGCATTTATGTGATATGTGAACCCAATGCTTGACCATACCTGCTCTCTCACTGGATTGGATACTTCTACAAAGTTACTCAAATACTACCCACTGGCCATCCCAATGAGTTGTCCCCAATATAACACCCAGTGGCATTTCTCCAAAACACACATGACTTAGTGGTGCTACCCTCTGGCAATGTATCTATAAAGAATCTTGAGAAATAGATTCTGAGGCCAGAGCAGTGGCATAATGGTAGGGCATTTGCCTTGCACATGGCTGACCTAGGATAGACCCAGGTTCGATCCCCCAACATCCCATATGGTCCTCCAAGCCAGGAGCGATTTTTGAGCGCACAGCCAGGAGAGTAACCCTGAGCTGTGGCCTCACCAGATGTGGCCTCAAAACAAAACAAAACAAAAAAAACAAAACATAAACAGATTATGAGAAATAGGCTTTGGATATGCTCACGGCACAGCACAGCAACATGGCACATGTGTCACCCCACTAACCCCATACAGTGCTTATATTCCACATTAACAAGCCAATATCTGCCAAGCCTTGCAGGTTATGTTGGAGAAAATCATTCATGCGGATATTGACCTCATGATCCCAAGATCCAGTACCTGATTCCCTTTCAAAATAGGAATGGCTGCATTCATTGTCTCTGCCCTGCAGGACTCCTTCCTAGCTGCTGCACCTTCTCTTGTTGCTGGGACTTGGGCTACAGTGTCAGTATGTTGATGCAACTCCAAGAATGGTACAGAAAGATGGACACATAGACTGTCAGGGTACAAAAGAACACAGATGGGGAGTTGTGAGCAGCCTCAAGATAAGCAGTTTTTTTCACAGTCCTTCATGCTGAATGAAGGCCAGGCTTCATCCCACTACCAGACACAGTAGCAACAATATTATTTTTGCTTATGCAGCCACCCCCACCTTTGTTCTTTTTTTTGCCCATAAGTCCTGCCATCCTTCCTGGTGAGGTGAACTGCATCCAGATGCCATCCGATACATGAAAATAAATCCCATCTCATCCTTACTCAGTCCTTCAAATCAGGTCTTTTGGTATCAGTAAACATTTTGGCGAGGCATTACCAGTCCTAGGTTGTCTCTTTGCCACACCCATGGGATTGGAGAACAATGACACCTTACTTTTTGCGAGAATATGCTCCAGCCATCATATTGTAGGATTGGAGTAGTCAGAAGAGGCCCTCTGCATAGCCGATGTCTGTCTGTAACAAAGCCATGTGCATCCTCTCTGTGCTTCACTGGATTTTCTAAAGCTGAACGTGCAGTGTCAGGGCAGCTACAGATTATAGTCTCTGCTTTTACAAGCCAACAAGTATCTGAAAGCAATTTGAGAGCCATTAACTGATGCTTGCATAATGCCTGGGTCATACTAAATACTCAAACTAAAAAACATTGGCGCTGATGGTTATTCCCTAATTTCCCCTTTTCCTGAGCTTCAACACTCAGAGCCGGAAAGAAAAGTCTTCAATTCTCAAAACTGGTCATAGATTCCACCAAAACCAGAATTACCTGTTATAGATTGATGTGATCTAAGGCAACAGTTGGAGAGTTGTTTTCTCTATGCTAAGACAGTGCTCCAATGAATGAGTTCTCTTACCTTTTGATCAAAAGGTAAAAATACACTTTTGCCAAATGAGGATCAAAACTAGGCAAGCTGCCCTCCAGGTGAGGATATGCATTCCCTCTCCAATCCTAAACCAGAGATAGTTAATCTAGCCTTTGATTGGGTATTTCAGTGACTAGGTACTGACCATCTTCATTCCTGTTGTATTTGAGAAATTCCCAGGATGTACAGAAAACACATCTTGAAGCTGAAATGCAGTTTGTTTCTTGCCTTTCTACCCAGTAGAATGTCTCAGATAGCCGAAAGTCCTGCTTTCAAATTTCAGCAGGTAAAGGGGTGTCACTAAAATAAAATAAAAATAAAAACAGATTAGTTTCTACCCCTAATCTGAGCAGAGCAAGAGGCTTTTCCTTCAACTCCCCTAGTGTTGCCCAGGCCATGGGTCCAAGGCATCCCTCAAAGGAAGGAGGATCTGATCAATGGATCTTCCTGCCTATTGCTGGAAGCAGTGCTAGACTGAAGACATCACATACATGGTTTCTTGACAGCTGCTTCTATGCTATGACCAAGTTTAATGGTTTCCATGGAATTGTAAAGGACATAAAGCTTAGAACAATGGATCCTCCACAGAAATTTGCTTGGCTGTTCCTGATCACCATTGGTAGTACCCAGCTCTGCCTTCTTGAATAAGTTAACCACTGGCTAAGTCTTAGTTCCTTTAGCATCTTAGGCTCCAATCCTCAAAGCCCGCCAGTTAGCCAAGAAGTCCTCATAGGGGGAAGTGTTACCCCAGATTGTCAGGTGGAGAAGACCCTAAGCCTGGTGAGAACACACTGTGCAGAAGCTCTTTGAGGCCTGTGGCCCAACCTTTTCTTCTCCCTCTTAATCCCCCCTCCAGAGCTTCACTCTGGCTTCTCCCTCCCTTACCGTCCCTATTCCAGGCTCTCCTTGGGCTTTCTGCTTAATAATTGATACCAACTGCTGCACACTGTGAACTGTGAAAACACATTAGGAATTCTAAACCTGGCCTGCTGCAGAGTTGCCTCTTCTTCCCGTGGAGAGATGGTCTGCTCAAAAGCTGTCCACTGACTATACATTCAGAAAACCATGTGGAGGGGGGGGGTTCCAGTGCCAGAGATGGGTACCAGAGCCTGGAGATCATTTAGGGCTGTGCATTACGTGGAAAGACTTGGTTACCATCACCTTGGGGTCTGTGGGTAGTGGCATCACTAGAGACAAAGTACAATTCTGCAGAGTCTGCTTTCAACTTAAAAAGAAAGCTTCAAAACCCAGAACCTCTTAGCAGGGTGACTTAGGACTAAAGGAAGTCCCCATGTGCCTTTGCTTCTCTATGAAGTATTGAGCGGTACTTTCTGTGATGATGGAAAGAAATCTGTGCAGCCCTGTGTTCGAATCAAATGAAATCACGGGTACTGATATACCATATTTTCTGGCATGTAATATGACTTTGGGGGGATCACACTCAGCAGCACTCAGGGGTTACTCCTGGCTCTATGCTCAGAAATCGCTCCTGGCAGGCTTGGGGGCCATATGAAAGGCCGGGATTTGAACCACCATCCTTCTGAATGCAAGGCAAATGCCCTACCTCCATGTTATCTCTCCGGCCCCTAAGATGACTTTTTAACCCATGAAAAACTTACTAAATGTCGGAGGTTGTCTTATAAGTCAGTATATGGCATGCTGAAACTTACTCCAGCTTCAGAGACAAGTGATCCGCCCCTCTCTTACCACTGCATCCCATCCAGCTGCCAAGCGTCATCACTCTGTCCTCTGCTTGTCCTGATTAATCATCTTTCAGGGCACAAATCAGAGCTGAGTTACCGAGCGCTGCATCCCATCCAAGCCACCGGTGTCATTGCTGGAATGCGGCTTTCTGGTGCTCAGTCCTCTGATCAGCTTTTATGGGACACAAAAAAAGTGCTCTGTCTCCCTCTAGTTATTCTATTAATCACTGCACCCCAGCCAGCTGCTCTTGGTGGAGCCCCCTCTGCCTGCTTTCAATGTAGATCACATTTTTAAAAAATCACAGTCACTCACTACAAATGACAAATGTAAAATGATTGTTGGCACTCCAAAGTCTAGCTTTATTAAACATATACTATTAACCTTTGAGGGTCCTACTCTTTTTCTCTTACATGTTTTAATTTCTATTTGGTGTGCGTTAAAAGAGAGATAGTCTTATACGGAGAATATAGCCCAAACCCTATATTTTAACAGGAAAAGTAGGGAGTTATCTTATATCCCCAGTCATCTATACATTGAAAAATACAGCAGTTTACATAGCTATCAAGACTTTCTTTGAACTATGGGTCCTATAACTAAGGATCTCAGTGTTAATGGGGGCATGAGGTTTGAGTCATACCTAGCTGTGCTCAGGGCTTACTCCTGGCTCTGTGCACAGGCTTTACTACTGCAGGACTTAGGGAACCATGTGGTACTGGGTATTAAACCTAGGTTGGCTGTATACAATGTAAGGACCCTCCCTGCCTGCTATACTATCTCTCCAGAACCCTGTTTTCTGAGGTAGGAGGAAGAGACACACAAAAAGATGCAGAAGTTTTCTGAAAACCCATGAAGCAATACCCAGGGTCAAGCATGAGGGGGGCACACAGGACTGAGGGTGTTCATACTTTGTGCAGGACATAAGCATCTCTGACACATTGGTGGCAAACTGGTGCTAAGATGTTGCCTGTCCAGTTTCCATTTTTCCACACCTCCTTTCACAGAATCAGAGGCCCATTCCTTGGCCTCATCTCCCTTTTGGCCTTCCTATATCAGTCTAATTTTTCTTGAGACATATTTTTGTAGGACCTAAAATAACAAGTAGGGGAGAGAGAGAGAGAGAGAGAGAGAGAGAGAGAGAGAGAGAGAGAGAGAGAGAGAGAGAGAGAGAGAGAGAGAGAGAGAGAGAAAGAGAGAAAGAGAGAAAGAGAGAGAGAAGGGAGGGAAGGAAGGAAGGAAGGAGGGAGGGGAAAAAGAGAAAGAGAGGGGTCCCTATGCCACAGGCCCCTATGACTCAAACAGCTTCTGACACACAGAAGCCCTACAGATAGATAAAATAAAGAGCTGAGCCATAGAAAAGGAAAAATTTTTTTCTCTGCCTGGCCAAATCTTGGACGTAGAACCAGCTGCCCCACCTCATTCTCCTTCTGCCTCTTCTGAGGGAAACCCCAAATCTTGAGCAAGTTGAATACTGGCATACCTGAGCTCAGTGCACTCCCTCCAGACCCCCACCAACATCCCTGTCCTCTCAAATATGGGCGCCAAATGTTCTGAATGTTTGATCCTGAAGTGATAACAGGCCAGTGAAGAATAGAGGAGAGGGAATGCACAGCAAGGGGCAGGGCCTGGTGATGTTTTCAGGGTACAGAGAGGAGTGGGGAGGAAAGAGGACCTCTGTCTACCCCCCACCCCCTAGAGGGAGGGGACACCTCCACACACAGCATTTAGCACATGGGCTGCTCAGTCTATCTTTTGTCTTTTTTTCTTATTTTTGGGCCACACTCAGCTGTTCTCAGGACTTACTCTTTTCTCTGCACTCAGAGATCACTCTTGGTGGGCTCAGAGAACCCTATATGGTAACAGGAACTGAACCCAAATTAGCCATATTATAGGCAAGGCCCTTGCCTTCAACACTATGTTTCCAGCCCGTCAAGGTCATCTTTCAATCCAGCCTCTCAACTTTGGTCCTACTGCCAGTTAGGACCTATCACCCATTGCTAGGTTTGGGGGCTGCCCTGAGCATTGAAGGGAGCTATTTGATACCACTGTAAATTTGTGATAACTGACCAGGGTTCCCTGAGAGGAAAAACAGTCTTGGCCAAGAAGTTCAATGCCCCTCATCTGTGGAATTCTCCATTTTCTACAGACACAAATAGGGTCAAGTCTGAGGAGTCATTCTCTCTTCCTCACTCTCCTGCCTACACTAAATGTTCCTTTCAGGGCTGACCAAATCTCTACAAATCTGATTGGCCTTCAGAGGTGGTTTTTTCAGGATCTTGTCCTGAAGACCCAGACCTCTCTGTGAGGCCTGCTCCAACTCATCAAGGCCTCTGGAGAGGTATTCTTGGGGACTACCTCCTGGCCAAGGTCTACACACATAGATGGGATTTCTGGCCTGGTTGCTGATATAGCCCTGTTCCTCCAACTGCCTTTAGGAGAACCAATAGGCTATAGGTTAATATTTGCTACCTAGAACCAACATCTCTTGTTTTAGTCATTTCTTTCAGCTAATCATTTCCAAATATTTGAGGGCAGAAGCCAAGTTAGGAGAGAACTAAAGTGACTCTGTCAAACATAGTCCTTACTTTTCCAGTGGGGATAGGGGACTGGCTGTGAGGAGTCATCCTGGGCTGAGATTCCTGGCACCGCCCTCCCCCAAGCAACCTGATGTGGGCCCATGTTCCATTTCCCAGCGGCTCCATTCCCCATCTGTGTGATGGTGATTATGGTGACCCGTGCTTCAAAGGGAGGTGAGGATTAGCCAGTGGAATGCAGGGCAGGTGCCTCCCCTGTCCCTGACATTCTGTGAGTGGTCAGGAAGAATTTGGCCTGTGGTGTGGAGGGTGTTGTCATTATTGTTATCATTACTCATTATCATTAGAATGGAAGCGGTGGAGACAAACTGAACATGTGGTCATAGCAAGTGTGATGACTGAGCCTTGCATGACTCATTTGGGGTGTGTGGTGGAGATAGACATAGACATAAGATCCCAGGCATGAATTTGCCTGGGAAGCCCTAGCCCTAAAGTTTAAAGAAGAAATTAGTGGGAGCCAGAGAAGTAGTAAAATGGGCAGGACATTTGCCTTGCATATAGCCAAACTCAGTTCAATCTCTGGCACCCCTGGAATCCATCTCCTTAGGATCCCTGAGCAAAGAGCAAGAAATAGGCTCTGAGTACCACAAGTTGTGTCCCCCCCCCCCAAAAAAAAGAAAAAAAAACAATGAAAAGTATAAATTAGCCAGACAACAAAAGAAAAATGAGGGACAGGGCTGACACGTGAGTTTTGGCTCAGGGAGAACAGGGTGCCTCTGAGAGTACTGGGTATTTTGGGGAGGTGGAAGCTGGATTTTCTGAAAGCCAGGCCAAGGGCCCCACTTATCCCAAGAGCACTGGGTAAGCACTGAGAGTACATAAAAGATGGGCAGAGGTGACAGAGTGAGCTTACTCTGGTTGCAGAAGAACAGGTGACAGGAGGGCCACACTGGGCAGGCGGTTGTCAGCTAACAGTGAGAAGGATAGCAGCCTCATCTGAACAATAATTGCAGGCATGGGAATAGGTGGGCCTGGTGGCTCCAGTACAAGGCACAGCTCAACAGATACACCAGTGGATAAGAAGTAGTCTCTGAACTTGATGAATCATTCTAGAGCCTCTGACTGTCTCCCCAAAATTCCTTATAGGGGACCTAGAAGGTCCCATACTCTATGCTGGTACAGATCGATCAAGGTATAAGACCAATCACAGCCGATCAAGGTGCCTTCAGACAGCTACTTTGAAAGGAATCTGAAATGCCTTCCTCCTTCCCTGACCCAGGGAGGCTGAGACTCAGCAAGAGAAGGAGAAAGAAACAGATGAGACAGAATGGAACCATCAAGCAGTGCAGGGGGCCCAGCAGCTAACACCTGTGGAGAGGCTGCAGAAATTAGGTCCAGAGTCTGGAAAGGGGGCCTGAGCAGGGAGGCACCAGATCAAAGGCTCTTGGGCTGATGACAAATGAGCTCCTGCAGGTAGGGGCTGGGAGGTAAGGTGTTCCGCACGTGTGGGTGGCAGGAAAATGAGCTCAGTGTCTTCCCCTGGGTGCAGAATGCCAGCACATTGTTATAGAGAGAAGGCCTACAACTACAAGGGAAAGCAAACTTTTCTCAATATTAATTTTTAATCGGACAACTAATTCTCATAAAACATTTAAACAGAGCAGACAGGCCTCCAGGCCCTCCGCATCAACCTCACTTCATCCTGGTGCCCTCTGTCAAAGGCCCCCATGCCTGAGGCTCCTCTGTCTGCCTCTCAGCTTGTTCTTCTGCATCTACGTACAGGTCGTGAGCTCAGGGGAAATGCAGAGTGTTCAGTTTGTGGCTGACCACTGTGGTTGCTGTGAAAAAGAGCATCTTTTGACCCATTTGCTTCCCTGCATTTACCCACATACCCGTTTGCCTGCATACCCTTAATGACATCCCTGGTATATTATCCCATAGTACTATGTCCATTTTCTGACCATGCCCCAAAACAGAGACTTGGTATAATGGGTGAAAGATCCTGAACAAGGCCCAAAGCCAGAAGCATCTTCCAAAGTTTTAGAAAAGACCCAGATATTGTGGATCAGGAAGTGTCTGTGGGCAGATCTTTACCTCCAGAGTGAGGGCTGCTTTTGGGGAGCAGTGTGGTTGGGTGCATAATGGCAAAGAGCTGACATGGTGAGAAGCTTGTCATCCCCCAGAAACTTCCATCAGTGCTGGGCCTTATTTATCCAATACCCTTACACAGTTGCAGGGTAGTCTGGCTTCTCCTCTGGGCCTCTCCTGTGGCTGTTTTCACTCTGCTGGTCCTGAATCAGTGTCCGTTGTCCCTCATTCCCTCCTTATTCCCTCCAGGTCTGATACCCTCATGCCCGAGTTTGAATGTTGTGTTGCTTCCATTAAACCCCACTTCAGTTCCAGTCTGTCTCCCAGAGGTGGAACCTCAAGAGAGATGACTCACCATGGTACATCCAGCTGCACGGGGTGGCAAAGGTGCCATGGTGTCATTCCCAGAATTTCAGAAGTTCAAGGTCACTTAACAGAGGAGGAAACTGCCGGCTGCTGTGTCCCCTAAGAGCAGTGGTTCTCAACTAGTAGGGCTCACCCCCTCCAGGGGGTGGCTCCAGGCTCCTTAAAGGGGGTTACGTTTGACCTCGGCTAACACTGTCCTAACAAGCTAAGCCCCGTGTTTATGTCTCTGTATGTCTTTGGAGCTGAGAGTTGCTGTGTCCTGCTTCAAACCCCGCTTCGAAAAGCTACGCATTGCAAAACGTGCTCATTGGAGCCATTCATCCAGACATCACCTCTGATTAAAAAAAAAATCAGCTCAAATTATTTTATATATTTTTGTTTTGCAGGTTAAAATTTTAAAATAAAGATACTATTTACAGTCACTCGGGGGTGCGTTGCGAAAAATGTTTTCTCTTTCCTAGGGGAGGGCATGACAGAAAATAATTGAGAAGCACTGCCCAAGAAGAAGAAAGGCCAGGGAGACACCCTTGGGTAACTTTCAGGGCTGGGAGACCAAATGAAAGATACCTGCATGTATGCGTGGGGCTTTTTAGCAAAACTCAACCATAAACCCATTCCCAGAACTCTTCTATGAAGACTTGATAGGGTTAGGGTTAGGGTTAGGGTTAGGGTTAGGGTTAAGGTTAGGGTTAGGGTTAGGGTTAGCTGATGCCTTTGATGCTTTTGATGCCAAACACTGGGATAGATTTGGGGGTGAACAGTGGCTGGCTTGCAAGGACAGATATGTGAGGCCGGCTGGAGTCAGAGGGAGGAGTCCACCCCAGGCCCCTCACAGATCCTGGAAAACCTTGGCGAAGGTTTTTCCAGGCCGGTTCTGGAGCCACGCACAACCCCATTCAGTGGAGGCAGTGCAGGCGCCAGGTCCCCACGCTGAGCTGGGAAAAAACACGCGCCCGCTGGTCAGCGTCTCTCGTTTCTGGGAATGGCAGTCCTCAGGCCCAGCGGCCCTGTCATCTGAGCGCCAAAGTGGCGCCGCTGGCCTGGGTCTGCCCGAAGCAGAGCGCGCCCCTCCCGTGGCACCGTTTGCTCGGGTGCGCAGCGCCACCTGCGGGCCCCCGAGCGCGGAGTCCAGCGGCCAGCGGGGTCGAGTTCAAGGAGGCTGACCTGGGGGAAAAAAAGGCGGTTGAGGGCTACTATTACAGGTCCCAGGAGGACAGCGTTCAGGGCTTGAGGCCAGCGGGACAACTGGGCAGCTGTTGACAGCCTTCCTCTGTTAACAGCCTGCTTCCAGAGTCCCACTTCTCTGACCCTCTCCCAGTTTTCTCCTCGAACCCTGGATTGTACAATGGATAGGTGTTTCTGTACTCCAAAGCTTCCATGCACAGTCCTTAACTTTCATGCATGACCTTTAGCTACCATCCATAAAAAACCAGCCTTCATTATGACCCACAGCCTCCATGCATGACCTTCAGTCTCCATACACAAATTCTGGCCTCAGTCACCACTCCTAGACTCCATCCACAACCCATAAACTCTATGGACTTCCAGGCACTATCTCCCCAGGATTCTTCATGGACTTCATGGATTTCCAGGCACTATCTCCCCAGGATTCTCCCTGTTTGAGTGACAAAAAGACAGAAAAGCACTCCTAGAGATAAAAAGCACTGACCTGGGAGTCAGAAAACAGATGTACTGGGCTCAACCAATCTGTTGTGTGACCTTGAACTCACTGGGCCCCTCGAGGGCCCACTTCCCTGGTTTCTAAACAGAAGAGGCACAGTCTAGATCTAACACTGTAAATTCAAGTTCTCCTTCCAAAAACAGAACATACAAGGGGAGCTTCCTCAGGATGGGACCTGCATTTCCCTACCCCCCCCCCAGTTGAATGATAAGGAGCAGCCCCCAACAAATTCAGCACTTAGCCTAAGAGGCCCAAAAGAAACAGCATGGACACCCTCAGGTGGCTGCTCAAATAGCCAGCCACAGTTCTAACCAGGTCGCTCCCCTGCTTACTCTATAATAGCTCTGCAGAGGCTTGTGAGCGCACTAACGGATCTTACCTACTGACATCTGCTCTTCCTGCTCACGCCTGAGCAGCCCAGGTACAAAACCACGGCTGATTCCACACCCTATACACTTCACAAGCCCCAGCATTTCAACCCACACCATGCCCCTAGACACACTATCATGTGACTAACCCACCTCCCTGCCAGACTGTCTGGCCTTTGAGCTTCAAAGCCCCCTGTGCTTACTTCTGTGGCTTCCCCTAACCACAGTATATTAAAATGTAATTCAGTGCTCTTATTGCTCCAAATTACCCGTCTGTCTTCCTTCTAAGTTGTAAACTCCTCCAGGGCTGTCTTGCTCATCTCCAAATAACCCAGATGGCTCCAGGGATCCCCAACCCACTTAGCTCTAGTTTAGATGATCTTCGTGGCAAGACACGGCTAATTGCCTACCCAATCGCCATTTTCTGAGTCTTCTTAATGACAGAACTCAGGCTTTGTTCAAGGAGAATAAAGACTAGGATCTTTCCCAGACTCTCTTGCAGCTAAGTGTGACCATGGAACCTACCTCCTTAGACATCACTCAAGGATGGGGCCCCTGGGAGAGTGTTTCGGGGGAAAAAAGGCCTTTGACTTTTTTTCTCCCACTTTTCAGGAACACAGCAAGATGTCTGCAGAAATAGCAGCCACAAAATACCTCTTCCTTCCCATGGAGGAAGAGCAGCAAAAGAGAAGGAACTGAATACCCTTCCAACTACCCCCCGCCCCACATACACACATAATTTTGAGACCCTGAACCATCCCTCTGCCTGTTGAAACCATTATTTAGGAACAAGATTTCTCTTACTGGTGACCTAATGCAATGATGCAAATACCACCCTTCCCTACCCCACACCTGACAAATCTACATCTTTCCTAGAAGCTGGTAGTCTCCAATGGGCTCCTCTTCTCACCTTCACCACAGATATTCAGTTACTATTCATTTTTTCTCTCTTTACTTATTTGATTTTATTATTTTAATTAAAATTTTATTGACTTTGCCATTGGTTTACAGTCACCTGAGATGATCAACCTGCCAGCCTTCCATTTCCCCAGATCCACAGGAAAAAGCATTACAATGAGCAGAAATGTGAAGACAGGAAGACAGAGAGGACTGTGGGCAGCTTCTTGTATCCACTCACACTGAGAAGAGGCAGCCTCTATTCACCAAGTTCTTCAGCTAACCTCAGCCTGGAAAACAGGTCTGTTGTATCCTTACCTTCAATCCCAGCTTCACAGCCGCTGGCACCCCTCTCCTCTTCTCTCATCTTCCTTCCCCAGCCTTGTAAGCAGTGAGCATCAAATTCCTTCCTCCTAGTTCTCATCCCAGCAATTTAATCATCATGAGGCTTAACTATGAGGCTGGGACTCCTCTAGTACCCTCACCTTCTATCCTAAAAGCTTTAGCTATTATCTCAGCTGTTGCCAGATCAAGAAGAATTCATATTAAGGTTAAGATCTTGCACTTTCCACCCTAGCTACACTGATTTTGCTGCCATATTCTATGCAATGGAGGTCTTCATAAAAGTGGGTTGTATTAATAGGGCTAGGAGGAAGCCCTGAAACATGTCCCCCCAGTTATCATTCACCTATACCACAGGTGTGTATGGCTTCTGAGTCCAAGGACTGATTTTCTTGTAAGAAGCTCCAGCCAACCGAAAGGCAGGTGGGTGCTAAGAATAGGCGAGTGCAAGGCAGAGAGAGTTGCTACAGGCTCTATCCAGGAACAAGTCAGTCTCTGGGCTGTTGTTTCTCCAGGTAGGCTTAGGCTGTAGTTAAAATAAAGTTCAAATTTCATCTTCACTCATTCTTTTACTTCTTGTTCTGTTTTCACTTGTTTGATTTTATTTTTATTTTGTTGTTGTTGTTGTTTTGGGGGGAAGGGGCACACCCGTTGATGCTCAGGGGTTACTCCTGGCTATGCGCTCAGAAAAAGCTCCTGGCTTGGGAAGACCATATGGGACACCGGGGGATCGAACCACGGTCTGTCTTAGACTAGTGCTTGCAAGGCAGTCACTTAACGCTAGCACCACCGCTCTGGCCCTTTATTTTATTTTTAGAAACACACCTGGTTGTGCTACTGGCTCAGTGTTCAGAGATAAATCCCAGCAGTGCTCAGGGGACCATGTGGTAGCAGGGATCAAACTCAGAGCTCCTGCATGACAACCTGCATTCTAGCCCTTTGAGCTATGCCCCTGCCTTTGTTTTTAGTTCTTGAAAAATCTTTTATTTTTAATTTTTATTTAAACAAATTTATTACATACATGATTGTGTTTGGGTTTCAGTCACGTAAAGAACACCACCCATCACCAGTGCAACATTCCCATCACCAATGTCCCAAATCTTGATTAATCTTGATACGTTTATTTTATAAATCCCATCAGAAGATTAACTTTGGGTTTGCTTTTTGTTATTTCTACTATATGTTTTTTTTGAAAAAGATTTTTGCTTTGTTCTTGGGGGGTGTAGAGCAATGGTACATCAGGTAGGGTGCTTGCCTTGTAAGTGGCTGACCTGAGTTCAATCCTCAGCATCTCATGTGGCCCCACAAGCCCTCTAGGTGCGATCTCTGAGCAGTGTCAGGACTAAGTCTTGAAAACTGCTGGAGGTTGCTCCCAAACCAAAAAAAATTTATTTTTAAGTTTTTGTTCTAAATTTTTTACTATGAGGGGTGCTCCAGAGGAGTTGTACCCCATACCTTATGAATGTAATTCATGGTATTTGCCATGTGAGTCGCATTCCTGACTTTTTGTTATATTAGGGTCCACTGCTACTATAACTTTTGAGGAATAGAGGCCACACCCAGCAAGACTCAGCCCATCAGCACTAAAGAATATATATATATATATATACTATGGTGCTCAAGGGGCCATGAAGTACCAGGGTAGAGCTCAGGTGCCTTGTACATGCCAGTCATGAGTCCAGCACTTAAGCTGTATCCAAATTTTCCTATATGTTTCTCTTTGCTTTCTTCAATTATCTTTATTATCCTTTTCCTTTACTTTCTGCTATATGTTAACTCCTAAGGTTGGAAGCTTGGCTCATTTATGTTCAGGCTTTCCTTATTACTAACCTAAACATTTAAGTATACTTATTTATCTGCACATTTTGTTTGGACATTACATCATTCTTTGAAGTAATATTTAATATTTTCATTGGGCTTTAGTTCTAAATCTTTTTAAATTTTTGTGCCAATGTTTTGTAACCCAGAAATTGTTGGAAATTCTTTGGCTTTCCAAATAATGGGGAATTAGCTATTTATTTTATTATTTATATATAGTTATTGATTTATGATTTAACTGTGATAAGAGTTTGTCAGTCCAGGAATTCTTGAAAATTCTTTGGCTTTCCAAATAATGGAAGTTAGCAATTTATTTTTATTATTTACATGTAGTTATTGATTTTTGATTTAACTGTGATAAGAGTTTGTCGACTGTGGGACAATAATTCTTTTAAAAAGCATGAGCCCATGAAGCAAACTTTTGTATCATGTTTTCATAAACATTTGTATCATGTTTTCATAAATGTTTCATGTATGCTTAAAAAAGAACATGATCTCTCTTTTTGTCTGTAAACTATCAGGACAAACTTTGTGTTGTTCAAATATTACAAATATTGGTTCATTTGTTATATCTTAAAAAAAACTTCTATGGGGAATATTTTAAAACACCAATTCTAATAATAAATGTATTGATTTATATCAAATTTTGTTTTACATAGGTGTATTTTTAGGTTCATGTTGGTTTAAAATTGTTATAGTTTTCTAGTAATGATCATATATTCTATCAGTGACAATACTCTGCTTTTGTAAGGATTTTTTTTCCTTAAAACTACTTTATTCCATAGATCTATCACTATCCTATATCTTTTTGTTTGTATTATACTTACCTAAAATGTTTCTATGCTCCATTGTATTTATTTATTTATTTATTTATTTGAGATCTATTTTGCAATGCTCAGGGTTTACTCCTGCCTCTGTACTCCAGAATCTGTATTCAGAGTACTCTGTACTCTGGGATGCTAGAATCAAACCCAGGTCCGTCACATACAAGGCAAAACCTTACTGTTGTGCTATTGCTCCAGCATTCAAATATTTTATGCTTTAACATGCTTTTATGCATACTTACATTTTAAGCATGTCTTTTATAAACAGTTTATACAATTTGCTTATTAAAATTTTGTGTCAATCTTTGATCAAGAGATTTTAGTTACTTCACATCTATCAAAATATTGTAATAATGCTTTTCTTTTTTAATTTAATTTAATTTTTGAATTATATTTATTTAGTACTTCTAAGTAGTACTCAGGGGTCCTGGAAGTCACTCTTGACAATACTTAACCACCTAGTTAGATGGTTCAATTCTGGGACCCAGTGATGCTGTTTTAGAGCCGTGAGAGTCACACTTAGCAATGTGTAGAACCTCCAGGAACAGACCTGGAATTTTTTCAGTAGCATATGATCAGTTTTTCATGTTTAAGACCTCTGAACTATCTCCCGAGGTCCTGGATTTATTTTTTGGTAAAGTATTTTGTACTTAGGTTTCTGTATCGTTTTTCTCTTTCTCATTTATTAGTTTATCTTGTCATTTGGGAAGGTGAGTTAATTTTTTTCCTCATTTATGCTCCTTTGCATCTAGTCTTAGTAGTACCATTATTAGCATTATATTATCTATTTTACATACTATCATATATACTATTAGTATTTACTATAAGTATATTCTCTAGGACTATATAATTAGTTCTATGTTGGTTTTGGGGTCACACCCAGAATTATTTAGGGCTTACTCCTAATTCTGTTTTAGGAGATCATTCCTGATGGTATTTTAGGGCGATTATATATCATACCTTACCCAAGTCACTAATCGCTATTCTATAAGTTTTATAACTATAAAAAAACTTTTCATGCATATTTGAAAGTTTCTAACTTTCTAATTATAAAGCCTCTAATTTCTAATTAGCAAGCTTATCCTTCCTCTGAACAATCTATATACCTTAAAATATATTTTTAATTTAATTTATTTATTTTTATTTGGTTTTTGGGATACACCCTGTGACACTCAGGGGTTACTCCTGGCTACGTGCTCAGAAATCGCTCCTGGCTTGGGGGACCATATAGGATGCCAGGGGATCTAACTACAGTCCGTCCTAGGTCAGATGCATGCAAGGCAAATGCCTTACTGCTGCGCCAGTGCTCTGGCCCCATATATACTTTAAAATATTTAATTATTGGAGCAGAGTAATAGCTCAATAGGTTAAAAGCATGATTTTTAGGTTCATCATCATGTTCAATTCATAGCATCTAATTGCTCCCCAAGTACTACAAGGATCAGCTCCCAAATACTGAGCTTGGAGTAACCTCCAAGCACCATCAGAAGTGACCTCAAACCAAAAGTAAATAAAAATAAATAAATAAAGCACAATATTTAATTATATTGTCTCCTTCCTACTTATAAGCTATCAGGATAGTTTTTATCCCAACATTTTTTATAAGAAAATAAACATGATTTCTATTTTATACTGTCAAGATTCAGTTATATATCTACACAGGATACCCACTTTCTTGGCTTCTATTTCTTTTATATGTGCCACATCAGAGGTTTATGATCACTACTGAGATCACCGTCTTTCTCGGAGGTAATTAATTTTAGAATTTTCCTTCATAAGGATTTGTGGCTTCATTTTTCTCATTTTTAAGAAACAAGATCTAAAATAAATAGCATGTAACAAAAAATTAACGTAAAGAATAGAGCCTCCATGCTTGACCTCTGCCATTTCAGCAGACCCCATATGCACATGTCCTACTCTCTGCTTATTCATTCACCCTTTTAAGTCATGCCACATCCTATACCTATAATTCTATTGCTTATGCCTTGAGCCATGTAGCCCTACTACAGCTCTACTAATTGTCCCTCACACTGCTCATACTTATACTTTGTGTCGATGGGTGAGGAACAGCAATGAAGGAAAAAAGTGACACTCAATTGAATCCCTCAGAGACTCCCAGTGGGGTTAACTGCAGAGATTCACCCACAGTGCACAGAAAATACAATGGAGAATCGGCATAGAAACTTACCAATCTCAGTGAGTGAAAATAGCAGCATGGAGAGTTCTACCAGTCAAATCAGCTCTGTAAACTCAGAGAATAAGATTGCATTTAGTGAAAGAAATGTTTTTGCAGGTAGGCAGCAAAACACTAAAAAATGTGAGAGCAAAAATGAGAAAATTGCAATAAGAAATGATAAAACTGAAGAGTATGGTAGGTGAAATTTAAAAAATACTCAATAGAAGTTCTGTGCAGCAGAATAATAGTAAGAAAAATACCTGATTAGTTCTGATTGAAGGAAAACTCAGAAGATAGAACAAGATGTTAAAAAAATGTGTAGAGGGCCGGAGAGATAGTACAACAGTAGGGTTCTTGCCTTGCATGCAGCCAACCCAGGACAGACGATAGTGTTGTTTTAATATAAAATAAAGAGTCCTAGAGTTGGTGTGGAGACGATGAGTCCTTCAAATCCCAGCACCCCATATGGTCTCCTGAGCCTGCCATGAGTTATTTCTGGGCACAGAGCCAGGAGTAGCCCTTGAGCACCACTGGGTTTGACCCAAAACCAAAATGATAATGATAGTAGTAGTAGTAGTAGTAGTAGTAGTAGTAATAATAATAATAATATAATAGTATTAATAATAATAAATAGAATCTCAGAGAACTATGAAGTTAGTTTAAGAGGAGAAATATATGAATCATAGGAGTACCTGAAGAACAGGAAGACTAATTTGAGAAATAGTAGGCAAGAATTTTCTAGATGCTAGGCCTCCTTCCTTCCTCCTTCCTTCATTGTGGGCCTTTGCTTGCTAAGAGACTTGGTTTCTGAGAAATCATGGCTCAAGAATATTTCTGATACGAGTCCATCGCCAGACAGTTATCAGACTGCATAAGCCAAATCACAAACCATAGTGATGCACCAGATTTAACACACCCCCAACTATTTCAGAGACATAAAAGGGACACATATATATCTTTTGAATATCTTGTATGTATTACCTTAACAGCTATAATCCTTACTGAATATTCTCTTATACAGTGATGATTTTCCCCACTGTTTTGTCTGTTTAATCTGTTTAATAAGGAATTCTAGTAGAAGAGTCCTTCGATTTAGAGTTAATGTTAGAACCAAGTTACGGGGATTGTTGGACTTGTTCCAACGGTCCCCATATGCACCAATAATGCCATGAGGCATTGTTTTGCTTTTGCATTGGCACATTAAAATGGGAAAATACTATACATACAGTAAAGTTCTTATCAAATAGAGATAGTAACACACAAATCTTGTAATTCAGTGGGACCTTACACCCTGAACATTGTCATAATGACCTGGCTCAGGCCTCAGAAGAACGGGCATTGTCAATTCACCCCCTGAACCAGGATGCCATCTACGAAACAACCACGATTGTCTATAACATCACCTGGGAGCAATCCTCTACCACAGAAGACCCTACTACTGTGCTGGCATCAACCTACTCCAAAGAGAGGTCCCTTAACACTGAGATGACATTACAACAACAACCTGCTTTCAGGGCAGGGCTATCTGCATTCACCTCTAATTGTGAGGTGAAACTAGAGGACGCTCCACATCACCCTGACTTCGTTTAGGATATGCACAGATTCCAGGATCTTTAACTATAGAAACCTGACACCAACAACAGTGACTGTGGTGTTGGGGGGGACAGGGGGTTAATGGCATTACAGACAATGACTTGGGTTGGACAACCTAGTATGCCTGGAGCCTAGAAATGGCCTTATGCCAGAAAAGTTCAGGGGTAAGGTCTCCTTGTATTTAGGCCAAGGCTTTTCCTTTCCATGTCCCCCATATTTAGATGTGCCTATGCAAACAACATTTGCCACTCTAACACTGTTTTTGCCTGTACCTCTTTAACTCTTCTCCTTAAAAAAAAATAAAGAAGAAAAAAAAGAATTTCCCAGATGCTGAAGGGGGATAAAGGTATCACTGCATTAATATATTGCAAACCAGCATCAAAAAAGAGGAGAGAAAGAAAGAAAAAGAGAAAAAAAGAGAGAGAGAAGTAAAATGCCTTCCCCAAAAGCAGATGGGGGCGAGTGGGTTAGAGGAAAAGGCATCAAAGAGGGTGAGAGAGAAACGGGACATTGGTGGTGGGAAATGCTCATTGGTGAAGGTTTTTGTACATTGTATGATTGTAACTAAATCATGAACACCTTTATCTGTGGAAAAAATGTACTAAACAACTTGTAACCATGGTATTTAAATAAAATAAAATTTAATTTAATAAAACTAAAAAATTTCCCAGAGTTGAGTTTATATCTAAGAGGTCCAAAAAGTCCCAGTGAAAATAGACCCACATAGAAAAGCTCTATGAAAAAGCATAACCATATGATAAGCCAAAGATGAAGACAGAATATAAAAATCATCAAGCTCAAAGAAGTTATTTACATACAAGAAACACTAAGGGTCAGAAGAGCATGGTAGACTATTGTTTAAATAAATAAATAAATAAATAAATAAATAAATAAATAAATAAATAAGCAAGACAAACCTCTCAACTCTACACCACTGAATATGACATTCATTCAAGGGACTTACGCTTGCCTTCTAACAATTTATGAAAGATCTGCTTATTCCTAGCCTCCTAAGGGTTTTATACTTTTTAAATAATGAACTAATGTTTTGTTTATTTTAAATGTTGTTTCTATGTCTCTTCGGGTTATTATTTTTTTTACATCTATAGAGACTTTTCTATCACTTATTAATGCAGATACTTAAGTGTTGTCTGTATCTATATTTTCAAACAAAAACCAACAATATATTTTAGTCTAAAATACAGTTTTATACATTTATAAGCTTTTCAGGTTTTCCTTAAAATTTTTCCACTCCATTCTTATTAAATTATATATTCATAGAATTTATCTATTTCATATAAATTAGAATGTAATAGCATAGGATTATTTATACTATTAATTTTAAGTCATATATCTGTATAAAAAGATACAGATTTTGACATTTTGTCATAAATCAATGTTTTGATTTATAATTTTTTGAGTATCAGTTTAGCTTTGTCCATCCATATGTGTGTAGATATCATCCACAATCAAAGAATATCTCCCATTATTAGGATATAAAGAAACATAGTAAGAAAATGATGGCCAAAGGCAGAAGTGAGCTTACCTGGGAGAGGTCATGAGAAGGGTCCTTGGGATATTGGTGGAAGGAAGGGGGCATCCTAGTGGCAGGTGTAGTGTTGGAACAATACAGGGATGTAAAGTACAATTTACTGCATTGTAAAGTATGGTACCTCAATTAAAAAGTAAATTAAAAATTATAACAATAAAATCTAAACAAATTAGTCTCAAAATGACTTTAATTTGCCCCTCTAAAGATTTTTTTTGCCAAGTATACAATTTTTTTCTTTTTGGTTTTTGGGCCACACCCAGTGACGCTCAGGGGTTACTCCTGGCTATGTGCTCAGAAATCGCTCCTAGCTTGGAGGACCATATGGAATGCTGGGATTTGAGCCACCATCCATCCTGGATAGGTTGCATGCAAGGCAAATGCCCTACCACTGTACTAATGCTCCGGCCCCATACTTGCTCGTTTTCAACTCATCCTTCTGCCTCCTTTTGAAATCACTCCCATTAAACTCACTAATAACTTTCATGCCAGCAAATCTAAATGGTTTCCTCTTTTCACCTTAAACTTTGCAGTGCTTGGCATAGTAGACTACTCTCTTAGTTATTAAATTATTTATTTATTTTATTTATAATTCCTTTGAGGATTTACTGTTGATAGAAGAATCTAACCTAGCCATTTTAGGAAGAAAGGGATTATTAAAGTTCAGTGTTGATAAAAAGAATCTGAGGGCCAGGGAGTCAGATCAAAGGAATAGGATGCATTTTTTTATTTGTGGAAAGCTTTGGTTTAAATCCCTCCCATACTCTCCTCCCCCTCCTCCCATCCTCTCTCCTCCCCTCTCCTCTCTTCTCTTCCCCTCTCCTCTTCTCCCTCCTCCTCTCTTCTCCTCTCCTCACATCTCTTTTCTCTCCTTCTTTCATTCTCTCACTCTTCTCTCCTTTCCCATCCCTTGTTCTCCTCTCCTTCCCCCTTCCCTTGCCTCCTTTCTTCTCAAGAAGCATTCCATGCTGTCTTTACTTCAATTATATAGAAAACTGGGTGCAGAGAGATAGCTCAGTGGGATGAGCACATGCTTTACATAAAAGCCTCGAGTTCTATCTTCGTTATTGCATGGTTCCCCAAGGACCTCTAGGAACGACTCGTGAGCAAAAAGCACAGAGCTGAAAATAACTTCTGAGCACTGTCAGGTATGATCCCCAAATGAGAAATGTCTGCTTTTGTGCTGACTCTCTGGGGCTGAAGTTCCAGAGGCATACTGAGGCCTTGGCAAGTATGGCAGCCACTAGTCAGACCCCATTTCCCTGCCTGCATGAACATTTCCAAAGGAAAGAAAGGAGAGCTTGACATCCTTTGCGTTAATGTTGCTGAACACTGAAGAAAAGCCCCCTTTGGGACTGTTGAACAGGAGCTCAGCTTCAGTGCATAACACCTTGCTTACCAGCATGTACAGACAGGTACCATGGCATGGCCATTGACTTGCATTCTGAGGTTGAGTCTAGAAGCTCCAAATACAAATGACCCTGAGAGTATATAACAGGACAAAAGGGGTTCTAGCAGACAGATCTACAGGAGAACTTCCTATGAGTGACCACTAAGGAATGAAGTAGGAGGACAGCCTGCATCTGCAGTCAGCCTAAACCTCCCCTTGGAGTTTGAAGATTGCCTTTGGGTACATGCCAACTCCAAGGCACCAGCCCTCTGTTGGCTAGCAAACCTCTCAGCTGTCTCTAGCTGAAGAATAGAACATTGACCTAAGGAAGACAAGGCTTTAGGGCAGTTAGTGGGAGTTTGCAAGCAGAAAGCTCCACTTGGCTCTGCTTGAGCTAAGAAGCCTTTGATTAACCAACTACAGGCCTCTCTCGAGTCCTCACCACCACCACGACCACTTTCCTCCCTTCTCCCCATACTTTCTTTATTTGGCCTCTGACTGTGGTTTTCTTTGAAGGAAGAAGTGATTTTGCCCCGGGAAACTCATTTATAGCATAATGAGTGAAAAGTCCAGGCATTGGCCCCCGTGGGGCTCGTTCTCGGGTTATTGCTTTCACTTGCCTTCATCCTCTCACTGGCACTTGGAAACCCGCCCACCCACATCACACCTGGCTTTAGCTGGAAGGAAAAGGACTACAGCTTTTCATCTTCTGGGCCTCTTTGTTATTATTAGAGCCAGGGTTTGGCCCAGGATCAGACAAGGGATAGGGGCTGAGGAACTGGATTTGGAAGCCATCCCAGAGACTGAAGAGATCGTTGCCTGGAGCAGGGGTGGCTGGCCTGTCTTTCTCGGGGCTGACCAGCAGGGGAAGAGGGAGGGATGGAACATAGGTCTTAGGATACCTTGTTGGCTTTAGATCCCTGGGTAAAAATCTTTTAGACCCCTCATGATGAGAGATATGTGGGCAAAGACAGTGGGTTGGGTCACACCACGCAGTGTTCAGGGCTTATTCCTAGCTCTGGACTTAGGGATCACTCCTAAGGTTCAGAGGTTCAGAGGACCATATATGGTACTGAGGATGGAACTGGGATCAACTACATGTAAGACCCCAGTCAAGCACCTTGACTCCTGCTCTGTCCCTGACCCCATGATGGGAGATTTTAAATGAGAGATGCTTTAGAATGGAAGAAAAAGCAAGAAGGATTAAGCAAAACATATGCTACATTTCCAGAGGCAGGAGATTGCTTTAGGCAGGGTATAGTTTATTGGTTTGTGGTTATTATTTTCCTTAAAAGCTGACTTATTTCGATCCTTCATTTATATATACATATATATTTTAATGTAGCTTTGAGAAAAACCAAATTATCCTTTAGCACGCCTAAGAGGATTTTGTCTGTCCTATGTTTCGAGATCTTTATGGTATGCATATCTGGTGCAAACCATTTTCCCTGGGAAAAATACCAAGGGAGGGCATTTCAATGGGATTTTAAGCTTATTTAAAATTAATTGCAGATTCATTTCACTGCACATTCATTGAAGGGGTTTTCTGTTTTCATTATTAATATGAAGCAGCAACTAAGCTCTGCCAAAAGGCTGGAAGAGGATATGGCAGCTCTAAAGTTTGCTGGCAACAGCTCTGACTGCAGAAGGGACACATACTTGGGTGTATTGCTGGGAAAACACCTCCAACCTAACTGGTTAAATGAGCCCCAGTTCAGGTGCTGGGGAGAACAATGCTCCATCTATTTCCTGCCTCTCATTAAAGAGAAGGCATAAAGAGCATCGTTAGGCTCTCTGGGGGAAGAAGGGCAAAAAGCAGGGACAACAGGGTCAGCTATTGCTCCTTTGTGTTAGAGACAGTCACTCACACAGAGGTTTTCCCTCCATTGGAGCCTGGTCATTTGTTGACCTAGGGGGTGATATAGGCCTCAGTAGGCAACTGAGCTACAGGCTATACACATAGAGAACCTGGAGGCAGTGGAGTTGTCTGGGGTAGGCCCCTGGGTTGGGGGGGAGAGTATAGATGGGGCAGTTTCCATCTCCCCAACCTATACATCTATCTTTTCAAGCAAACCACTTCTGGGGTGGAAAACAAGAGAGTGGGGCCTGCCTGGGGCTGGTAGTCATCTATCTTGCTTCCCATGGGGACACTGGGGTACCAGGGGGGTTAGGTGAGATGACCACTGCCTGTTTTATACAATGCTCCACTTTACTATTTTCTGATCTTCCTGTGACTGGTGTTTGGACTACTAAGCTATAAAGTAAATAAATGCTTATTATTGATCAAGATGAGTGTGGTTTCACACTGGATACTTCCTTTAGTTTAGTTCACATTGTTATTTTTCTGTTTTTGTTTTGAAGGAGTTTGAAGGTTGAACCAGAGATGTTCAAGGGTTGCTCCTGGTTTTGTACTCAGCAATCAATCCTGGCTGGTTAGGGGGACTATATGGGATGTTAGGGATTGATCCTAGGCCAGCTATATGCAAGACAAATGTCCTACCTAACTGTGAAATCACACATCCCCAGGTGAAAAGGTCTGAAGCAACGTAGTCATGAAGGATTAATAAACCAAAGCAGTCAGGAGAGAATCATGAAGTTGCTTGGCTTCTCAATTTGTGGTCTTTCTGGGTCTGTTATTCTACCAGTACAAATCCAACCGGGCAAGATCCAGGTGGACTTTTACATATCAAAAGGATAAATGAAAAGGAAAGAGGAAGTTGGGGACTGCCTTTGTTTTGTGTAAAATCAGGCTATAATATAACATCTAATTATGCTTACAAATAAGTAAAGAGGTCCTTTGAAGATAAACAACAAAGACAACAACAGAGTTTTTTAAAGACAAAAAATTGAACATATCCTCTAGGAACCAGATATATGGCAAGAGAACTATAAAAACTCAATAGATGGTAGATGGCAGCAAATTGGAAGTAGCTGAGGAGGGTCATAAGCTAAAAGATAGATCTAACGTAATTAAGTTAATGTATATCTGAGAGGGAGCAATTGAAAATGTGAAAGAAAAGTTAAGCAACAGGGGCCGGGAAGGTGGCGCTAGAGGTAAGGTGTCTGCCTTGCAAGCGCTAGCGTAGGACGGACTGCGGTTCGATCCCCGGTGTCCCATATGGTCCCCCAAGCCAGAGGCGATTTCTGAGTGCATAGCCAGGAGTAACCCCTGAGCGTCAAACGGGTGTGGCCCAAAAACCAAAAAAAAAAAAAAAAGTTAAGCAACATGGTGACTATACTTACTGTCAATCAGAGTTTCTGGTTGAGAAAACAGATTTTTTTTTATTGTAAGAATTTATTCAAGAGACAAAATTGATTAACATAATGAGGTAAACTAACATAACATAATATAGTGACATCACATAACATAAAATATAATTGATATAATAATACATGTCAGTCAAAGAAAGTTTCTGATTAAAAACACATTTTTTTCCATAATGGCTTACATATCTTTCACAGTAGTATTTTAGGTACATATTAACATTGAATCAGGGAAATACCCATCACCAACTATGTCCTCCCCCCATTCCAGCTCCCTTTCTACAATCCAAATACCCCACCATCACCCCCCGGGCTGCTAGAGTAGGTGGACCCCTATTTGTCTGGCTTACGATTAGTGATCACATATCTGTTTGGTCCTGGAACCCTCCTTTGTTTCCCCCTCTATTTAAGAGGCAGAGCTAGAAAAATCGAGGTATGTGGTTTTGTTTGAAGGAAAGAAAAGCAATAGATTGGGGTACAAAATAAGAGGAAAAAAAAAGAAGTCAAAAGTCAAATATGCTGAAAATGGGCAGAGTCCCTCTAGAGGCTTCCAACCTCAGTTTGAGAGAGGATGTGAAAAAAGTAATTGAGATACCATAACAATACAGAAAAAAATATCGAATTAAATAACCAGTGAGCACTACAGCAATAAAGACAGGCACCACACAATTGTCTCTGTTCTGAAATCAAATCATGCTCAAGTGCAAAAAGAAAGAGAAAGACAAGACAAAATAAAATAAAATAATATTGGAGACATCAACCGTAGTCTCCACACCAAAATAAAGACGTCAAAAAAATTGATCAATCAATAAATAAACATGTGGAAAAATGATTGTTTTATGCTTTTTTTTTCTCCTTTTCTTTTAATCCCCCTGCATAGGCACAGTAACTATTGGGGATATTTTAGAGGGAATTCCCTTGACCTAGGAGATACAGGGTTTCTCCACCCCTGAAGTATACTGTCATGGGATTAACTCTAGACTCCTTGCATGATCATTTACTCTCCCCTTGCTGCTTTCGTGGTGTGTGGAAGACTTCTGCTTTGTCTTGGATGGTAAAATCAGACCTCTGTTTCTAGAGATCTTGGTGGCTGTGCAGCTCAGGGAATGGAGTTTATGAAGTCTTTCTTTGTAGTTCTAGCAGTTATGCTTCTTTAGTGTCGTTTTAATCCATCTTCTGTAGTTGGTGTTCTTGGTCATTATGTTGCTCCTAAATGGAGCCTGGGATAAAGTCTTTCATTATGTTTCTGGAAGACCCGTTCAGATGCGGTTGTCTCAGTCAAACTTCTGGAATTGGAGCTCTTCTTTGTTGAACAGATTGTATACCAAAAGCTAGGCTAGAGCTTTTTGTTGCTGTTGTTGTTGTTGGTCCCTGGATGCGTACTGTCCAGTCTTGGTTGCAACAACCAGTCGTCTGTATATAGCAATCTTGGCTTTTGCACAGATCAAAGGGTGACATGTTTTCTGATTTTGTCTTATCGATAGCTAACGAGGAAGGACAACTTGCTCTTAGATCAAGTTGTTCCCATTTCCTCATTGTCAGGCTATCAATTTAAAACTGTTCATGTTGGTGTCAGAGCAGCATTGTAAATGCCCTGGAGGGGATTTGGTTCCTGGAGCTGTTGTGGAGAACTCTGTCGTTTCTATGTCTGGGATCCAGGAGTTAAGGCTGAACGGTCAGTGTCTAGTTCCCTGGAGCCTAAGTTGTTTCCACATGACATACATTCAGGGTAGGAGATGTCCCTGTTGTTGTAAACCAGTGTGAGTTCTTATCCCTAGTAGATAAGAGCTTGTTTTTATACGTACAATTTCCCCTTCGTCTAATATGTCTTTGAAGGAGGAAGTGGTGCTACATTATATTGCTGGTGGATTTGGGGGATGGAGAGAAAAGAAACCAGACTCCCGACAAAAACTAAGAATATATATGCTCACACATATCTAAAGGAAAAAAAGTTTCTTAAAAAAAAAAAAAGAAGAAGATTAAATAAAGATGTAATTAAAGGGATAAAGTGGGGCCAGGAGAGATAGCATGGAGATAGGCGTCGTCCTTCCTGTAGAAGGGCAGTGGCTCAGAACCCGGCAACCCAGATGGTCCCCCAGGGACCCCACCAGGGATGTTCTCCAAGCATAGAGCCAGGATCACCCTGTGAGCGCTGCCAGGAGTGACCCCAAAGAAGCAAAAACAAATCAAATCAAATAAAAAAAACTAAAACAAGACAAAACAAACAAACAAACAAAAGAAACTAACAACAATAAAAAAGAAAAGAAAAAAATAACAAAGAAAAAGGGGAGAAAGTGATACAGGAGATCACTTTACATTTGGGGAGAAACAGGATAAGAGGTAGTGTTATATAGGTCTATACTTATGATGAAAGAATAGGGTTCCCCCTTGTCTTTTGAGATTTCCTTGTGAGGTGTGGGGTCCAGGCAGGGAGGTCTTGGGTAGAGTTCTTGCAGTGGGGGTCCTTTGGAGCTAGTTCCGGTATCAAGCCACAGTCCACATTAGGGAGAGGTGATTAGGAGGACCACACTGCATGAGTCTTTCGGGGTGTTGGTTATATTTTTTTGCTGGGAACGAGGTGAGAGCTTGCGTGGGTGTCTCCTCACTTGGGTAGTGGGTACTGGCTTGTTGTGGTAGGAGGTCTTTCTTGGTGCCTAGTGGATTAAGAGCTGAGGGTGAAGAGTTAGAGTGTGGTGGGGATATCGAGGGTGGGATTGAGGGGTGAAGGAATAGTCGGATTTCTGGAGGAGGGAGAGGGGATAGTATATGGGAGAGGTTACATAGGGTATCGGTATGAGTTGTTTGTGGTTTAGGTTTGTCCCTTAAGGAGAATTCCTGTCTCTGTGTGCTCCTGCACACATATAAACATATAGAACTTAGCTTAGGTGTATATTAATGTAGAGAGGTGTGGAATGCAAGAGGTGCGCTAAGTACTAAGTATAGTACTTGTAAGGAAAGGAAACTAATAGGTCAACTTTTGGGTATGTATAGGTTTTGTGTCTCGAGTACTGACCATTATGTTAGTGAGGTGTATCTATATAGGTGTTTACCTTTTTCAGTTTTGTCCACAGCACCCTATATGTCAGCACTCCTTTCCTATAGAGGAGGTAACCATGTGGTTTTTATTTGACATAGATTGAGTTGATGATAGTGAGGAGGAGAAAGTGGAGGAAGAGGGAGACAAGAAGAGAGAATAGGAAAAACAAGACAACCCAACAATCAAATACCAAGAACAACAAAAATACGAAGTAATGAGAAGAGAGGCTATAAGAGCAAGGGCATGTTAGTTTAGTTGAAAGGGTTCGATGCTTGGGCCCTGTGGTAAAAATATTAGGTCTCGGTTGTTGCTTCAGTGATCTGGGTGGTCCTGTGCTTCAGGTCCTAAAAGAAGGCATAATCTAGAGATAAAGAGCATGTTAAAGAGTTTTATCTGGCCATTTTCATGCTTCAAGCAGAGTATGGTGCCTCGAGTGACTGAACACCGAGGTACCACCATAGGATATTCACACTTTGTATCCAGGAACCCCTATGGACAGAAAAACTGAGAGGTTATTTTAAATGTGGTAAGGTTAAGGCATTCAAATATAATGTTTTGAAGTGTTTCCATTGGACTCAGTAAGTTCCCGTCATAATCTTTACCTGTAATCTTGTATATGATCCCTAGTAAATTATTATGGGCCTTTGTAGTAAATAATTACATACCTGTTCTCTCTATGCTGCTGTTTCTGTTATTGCTAGTTTCTTTATGATATAATGTGTAGTCGGGCTTTGTGTTGTTTCTCTCCCCTTTGTTTTGGGCTATACTCTCCAGTATATGGTGATTATTTGAGATTCCTATCCTGTTACACCCTGTTATTTAATCGTGGGGTATTGGAAGTATATCTGGTGTATATTTTAGGTACTTCAGAATAGTGCTATCATTCTGTGTTTATCTTTCATCTTCTGGCTTGCTTCATTTAACATATGTTCTAGGTCCATCACTTGCTGCAAAGTCTGTGATTGTATCATTTCTGACTGCCATGTAGTATTCCATTGTGTATAGATACCACATCTTAATGATCCACTCATCTGTTGTTGGACATCGAGGTTGGTTCCAAGACTTGGCTATTATACTGAGTGCTGTGATAAATAGTGGGGTGCACACATACTTTGAGATAAATGTCCCTCCGACTTGGGTTTAGATACCTAGGAGAGTGATTGCTGGGTCAAATGGGAGCTCAATTCTGAGTTCCTTGAGCACTCTCCAGACTGTTCTCCATAGGTGTTGGCCTAGGGGGCATTCCCACCAGCAGTGGATGAGAGTGCCTTTCATACCGCATCCCCGCCAACACAAATAATGTTCCCATTATTTTTGATGTGAGCCATCCTCACTGGTGTAAGGTGGTATTGCATTGTTGTCTTGATTTGGATTTCCCTAATGATGAGTGAAGGTGAGCATGTTTTCATGTGTTTGTTGGCCATCTTTTGGTCTTCCTCGGAGAAATGTCTATTCATTTCATCTCCCCATTTTTCTATGGCTTTATTTGGTTTTGGGGGACTCAGCTTTCTGAGTGCTTTGTATATTCTGGTTATCAGTCCTTTATCTGATGTGTTGAGTGCGAAATTTTTTTCCCCATTCAGTTAGCTGTCTTCTCGTCTTAAGTTGGGTTTCCTTCACCATGCAGAAGCTTCTTAGTTTGATGTAATTCCATTTGTTTATGTTTGATACTAGAATCCTTGCCATTGGTGTTCCATCCTCGAAGACTTTTTTAATATATAGGTCTTCGAGTGTTCTGTCTATTTTTCCTCAATAAACTTTATAGATTTAGATCTAATTTCAAGGTCTTTAATCCATTTTGAGTTGACTTTTGTATAAGGAGTGAGGTATGGGTCATTTTCCAGTTTCTTACAGATGGTTCTCCATTTGTACAAACACCACTTGTTGAAGAGACTTTCTTTTTTCCATTTCAAGTTCTTGGCTCTATTGTCAAATATTAGTTGGCTGTATATCTGGGGATTTATGTCTGGAAATTTTGTTCTAACCCACTGGTCTGTTGCTCTGTTTTTGTTCCAGTACCATGCTGTCTTGATCACTATGGCTTTATAGTATAGCTTCAGATTAGGTAAAGAAATGCCACCCAACTTCTTGTTTTTCAGTATCTGTTTGGCTTTCCTGGGTCTTTTGTGGTTCCAGATGAATTTTATGATTGATTGTTCTAAGTCTTGAAAGAATGATGCATGGATTTGGATGGGGATTGCATTAAATCTATATAGAAGTTTGGGTAGGATCGTCATTTTGTTTATGTTGATTCTACCTACCCATGAGCATGGGATGTTCTTCCATTTCCTTAGATCCTCTTCAATTTCTTTCTGAAGTGTTTTGAAATTTTCCTGGTATAAATCCTTCACTTCCCTTGGAAGGTTGATTTCTAGGCACTTGATATTTTTTGAAACTATTTTTAAATGGAATTGTATTTTTAATCTCTCTCTCCTCAGCTTCGTTATTTGTATAGAGAAACGCTACTGTCTTTTGTGTATTGACTTTGTAACCAGCCACTTTGCTGTAATGGTTAATTGTTTCTAGGAGTTTTACTGTGGACTCTTTAGGGTTTTCCATGTATATCATCATATCGTCTGCAAAAAAAGAGATAGTTTGAGTTCCTCTTTCCCAATTTGGATCCCTTTGATTCCCTTCTCTTGTCTGATTGCTATTGCAAGGACTTCTAAGATTATATTGAATAAGAGTGGAGAGAGTGGACAGACTTGCCTAGTTCCTGACCTTAGTGGAAATGCTTCTAGTTTTTTGCCATTAAGGATAATGTTGGCTGTGGGCTTTTCATAGATTGCTGTAACTATCTTGAGGAAGGTTCCTTCTAACCCTATTTTGCTAAGTGTCTTCAACATGAAAGGGTGTTGGATTTTGTCAAGCGCCTTTTCTGCATCGATTGATATGATCATGTGGTTTTTTATTTTCTTGTTGTTGATGTGATGTATGATGTTGATTGATTTGCATATGTTGAACCAACCTTGCATTCCTGGGATAAAACCCACTTGATCATGGTGTATGATCTTTTTAATGAAGTGCTGGGTTCGGTTTGCTAAGATTTTGTTGAGTATCTTTGCATCTATGTTCATTAGAGAGATTGGTCTGTAGTTTTCTTTCTTGGTGGTGTCTTTGCCATCTTTGGGAATGAGTGTGATATTAGCTTCATAAAAGGAGTTGGGAAGAATTCCTGTTTTTTCGATGGTTTGGAAGAGCCTGTGGAAAAGTGGCAGTAAGTCTTCTCAGAATGTTTGATAGAATTTACTTGTAAATCCATGTGGACCTGGACTTTTGTTCTTAGGGAGTTTCTTAATTACATCTTCAATTTCCTCTGAAGTGATTGGTCTGTTTAGGATTTCTAGGTCTTTCTTTTCCTGTCTCGGAAGATGGTAATTTTCCAGGAATCTGTCGATTTCTACTGGGTTCTCTAGCCTAACTGAGTATAGTTGTTCATAATATGATCTCATGATATGTTGTATTTCTTGGGGTTCTGTTGTAATCTCTCCCCTTTTATTTGTGATCCTACTGATTTGGATGTTTTCCTTTTTTTTTTTTTTTTTTGATGAGTTTTGCCAGTGGTTTATCTATCTTGTTAGTTTTTCAAAAAACCAACTTTTGGACTCATTGATTTTTTGGTATTGTTTTCTTAGTTTCTATGTTGTTTATTTCTGCTCTGGTTTTTACTATTTATTGCCTTCTGGTTGTGGTTGAATTTCTTTGCTGCTGTTGTTCCAATTCCTTGAGATGATCCTTTAAACTGTTTTTTTTTTTTTTTTTTTTTTGTGGTTTTTGGGTCACTCCCGGCAGTGCTCAGGGGTTACTCCTGGCTCCATGCTCAGAAATTGCTCCTGGCAGGCACGGGGGACCATATGGGACGCTGGGATTCGAACCGATGACCTCTTGCATGAAAGGCAAACGCCTTACCTCCATGCTATCTCTCCAGCCCCTAAACTGTTGTTTTTGTCATTATCCTCTTTCTTGACATAGACCTGTATTGATATGAGTTTCCCTCTAATTACTGCATTTGCTGTGTCCCCAAAATTTTGACAATTTGTCTATTCATTATCGTTTGTCTCAAGGAATCTTTTTATTTCTTCCTTGGTTTGCTCTTTGATCCAGCTGTTTTTGAGCAGTGTGTTGTTTAATCTCCAGGTATTAGTTTTTCTCCCTTGCTTCTTCTTGCAATTAATTTTGACCTCTGTTGCATAGTGATCTGATAGGGTGCTTCTAATGATCCTTACATTTGTGGTCTTATATAGGTTTGATTTGTATCCTAAGACATGATCTATTCTGGAGAAGGTTCCATGAGGGCTTGAGAAGAATGAGTATTCTGTTTTCTGGGGATAGAGGGCCCTATATAAGTCTATTAGCCCTAGATCTTCTAATTTTTCATTTAGGGCTCTTATTTCTTTGCTATTTTTTTTTTGTCTACTGGATCTGTCCAGTGGTGATAGTGGAGTATTGAAATCTCCTACTATTATCACATTTCCTGTCATGTGTTTTTCCAAGTTAGTGAGCAACTGCCTCACATATTTTGCTGACTCTACATTAGGTGCATACATATTGATCAGGGTTAGTACCTCTTGATCTATTGTTCCCCTGATTAGTATGTAGTGACCCTCTTTGTCTCGATCACTTTCTCGAGATTGAATGGAATTTGGTCTCATATAAAAATGGCTGTCCCTGCTCTTTTTTGTTTTCCATTGGCTTGAAAGATTGATTTCCATTCTTTTATTCTAAGCCTATGCCTGTCCTGTACTTGTAGGTGTGTTTCTTGCAGACAGCAGAAGTCCGGTTTATGTTTTTTTATCCAGTTCTCTATTATGTGTGTTTTAATGGGAGAGTTTAGTTCGTTAACATTTAGGGAGATTATTGACAGAGAGGGCTGTTGTGCAGTTGTGTTGTGTAGGGTGGTTGCTGTTACAATTGGGGGTTTGGATTGTGTAGTTCATCTCTGAGTAGGTCATTTAGGATCGGTTTTGTATGCACAAATACTGCAAGCTCGTTTTTGTTTGAGAATGTCTTTAGGCTATCATCCCATATGAATGACATTTTTGCTGGGTATTGTACCCTAGGCTGGAAATTTCTTTTATTCAGTTGTTTAAATATTTCATTCCACTTTCTTCTTGCTTGAATTGTTTCAAATGGGAGATCTGGTTTGATTCTTTTGTCCCTTCCTTTGTACTTGAGGTTCTTTTTTTCCCTTATTGCTTTAAGGAGTTCATCTTTCTCTTTTTTCTTTGCCATTTGGATTATAATATGTCTTGGTGTTGGTTTATTAGGGTCTATTTTATTAGGGACTCTTTTCACTTCCTGGATTTGCACAGAGTCCTCTTTCCAAAGGGTTGGGAAGTTTTCTGCTATTATTTCCCTAACTACTTGTTCTTCCCCTTTCCCTGTTTCCTCTCCTTCTTGTATACCTACAATTCTTAGATTATTTCTTTTGTCTTTGTTCATTAAGTACTGGACTTTTCCTTCTAGTGCCTTGCCTCTTAATTCCCTGTTGGTTTCCTGGTCATTTTTGGTTTGCAGTTTTCCATCAAGTACTACTACGTGCTTCTCCATCTCTGAGATTCTGCTTGTCTGGCTCTTCACGTTGTCTGTTAATTCCTTTAATTGCTTCTGTATGGGGTCTCTCATATTCTGTTGATCAGATCTTCTTTAATTTGGCTAATTTGTTCCTCCATGGATTTCTTGTACTCAGTGGCTAGAGATTCTCTCATTTCCTGTACCATGGCTTGCACTTCCTTTCTCATGGCTGCTTTTAAATCTTCATCTCTTGGATCTGTGCATTTTGTTGGACTTGGGAACTTAGTAGGAGTTCTCTCTGTATCTACAGCTGTTAGGTTCCTCCTCAGTTTACCCATGTTTTTATGTATTTATTGGTGTGGCTTGGAGAGCAGTGTCTTCCGATTTTGGCCTGCTTTTGCTCCCTGAGATGTGGGGCTAGGTCCCTTCTCTGGATTGCAGCTCTGAGTGGGACTGTTGGGTGGGCTGGCTGAAGTTTAGCCTATAGCGTGCCCTCTAGCAGGAGCCTGGTTAGTGTTCCCTGCTCTTGCTGCCAGCCAGTGCAGTATCGTTCCAAGCCACAATGGTGGGGGGGCGCTGTTGAGCCTGGCTCCTTTGCCCTCCTCCCTACCTGAAAGTCAGTGGAGCTCCGTCACTTTCAGGCCTCTGACGAAAAACCCTCTCGTCTATGGTTCCTAGCCCGTCCCAGCTGGGGGTGCTAGAGACCTTGGAGATGCGGCAGGTGTGGGGCAGAGGCAAAGGACGGTCTCCCACCTGGTGCCAGCTCTGGAACCTTACCACCTAGATTTCAATCAGGGTACTTAGTTTATCCTAAGATAGATCAAAGTGAGAATGCAGAACACCAAAGACCAAGGAACAATGATAAATTTGGCAAGATAGTAGATTGCTTACAAAGTCAGTTATACTGAAGAGCAAAATAAAAGACAATAGAAAATTTGTTCAGAGAAAATAAATGTTAGTTTAAATTTTTTACTTGAGGGGCCAGAGTGATAGCACAGTGGTAGAGTGTTTGCCTTGCATGTGGCTGACCTAGGACTAGCCTGGATTCAATCTCAGGTGTTCCATATGGTAAAAAAAAAAAAAAAAAGAGCAAATGGCGATGGCCATTGAGAGAATTGAACAATGTAAGGATTATATTTAATATATAAAAAACCTAATGGTTAAAGGGATTATAAATCAAGGAGCTTTTGGACTGGGGACATAGTATCATTGATAAATTTGCATATGACTAACCCATGCTTGACCCACAGTACTGCATATGGTCCTCTGAGCACCACCTGGAGTGATCCAAGAGCACAAACCAGGAATAAAGTTTTGAGCTTTGCTGGGTGTGGTTCCAAAACAAAAATAAAAAAAAGTTTTTCTTAGGATGGGAATAATAAAACTTCACCAGCTAAAGAGATGCAATTAAGAGAGAATATTTTCATTGAGGGGAGAAAAGAGATTTAATTAAGAAAACCTTCTTTCAGGGCTAGAGAGATAGCATGGAGGTACGGCATTTGTCTTGCATGAAGAAGAACAGTAGTTTGAATCCTGGCATCCCATATGGTTTCCCAAATCTGCCAGGAACTATTTCTGAGCATAGAGCCAGGAGTAACCCGAGCACTGCCAGGTGTGACCCAAACCCTTCCCAACCCTCCCCCCCCCCCCAAAAAAAAAACAAAAATAGAAGAACCTTCTTTCAAGTTAGGAACTAGGATCCAGTATTGGTTGGAAAGGCTGACCTTGAACATGTGAAAGTAGCTTCCCCCATTTGTTTGAGCATAACAACCTTAATGCTTAAACTATAGAAGGATTATAACTGGGCCCAGGATTAGCATGGAGAACTATGAGGATAAACTCCTAAATCCTTTGGGACCATAGTAAAAGCACAGAAGAAAAGGCATTTGCTTTGCACATGGTTGACCTGAGTCACTCCTGGGTTTCCTGTATGGTCCCCCATGCCTGCCAGGAGTAATTTCTGAGTGCAAAGCCATGAATAATCTGTGAGCACTGCTAGGTGTGGCCTCCAAACTAAAAGATTTGGGGCCAGAGAGATAGCATGGAGGTAAGGTGTTTGCCTTTCATGCAGAAGGTCATTGATTCGAATCCTGGCATCCCATATGGTCCCCCAAGCCTGTCAGGAGTGATTTCTGAACGTGGAGCCAGGAGTAACCCCTGAGCACTACCAGGTGTGACCCCAAAACAAAAAAAAAAATAACTAAAAAATTTAAAGACCATAAGTCCTTTAGTACAAAGCCTTGAATGGAAACTTGAGGATATTAGACCACGCTCCCCACTTGCAAAAATCGGTTTTGTGTATCAAATGCTTTCAGTCAAAGGGGGATAAAAGGCCAAACATCTCAGAGACTCACATCAATTTTACAGCACAAAAACTACAGCCAAAAAACTTACCTGGTATATTGCAGTTGGAAGTTCTGGTTTCAGTACTGGGTAGAGTTATGGATTAAAGAAAGAGCAGATAAAGAGAGCCCTGGCTTTGGATTCAGTTGGATCTAGTTTATAACCTGTCACTTACTGACTAGAAAATATGTGGGGAGAACTCTTCAGCTTTTCCAAAAGTGCTCCATAAAATGGAAAAGAACAAACATTCTTGGAATGGATGCTGTAAAGATTAGAAAGGGTTACAACTCTTATCTAGTGACTAGCAATTGTTTAATGACTATCAGCTTCTAAATCAGATTCTGGGAGAGTAGCTTTGGAGGCAATTCAAATTGTTGGTCCTCAGTGCTTATTTTGTGCTTTTCTTATGACCTGGCATATAATAGGTGCTCAATATTAATTAATGATTAGGTAGAAAGAAAAAGAAAGATAATCTCTTAAAACACCATAGCTTCTAAATAACATAATTTATTTCTCAGAATTCTATAGGCTGGATATCCCTCCTCTAGTTTCATAACTAGTGTCTTTTTTTCTGTTCTGATGTGCAAAATGGGAAATAAGAATAGGTCACTTTTTCAGTATCCTTGAATATGTCCTAATCCTTACAGAGGCTTCAACCTCATGATTTAAGTGCTATCATCTTTGGGGATGAGAATTTCTACCTTTGAATTAGAGGGAGACAAAGTCATGAAAGAAAGAAAGAGAGATATGATTAAAATAGGTGGAACTGGCTGTAAAATTTGAGTTTCAATTCGGCATATTAAAAGTTAGATCTCTCTTTATGAAACCTTGCTACCCTGTTGTAAATAACAAGGCCATGGAGCATGAGTCATTTCTCTCTTTGGAGAAAAACTCCAGAGAGAGCCCCTAATAACAAAGGTACAGCTCAATGAGCCGCAACCTACATTACAGACTCATCATCCCCTAATGGGATTGTTGGGTTTCTGCAACAGCCATGCAAAGCTGAAATCTGAAACATGCATGCTAACTGGAAATATAATAATTCTTTTTCTTTTATTTTTAAAATAAAATAAATTCTTTAATTGAATCAGTGAGATACATACACAATTACAAAGTGGTTCATGCTTGAGTTTTAGTCATACAATATCTAATACCCCTCTTCTCACCAATGCACATTTCCAACCACAAATGTCCCCAATTTCCTCCTGCCCTCTCTCATTCCCCTCTCCCCTGACTTCCTCCTCTATGGCAGATACTTTTCTTATTTTTTAAATAATTTTTATTGTGACAAAAGTGAATTACGAATCTTTCACAGTAATATTTAAGATGCATAGTGACAATGAATCAGGGACATTTCCACCACCAGTGTTGTCCTCCCTCCACCCCTGTTCTCAGCATGCATCCCATATCTCTATCATTTGCCCCCTGGACTGCTAATGTAACTGCTCCCTTCTGTGCATAGCTTGTTTTAGATTGGGTATCAATTCTGTTGTCATTGACTTTGGGTTTGGTGTTTAAGTCTGATTTTTTATTTCCACTCAAAGTTCATACGACTGGTCCTGGTATCATTCATTTTCCCCCTCAATTCATGAGGCAGAACAAGATGATTCAAGTTGTGTGGTTCTGTTGAAAAAAAAAAAAAAAAACAAAAACGGGAGGAGTCTGCCTAGCATTATTTAAAAGAAGAAAGGGGAAAAAAAAAAAGAAAAACAACAAAAAACTAACAAACAAAAAAAATAACTACAAAAAAAATCACCCAGCAACAAAAGAACAACCACAATAAGAAATAACCACAACAAGAAAAAAATAAACAAAACCAAAGAAGAGAAAAAATTAGAAAGGTGAAGAAAAAATAAAAAGAAGAAAAAGGAAAAAAAAAAAGGAAGGAGGGCTGGTGTGGCAAGATTTTGTGCTTCCTTTTTTTTTTTTTTTTTCCATAGGCACAGTAAGTATTGGGGAAATTAGAGAGGGAATTTCCTTGGCCTAAGAGATACAGGTTTTTTTCTGCTCCTTAAACCATACTGCCATGGGAACAACTACTGGCTCCATCCACAATCATTTTCACACCCCAAAGTCTTTTTGTGGTGCCAGGAAACTTTTCGCTCCATTGTGGACAATAAGATCAGGCTTCTGGAGCTAGAGATCTTGGTACTTGCACAGATCAGAGGACAAAGTCTAGGATAGAGTCTCTCTTTATGGTTCTAGGAGTTCTATTTCATCACTGTTGTAATCAGTCTTTTGTAATTAGTGGTCTTGGATTTTACTCTCAGATCCTAGGCTGAAGCCTAGGACAGAGTATTTCATTGAGCAGAAGTTCTCTGCTCAGTCACAATTGTCAAAGTCAAACCTCTGGAATTAGAGATCTTGGTTTTTGTACAAATCCTAGGCCAAAACCTAGGCTAGGATCTTTCATATTGGTTCCAGGATAAGTTCTGCCCAGTTGTGGTTGTCAAATTCAGTCTTCTGTAATTAGCAATCATGGTTTTAGCACAGATCAAAGGACAGTGTATCTTCTGATTTCATCTTACCATTAGGTGATGAGACAGGGCAACCTGCTCTTAGAACAAGTTGTTGTATATGTTGTATCCTTAGATCAAGTTGTTGATACTTTCCTTGTCTCTCTCTTTTTTCCTTTTAGACACTATGGCTTGCAATATTATTATTAAGGGGGTATCATGCATATTATTTTATCTCCTTTCAGCACCCATTTCTTGTTCAGAGTGATAATTTCCAATTATAATTTTCATAGTGGCCCCCCTCTATCCTAATTGCATTCCCTCGCTATTTGTGACAAGCTTCCTACCATGGTCTGGTTCTCCTATTATTTTTGGATATTATTATCATACTAACTTTTTTTAAACATGTCACAAATGAGTGTAACTATCCTGTGTCAATTCCTCTCCCTCTGACTCATTTCGTTCAGCATAATACTCTCCATATCTATCCATGTGTAATAAAATTTCATGATTTCATTTTCCCTATGAGCTGAAAAAAACCACAATTTTTTTTATTCACTCATCTGTTCTTGAGCACTTGGATTGTTTCCAAATTCTGGCTATTGTGAGTACTGCTGCAATGAACAAAGGAGTGAAGAGGGCTTTTCTGAATTGTTTTTGGGCCCTTCAGGTATATTCCCAGGAGCAGTATTGATGAATCATATGGGAGCTCAAAGGCTGAATCAATCTACATTCCCACCACCAATGAATGAGAGTCCTTATCTTTCCATATCCGTGCCAGCATTGGTTGTTCTTTGTAATGTCTGCCAATCTTTGTTGTGTGAGAGGATATCTTATTGTTGTTTTGATTTACCTTTTCCTGATCATTAATGATGTGAAACATTTTCATGCGTCGTTTAGCCATCTGTATTTCTTCTTTGAAAAATTTTCTATTAATCACTTTGCATTTCAATAGAGTTAGAATTTTTTTCTTTTTTTTAATTTTCATTGTGGGTGAAATGAATTACAAATCTTTCACAGTAATATTTAAGGTACATACTAACAACAAATCAGAGGCATTTCCACCACCATTGTTGTCCTCCCTCCACCCCTGTTCCTAGCATGCATCCATATCTCCCTCCTTTACCCCAGAATACTAGTGTAACTGGTTACCACTTGTATAGCTTGCTGTGGATTGGGTATAGATTCTGTTGTCATTGACTTTGGGTTTGATGTTGTGGTCTGATCATTTTTTATTTCCACTAAATGTTCATGAAAGTGTCTGGACCTGATACCATCCATTACCCCCCCCCCTCAATTTGTGAGGCTGAACAAGATGATTCAAGCAATGTGGTTCTGTTGGAGATATAGGAAAAGGAAAAGAATAAAAAACTAGGAGGAGTCCTTCTAGGTGTTATAAATATCAATTTAGAAGAGAAAAGGGGGAAAAGAAGATAAAGGTAACAAAACATTCCTTTTTGCAAAGGCATACTAAAAAAAAGGGGGGGGGAATTTATGTATAGAAACAAGCTCTTACCTAATAGAGATAAGAACCCATACATTTTATAATACAAGGGCGCCTCCCACCCTGAACATGTGGCATGTGGACCCAAATTAGACTCCATGGGACCTAGCAGTGACTGTTCAATCTTGTGACCTAGACCTCAGACATAGAACTGAGACAGTTCCCCGCAACAGCACAAGAAACCAAACTCTCCCTGGGAAATTTCTAATACCTCTCTAGCACTAATGCCAGTTTTGATATGACATCCTGACAAAGAGGAAACAGCAATAACTTGATCTAAGAGCAGAACATCCTAATGGTAAGATAAAATCAGAAGACACATTGCCCTTTGATCTATGAAAAAACCAAAATTGCCAACTATTGAAGACTGATATTGACAGTCAAGACTGGGCAGTACTTATTCTGGGACCAATAAAAAGACCCTAGCCCAGGCTTTGGCCTAGGATCTGTACAAAAACCAAGATCTCCAATCCCAGAGGTCTGACTGTGACAACTGTGATGGAATAAACTTCTGAAATCATAATGTAAAAACTCTATTCCAGGCTTTGTCATAGGATCTGTGCAAAAACCAAGACCACCAATTATAAAAGACTGATTACAAAAACAGTGATGGAACAGAACTTATATAACTATAAAGAAAGACTATTCCCTAGGCTTCATCCTATGACCTTGTAAATACCAAGATCTTGAGTTAGAGAGGCCTGATTATATTATCCACAACTGAGCAGAAAGATGCCTGGCACCATACAAAGACCGTGGGGTATAAAAAAGAATGTGTACAGAGCCTGTAGTGGTTCTCATGATAGTATGCTTCAAGGGCAGAGAAACCCTGTGTCTCTTAGGCAAAGAGAATTCCCTTTCTAACTTCCCCAATACTTACTATGCCTTTGTGAAGAAGAAGAAGAAGAAGAAGAAGAAGAAGAAGAAGAAGAAGAAGAAGAAGAAGAAGAAGAAGAAGGAGGAGGAGGAGGAGGAGGAGGAGGAGGAGGAGGAGGAGGAGGAGGAGGAGGAGGAGGAGGAAGAAGGAGGAGGAGGAAGGAGGAGGAGGAAGAAGGAGGAGGAGGAAGAAGGAGGAGGAGGAAGAAGGAGGAGGAGGAGGAAGAAGGAGGAGGAAGAAGGAGGAAGAAGGAAGAAGAAGAAGAAGAAGAAGAAGAAGAAGAAGAAGAAGAAGAAGAAGAAGAAGAAGAAGAAGAAGAAGAAGAAGAAGAAGAAGAAGAAGAAGAAGAAGAAGAAGAAGAAGAAAGAAGCACAAACCTTTTTATGTAGTTATGTAGTTGCTGGTTGGTAATTTTTTACTTTTTTGTCGTTTTTGTCTGTTTTTCGTAGTTGCTGGCTTTGTTTTTTGTTCCTTCTTTCTTGTTTGTTTTTTGTTTGTATTTTTCTTGTTATTGCTTTGTTGTTTTGTTTGTTATTGTTTTTATTTGTTACCTTTTTTTCTTAAGCTCTACCCGTGCCTTATAAATCTTAGATATTAACCCCTAATTAGATGGTTATCGGATTATTGGGTAATAATAGTTTCTCCTATTCCATAGGCAGTCTTTGTATCCTTTGAGGTGCAGAAGTTTAATATAGTCCCATTTGTTTATCTTTGCTCCACTTGTTTGGGGGGGGGTTGGGTCACACCCGGCAGCGCTCAGGGGTTACTCCTGGCTCTACACTCAGAAATCACTCCTGGCACGCTCGGGAGACCACATGGGATGCCGGGATTCGAACCACCGACGTTTTGCATGAAAGGCAAATGCCTTTCCTCCAAGCTCTCTCTCCGGCCCCTGTCAGTGATGTTTTATCCTTGAAGATGTCTTTCGCTTCAATGTCATAGAAAATTCTGCCTACATTTTCTTCTATGTACCTTATGGTTTCAGGTCTCATATCAAGGTCTGTAATCCATTTTGATTTGACTTTTGTGCATGGCATTAAAGAGAGGTCTGAGTTTTGTTTTTTTTTTTTCATTTAGCTGACCAATTTTCCCATCACCACTTGTTAAAGAAGCTTTATTTGCTCCACTTTGTATTTCCTGACCCTTTATCAAAGATTAATTGATCATAAACTCAAAAGTATGTTTCAGGATATTTAAGTCTATTTTATTAATCTGAAGGTCTGTCTTTATTCCAGTGCAATGCTATTTTAAATAATACTGCTTTGTAGTACAGTTTGAAGTTGGGGAAAGTGATGTCTCCCATTTTCTTTTTCCTAAGGATTGCTTTAGCTATCATAGTAGTTTATTGTTACATATGAATTTCAATAATGTTTGACTATTTCTTTGAAAAATATCATGCATATCCTTACAGGGATTGCATTAAATTTGTACATGCTGAGGCCAGCGAGGTGGCGCTAGAGGTAAGGTGTCTGCCTTGCAAGTGCTAGCCAAGGAAGGACCACGGTTTGATCCCCCGGCGTCCCATATGGTCCCCCCAAGCCAGGGGCAATTCCTGAGCACTAAGCCAGGAGTAACCCCTGAGCATCAAACAGGTGTGGCCCAAAAAAACAAAAAAAAATTGTACATGCTTTGTGAAATATTGCCATTTTAATTATAGTAATCCTCCCAATCCATATGCAGAGAATGTGTTTCCATTTCCTTGTGTCCTTTTTAATTCTTGAAGAAGTGTTTTGTTATTTTCTTTGCATAGACTTTTCACTTTTTAGTTAGGTTAATTCCAAGGCACTTGATTTTCTGAAGTACAACTGTAAATAGAACTTTTAAAAATCTCTCTTCTCTTTCATTTATTTGCATAGAGAAAATCCATAGTGTATGACATGCTTGATAACTTGTTGGATTCTATTTGCATATATTTTGTTAAGGACATTTGCATCTATGCTCATTAAGTATATTGACCTATAATTCTTTTTATGTTATTGTGTTTCTGTTCACTTTGGGTATCAATGGGATTTAACTTCATAGAAACTTAAAGTGTTTCTGTTTCTTCAATTTCCTGGTAAAGTCTGAAACGTATTAGCAGTAGATACTCTTTAAATGCTTGAAAGAATTTATTAGTGTATCTACCTGGGCCTGAGATTTTGATTTTAAAAAATACTTTGATCGCTATTTCAATTTCCACAACAGTGATAGGTCTGTTGGGGTATTCCAAATCATCTTGGTTCAGCTTTGCAAGGTTTGTTGTCCAGCATGTGGTCTGTGTCGGAGAATGTTTCATGTTCATTGTAGAAGAATACGTATTTGGTTTTGGGGAGATAAAAAACCAGCCACACACACACACTCCTACACACACGTATGCATGCACACTCATACCCCCTTTCTTCCATTTATTCTTTTAAAGCCAGTATATACTTGTTGAGTTTTAGCTTGGTTGATGGATCAAGAGCTGACAGAGCAGTGTTGAAGTCTCCAACCACTTTTGTGTTTCTATTGATGTCTTTTTTCAAGTCTATTAGCAATTGTTTTCAGTATTTTGCTGGACCTTCATTGGGTGCATTGATGTTTCAGAGTGGGACTTCTTCCTGTTGTACCTATCTCTTGGTTATTAAGATATAACCCTCTCTTGGACACGCGGAAATGGAAACACATACCATGCTCATGGATTGGCAGGATCAACATCATTAAAATGGCAATACTTCCAAAAGCATTGTACAGATTTAACGCGATTCCTCTAAAGATACCCATGACATTTTTCAAAGAAGTGGATCAAATACTTCTGAAATTCATCTGGAACAACAAACAACCTCGAATAGCTAAAGCACTCCTTGGGAAAAGGAATATGGGAGGCATTACTTTCCCCAATTTTAAGTTGTATTACAAAGCAACAGTTATAAAAACAGCATGGTATTGGAATAAAAACAGACCCTCAGATCAGTGGAATAGGCTTGAGTACTCAGAGAAGGCTCCTCAGACATATAACCACCTTGTTTTTGATAAAGGAGCAAAAAATCCTAAATGGAGCAGGGAAAGCCTATTCAACAAGTGGTGTTGGCACAACTGGTTAACCACTTGCAAAAAAGCGAACTCAGACCCCCAGCTAACACCATATACAAAGGTAAAATCCAAATGGATTAAAGACCTTGATATCAGAACTGAAACTATAAGGTATATAGAACAACATGTAGGTGAAACACTCCAGGACATTGAGACTAAAGGCATCTTTAAGGAGGAGACAGCACTTTCCAAGCAAGTGGAAGCAGAGATAAACAGATGGGACTATATTAAGCTGAAAAGCTTCTGCATCTCAAAGGAAATAGTGCCCAGAATACAAAGGCCACCCACTGAGTGGGAGAAATTATTCACCCAATACACATCAGATAAAGGGCTAATATCCAAAATTTACAAGGTACTGACAGAACTATACAAGAAAAAAACAACTAACCCCATCAAAAAATGGGGAGAAGAAATGAACAGACACTTTGAAAAAGAAGAAAGGCAAATGGCCAAAAGGCACATGAAAAGATGTTCAACATCACTAATCGTCAGGGAGATGCAAATCAAAACTACTATGAGGTACCACCTCACGCCACTGAGATTGGCACACATCACAAGAAAGGAAAACAAGCAGTGCTGGCGGGGATGTGGAGAGAAAGGAACTCTTTTTCACTGCTGGTGGGAATGCCGTCTAGTACAACCTTTATGGAAAGCGATATGGAGATTCCTTCACAAACTGGAAATTGAGCTTCCATACGATCCAGCTATACCACTCCTAGGAATATACCCAAGAAACACAAATATACAATACAAAAAACCCTTCCTTACTCCTATATTCATTGCAGCGCTATTTACAATAGCCAGACTCTGGAAACAACCAAGATGCCCTTCAACAGATGAGTGGCTGAAGAAACTGTGGTACATATACACAATGGAATACTATGCAGCCATCAGGAGAGATGAAGTCATGAAATTTTCCAATACATGGATGTACATGGAATCTATTATGCTGAGTGAAGTAAGTCAGAGGGAGAGAGAAAGACGCAGAATGGTTTCACTCATCTATGGGCTTTAAGAAAAATGAAGGACATTTTTAACAATATCTCAGAGACAAGAGAGATGAGGGCTGGTAGGTGCAGCTCAGGACATGCAGCTCATCACATAGAGTGATGAGTGCAGTTGCAGAGATGACTACACTGAAAACTATCATAAAATGTGAATGAATGAGGGAAGTAGAAAGCCTGTCTCGAGTACAGGTGTAGGGGGGTGGGGAGGAGGGAGATCTGGGAAATTGGTGGTGGGAATGTTGCACCGGTGAAGGGGGGTGCTCTTTACATGACTGTAATCATACAACTATAATCATGTTTGTAATCACGGTGTTTAAATAAAGATAAAAAAAAAAAAAGAAAAAGAAAAACCACATGATCATATCAAAAAAAAAAAAAAAAGATATAACCCTCTCTTTTATCACAGACTTTTGAGCCTGAGTTCTGTGTTCTCTGGTATTAGTATGTCTACCCAAGACCTTTAAGTGAATTGTTTACTCGAAGCATTGACCTCCAATCTTTGATTATTCAAATGTGTTTCTTGCAAGCAGCAAAAATGTTGGATTAAATTTTGATTCATTTTTCCACTCTGTATCTCTAATTGGAGCATTTAGTCCATTGACATAGAAAAAATTATTTTCATAGAATTTTGTGTTATCTTCTTTGTAGAACATTGATGTATTTGTGGGGTCTGTTGCAAAGCCTTCACTTACCATGATTCCATCTAGGGAAAGGGGGTTGGAGCAGGGGTTGCTGCAGAAAATAATACAAACCAGGCTAAGAGGGTGAGTAATTCATGACTGAGTAGCACTCTGCCTCATTGAATGAGAGAGAGAGAGCTGCCTGCCAGAACTGCAGATTTTATTGAGTACAAAGACCACCCCCAGACAAAAGAATAAGGACAGAAGGCCTAACCTAAGCCAGTTCCACCCAGGTATGCAAATAAAACAAAATGATAAGTAGGAAAAAGCTTTGTTTTGGGTGAAACCAAGTTGTAAACAAACAGATACAAAGAAACCAGGGATAATCTTTGTTTTGGGTGAAACCAAAGAGTAAACAAACAAATGATTTTAGTTTGGGGTGAAGTTTTAAATTGGGAACCACAGTTTGTCTTACCTTAAGTATCCTCTTCAGTTTTTTTTTTAAGGTTGGTTTGAGTTTATAAAGTTTAAAGAAGCTGTGTATTGTATCTTCAGAGCTGAATGAGAGTCTGAATGTTCTTGGTGAAGTGTTGATTTTGCTGACATTTTTTTCTTTTTTTTTTTTTAATAGATCTTTATTTAAGCACCATGAGTACAAGCATGTTTGTAGTTGAACTTCAGTAATAAATAGAATACCCCCTTCACCAGTGCAACATTCCCACCACCAATGCCCTCCCTTCTTCCCCACCCCTACCTATATTGGCGACAGGCATTCTACGTCTTTTATTCTTTAACATTGTCATGCTAGTTGTTAGTGTAGTTATTTCCCTAATAGCATTCACCACTCTTTGTGGTGAACTTCAAATTGTAAGCTGGCCTTTCCGGCCCTTCTATCCCTTAACTCTATTGTCTCTGAGCCTTATTACAGTAATGTCTTTAATTTTTTTTTAAACCCATAGATGAGTGAGAATATTCTGTGTCTATCTCTCTCCCTCTGACTTATTTCACTCAACATATTAGATTACATGTACATTCACATATAGGAAAATTTTATGACTTTATCTATCCTGTCAGCTGCATGATATTCTATTGTGTTTATGTACCACAGTTTCTTTAGCCATTCATATGTTGAAGGGCATCTTGGTTGTTTTCAGAATCTGACTATTGTAAATAGCCCTGCAATGAATATAGGTGTGAAGGAGGGATTTTTGAATTATATTTTTGTGTTCCTAGAGTATATCCCCAGGAGTGATATAGCTGGATCATATAAGAGCTCAATTTCTAATTTTTTTTGAGAAATCTCCATATTGTTTTCCATAAAGACAGGACTAGATGGCATTCCCACAAACAGTGAATGAGAATTCCTTTCTCTTCACATTCCTGCCATTACTGATTGTTCTTGTTCTTTGTGATATGTGCCAGTCTCTGTGGTTGTTGACTTCTTTTTTCACTTTATCAGACCACTGCCTTCTGGCCTGGAAAGTTGCTTTTAATACATATTCTGTAAATCTTAAAGATGCTTCTTTGTATGTAATTTTTTTTTACCTTGCTGCTTTCTGTATTCTACCTCTTCTATGGTTTTCATTATTGTGACTAGGGGTTCCATGGGATGTTTTTATTTAGGTCTCTGTTGATACTCTTCTGGCATCCAAGGTGTGGGTACAAGGGCTCTTCAGCTCTGGAACTAAGTTCTCAGCAATCAGATCTTTGGCTAATGTTTCTTCATAAAGGTGTTCTTCCTGGTTCTCTGGGAACCCAATGATTCTTAGGTTGTTTCTGAATGTATCTCAAAGTTCTATTGTCATCTGTTCATTTATTTTGAGAAATTTTTTAATCTTACATTTATTTATTTTAAGACTCTTTTCCATTTTTTCTGTTATCTTAAGGTGTTATGCAGCTTATCTTCAAGCTCACTGATTCTGTTCTCCATAGCTGTTACTCTGTTGATGAAGGCTTCCAGTGAGTTTTCCATTTTACCTGAAAGATATTCAGTTCTGTAATTTCTGTTTGAAGTTTTCTCATTCCTACTCATATCCTCTTGAGTCTTATTGGCTGTCCATTCCATGGTTTCTTTGACTACCTTGAACATTCTCAACATTTTTTTATAAAGATCTATCAGGGAGACTATAGATGGCTGGTACTGGATAAATCTTTAGAATTACCATCTTTGCTCAAAAAATGTGGTTGGGTTCTGCCTTGCTCTCTCATTGTGACCATTACAGTGCTGTGTTATTTTTAATGTGTTGCAGTGTAGCTCATTGATTAGAAATATTGTGGAGTGAGTGAGAAATGGCTGCATGTGGGGGTTTTCAGGCAGAGTGCTGATTGCTGTACCTGCAAAGTCTCCACCGGACTGTGCTTCTTCTGAGGAACTGAGCACCGGAAGGGAGCCCTGTCCTACCCTTCTCTGTCTTTCCTGAACTCTGGAAGCTCTCCTCAGAGCCCTGGGAAGCGAACCCCAAAGAAACTACATTCGGAAGCTACCCAGCGAGCCAGTGAGTGAGTGAGAAATGGCTGCATGTGGGGGTTTCCAGGCAGAGTGCTGATTGCTCTACCTGCAAAGTCTCCACCGGGCTGTACTTCTTCTGAGGAACTGAGCACCAGAAGGGAGCCCTGTCCTACCCTTCTCTGTCTTTCCTGAACTCTGGAAGCTCTCCTCAGAGCCCTGGGAAGTGAACCCCAAAGAAATTACATTCGGGAGCTACCCAGCGAGCCAGTGAGTGAGTGAGAAATGGCTGCATGTGGGGGTTTCCAGGCAGAGTGCTGATTGCTCTACCTGCAGAGTCTCCACCGGGCTGTGCTTCTTCTGAGGAACTGAGCACCGGAAGGGAGCCCTGTCCTACCCTTCTCTGTCTTTCCTGAACTCTGGAAGCTCTCCTCAGAGCCCTGGGAAGCGAACCCCAAAGAAACTACATTTGGAAGCTACCCAGCGAACCAGAAACTGAGCACCTGAAGGGAGCCCTGTCCTACTCTTCTCTGTCTTTCCTAAACTCTGGAAGCTCTCCTCAGAGCCCTGGGAAGCGAACCCCAAAGAAACTACATTAGGGAGCTACCCAGCGAGCCAGTGAGTGAGTAAGAAATGGCTGGATGTGGGGGTTTTCAGGCAGAGTGCTGATTGCTCTACCTGCAGCGTCTCCACCCGGCTGTGCTTCTTCTGAGGAAACTGAGCACCGGAAGGGAGCCCTGTCCTACCCTTCTCTGTCTTTCCTGAACTCTGGAAGCTCTCCTCAGAGCCCTGGGAAGCGAACCCCAAAGAAACTACATTCGGAAGCTACCCAGCAAGCCAGTGACTCTCCTCAGAGTCCTGGGAAGTGAACCCCAAAAATACAGCATTCTGAAGCTGCCCAGAGAGCGAGTGAAAACTACGCCTGACCAGTGGGGCCCGACTGTGAAAAACTGTGAGTGCTGCCTGTGTGTGTCTCTCTGCTATCCTGTTGCGTGAACCTCCTGAGAGTGGGCTGAAAAGAGGCTCCAGAAGGCACTTAGCTCCACTTCGCTACGCAGCCGTGTGCTCTTTCTAAAAAAAGAACACCATCACAAGAAGAAAAAAACCACACTAAGAACTGTGCTGGATCACAGAAGCAAGAATTTCTCTCCAGACTGTCTTCTCTGTTGCGTGCTTGGGCCTAAGATTTGATCCTGTGTGAGGCTTCATCCACGGAGGACTCCCCTACCTTGGAGGCAAGTCGGCCATCCAGAAAGGGCGGAGCCAGAGAAGTGCGTTGCCTGCATCATATAACCAATGAATGCCACCACAACACGTAGAAAAACCCACAATACAAGTGTGACAATGGGGAAACAACGCAGGCCAGCATCAGACATAGAGAATGAAGATGACAATTCTGATGACCAGTTAACGACCAACCAACTAATCAATCTCTCAGATAAGGACTTTAGAGTGGCAATATGGAATATACTCAAAGAACTCAAAGAAACCATGAATAGAATAGAACAGAACACTAATAAGAATCAAGAAAATATGAAGACAGAAATCACAAAACTCCAAACTGAAATAACATGTCAAATAACAGGCCTGAAAAAATCAGTAAACGAAGTGAATGACAAAATGGATAAGCTCTGGGACAGGGTATCAGAAGCTGAGAATAGACTTGGTGCTGTGGAAGATGAGATACATAACAATTCCATACAACAGGAGAGATTGGGAAAAAAACTTAAAACAAATGAACAGACAATGGAAAAATTAGTCAAAGAATGGGAACAGATGAAAATAGAGGTCTATGATAAGATCAACAGAAACAACTTAAGAATCATTGGAGTCCCAGAGACCCAGGAAGAAAATTTCCAGGAAGAATCAACGGTCAAGAACATCATTAAAGAGAAACTCCCAGAGCTAAAGAATATAGGTGATCAAATCCTGCATGCTCGAAGAGTACCAACCAAAAGAGACCCCAGAAAAACCACCCCAAGACACATCCTAGTCACAATGACAAATCCCACAGATAGAGACAGAATTCTGAAAACAGCAAGATCAAAAGGGGAAATTACGTTCAAGCAAGCATCCTTGAGATTTACAGCAGACCTGTCACCAGAAACACTCAATGCCAGAAAGCAGTGGTGGGATATTGTGACAAGACTGAATGAAATGAATGCTTCACCTAGAATACTGTACCCAGCAAAACTCACTTTCCGGTTTGACGGAAGAATACATGGTTTCACAGACAAAAAACAGCTCAGAAACTTTACAGACTCAAAACCAGTCATAAGAGAAAAACTGAAAGACCTAATCTAAGACAAGACTGACCAAAAGACACACCAAATTTCGATATAAAGATGGCATTAAATCCCAGGACAATTCTTTCTCTCAACGTCAATGGACTAAATGCACCAGTTAAGAGACACAGAGTGGCTAAATGGATCAAAAAACTCAATCCAACCTTCTGCTGCCTACAAGAAACGCACCTGAATAGTCAGAACAAACATAGACTCAAAATAAAAGGCTGGAGAAAAGTTATCCAAGCAAACAACACCCATAAAAAAGCTGGAGTGGCCATACTAATATCAGATAATGCAAACTTTATACTCAGGAAGGTTGTAAGGGACAAAGATGGATATTTTATATTAATCAAGGGGTATGTAGAGCAGGAAGAAATAACTCTCCTAAACATATATGCACCAAATGAGGGGCCAGCAAAATATTTAAAACAACTGTTGACAAATCTGAAAAACAATATCAATAACAACACAATAATTGTGGGGGACCTCAACACTGCTTTGTCAACACTGGATAGGTCAACCAGACTGAAACCCAATAAGAATATACTAGACCTGAGGAGAGAAATGGAAGAAAGAGGCCTAGTGGATATATATAGGACACTCCATCCCCAGAAACCTGGATACACATTCTTCTCCAATGTACATGGGACATTCCCCAGGATAGACTACATGCTGGCACATAAAACATACCTCCATAAGATCAAGAGGATAGAAATTTTGCAGACTACCTTCGCTGACCACAAGGCTCTGAAATTATTTGTAAATTCCAAAGGGACTCAGAAGAAAAACTTTAACACCTGGAAGTTAAACAGCCTCATACTCAATAACCAGTGGGTCCGAGATGAAATCAAGAAGGAAATCAAAAGGTTCCTAGAAACAAATGACAATAAAGACACAAACTATCAGAACTTATGGGACACAGCAAAAGCAGTACTGAGAGGAAAATTTATAGCTTTGCAAGCACACATCAGGAAGGAAGAAGGAGCTTACCTGAGTAGCTTAATGACACAGCTAATAGAACTAGAAAGTACTCAACAAAAGGACCCAAAAATAGGAAGACAGAAGGAAATAACAAAGCTGAGAGCAGAAATCAACGAAGTGGAAACTCAAAAAACAATCCAAAAGATCAACGAAAGCAGAAGTTGGTTCTTCGAAAAAATAAACAAGATTGATAGACCACTGGCAAACCTAACAAAGAAAGAGAGAGAGAGAAACTTGATAACTCGTATTAGGAATGAAAAAGGAGAGATCACTACTGATATGACAGAGATTCAAAGGGTAATCAGAAACTACTTTGAAAAACTCTATGCCACTAAAAATGAGAACCTGGAAGAAATGGATAAATTCCTGGACTCTTATAATCTTCCACGGTTGAAAGAAGAGGATGTAGCATATTTAAACACCCCCATCACCATTGATGAAATAAAAATGGTAATCAAATGTCTGCCCAAAAACAAAAGCCCAGGCCCAGATGGATTCACTAATGAATTCTATCAAACTTTCCAAGAGGAACTACTACCAATCCTGGCAAGACTCTTTCATGAAATTGAACAAGTGGAAACACTCCCAAATAGCTTTTATGAAGCCAACATCACCTTGATACCTAAACCAGACAGAGATGCTACGAAAAAAGAAAATTACAGACCAATATCGCTGATGAATGCAGATGCAAAGATCCTCAACAAAATCCTGGCAAATAGGATTCAATACCTCATTAAGAAGATCATCCACTACGATCAAGTAGGTTTCATCCCAGGAATGCAAGGATGGTTTAACATCCATAAGTCTATCAACATAATACACAACATCAACAACAAAAAAAATAAAAACCACATGATTATATCAATAGATGCAGAGAAAGCATTTGACAAGGTCCAACACCCATTCTTGATCAAAACTCTCAGCAAGATGGGAATGGAAGGAACCTTTCTCAATATAGTGAAGGCCATCTACCACAAGCCAGTGGCAAATATTATCCTCAATGGAGAAAAACTAAAAGCCTTCCCTCTAAATTCTGGCACAAGACAAGGCTGTCCTCTCTCACCACTCCTATTCAACATAGCACTGGAAGTACTTGCTATAGCGATTAGGCAAGAAAAAGATATCAAGGGAATCCAGATAGGAAAGGAAGAAGTCAAGCTCTCACTGTTTGCAGATGACATGATGCTCTACTTAGAAAACCCTAAAGACTCTACCAAAAAGCTTCTAGAAACAATAGACTCATATAGCAAGGTGGCAGGCTACAAAATTAACACACAAAAATCAATGGCCTTTCTATACACCAATAGTAATAAGGAAGAAATAGACATTAAGAAAACAACCCCATTCACAATAGTGCCACACAAACTCAAATATCTTGGAATCAACTTGACTAAAAATGTGAAAGACCTATACAAAGAAAACTATAAAACTCTGCTCCAAGAAATAAGAGAGGACACGCGGAAATGGAAACACATACCCTGCTCATGGATTGGCAGGATTAACATCATCAAAATGGCAATACTCCCCAAGGCATTATACAGATTCAACGCTATCCCCCTAAAGATACCTATGACATTCTTCAAAGAGGTAGATCAGGCACTTTTGAAATTTGTTTGGAACAATAAACACCCTATAATAGCTAAAGCAATCATTGGGAAAAAGAATATGGGAGGAATTACTTTCCCCAACTTTAAACTTTACTACAAAGCAATAGTTATCAAAACAGCATGGTATTGGAATAAGGACAGACCCTCAGATCAGTGGAATAGGCTTGAATACTCAGAAAATGTTCCCCAGACATACAATCACCTAATTTTTGATAAAGGAGCAGGAAATCCTAAATGGAGCAAGGAAAGCCTCTTCAACAAGTGGTGTTGGCAAAACTGGCTAGCCACTTGCAAAAAATTGAACTTAGACCCCCAGCTAACATCATGTACGAAGGTAAAATCCAAATGGATTAAAGACCTCGATATCCGACCCCAAACCATAAGATATATAGAACAACACATAGGCAAAACTCTCCAGGACATTGAGACTTCAGGCATCTTCAAGGAGGAAACTGCACTCTCCAAGCAAGTGAAAACAGAGATTAACAGATGGGAATATATTAAGTTGAGAAGCTTCTGCACCTCAAAGGAAATAGTGCCCAGGATACAAGAGCCACCCACTGAGTGGGAGAATCTATTCACCCAATACCCATCAGACAAAGGGCTAATCTCCAAAATATACAAGGCACTGACAGAAATTTACAAGAAAAAAACATCTAACCCCATCAAAAAATGGGGAGAAGAAATGAACAGACACTTTGACAAAGAAGAAATACAAATGGCCAAAAGACACATGAAGAAATGCTCCACATCACTAATCATCAGAGAGATGCAAATCAAAACAACAATGAGATACCACCTCACACCACAGAGAATGGCACACATCACAAAGAATGAGAACAAACAGTGCTGGCGGGGATGTGGAGAGAAAGGAACCCTTATCCACTGCTGGTGGGAATGCCGTCTAGTTCAACCTTTATGGAAAGCAATATGGAGATTCCTCCAAAAACTGGAAATCGAGCTCCCATACGATCCAGCTATACCACTCCTAGGAATATACCCTAAGAACACAAAAATACAATACAAAAATCCCTTCCTTACACCTATATTCATTGCAGCACTATTTACCATAGCAAGACTCTGGAAACAACCAAGATGCCCTTCAACAGACGAATGGCTAAAGAAACTGTGGTACATATACACAATGGAATATTATGCAGCTGTCAGGAGGGATGAAGTCATGAAATTTTCCTATACATGGATGTACACAGAATCTATTATGCTGAGTGAAATAAGTCAGAGAGAGAGAGAAAAACGCAGAATGGTCTCACTCATCTATGGGTTTTAAGAAAAATGAAAGACATTCTTGCAATAATAAATTTCAGACACAAAAGAGAAAAGAGCTGGAAGTTCCAGCTCACCTCAGGAAGCTCACCACAAAGAGTGATGAGTTTAGGTAGAGAAATAACTACATTTTGAACTGTCCTAATATTGAGAATATATGAGGGAAATGTAGAGCCTGTTTAGGGTACAGGCGGGGGTTGGGTGGGGAGGAGGGAGATTTGGGACTTGGGTGATGGGAATGTTGCACTGGTGATGGGTGGTGTTCCTTTTATGACTGAAACCCAAACACAATCATGTATGTAATCAAGGTGTTTAAATAAAAAAAAATGAAATATTGTGCAGCTATAGAGCAAAGCAGAGTATCCTTGCTCTTCTTACCTGGGTGTAAAAAATGACTCTTTTAAAAAAAAATACTTTATTTAAGCATCTTGGTTATAAAGTTATAAAGAAAGTCCCATTCTTTTTAATAATCATGACATTTGAACCTGAGGCCTCAGTATTACTAGATCTGCATACAGAAAGTTGAGTTTAATGGCCTAAAATTCATAAATTTATAAACTTGGTTATAACAGTTGTTTTTATTTCCACCAATACAAAGTTGATCATGATAAAAATGTTTTTTCTGAGTCACAAAGAAACCCTGCCTCTAGTTTATCTGCTTGCCTAAGTATTTTGGGACTGTGCCTGGTTGTAGAACAATTCTGTGAGACCTAATTAGAATGAATACACTTCAGACTCACATTTCACCTCCCTGCCAGAGATATGCCAGAATTCAAGCACATGTTCACTTGGCCCTCAAGCAATTCTCTATCATAATTTCCAAATCCAGAAAATCCCATCTAACTTGGACAGGAAGCAGTATATTCAAGTTGGGCCCTCACAGGATTTCACTGATGCCTTATCACTCACCTAATTTACTAGAGTATAATAAGGCTTTGGAACAGTTCTAATTTCACTGCTTCCTGCCTGGCAACTCTTCTAAAGTTTAAACAAGTCAAACTTTCAGTGTATGTGAGTGGTGAGGAAGTTGGGTTTGGAAGGTTAACCTGTCTGCAGGAGTATCATTTGTTATTGAGTAAAGCCCCTTCCAACTTCTCATCCACCTGGATTCTCAGATGATACCCCTTCTTGCTTTGAAAGGTTAGAGGTGATTACAAGCCTCAAAATAAATCACAGCTTCTTATGTGCAAGATAAATTAGTGTTAATAATAGCATTTAAATCACAGAAAGTCAATAAAGAAAAATTGCAGCTTCTTAAAATCTTGGCACCTTTAACACATCTCCTACTTCCTCTTTGCGTTTTGATAAGTACCCCAAATACACCAATAACTATAGGGGATCTCCCTCAACCCGGTCCCATTCTTTTTAATAATCATGACACTTGAACCTGAGGCCTCAGTATTACTAGATCTGCATACAGAAAGGTGAGTTTAATGGCCTAAAATTCATAAACTCAGTTTGCTCCCTAATTGTTTCTATAGTTCTTAGATGCTGGTTTTCAGCAACTTGGTGAGAGCCCATAGAACAAGTTGGGATCATATTAAGTCTGGTATAAGGCATCCAACTTTCTAATTAATATTTGAGTGTGGCAACCCACATCATAAACATGCATCTAGGGGTAGAACGCTCCTGAATTATCACTGTGACTTTGATTTTTATGTCTCTGGAGGTCAGAGTTATCTGTGTTAGCTATGGGATGATGTCATCTGCATAAGAAGTGTGAGAAGCAGGAAACAACATATGCAATGCTTGGTGGCTGACCCCCTGACCTCCTTCTCATTATGGCCCTCTCCTTGGGAACTTTGAGGGATTAGAACAACCTCCTCTTTACAGAAAGACTTTACCCAAGGTTTTGAAAAAATTCAACAAGCAAAATACTCTTTTGATGCTCCACAAAGAAAACTCTTACCCTTGGTTTAGCAAGTTCAGTATCAGCAACTTTACATAAAAGAGACAAGACATTGGAATTTCTGTTCCTTTGAGGACAAAAGACAAAAATCAACACCTGCAAAAAGAACTGATTCATTGATTTTATTTAAAACTTGGGGTTCTTTTTCTACACAGAATATGAACATATATTTATTTTTCTTCCCTATAGTGATACCTACATACATTACCCAGACCTGGCTGACATCCACCCAGACAGTGGGTGTTTATTTTTTGGACACAGTTATACCTACCATCTTCTTAAGAAAAACATAATAAGTTTCAGGATTTCTGTAAACTTTTTCTTGGACCCTGCATAAATTCTCATCTGGGCTGTCTTCTGGCAGTCCCTAGCATTCCCTCCCATGCAAAAATAAAGACCTATCCCTCAGTAGCTTGTCCAAAATTCTTTTTTTTATGGATCTAATCCCGTGGGTTAAGCACCATTTTTCATTTAGTTCCTGGAGATATAAGGAATACAAGAGCTGCCAAAATAACAGTAAAGAAGAAGCTGATCTTAACTCACAAATTTAAACATGGATCAATGTAACTGAATTTATTTCCCTCAACTCTAATACCAAAGCCCTGTTGTTTAATCCTCCCTTAGATTTTCTCCACCCCATTCCCAAGACAAGCTTCTAAAAGGCTTATTAGTCTGAGGTTTTCCAGAAATTCTCCTTCCTTTTTCAATAAGACTCAAATAGGGAATAGACCACAACTAGTAGGCCTGCTTTGACTAAACCAGATTTTTGGTGGCTTCCAGTCCTTCTTAAGATGGGTAAGGCAATTAAGGACACATGTGTTAATCTGGACTGAGCATATGGGGCTAAGTCCTAGGTATAAATGATCCTAACTTTATTCTTTATTTTTGTTTTGGTGCCATACCTGGCAATGCTCAGAAGTTACTCATAGCTATGTCTTCAGGGATCACTCCTTGTGGTGCTCAGGGCACACTGATAGGGGGCCAGAAGATTGAATACAGTTCTGACCCATACAAATCAAGTGTCCTACTAACTATAGTTTAGTTTGTGCTCCATCCCTGGTTTTATACTGCATGGCCAGATTGCTTTATAAAATTTTGGGGCCAGTAAAACAATGGTCCTTGATTTCCCAAGACCTCCCAACATTGGCATCTCATTTTTCTCAGCAAATGGTGCTAATGTGTATTCCCTTTTGGCTTGAGTTTTCCTGGTCATGAGTGCCTATGTTGTTGATCATTTTCTCCCATTCTGGCTATGGTCAGTTTTCATTCTATGAATTTTTGGGTCCTGTCTATGACTCATTTCCTTACATTGTTCTTTTTTTTTTTTTTTAACTGTTATCTTCCAAGATTTTTTTTGTATATTTTAAATGTTCTTTTGGTAGTGTTTTCTCTAATTTTTTTATTTGAAAACATTGGAAACTGAAAATATTATGTGAATACACATTTGCCAATAAGCGACTTATACATATGATCTCTCTATAACAATATAAATATATCAATGTATTTTGAAAATATATTTAAAAGTAAATTCTATTTAAAAGTAAGTGACATTTATACTCTACCACAAAATTTTTCCATGTAAAATACCTAGGAATAAAGTTATTTTTCTACATAAACCATAATATAATATTCCACTCAGTAAATTGAACTTTAATTTAGAGTTCATAGTGTATACTCCCCACTTGACTCAATAATATTTGGTACGATAAAAAGAAAATCTATTCTGTCATCTATAAAATCTTATTTCTGCAGTCCACTTAACAAAGTGTTTAATTTTTATGTCATCAAATATGTTTTATTTTCTAAAGGAGAGAGGGCTTTGAGTATCTTAAGTTTTTGGCTTTTCCCAAATACAAAGATAACTTTAAACTATCAAAGATATATTTCAACTGTTTTCCTCGTTTGTTAAATAGTTTCATCTTTCAAACTTAGTTCTTGAATCGAAAAAGGGTTCTCCTAGATCCAGGGTGAAAAGCAGGACCTGGCATTTTTCCCAGAGTGAGTGATTTTTCCAATGTCATTTAAAAAATAATCTCTCTTTCCCAGCTACATGAGGTCTCTGTTACACACCACTTTCCAGGCATGGGGCCCTGTCTCCACACTCTCTCTTTTCCATTTATCATTTTCCCCTGTTCTTACACAGAAACTGACTAAAGCTATGCCACATTTTCTCGATCTTTCAGTCTGATAAATCAGATTATGTCATTTGGCTTTTAATTTTAAATTTTGACAGATATTGAGAAATTTTCATTCTTTTGTATAAAATTCAGTTCTAGGTGTCTTCAGTTCCTCAAATATTTTGCCCAGAGCAAAATGTAAAACCCTGAGAAGCAGCTGTTCTGGCACAAAGTACCAAGGCAAGAGTCCATTCCTGGGAACTCAGTCCAGACCATTCCACACAAAAGGCCAACAAGAAATTGAAAGCAAATATATATGAGAAGATGTGGCCTCCGGCTGCCCCCCACAGCCTTCTCTCTCCTTCTTTCCGGACCCCAGGGTTACCCCTGGCCACCGGTCCAGGGTGCCAGCAAGGTGGGTGACAGGGAGGAGTTTAAAGATGACTCTAGGCCTCCCCTATCCCCCACCCTGCACCAGAGGGTGGATTGGGGGAGGGGACTGGTGAACTTCCCTTTCCACTAATCCCCATTCTCAAACCGCATGGGGGCAATAGTGAATAGTAAAATTTATATAGATTAATAGAATATCATATAGTTTAATAGGATTTTATAGGATATAGTTTAATAGGATTAATAGGATATCAGTTAATTTAATCCACTTTGCATTATACAGTATAGCTAGTTAAATATGACATCATAGGGGATCATCTATGTTTACAATATACAGAATGTCTATGTTTTATTATTCCCTTCCCCCATTGGCTCATCATCTTACATTGGCTCATTTCTAGTCCTTTACTCTCACCCCCACTGTCTATTACCCCACATGTAACCACCTTTACCCTCAGCTCTTCGCTCCTTATGAAGCAGATTATTATCCTCACTCAAGCTAACTGCCAGCAAGCTCCCAAAATGAAAAAAATAGACTCTCAGCCCAAGAAGAAACCAAAATTCTGTTCCTATCAATCTATTATCAACAGACTCCTATCCTCCACCTCCCTTCACTGGGGTACCTGTGCTTGCTACTATAATCAGTTTTTGAGAAGCCCCCACTCAAAGACATTTCCTGATATGGGACTGCTGGAAGTAGTTTACAGACTGACTCCAAATGGCTAAATCACAGACCAAAGTGGTGTCCCGGAATCAACTTTTGTTTTGTTTTTAACACTGTCATGGCTTTATTCAAAACACAGTTGCACAAAAGTATTAACTTCAAAGATTTTAAAGGAGAGTTTTGATGATTTAACACTATACTGCCATACAAAGAGCATTAAAAACTTCTACAAAATTTAAAACCCACCCATACTTATTTGCATGAAAATACCACCCACAAGTCTTAAAAAGTTATCTGGAGGTTCTAAACGTTTGTTTTCCAAGCAAAAATCTTTGAGATTACATAACATGATGATTGATAAAGACAATGATTATATTTAACTTTAAAAAAAGTATTTTATAATCAATTTGGTATACAGTGCAATGAGAATACTTCGAAAACTGGGCATTTCAACTGGTTAAAAGGAAAAAAAATACTAGCTTTTGGTTATTTCCATCCTCCCACTAAATATATCCCAGGAGCTTGAGTTAAGTCAGCTGTGTATCTTTCTTATTATCCATAAATAACTGCAAAGTTTTTACTTTAAAACCCCCAAGTCATACACTTAAAACTAAATAAGAAGTATATTTAGTAATTTAGATGTATGCCAATGTGGAAGGATAACTTCACTTAACTTGACTTTAACTTTAACAACAATTAAAAACATTTAGATGCCAAAATTCAAAAGCCTTGACTATGAAGCCACCACACAAGGTGGACTTATCTTTCCAGAGTGCTTCGCAATCACATTCAGGAGCCATGTAAGGAAACACACACACTAATCCCAAATAGTTGTTTTTACATGGCCTTTTATTTGAAAAATTAATTTTAATAATGATATAGTTTCAAATATTTTTCTAATTGTTCAATATATTCCAATTAAATGTTTTATCTGATAATACTTATCAACGGAGGGGCCAGAGAGCACAGCGGTGGGGCATTTGCCTTGCATGTGACCAACCAAAATGGTTCAAATCCCGGTATCCCATATGGTCCCCCTTGCCTGCCAGGAGTGATTTCTGAGTGCAGAGACAGGAGTAACCCCTGAGCACCACAGGGTGTGACCCAAAAACAAAACAAAACAAAAGCAAAAACTTATCAACAGGCAATTTTCCAAAGAGTCTCATTCACTTTTCTTTCTTCATCCTACTGATAATCTGTACATAAAGCTACCCAAAAAATATTCACCAAGAAAGTAGTTTGTCATGTGAACTGCACTAATAATAACATATACATCTCAGACACTACATTTCTTTCATTTGATTCAATTAAAACTGAGATAGACGTGAAAAGAATGTTTGACGTGTAATATTTTCCTGGGCTTCCATAAGTTGCTAAAATAAATTTGAGTGAAAGAAAGGAATGTGATCATAAGGAAATTGTTGAACAGAAAACAAAGTGGACATACTTAGAAACAACACAACCATTGGAATATGCTCTTTAGCTTGGAGAAGGGCTGAATGCTTTCTCTGAACTTAGCAGAAGTAACATTTTTCTTCAAAAATAAAATCTTATTAGCCACCTTCTTATAAGGTTTCAGAAGCCTCCACAAACTCTAAACTCCATCTATTCTGCACCTATATCGGTTTCCAAGATACCGACAAAAAACAAACAAACAAACACCCAATATCTTTGGACAACACGCTTCTCAAAAAAGCGCCGCTGCCTTCGAAGTAAATTGCTCTGAGTTCTTCTTTAAAAAAAATAAATCACTAACTTATCATTCAAGAAACTTTTCTTATTTTAGCCAATTGCGACTTCTGCTAATTTATAAATAACTTTAAATCCTTATACAGGAAATGTACCATACTATGTCTGTGCAAAGTGAGATAATGTTTTCATTATGGGCTAAAAATGACTATTACAATAACTTCTTCTTCCCCTTCTTCAACATAGTCATCGTCATCATCTTCTTCATCCTGAATTTCTTCTTTCATCAAATAGGAGAGGTCCGCTTTCTCTTCTCCCTCTCCCAATTCCCAGCCTTCGTCATCATCATTGTCATCGTCATCATTCTCTTCATCGTCATCTTCCTCACAACCTTCCTCACATTCATATCCTGAGCCAGCTTCATCTTCGTCTTCCTCATCTCCATCCTCCTCCTCCTCATCCTCTGTGTCTGGAGCTTCATTATCCTCCTGATCAAATCCATCTAAGTATGTGATTTGCTCTGGGCAGATCTTCTGCATCTCCATGGCTGCCTCCACCTGCATGGGCACCAAGGCTGGCACCGGAATGAATGGTTGGACGGAGGGAAGACGCGGACGCACTGGCCCCAAGGCAGCAACTCGCACCTGCGGCCTTTGCCTCACCTCACCTCGCCCCGCACACCGCTCCCTCGCTCGCTCCCCCCCCCCAACTATTTTAAAACATAAAAGGAAATGTGTATCTCCTTTGTATATCTTAGATGTATTCCCTTAACATCTATAAATCTTTTTGAATATCCTCTTATATAGTGACAATTTTGCCCACTGTTTTTTTTTTTTATTATTTGTTTGTTTGCTTTTCCCCCCTTTGGAATCTGTTCAATAGATAATGCTTGTAGAAGAGTATCTCTGTTTAGAATTCATGTTAGAACCAAGTTATGAGGAATGTTGGACTTGTTCCCTTGGCCCCCAGATGCACCAACAATACCTTGTGGCATTGTTTCTCTTTTGCATAGGCACATTAAAATGGGAAAATATTACATATGCAAACAAGTTTTTATCTAAAGAGATGGGAACACAAATTTTGTAATGCGTTTAGTCCTTATACCCTGAACAGTGACATAATGATTTGGCTTAGGCCTCAGAAAAATGGGCATTGCCCATACACCCCTGAACAATGGATACCAACTATGGAAACAACCACAATTGTCTATAACATTACCACGATGCAAACCTCTACAAGGGAAGACCCCAACACTGCTCTGGCATTGACTTACTCCAGAGTGCTCTCAACACCCAGACGACTTAGCAACAACATGCTTGCAGGGCAGGTCTCTCTGCATCTAATGGTGAGGTGAAACTAGAGGATGCTCCACATCAGCCTGACTTAAATGAAGGAAATGCACATAATTCATAACCTTTAAATATAGAAACCTGACACCTACAAAAACTGAAGTGCGTAAAAGTTTCACCGGGACCATGAAGAATGAATGATTCAGGGGTTGGGCAAACTGATATGCCTGGAGCCCAGAGTCGGTCTTTTGCCAACAAACTTCAAGAGTGAGGCCTTCTTGTAATCAGGCCAAGGATTTTTTTTCCTTTTTCCCTATATTTTGCTGGGCCTATGCAAACAATGGCGATTGCCACTTTCACACCTTTACTACTGTATTTTTTTTAACACTTACCTTTTAAGAAAGAAGAAAAAAAAACAGCTTACTGAACTTAAAAAAGTAATTGTAGTAGAATGCCTGTCTCGAATACAGGCAGGGGATAGGAAGGGGGGGCAGTCAGTGGGGGTGAGATCGTTGCACTGGTGAAGGGGGGTTGTTCTGTTTATGACTGAAACCCAACTACAATCATGTCTGTAATCATGGTGCTTAAATAAAGATTTTTTTTTTGGTTTTTCGGGCCACACCCGTTTGATGCTCAGGGTTTACTCCTGGCTAAGTGCTCAGAAATTGCCCCTGGCTTGGGGGGATCATATGGGACTCCAGGGGATCGAACTGTGGTCCTTCCTTGGCTAGCGCTTGCAAGGCAGACAGCTTACCTCTAGCACCACCTCTCCGGCCCCTTAAATAAAGAATTTAAAATAAAAAAAAAAGAAAGAAATAATTCAAAGGGAGAGAGAGTCATACACAGAATAGTCTCACTTATCTATGGGTTTTAAGAAAAATAAGGCATTATTGTAATAATGCCCAGAGATGAGGCCGGAAGGACCAGCTCACAATATGAAGCTCACCTCAAGGAGGGGTGAGTGCAGTTAGAGAAATGACATACTAACAACTAGCATGACAGTGTTAATGAGTGAGAGAAGTAGAATGCCTGTGTTGAATACATGCAGGGTGTGTGGGTGGAGGGAGATAGGGTGCACTAGTGGTGGGAATGTTGCACTGGTGAAGGGATGTGTTCTTTTTGTGACCGAAACCCAACTACAGTCATGTTTGTAATTATGGTGTTTAAATAAAGATATAAAAAATAAAGTAAAATTATAAATTCTATTCTAAAGTTCTAAAATTCTAAATTCTAAAGTTCTAAATTTCTAAATTCTACATTCCATTACAAAATTTTAAATTCTAAGATTCTAAAGTTCTTAATTCTATTCTAAAATTCTAAATTTCTAAAATTCTAAATTCTTAAATTCTAAATTTCTAAAATCTATTTAAATTCTAAAATTCTAAATTCTAAAATTCTAAGGTTCTAAATTCTATTCCAAAATTCTAAGATTCCAAATTCTAAATTTCTGAAATTCTAAATCCTGTTCTAAAATTTTAAAATTCTAAATTCTATTCTAAAATTCTAAATTCTACATTCCATTCCAAAATTCTAAATTCTAAAATTCTAAGATTCTAAATTTCTAAAATTCTAAATTCCATTCTAAAATCTTAAATTCTAAATGTCTAAAGTTCTAAATTCTATTCTAATATTCTAAATTCTTAAATTCTAAATTTCTAAAATTTTAAATTCTATTCAAAAATTCTAAACTCTAAATTTCTAAATTGTATTTTAAAATTCTAAATTTCTAAAATTCTAAATTCTTAAATTCTAAATTCTGAATTCTGCATTCTATTCCAAAATTCTAAATTCTATTCTAAAATTCTAAATTTCTAAAATCTAAATTCTATTCCAAAATTCTAAAATTCTAAATTCTAAAATTCTAAATTTCTGAAATTCTGTTTTGCTTTGTGTGTGTGTGTGTGTGCGTGTGTGTGTGTGTGTGTGTGTGTGTGTGTGTTGTGTGTGTGGTTTTTGGGTCACACCCGGCACTGCTCAGGGGAAACTCCTGGCTCCATGATCAGAAATTGCTCCTGGCAGGCACGGGGGACCACATGGGAAACCGGATTCGAACTGATGACCTTATGTATGAAAGGCAAACGCCTTGCCTTCATGCTATCTCTCCGGCCCCTAAATTTCTAAAATTCTAAATCCCATCTAAAATTCTAAAATTTAAATTTCTAAAATTCTAAGATTCTAAATTATAAATTCTAAATTTCTAAAATTCTAAATTTTATTCAAAAATTTTAAACTCCAAATTTCTAAATTCTATTCTAAAACTCTAAAATTCTAAATTTCTAAAATTTTAAACTCTAAAATTCTAAATTCTTAAATTCTAAATATAAAATTCTAAAATTCTAAATTTTAAATTTTATTCTAAAATTCTAATTTTTTAAAATTCTAAAATTCTAAATTCTATTCCAAAATTCTAAATTCTAAAATTCTTAAATTCTAAATTTTTAAAATTCTAAGTTCTATTATAACAATTTAATCTTTCAAATGTGCCTGTCAAGGATGCAATTTGAGAGGATCCTAAGGACATTGGTGGGTGGTTATCACTGGTGATAGCATTGATGCTGGAACACTATATGCTTGAAACTCTGCTTTGAACTTTGTAAATTATGGTGACTTCATTAAAAGTAAAATAAGTGAATGAAGCTGATTTTTACTATTCTGTAGATTCAGCTCATGAAACAAAAATGTGCAGCTACAATGAGATCATCCATGTAGCTACCACCCAGAGCAAGAAATGGAACACTACCTACTCTTCAGGAATCTCCCACAAGTGGTGTCCCCTGTACATCATTTATGTCAACCTGCCCTCAGTTGAGGACACCCTGTGACTGAGGAATCTGGGCTGTGGCAACATGGTTGTGTCAGATATCTGAGGCACCTGCAGAGTAATATACATGATCTTCCCAACTCTCCCATGTTTTCCATTGTATGATACGTGAAAGATAGAAGTGGAACAATAACCATTGCTTTCTGAGGACCCTCTGAATAGAACAATGAATGTGGTGACAGACTTGGGTAAAGGAACCAGCTTGAAAATCTTTAATTTCCCTAGCTGTAAGCTTTGTTCACCTGTACCTGTGCCTGTGATGCCAGCTTACAGCCAGACTTTTAGCTGCTTTCTCAGATGTGGCAGGTACAAAGGCACTCCTTCTGGAAGCTCCTCTCTCAGATCCAGTTGAACATCCCCACGGAGCTCCTGGCTCTCTAGGAAAGCTCTCCATGTCTACTCGGCACCAAACAACATTTCAGAGGCATTGCCTGAAGCATTATTACTCTGCATGGCCTTTCTGAACCTTAGTTCTTTTGATGTCTCCCACATAAGGTCCAACTTCTCTAGTGAATTCCATAATAAACTAGGATTCCATTTTTATAATGAAATAATTGATTGACTTATAGGCTTCCATGATTATAACTTTCTTGCTCATTATAATAGAATACAGCCCTGCATCACCGCTGCCTAGATTTTCCAGTTTTTTGTTTTATTTTGTTTTGTTTTGTTTTTGTTTTTTTTTTTGGGCCACACCTGGTGACGCTCAGGGGTTACTCCTGGCTATGCGCTCAGAAGTCACTCCTGGCTTGGGGGGGGGGCATATGGGACCCCGGGGATCGAACCACGGTCCGTCCTAGGCTAGCGCTGGCAAGGCAGACACCTCACCTCTAGCGCCACCGCCCTGGCCCCAGATTTTCCAGTTTTATTTTAAAAATGTATGCATGCAATCATTGTTAGATTTTGTGTATAGCTTTATTCATATGATATATGTCTGCAAAATTCCTTTCTCTTGTGTGAAGCTATAGCTTATTCATTTTCTTCCCTACAAAAGTATCTCTGAATGAATAGGTCACACCTAATATTTTTGTTCTCTTGTTGATGAAAGTTTGGGTTGTCCATTTGGACTATTATAGATAACACTTGAGTAGATAAGATTTTTATGTTTCTCAGTGTGCATGCATTTTTTCTACATATATTTAAAAAACAGAAATGCTAAGTCATTGAGTGTGTGTTTTTGAATTTAGAGATAAGAATAGTCTTATAAAGTTAATTTTCCAGTTTAAAATTCCACAATATCACAATTAATATTATTAAATCTTTTCATTTTTCTCTCTTCTAGTGGATGCAGAGGATGCTCATTTGGATTTTAAATTGTAATTCCTTTATAATGAGGTTGAGCACATCTGCATATGTCACTTTCTGAGTGTTTGCTCTAGTCTTCTGCTCATATTGCCATTAGGAATTTGTTATATTTTTCCCTCATTGATTGGTAATATTTTAAAAATGTATTTAAAATAAATGAATATATTTTAAATATAAAATTGTGTTAAGTATGTATTATTGACTTAACTAGGCATATAATGATTACTGAAAAGATTTTATCTGTTGAATTGTCCTGGTGAATTGATCAAAAAGCATCACTCATCTATGTATGCTACATTTCTGACATCCCTTCTGTTTCCCTGATCTGTATGCGGATATATACCACTCATGTTGATTATAGTTTTTTTTAAGTTAGATCATTTTTAGCCCTTCCATTTTTTCCTTTCTATTTTAAAGATATTGCTGGTTAAATTGTATTTTATCTATATGGATCATATTGTTTGTTATAAGTCCCATTGCAAACAGAAAATTTTGTATCTAACTCTAGTGTTTTAATATTTGTTTGCACAATTCTGTGGTAATGCATGTTAGAATTTTTAAATTTCTCAGCTATCATAATGAATGTTTCCCAATTGCTATGATATTATATTGTGTCTCTTAAATAGAAGCTTATTTTCAAACTGTATTATCTACAGAAAAGTTCTTGTGATTGTGGTTAGAGAAGCTTATAAAAAGAAACTTGGATATTCTAGACTTATCAATAGTGCTTCTGTAATAATACAAAAAGGGTGAGGAATGTGGGTATCCTCTCCCCCAACTTCTTATTTATCTCACCTGAATGATCAGAACTGCCAACACCTGGAATGAATGGGTAGAGAAGGTTGACTGTGGGAGAGAGGGGATAAGAAAGAGAGTTAGAGTCAGCAAAGGATTCAGCATCAGATTCAGTATCAGCAATTCAGCATTAGCAAAGAAGCATCAGCAGTAGCGTCAGCAAAGGGAGTCAGTCAGCAAGGAAACCTGGAAAGCAGCTGAAAGGGAGACAGAGGCAGAGAGAGCCAGAGAATGAGCAGAGAAGTGATTGCTTGGAAAATGCTAGCATAGAAGCCATGTGAGGAAATGCACATGGCGGTTAGGATAAGACAGTGAATTAAACTGGGTGACTCCTAGAACTTCATCCGACTGCTTTGTGAGTTTCTCCGCCATTACTCTACAGTTTTCAGACCCTCAGGCTTAAGGGGCAGCAGGGCCTAGTCGAGAAAGGCCTCACCATCCCCACACCAACTCTAGGACTCTTTTAATATATATTAAAACAACAAAAATGTATCTGTGATTCGTGGTTATTTGCCATTTCAAATTTTAAAAATAATTATGTTTTTAAAAAATATCCTAAAATTTTTGTTGACCTCAGATTCAGTATCCCAATCTATAGAGAATGACAGTTTATTAATGTAGAACTCTTATGGCCCATGAACATGGTATATATGCATATTTATGTATTAAATTTCAACATTGATTTTACTTTTAGCATAGAAGTCTTTCATACTTGTTGTAGAACTGTGGATATCACAAGAAATGCCTCCTAGATTGCACTCAGAGATGTGTGATATAGCCAGGGATTAAACTTGTGGGCTCATCTTTGAAAGGCATCTCCACTGATACACACTACCCCCATACTTGATTTTTTTTGTTTTTTTTTGGGGGGGGGGGAGGTTGTCACACCTGGCAGCGCTCAGGGGTTACTCCTGGCTCTACGCTCTGAAATCGCTCCTGGCAGGCTCGGGGGACCACATGGGATGCCGGGATTCAAACCAATGACCTTCTGCATGAAAGGCAAACACCTTACCTCCATGCTATCTTTTCAGCCCCCCAATCTTGATTTTAAAATATAATTTATCAATAAAATTATCAAAGGGTAAAGGTTTTTCTACAAAGATTTTATGATAATAAGTCAAATGTAATACATATAAAGCTTTTCCGAGTTTTATTCATTTTTGATAATTCTAGATAACTTTAATTTTTAAATGTTGTGTTAGTTTTTTCCATAGAGTTAGATTCATTGATATAAAATTATTTACAATATTTCCTGACTAAACTATTTTTTATAATTTTATTTTTTGATTATATCTTTACTTAAGCACCATGATTGCAAACAAGTTTGTAGTTGGGTTTCAGTTTTTAAAAACCACACTGCCCTTCACCAGAAAAACATTCCCACCACCAATGCCCCCACCTCCCTCCTCTCCCACCCCCTGCCTGTATTCGAGACAGGCATTCTACTCCTTTTACTCATTAACATTGTCATGATAGTTGTTATTTCTCTAACTGCACTCACCACTCTTTGTGCTAAGCTTTATATGGTGGGTGGGTCCTTCCAGCCCTCATCTCTATTGTCTTTGGGTATTATTACAATTCTCTTTTATTTTCTTAAATCCCACAGATGAATGAGTCTATTTTGTATCTATCTCTCTCCCTCTGATTTATTTCACTCAGAATAATAGTTTCCAGGTCCATCTATATACAGGAAAATTTCATGACTTCATTTTTCCTGACAGTTGCATAGTATCCATTGTGTATTTCTTTAGCCACTCATCTGTTGTCAGGCATCTGGGTTGTTTCCAGATTCTAGCTATATTGTAAATAGTGCTTCAATTAATATAGGTGTGCAGAAGACATTTTTTTATTTTGTTTTGTGTTCTTAGGGTACATCCCAAGGAGTGAAATAGCTAGATGAAATGGGAGCTCAATTTCCAGTTTTTTAAAGGAATCTCCATATTGTTTTCCATAAAGGCTAAACTAGATGGCATTTTCAGAGCTAGTATATTCTTGTTGAATTTCAGCCTAGTTGACCTATTAAGGGGTGACAGCACAGTGTGAGGTATCCCACTATTATTGTGTTGATATTGATGTCTTCTTTCAAATTTGTCAACAATTGTATTAAATATTTTGCTGGTCCCTCATTGGGTGCATATATTTCTGATAAAAAATATTTCTGATAAAAAATATCTTGCAGTGGTCAGGAGAGATGAAGTCATGAAATTTTCCTATATATGGATGATCATGGAATCTATTATATGTCAGAAGTAGAAAGATAGAAACAGAATAGTCTCACTCATCTATGGGTTTTAAGAAAAATAAAAGACATTACTGTAATAATGCCCAGAGACAATAAAAATGAGGGCTGGAAGGACCGCCTCATGATATGAAGCTCACTACAAAGAGTGGTGAGTGCAGTGAGAGAAATAACTACACTGATAACTATGGTGATAATGTTATAGAGTGAGAAAAGTAGAATGCCTATTTGGAATACAGGTGAGGAGGGCAGGAGGAGGAAGATTGGGACTTTGGTGATGGGAATGTTACACTGGTGAAGGGAGGTGTTCTTTTTATGACTGAGACTCAACTATAATCATTTTGTATGTTTGTAATTAAGGTAATTAAATAAAGATATTTAATTTATTAAAAAAGAATATGATTTCTTCCTGTTGTACATATACCTTGATTATTATGAATGTTCATATTTGTCTCATAATTTTTCTAAGTTTAAAATTTGTGTCATCTGATATTAATATGGCCACTCCAGCTTTTTAAGGGAGTTGTTTGCTTGGATGATTATCCTCCAATCTTTGGTTTTGAGTCTATGTTTATTCTGATTATCCAGATGTGTTATTTGTATGCAGCAGAATGTTGGATTCAGCTTTTTGATCCATTTTGCCACTCTGTGCCTCCTACCTGGTGAATTTAATCCATTGACATTGAGAGAGATAATTGTCATGGAATTTAGTGTCAGCTTTATTTAGGACTTTGGTGTGTCTCTTGATCTTGTCTTGTCTTTTGTCTTTTTTTTTTTTTTTTTGGTTTTTCGGGCCACACCCGTTTGATACTCAGGGGTTACTCCTGGCTAAGCGCTCAGAAATTACCCCTGGCTTGGGGGACCATATGGGACACCAGGGAATCGAACTGCGGTCTTTCTTTGGCTAGCGCTCGCAAGGCAGACAACTTACCTCTAGCGCCACCTCGCCGGCCCCGATCTTGTCTTGTCTTAAAGTAGACAGATCTTTCCGTTTTTTTAAGGCTAGTTTTGAGTCAATAAACTTTCTGAGCTAATGTTTATCCACAAGCTATGTATATTTCCTTCAAACTTGACCATGAGTCTGTCTGGGTGCATTCTAGGTGAAGCATTCATTTCATTTAGTTTTGTCAATATAAACCACCACTAGCCTTCTGGCCTTAAGGATTTCTTGTGACAGGATTTGCTTTAAATCTTAAGGTTGTTCCTTTGAATGTAATCCCTCCCCCCCCCCCTTTTTTTTTATCTTACTCCTTTCAGTATTCTATCCCATCTGTGTGATTCATCATTGTAACTAGGATGTGTCTTGGGGTGCTTTTCTTTGAGTATTTGAGTCTCTTTTAGCTGGTATTTTTTAGGTATGCAATATTTGGTTGCATGCAGTCTTTATCTCTGGCAGTTTGTCCTTGATTATTGATTCTTCCTGGGAAATTTTCTTCCTGAGTCTCTGGGACTCCAATGATTCTTATGTTGTTTCTGTTGAGTTTATCAAAGATTTCTATTATTGTCTCTTAACATTTTTTTGAGGATTTCTTCCACTGTCTGATTGTTTGCTTTAAGACTCTTTTCTAATCTCTTCTGTTGTATAGAGTTGTTATGCATCTCATCTTCCAGCTCTGATTCTGATTCCAAGACTGATTCTGTCCTCAGCTACTATTACTCTGTTGGAGAGGCTTTCCAGTGAGGTTATCATTTCACCTACTAAATTTTTCAGTCCTGTTCTTTTAGTGTGGATTTTTCCCATTTCTATTTTTATATCCTCTTGATTCTTACTTGTGGTTCATTAAACTCAATTCATGCTTTTTCTGAGTCCTGTGAACATCCTCCATATTTCTTCTCTAAAATACTTATCTCAGAAGCTAAATAAGTGGTTGGCACTTTTGGATCATCAGAGCCACCATCTTTATTCTCTATGGATGGTGTTAGACTGTGTTGTTTCCCCATTGTCACTCCTGATGTGTGGTGTTTTCTATGTGTTTTGCTGGGATTCATTGGCTAAGATATGTGCTCAGCCACAAATCGGAGCTCAAAGTTCCCCTGGCTTCAACCTTCGTGGGTGGAGACAGCTCACCTCTGATGATGCACCCTCAGGAACTGTTCTCTTTTGTAGTTCAGGAGATATTCATGTTGGGCTGGTTCATAGCCCAGCACACAGCAGAGCAGATGCAGTTCACAATATCTACCATCTCTTTACTAAACTCTTTAATGTCTCTATTTGCTATAGTAATATTTCTATCCTAAACTTCTAAAATATTTCTAAATATTAGTTTTTATTTTTAATCTATATTTTTATGATTATTCTAGCTAGGAATTTACCAATATTATTCAGCTTTTCAGTGAAACAACTGTTTTTTGGGGGGGCCACACAAGAATTACTCAGAATTTACTCCTGGCTTTGTGCTCAGTGATTACTACTATGGCACTTGAGGGACCATATAGCATGCTGAGGACCAAATGGGGATTGACTAGTGCAAGTCAAGTGTCTTGCCATTGTACAAATTATGTCTACAGTTTAAGAAAACAATTTGTGAACTTAAATTTTTTTAAATTTTTATTGTGACCAAAGTGCATTACAAATCTTTCACTGCATCTTAATGGTAAATAGTGACAATGATTGAGGGGCATTCCCACCACCAGTGCTGTCCTCCCTCCGCCCCTGTTCCCAATATGCATCCCATAGCTTTCTCCTCTACACCCCAGATTGCTAGTGCAACTGCTCTCCATTTTACAGCTTGTTGTAGATTGAGCATCTATTCCACCATCATTGGAGATAAAAAGGATAAGAAAAAAGGGAGAAAAAAATTTGGTGACAACTACCAAAAAAAGAAAGAAGAGAGAGAAAAAAAAGAAAAGAAAAATGGAAGAAAAAAGAAAAATAAATGGACCCGGCAAATAAAAATGAATCTCTAAATAATAGCCACAAGAGTGAAAAAGAAAGAGAAAAGTGGAAGAAAAAAGAGAAGGAAAATAAAGTCAAAAGCTAACAAATCAAAACAAAACAAGAAAAAGTATGGGTGCTGAAGTGGTAGGGTTTGGCGTTCCCCCCACTTTTTTTTTTTTTTTTTTTGCATAGTGCATAGGCACAGTAAGCATTGGGGAAGAAAGGGAATTCCTGTGGCCTAAGAGATTCAGGGTTTCTCCTTCCTTGAAGTATAACATCATGGGATCAACCCCTGGCTTCGTATATACTCATTACTCCATACCAAAGGCTTTTTTGTGATGCCAGGAAAGTTTCCTCTTGGTTGTGAGTGAGAAAATCAAGCCATAGTAGCTAGCAATCTTGATATTTGCGCGGGTTATAGGTCAGGGTCTAGGATAGAGTTTCTAGGTTCTAGGTTCCTATCCATCGTTGTTGTGTTCAGTCTTCTGTAACACTTGCTCCCTGTTTTCGTTCAGTCCCTAAGCTGAAGCCTAGGATATTATGGATCCAAAGATTCTGCCCAGTCTCTGTTGTCCAAGTTGGACCTCTGCAATAAGACATCTTGTTGTTGTTGTTGTTGTTGTTTATGTGTCCTAGGCTACAGCCTAGGGTAGGATTTTCTTTATTAGTCCCAAGGTAGGTTCTGTTCAGTCACGGTTGTCAAAGTCAGTTTTCTGTTGTTGGTGCTCTTATTTTTCACAGTTCAAAGGATGATAGCTCTTCTTATTTCCATTTAGTGTTAGGTGATGTGATAGGAGAGCCTGGTCTTAGGTCAAGTTTTCCTTTCCTCATTGTCATATCAAAACTGGCACAAGTTGGTGCCAGAGTAGTGTTACACATCTCCCAATGGAGCTTAGTTCCTGGTGGTGTTGCCCAGAGCTGTATCATTTCTACATCGGGGATCTGGGGTTTTGGGTTGGACTAACACTGTCCAATCTCCTGGGGACTGGTTGTATTCACATCACACATGTTCAGGATGGGAGACACCCTTCTGCTATAAAAAGTGAGTTCTTGGGGCCGGTGAGGTGGCGCTAGAGGTAAGGTGTCTGCCTTGCAAGCGCTAGCCAAGGAAGGACCTCGGTTCGATCCCCCGGCGTCCCATATGGTCCCCCCAAGCCAGGGGAAATTTCTGAGCGCGTAGCCAGGAGTAACCCCTGAGCATCAAACGGGTGTGGCCCGAAAAACCAAAAAAAAAAAAAAAGTGAGTTCTTTTCCCTAGAAGATAAGATCTTGTTTCTGTGCCTATGGTTTCCCCTTTTTTTACTGTGCCCATACAACAGCGTATGGTGTCATACTGTGTTGCTGGTACTATTCTGGGTAAGGATGACAGGCTGCACACACAGTCTCTGTCGTCTGGTTTTGTTCTGAGCTTTTATCCCAGTCAAGGCTTTTTGTACCAAGCAGCACCAAAAATGGTAAATATAGAGAAAATGTATATATTAAAATAGAACAAATAAATAAAACTGAGTTAAAAAGAAAAGGTATTCAAATAAAACAAGTGGTGGAGGAGGCTACTTGTATTTTTAGGAATACACATCTTAAAATGTATTGTTATACAGGTATTAAGCTTCCATAGGCAATATAAGACTCCCAATTAAGTCTTTTGATATATTCTTGTGGGGCGTAAAAGCCAAGGTACTGTTCGATTCACAGGCCTTGGAATTGAGTTTGAGAGATGCTTTGCTGCATTATGAGACCATATAGTGTCTTTGAGCTGGGAGTTTTGCTCAGGCCGATTCCTGTATCATGCAACAATCCACGATTTGGTGGGGGTGAGAGGGGCCATCAAGCATGAGTCAGCAGGCGTGCTGGTTGTAGTTCTTTGCCGAGGCATGAGAACAGGGACTTAGAGGGTGTCTTTCCCTGAGGAGCTGGAAGGTGGTCTGTTGGGGCAGGAGGTCAACCTTGGTGCCTACCGAGTTAGGAACTGAGGGTAAAGAGGGTTAAATTAGGGGAAGATAACGGATCAGGATTGGGAGATGAGGGGATAGAAGAGACACAGGGGTAGGGGAGAGGCAATACATGACAGGGGCTATATACTATATATATATTATATACTTTATATTAATTTTTGTGATTTCGGCTTGGAGTCAGTACGGAAAGTCATGTCCATAAAGACTGACTTTAAAGATCTATTTGAGTGTTATCCTCCAAATCTTTGGTATTCCATTTCCTTTCCTAGGAACCATCTAGAATAAAGAACATTTTTAGATAATGCTTAAAAGTATATTTGCGCCCATGTGGTTATGAAAATGAGTATTAGTAAGAAAAGACACTGCTGCAGGGGATCCAGTATGAATACAGGAGGAGATTCCCACCTACCCCCTACCCCCAGAGCCCAGTTGCCAGACGTGGCCCTGAAGACCAGTTTGGCATGGGGGGATTTCAGTCTCCTGGACTAAGTGGTCAGCCCAGGAGGCCATTGGCCAACTGTCTGTCCAGATTCCCAGCCATACCTGTAGGAGAGGAGCAGGAATCCTGGCATGTGGGATCATCTGGGTCCAGCTGCTGCCTCCCTCTCCAGTATGAAAAAGCATGGGGGAGGAATTTGCCTCCTCCTCATCCCTCCAGAGCTCAGATGCCAGCCCTGGCCTTGAAAGCCAGCCTGGCGTGGGGGGCTCTCGGTCTCCAGGACTAACTCATCAGTCCTGGAGGCCTTTGGCCAGCTGTCTATCCAGATTCCCAGCCATACCAGTAGAAGAGGAGCAGTAATCCTGGCATGTGGGATCTCTTCTGGGTCCAGCTGCTGCCTTCCTCTCCAGTTTGAAAAAGCATGGGATTGGGGTTTTCCTCCTCCACCCTCACCCCAGACCCCAGTTGCCAGACGTGGCCCTGAAGACCAGTTTGGCATGGGGGGGATCTCAGTCTCCTGGACTAAGTGGTCAGCCCAGGAGGCCATTGGCCAGCTGTCTTCCCAGATTCCCAGCCATACCTTAGGAGAGGAGCAGAAATCCTGGCATGTGGGATCGTCTGGGTCCAGCTGCGCCTCTAAATTTACCAATATTATTCAGCTTTTTCAGTGAAACAATTGTTTTTTGGGGGGCCACACAAGAATTACTCAGATTTACTTCTGGCTTTGTGCTCAGTGATTACTACTATGGCACTTGAGGGACCATATAGCGTGCTGAAGACCAAATGGGGATTGACTAGTACAAGTCAAGTGCCTTGCCATTGTACAAACTATGTCTACAGTTTAAGAAAACAATTGTAAAATTAAATTTTTTATGTTATTTCATCATTTCTATATTGATGCATGCTTTTATAAGTATTCTTTTTCCTTCTACTTATTTAGGCTTGATTATTTTAAAGAGTAACCTTGGTTTTTATTCCCCATTATAATCACAATAAAATTAATGAAAGAGCAATATTTTCTATTATAAGAATTTACTTAACTTTTTCTTCTAAATAAGACTTAGCTAAATCCAAAAAATTAAAGAGTGTACTTTTATTATTATACAATCTGAAATATTTTTTAGTTTTCTTAGAATTACTTTGACTTATGAATTAGATAGATCTGTGTTATTTAATTTTCAAGATGTAGGTTTTATTTATTTCTCATTAAATTTATTTTTGGTCAGAGAGCATGCTCAGAAAGCCTAAAATTTAGAATTTACTCTTCAATATCCTGTCTTCTCCCAATGTTCTTCACTATCTTTTCACCCTTAAGGTCAATTTTTTTAAATATTATTTTGCCTGTTTTTTCATAACTGTTCTAATTGAGCACATTAAACCAAATTACCTAATTCTTTGTTTCCAAATGATGCTATTGTTGCTTTATAATCTCCCTGAAAAGAAAAATCATGTACCATAAAAGCAATGTCATAAGTGAATTTTCAGGGAATTTTCTACATGGGATATATTGACTCACTTCTTAAAATTTAAGTTAAAGAAGTAGGGGCTAGAGTTATTTTATTTTATTTTTTATTTTGTTTTTTGGGGCCACACCTGGTGGTGCTAAGAGGTTACTCCTGGCTCTGTACTCAGAAATCGCTCCTGTCAGGCTTGGGATACCATATGGGATGCTGGGAATCAAACCTGGGTAGGTCCTCGGTGGGTTCCAAGTTGGCTGCATGCAAGGCCACCCTAACTGCTGTGCTATTTCTTTGGCCCCTACTAAAGGTTTTTCTACATGTCTTAGAATAACTTTCTGAATCAAGCCTTGGCATACATTAAAAAAATATTTTATGATCCCACTCTTTAATTTATTTTAATTTCTTAATAAATTACTTTAATTGAATTACTGTGATATACACAGTTGTAAAGGAGGGAGGGAGGAAGGGAAGGGAGGGAGGAAGGGAAGGGAGGGAGGAAGGGAAGGGAGGGAGGAAGGGAAAGGAGGGAGGAAGGGAAGGAAGGAAGGAAAGAAGGAAGGAAGGAAGGAAGGAAGGAAGGAAGGAAGGAAGGAAGGAAGGAAGGAAGGAAGGAAGGAAGGAAGGAAGGAAGGAAGGAAGGAAGGAAGGAAGGAAGGAAGGAAGGAAGGAAGGAAGGAAGGAAGGAAGGAAAATTACACATTTCATTCCTCCTTTGTGAAAACAGACAGAAACAATTCTCATTTTAAAGCCTAATTCTGGAAATGCTCACTCTGGACAAGAACTGGTGCTGAAAGGAGGTGACATGCTAAAGTAATTTGCATGATACCCTTTCAGTAGCAGTATTACAACCCACATTTCTAAAAGTGAAAATGGGAGGAGTGAGTGAGAGAGAAACACAGAGAAACAGAGAGAGAGAGAGAGAGAGAGAGAGAGAGAGAGAGAGAGAGAGAGAGAGAGAGAGAGAGAGAGAGAGAGAGATGGCAGCCTGGGGTGGGGATGGGAAGGAAACTGGGAAAATTGGTTGTGAGAAATGTACACTGGTGAAGAGAGGGGTGTTGGAACATTAGTTTCTTTTAATACACACACACACACACACACACACACACACACACACACACACACACCAGCTAACTCAAGTATTCTTGATTCACTTAGGAAGTCTTGGTATAAAATGCTCTTAATAATACTGAAAACCAAGCAAGTCTAAGAAGATTGGTAAAAACAAAACAAATGACAGAGTTGAGGCAAGAAATGATTGGGTATGTGACATCTGCACAACTTAATGCTTTGACAGAGGGCCCCCCTAATTGTTATTTGTTTTGAGCCTCACCATAGCTCTGTGAAATTGATGAAGAAAAGACAACTGAGCTCATTTGAAAACCACAAAAAGGCCAGTTAGGAAGCCATCAGCAATTGCTCAACGACCCCTTAGTGTCTGTCTTCGACAACTCTCCCTGTCCTCCCTCCTCGTTACCATCCATCTGAAAGAATGCCAGGATGCAGAGTAAAAATGCCCTGTCTACCAAGCTCACACTCCTCTGCTGCTTTTACTCTAACCACAAAGTTGTCTGGATGATGATGAGTCCAAATCTTTAGAGACCAAGCAGCCAGAACCATGGGATCATGGTTCTTGTTGAAGCTGGATTCACACCCTCCGGCTAGAGCAATGCTTTTAGATTCAGGTACTGTTCAGGGCTGTCAAGTGTGGTCTGGGGAGGGAAGCCAAATGCAGAAGATCTAACCCTGTAGGAGCATCAGGCCCAAGAGGCCATCCTGTCACATCCCTTCATCAGGAACCATGCCTAGGTTGCTAAGTCTTATTCATCAGTAACACCATGATTTATTGATGGCTTTTAGTCCCCACAGGGATGGCATGAAAATAATCAGATGAATAATGAGCTTGTGAGAAGGAGGCACTTGGAGCCATTTCCCACAGAAGGGAATTCTATGCTGGGATTGTGCCTGGAGCAGCACGGGGCAATGAATGATTCTGCAGAAGGCGGGCCTCATTGGTGCCTCTGGCAGCAAGTTGCTGCCCTCCACAGACACACAGAAGCTTACGAAGTAATCATGCTGGCATCTCCCTGTTCCGGAAGAGAAGAGGCGAGGAGAGAAGCCTGGAAGAGCTCAGGGATGATGAAACTGAATCTTCAGGGACTCGAGTCATATTAACCCTGTGGGAGCTGTCATGAAGGCTGTTCCTTGCAATGCTTTCATTGCAATACTGCTCCATGATTTGATGACCAGCCATGGCCGTTCTCCTGGAGCTGCTTCCAAGCCATTTGCTGCTCTGTGTAGATATCCTAGAACACCACCAACTCAGGGGTCTTAGGAAACATTCTTGGCTCCTAATTCTCTGTCAGAGTTTTGGGTGATTCAATAGGAAAAACTTGTCTCTGGCTTCATGTTGCACTGAGCATGTTGCATTACCCAGGGTAGGTAGGCATGTGTAGTATCTCACTGTTGACTGGGAGTCTTATTTCTCCTCCCCTACAGCTTCCTCCAGCAAAACTTCATGGACCTGTATGCATGGCAGCCAGGGTCAAAGAGCCAAAGTAAAATGGCAGATCGCTTGATCATAGACTTCAAAGTTAAAGAAAATAGCCAAAGAGAGATCAGAGAAGCTAAAAGACACACCACTACACACACACACAAATAGGGACTGAGATACACACAGTCATTACTGTTTCTAGCCCCAATACCTCAGAGCCTTGAGCACTAAAAGCCATGGAGCATGCCCCTGGTGGTCGCTGGCACTAAACCCTTGGACCTGAGCACAACCTCTCAGCTAAGTTGGCCAAATCTCATCACAAATGGCTGCTGGGTCCTCTGAGTACTGCTTAGGAACATGTCCCACCAAAAAAAAAAAAAAAGAACAGGTTCAAGGGCTGGGGATAGCATCTTGGATAAGGAACTGTAAAGGAATGGATGCAGGTTCATGGGCTTTAAGAGTGCACACAAAGCCAGATGTGTGTGAAGGAATGTTTTGGATGCCTCCATTGTGGAGGAAGCAGGAAAGAAGGAAGAGGTTGAGCATCAGCCAGGCCCACTGAACTCCCTGTGCCCACAGATGTTGATAGCAGACCAATCTCAAGGAAGCAACAGCTGTGTGAGTGTGAATGAGAGTGAGCTGAAGGTGTTGAACCTTGAAACCCAGAACCTTGGCTACTGTCAACAGTTTGTCCAGGCCTGGGAGGGGGGAAGCTGGGAGGTACTCAGCTCTTCCTCTAGATATATCCATATGAGTGGCACCCACAGAGTCACCCCCCCACTCCATCTCCCTCTACAGCTCTTAGGTGCACTCCAGCATCACCCACACCCAGTAAGGATGATGCTTATACTGCTGTGGTGATAATTCTTAGGATGGCACATTCTATGAGCTTTCCCTCATGTCTCTTTCTACAATGCTTAGCCTGATGTTGCAGGCCTGAATAGGTTCTTTTTTTGTTTATTAGTTTGCTTTTGGTTTATACCTGATGAGAACAGGGCTTACTCCTGGTTCTGTTCTAAGGCACCTGAAAGACTTGTAACCATAACCAGGGATCAAACCTGGGTTAGCTATGTGCAAGTCAAACACCCTACCCACTGTACTATTGCTCTAACAATTTGATGATGGGTACTCAATGTTGCTCGAGGAATCATAGGGCTCAAGATGGGTATGTAGAGCAAACTCAGTCTCCCAAATGCCAGGTAGGTATTTGACCATTGGAGCCCATCTGCTTTATCTCAACTTTGTTCCCTGTTGGTCTCTCTTTCCCATACCCCATTTCCTGGCTCAATATCCCCCCAACAAACTGAATCTCAAATGTTGGTTTGGGGGATACTCATGGAGGTACCCACACCAAGACAAGGCAAGTAGCAGCCTTGGGGGAGAAGCTAATCCTGCAGGCTGCCGAGTGACACATTCTGTGTTGGAATCGGCCTAGACTCATCCGTAAATATTTCATATAAAAATAAGGCTATAGATAGACTGTAGAGAGCTTATTTTAAGGCAGGCAGAGAGGGAAACTCTAGAAATAAGAGTATGGTTTAAGCAGAAAGGAGGCTTTTAATTATTTGTGAATACACATATAATTCACTAAGGGGCAGCTACAGAAGCATTGACTACAGTCTCCGAGGATGCTGCCCTGGCTGGTGAGCTGGGAAGCAAGTAGGGGTGGTAGGAGGACAAGGGCCAGGGGAATGGTCCCCAATAACACACTCACTACTTATGCTCACTAACTCACTCACACACAAGCTAACATGCTCATACATGCTTACACATTCATACCCACACACTTATATTCACACACATGTTCACACACTCACACATGCTTATAGTTACACACACATTCATATTCATACATTCAAGACTCACAATAGATACAAATCACACAATTCGCCCACCAACTTGTCACACATGCATGCACACACATGCATACTTACACTCAAACACATCCACACACTTCTACACTTTTATAGACACTCACACACATCAACTAGCCAGTAAATCAGCACTGGAAGGCCAAACCTCTATAAAGGACAATCACTGTCAAGATACAAGAAAGATCCTTAAAGTTGTTCCAAACCCAGGGTGGAGGACACACTTGTCCAACAAGCCATTTGCAGCCACCGTGAGAGAACATATGCTAAAAATCCCATTTCACCTTAGCCTTTCCTACCTAGGGAAGTTTACAAAACTCAAAGAGAGAAAAATGCAGTCAAGACCCGGCCAGTGTGGGGGCCAGACCAGAATTAGACTTCAGGCATGGTGAGTCAGGGAGGCTGGGCTAGGCTCCAGCCCCCTCCCCTGGAGACAGGAGGCAGATGCAATTTTTGAGTGGTATCCTTGTACCAGTATATTTTTTCAAGAAACAGCATAGATCCTAAGTGTAATACTGGTCCCAGAGAAAGCTCTAGATCAGGGTCAGTCTCTAGGAGGGCACAGATGAAGTCTGGAGGCCTTTTGGAGTTTTCTCAACTGGAATGTGTTGGCAGGGTAGGGGGAAGGGAAGGCAGTCACTAGCATGCTGCCTCTTCTACAGGACATAGGGCAGATCTCACCCAAACAAGGAGTTATTTCAACTGGTTAGATTTGCCAAGGTTGAGAAGACCACTTTGATGATAGAGAAATGCAAAATGGGTCTCCACTTTGTACACTGTGTGTGTGTGGGGTGGTAGAACAATGCCAAAAAAGGCATCCTCCCTTTTCTTTGCTATTGGTCCAGAGGTCAACAAAGAGATAGGCCAGTGGCTGCCCGGTGGTAGAAAAATCAGCTTTATTGGTGAGAATATAAAAATAGTCTGAACAATCCACACTGATTTTTCTAAGTAGAGGTTTATGTGAGGGAAGAATGGAAAAATTGCAGAGACAACAGAGCACTCCAGTATGGTTGATTGCAGAGGTTCTAAAGGGAAGCTATGGAGGCAGGGTGGGGGCACTGTACAGTTGTGGTTCCAAGGGTATATGATTTCAGACTGGGAAAAGCAGAAGGAAACATGTCTGAACAACCTCTTTCACACAAGGGCACATTGGCCATTTTTTTTTGGTCAAAAAAAAAAAGAGCATTGGTGTAATATTAATTTCATGCACTAATCTACCATGATGAGGCTAATCTAAAACACAATAGAACATACTGGAACCTTCAAAAACAAATCCCCTAAACCTTAAAAAAATAACTTCCCATTCCACTCTCATCAAACCTTCCCTCTGCCCTCAACTTGTGCCAGTTTTCAATATATAGCTCAGTAAAATATAAAGCCATACAACCATGACCTGAAAGAATCCTACAAGTGCATATGTAGTAAGCCTACCTCTCATCCCACATCCACTGGAAACCACTAAACTACTTTGAGTCTCTACTTACCATTTCTGGACACTCTGATCAAGAGAATTTTACCCTTTGTGGGATTATGCCTTTGTCTTCTTTCACTGGCTAGTATTCATTGAGGCTCTCATGTGAAAGGATAAATCAATTTATTTTCTGTAGTTGAATAACATGCTAGCACACATGCTGTTAATTGCAGCACTACTCAAAATAGCCAGACTCTGGAAACAACCTGAGAACAGATGAGTGGATAAAGAAACTATGTCTCATCATCACAATGGAATACTATACAACTTTTAGTAAACATGAAGTAATAAAATTTGATTATATCATGGATGTACACGGAATCTATTATGCTGAGTGAAATAAGTCAGAGAGAGAGAGAAAAACGCAGAATGGTCTCACTCATCTATGGGTTTTAAGAAAAATGAAAGACATTCTTGCAATGATAATTTTCAGACACAAAAGAGAAAAGAGCTGGAAGTTACAGCTCACCTCAGGAAGCTCACCACAAAGAGTGATGAGTTTAGTTAGAGAAATAACTACATTTTGAACTGTCCTAATAATGAGAATGTATGAGGGAAATGGAGAGCCTGTTTAGAGTACAGGCGGGGGTCGGGTGGGGAGGAGGGAGACTTGGGACATTGGTGATGGGAATGTTGCACTGGTGATGGGTGGTGTTCTTTACATGACTGAAACCCAAACACAATCATGCATGTAATCAAGGTGTTTAAATAAAAAAAATGATTATATATTATCTCTATATATTATCTTCATATATTAGATATGGTGAGTGTTATGCCGAGAAAAAGGGATAGACATACAGTGATCACATTCATTTGTAGGATATATAAAATATAGTATGGTAATGATATCTAAAAATAATAGAGACAAACACCAGAATGACCAGTAGGGAGCGTGCCACAAATACTGGGGGAGTCCAGTTAGGGCAGAGAAAGTGCCACTAGGACTATGACAATGATAGCTGGGCAAAAACTGGATGATAAAAGGAGATAAAGTGATATGCATGATACCCCTTCAGTTACAGTAACAGCAAGCCATAATGTTTAAGAGGAAAAATGTAAGAGAGAGAAAAGGAGAGAGAGAAAGAGAGAGAGAGAGAAACAAATATCTGCCACAGAAGCAGGCAGAGGAGAGAGCAGCGGGGAGAGGAGGAAATGGGGATATTGATGTTGGAAAATGTGCACTGGTGAAGGTGTTATATATTGTATGACTAAAGTTCAATCATGAACAACTTTGTAACTGTGTGTCTCATGGGCGATTTAATTAAAGAATTATTTCTTTAAAAGACAGTGTTATTTCTTGTGGAAAAGACAAGTAAATAAGAGAAGGAAGACACTGGAAGACCAGGATCAGATGAGGTTGGAGTGGGAGAAAGAAAGTCTAGAACAGGAGAGAAAGACAGGAATGGGGCAGACAATACACAGGTGAAAGGTCTAGAAGAGATCTGTACCCACTCAGAAAAGGGCACATCAGCTGGTAGCTCTTCTGGGCAGATTTGTATGGGGTGGTAAGTGGTGGCTATCCCCCAGACCTGGTCAGTTATGAGCATCTGATGGTTGAGAAACTGAACTCTGGGGTTCACAGGGATGAAAACATGAAGAACACTTTGTCAATTGTGACAATAACAAACCATTCAGGGTAGCAGAATTCAAGAAACTCTTGGCAAATAACAGGCTAGGCAGCTCAATTTGCTATATAGGCCTATATTTGCTAGTGGACATGAGTTTACTGAATGTGCACTTGTCTTTCAGGATGTTGTACACTTTGTGAAAACAAGGATGGTGTCCATTGTGCCTACACAAGAACATGTATAAATGAGCCAAGCAGCTTGCTCTGCATGGCTGGGCTTCCTCTTCTCTACTTGTTATGAGTCAGGCAGATCATGTGTTCCTCCTGTAAGTGGATCTGTGCCTTTTGAAACTTTCATAGTGCTCCCTCTCAGGTCCCCACATGTAAGGCAACTGCTGTGTCCCTCTATGAAACAAAACTTGCATGAGATATTGGGGGTCCTCATGTCCTCTTGCTCATCTTTACTTTGTGTGCTTCTCCCAATAAAGTCTGCCTCTTGGGCCCGGAGAGATAGCACAGCGGTGTTTGCCTTGCAAGCAGCCAATCCAGGACCAAAGGTGGTTGGTTCAAATCCCGGTGTCCCATATGGTCCCCCGTGCCTGCCAGGAGCTATTTCTGAGCAGACAGTCAGGAGTAAACCCTGAGCACTGCCGGGTATGGCCCACAAACCACACACACACACACACACACACACACACACACACACACACACACACACACACACAAAAGTCTGCCTCTTAACTTTCACTGTGTGGTATGCAAGAATTTATCCTAAGTCATGCTACATAAACATGCTCAGCACAGTAACAACTAACAACAGAAGAAAGATTTCTTTCCTCAGGATCCACTGTGCACCAAACTATGTTCCATGTCTCATATAGAGTTGGTGGATAAAAGAATGTACAATCACTGAGATGACTGGACCCTGCCTAAAAAGTTCAGGACCAGCAAAGTGGCTCAGCATTTGTCTTGTATCTGTGAAACTTTGAGTTTCAGTCTCATCACCAATAAAAAAAAAATGAATCCATGAAAGAGATCAGTTGAGATTTCCAAATATTAAGCAGTGCTCTTTTCACTGTATCCTAATTGCTGAAAACTGAAAATCCTGCTAACATTCCTGCAGTTTCTAATTATAGACTTAGCATACGCTCTCCAAGGCAGATTCAGAAACTTTAGAAACGTTAACTTTTTCATTAACCTCTTTTTATCTTTGAGATGTATTTGTTCAAAATTCATTCATGCATTCATGTAATGTGCATGCATATACATCACAGAGCTCTGCTACAATAATGAGAATCAATGGCATGGCATTCGGTTTCAACTTTAAAAATGTTTCTGAGGGTTGGAGAGTTAGTACAGGTGGTGAAGTACTTGCTATGTATACAATTAACCTCAGTCCTATCCTAAGTACCACATATGGTTTATTGTGCTCTATTAGGGGTCACTCCTGAGGAAAGAGCAGAAGTAGCTTTGTAGAATCACCAGATGTGACCCAGAAGCAAACAAAACAAAGCAAAAACACTCCATTGTAGTCATTAAAACTTATATAAACACCCTCAGAAGTGTGTACAGAAGATCCATCACACATTGGTGATAGGATTTATTTGTTCAACCCTTCCCCACCCCTTGCTATGCTTTTAAATTTTTCCCTGCATTGTTTTGGGCTAGGATTCTGACTTTCCCCCATCCACTCTCCACTTACTGATTCTACTTCCTGCTTTTAACCCACCACTTGCACTCAGTCCCTGCAAACTCTTCTCTTCTCTCCATATTGTATGCAGCTTCTTTTCTTGCTCCTAACCTATAAACAATTTCTTACCCCAATTTTCTGTTTTCTTTCCCGCTATTTAGTTCTGGGATTCCACTATCCATTATTCCAGTAGGCTGCCATGACACTCACCAGCTCTCTCCTGCCACCTCCTGCCTGCTTGCAAGCATATCTAGTACCTTGGCTTAATTTGTCAAATCGAGGAAGATATAGGATAAACTCAGAAAGAAGCAGTTGAATGTGACTGTTAAAAACCAAAACAGCTAATGCCATTTTCAGCCACCTTTATAGATTGTTTTCAGGTTCATACATAATCCAGTAGGGAAAATCATGTAAATGCAGGCTTTATGCAAAAGTAATGTAACATTATAAAATTTTAGTTGCCATGTTTTACAATACTATTAATAATAGGGTTTCATGTAGACAATATTCCAAAACCACACGCTCCACCAGAGTATTCCCTCCTTCAATCTATGCTACTTGTGTTCCTATAGTCATTGCAGCACTATTCACAATAGCCAAATCTGGAAACAACTCAAGTGTCCAAGAACAGATGACAGGATAGAGAAACTATGCTACACATACACAATGGAATACTATTCAACTCTAAGAAAAGATGAAAGCAAACAATTTGCTACATAGATGGATCTGGAGGGGCTCATGTTGAGTGGAGAAATTCAGGAGAGGGACAGGTATAGAATGATCTGTCTCATAGTTGGGATAATAAAAAGCATAATGAGGGAATAGCAAAAATAATTGTAAGATTTGAAAGATGAATGCTCTCCTGTGAAATAATCAGGCACTTCTCACCACTAGAAATATTCAAGAAAAAAGACAGGGTCCATTATTTCTCCAAGTTTTTACTGCTACCCAAGGAGATTTATTCTACACATTGCTTAAGAAAGACTGGAGAATACACCAAACCATTTATGGGAAAGGTCAGCTGACACCTGAAACTTCATCACACAGATTTTCCCTAAAGTCATATGCAGTGGTTCCCTGAGGTGGGTCCTGTACAGTTTCCAAGACAGGTGCTCACTAGCTGTTATCTTTGGCTAAGTAAGACAGCATCTCATTATCTTATGAGTGGAGTCACTCAGAGAGAGGATAGTATCTTCCATACTCCTTGAGTCCTAGAAAGAAGAGCCTGGGAGCTCCCAGCCTGTACCACATCAGTGCCCAGATGCTTTGGTTCTGTCACTGGATGGACTGCACTCAAATAAGTCACAGCAGCTGCAGAAGACAATTGTCAATTATCAACCAATGCACATTCCCTTCCAATAGGTCTTTTATAATAGAATGGATTAGAAAGGGGGCACAGAGTGCTTATAAAGAAGGTTCCACTTCCCTGGAGGAGAGATAACAAGACTATCAAGTCATGTAGAGTCAAGGCAGAGGATATGCAAAAGGATCTTTTCACTAGAGATGAATGCAAAAGCATGGGAGGTGAAAGACTTGGAACAGAGGGTTGGAGAAGAGTGATTCAATAGGTCTTGGCTGCGTGCTAAAAAAAATAGTGAGGCTCAGAATAAGAACAAACATTATTATCTCATAATAATGAGAGATAGCATGGAGAGATAGCATGGAGGTAGGTTTTTGCCATGCATGCAGAAGGACTGTGGTTCGAATCCCGGAATCTCATATGGTCCCCTGAGCCTGCCAGGGGCGATCTATGAGCATAGAGCCAGAAGTAAACCCTGAGCACTGCTGGGTGTGACCCCAAAACAAACAAAACAAAACAAACAAACAAAAAACAACAGAATAAGAAAAAACATCCTGAAGAACTTGGACTTAAGTCCAAATTCCCTGAGGACCCCCTGTCAGAGAAATTAGTATGAAAAATCTGAAGGAACCAATGATTATGAGGTGGTGGCTTTTTCTAAGAGTAATGAAAGGTGTATGAATGAGTTCAGACCTCAAAATTCCTGATCTAATGGGCCAGCTTACCAAAAATGACCAAACTGAACCTCTGCACAGCACTGTCAGGGGAGATGTGTGCTTGTGTTCACTGAATATGATTGGATTTACTTTCCATACTCTGTAGGACAGCCATCTATAGACTCGCCTTTTGCACTGATTTGGTTGTGAAAAGTTGACAGTCTTCATTCCTTAATTTTACCATGTATATAGTAACCAGGCCAGCTAGCTTTAATCACTCATTGAAGACTGAGGGTATAGCACTAATGAATAGACAATGTTTTTTTTTTTTTTTTATGCTGCATTCTGATCTACAATACACAACTTGTGTCTTGAACTAGCAATCAATTTATGGATCCAGGAACCAGAGAAGAGACATGGAAATACTCTTCAGTGTGACATCTAATGCCCTTTTTTATAGGAATGTGTGCTTTCCATTCTATAATTCAGGCTTTAAAGTCTAAAGAAGAATGCTCCCCTGAGGAGCAAAAGAAAAAGTGGTTTAAAACCTTGAGGTTTTTTCATGCCACTGTGCACTGTAACATAGCTAGGACAAAATGTGGATAGAAAAGTGTATAAGAGGAAGCTAGAGTACCAATCTCTTGAGACTTCTCTTGACACTACAATGTTCAGAGGTAGAAATGAATGGAAACGATAGCCCTGCATCATAGTTTTTGGCAATTTCCTTAGAGCAAAAAGTCTTCCCATAACCACTAAGCTATCAACATGACATTATTATGCTGAGCATAATCGTATGACCATGCTATGAGTATGCAGCTATGAAAAGAAAAATTCATTCTATGTCACACTATAATATGGGATTTTTTATCAGACACACGGACATAAATAATTTCAAGCATGTAGGCAATAGGAAAATAATTAGCAAGTGTTTGGGGGTACAATATAATGTTATTTTTGATATTTTGTTCGTTGTTTTGTTTGGGGCCACAACTTATGGTGCTCAGGAGTCATTTCTAGCTCTTCACTCAGGAATCATTTGTGTTGGTGTCAAATAACCATATGGGATGTTGGAGATCAAACCTGGGTCTGTTACATGCAAGGCAAATGCCCAACCTGCTATACTATTGATCTGGCCACATTTTAAAATAAATTGTAAACGTACATAATTCAACTTTTAATGATGATAATTTTACGTGTTTACTCACAAAGATGCTGAAAAAATTGAGCTATTTTCAGGATCCAGACAAGATACAGTCAGCGAACTATTGATAAAAAGTCAATAGAAGGGCTAAAGTGATAGCACAGAGTTAGGGCATTTGCCTTGCACTCGACCAATCCGAGATGAATCAGGGTTTGATCCTCAGCATCTCATTTGGTCCCCGAGCCTGCCAGGAGCAATTTCTGAGTGTAGAGTCAGGAGTAACCCCTGGGTGTGACCCAAAACAAAAAAAAAAAGAAAAAAGAAAAAGAAAAAAGTCAATAAAAAAAGGTTTATTGAGAATTCAGATGCCTCAAGAAAGGCCTATGTTTTCTCACTAAATAATTCAATTGAAGTATGGCAAAAACAAAGAGAATAAAGTATAGTGAGTGGAAAACAAATCACAATTTCAATCTTGCCTTTGATTCAGTTACAGAAACAGAAACGGGAGCACTAGCTTTAGTTCTGTCAATTCCATGTATATGGTTATAGTTTTAACTCCTGGTTTTTCCTTCCTGTTATTATTCTCTACTTTTGAGATAGTTGACTCTCTTTTGGTCAGATTACAGAATGGTGAGAAAGGCTGTGCCAGAACAAAAGGAGGAGGAAATCCTAGAGGTCCAAGACTTGGATTCAATTAACATTGAAATTGGACTAGTTATGGTTCATAGGAGACAACTGGGTTGACTTCCTTTGAGAACAAATATAAATATATTTTTATTATGTGATTGTTATAAATGTAGCACATTTATTTTGCTCTTTGTTGTTTTTAAAGCAAAATCTATAAGAAGAAACATTGTTAATGATGAAAAAACAATTCCCCAGTAGCAGACCACATCATCATGCGAACTAAGATATAAAAAAATTCATAATTGCTTCTGATCTCTGATCAACCCATTTCAAATAGAGGAATACTTCTGCAGAAAAATTGAAGATGATTGAAGTTGAGCATGGAAATAGCAAACAGCCCAAATGAAAGGAAATAGGTCAAGAAAGAATATATTCTGTCATCACTAATATTCTTCTCAGATTAGGACAATAAAAGGAAATACGCAAGGAGATATAATTTTTATAATCACTAAAACTGCTCTGGAATCCATTCCCACTACAGAATCCAGAAGCATTCTCTTGATATTTAAGTTGGAGCTGACAGCTGCCCCAAATGGCACCATATGGCAGCCGGGACATGGACCCAATTGAATTATGCAGTGGGACTGTCAAATCGGCACTCCAGCTAGCTGTGCTGTCTCACCCAATTATTTAACTTGCTTCACCATCACACCCCTCACATTTTGCAGACTTGAATGTCTTTGGAACTTACCTGTGACATTACAACAGGGCTTAATGCTTTTGAACATTAAAGAGAAAGACCTTCATAAACATTTGTGTCTGATTTTTTTGCTTCCCAGAACTTGAGCCATTTTTTTTCTTTTTGTTGTTGTATTTGCTTATATTTGTTTTGGGGCCACTTCCAACAGTGTTCAGGGGTTACTTCTGGCTCTTCATTAAAGAATTACTCCTGGTTGGTTTGGGGGGACCATATGGGGTGCCAAGGATCATATCTGGGTTGGTTGCATGCAAGAAAAAATACCCTATTGCTTTACTATCACTCCAGCCCCTTGAGTCATTTCTAGAGTTGAGAAATTCCCACCTTATGGGTCTTTAGTAATGACTCTTTTAGTGTTGATGACACTAGTGCTCACTTTATGTCTCCCACAATCATATAACAAAAATTTGGTGTAGCCTGGATGAAAACCCAGCTTGTAGGAGTACGCAATAAGCATAACACCTCCACTGAATAAATTCCGTAACATGATTTAACTGCATCACTTTCAAACTTTGTTCTATATTTTCAGTGATTCCATAAGTTTCCAGACTTTACTATTCAATAAATTGCCTTTTATTCTCCAATCAGATTGGTTATCTAAATATTTGATAGATATTATATAAATAATTTCTAAGGTAAAGTAATAAAAGCTCTTTTTATTTTTTGAACTAGTGGCCCAGGAAGTAGCCCACTAATAGAGATTGAAGTGGATTGAAAGAAAATGTTGTGTCATTTTGAGCATCCCTTGGAATCTTTTTCAGTGAGTATGTTTTTAGTACTCATTTGTTCCTTCCAAGGTATCACAAGAGAACTAGGAAGTTCCTTTTTGAAAATTAAAATTTATTTTAGACACTGTGTTTTACAGAGTTACTCATAATACAGTTATTGCTGGCATTCAATATTCTAATTCCAATCCCACCACCAATGTAATATTCTTTCCACCTGGCCATCAGTTTCCAATCTCTCTGAAGTCTATCCCTTGGCAGGCAGGAGTAATTTATTTAATATAGATTGGTACAACTAAATGGTAATGGAATTATAGAAAAAAACCTGTATTCAAAGAGACTTTGTGAAAATTGTCATATCTCACAATGGGATATTATGTCATTTGAAGGTCTTATGTTTGAAGATCAACTAAGCTATATATTGCCAGTTGAGAGTTCTGTTGTTGATTTTGTTTGTTGAGATTATATGACTTCTTTGATAATTTCAAATCTAATTTGGTGTATTTCTTTTGGAAAATTGATATAAAAATTATGGCTATGTCATGTGGCCGCATTTGAGGATATACAAGTTGGGCTGATAAGTTCATATGGCAACAGCAGTGGTTGGTAGGGGACCTCTGAATCTATTGTAAAACAGGTATGTCTATTAATTTTTTCTGATAGTTGTGCCTCTCTTTTGAGAATTAGATGAGTATATGGAGTTACATAGATGTGAAGGAAGGCTCTGGGTCATGGATGTGAATGCCAGAATTTCTTGAACTACAGAGACATGAGGAAAGACTGCCCCACCTTTGCCACAGAAAAGGTCCCAGGAGATATCAGAAACAAAATTGGAGTTTGGGGCTCTTAGGAATATTTGCAGGGTTGAGTAAATTTTTCTTTCTTTTCATAAAGGGAGTGGTATCCACAATTCTAACAGGATATATATCTTCTTCCTAGATCTCTTGTGATACTCACTTTTGAAACCAGAATTTTACATGGATGACCTCAGTTCATGTAAAACAATTTAGCTCACATACAGGCTGATTTTGCTGATCTTGAGCACAGCCTGAGATTATTCATGATCATAGTTATAAATAATAGTCCCTGAACACTGATGGTCTGGCCTGAAAACATCATCTTCTTGATAACTGATGTGGTGAAGTTCTCTGGGGTGACTTGTGTAAAATGGGCAAGAAGAGAGACCACAATCCTGAGAAGGAAATCTACAACTTTCTATCTTGCTACCACTGCCACCCTGGGACAGCTGAGTAAATCTTGGACTGATAAAGTCTGCAATGTGTCCTTGCATGGTATAGACACCAAGACCTGCCAGCCCCATCAGCCAGACCTGATGTTCACTTATTCTGTATGGTATGGAACTTAATCCCCACCACCAAAGAGAGATTTCTCTCAGGAAGCTTGGACTCAGGCTTGAATGAAGACTTGCTCTTTGCAGAAAAAGGAAAGTCAGTCCTACACTTTATCCAAGCCTTTTGGGTCTATTACCTTTCCTCACAGGAAAGAATTTCAGGAGGGGATAAATAGTGGAGTAAAACAGATTTTATTCAGAGATAAGGAGGGGAAGGTGAGGATAAGAAAGAAAGAGTAGTATGTTCAAAGGAGAGTAAAGGATTCTGAAAAAAAAAAAAAGAAAAGCCCAGGTACACATCCCAGAGTTAAAGTATATAAGTGCACATCTCTAGAGGGGAGATGCAAGGAACATGTGCACAAAGACATCATGTGCATGGGCTGGCAACATACATATGCCCGAGGTAAACTCCTTGAATTCTCTCTACCTTTAATCTCTCTTCCTTTCATATGACTCATCTATAAGCTATAGCAGAAGAGCTCTTATATCCAGAGCAGCCTCATATTTTCCCTTGTATTCTTTTTTTCCCTTTTTTTCCCCTGTATTCTTTTTAACCTCTGCTTAATAAACATAAACAAGCACTCATTGCATAAGGCCAGAAGTGAGGGGGGTTTATGGACTTTCATGCAAATACACCTCTACCAAACAGCATCAATATTCATAGTGTGGAAAAATAGAAAGCATGTGATCAATCCAAATGTCAAGAAAAACCTGGAAAAATCTGCCAGGGAAAGAACCTTCTCAAGTTTTTGGGGCGTAGAAGCTCTATAGTGATCAAGGCAACTCTTGCATTCAAGCTTTGATTTAAGTTACTTTTATTTATAATGTCCTACAAATCAGTAATCAGGAGCATATCCAGAAATCAAAACCTAATTTTATTTAACTCTATATAGTTTACATCATTAAACATATCACAGGAGGGCCCAGGGATCTTATCTAATCTGATATACAGACACAATGAAATGACGATGCTTTCTCTAAAAAGGCAACTTCCAACTTCCAACTGAGACCACTAATTTCTGAAAGCTTTCCCTCAATTGATTTAATTTAATTTCTCTCCATAAGACATTAACCTCTCTTCCTATGCAGAGTCATTTTTGGAAGGCTCTCAATGTTTCATTAATTCTATGGTTCTGATTTTGTCGCCATAAGTTCTGGCTTTCCTTTGGCCACCATAATCCATGTATAAACCAAAGAGACCAAGCTCTTGTATACACACGTATCCAAATGCAGAGGAGAATGAGAAAGTATTAAAATGGGAAACTGTTCAAAGCTTTCATTGTAATACAACAGAAGATAGACAAGAACTCTTTATATTCTAAAGGTAATATCCTTTAAAAGCTGAGATATACTCAAGTGGAAATAGGTACCCTAAAAGACTCAGGATTTTCTTTGTTCACTGGGAAGCTCAGATCTGCTCTGTCATCCATTTAAAGTTTTCAACCTAAGTGAGATCCTCACCCCTAGCTTTATTTTAACTTCCCATTTTCATAATAATATAAGATTTTGTCTTGTCATGTGCATATTTCTATAAGTTACTCCTTATTTTTTCTGAAAAATAAGGTAAACTTAAGGTATTCTTCCTACTTTGGAATTTTAGCATATTACAGAGTCTTTAAAACTAAAGTTTTAAAGATACAAACTCTGTTTCTCTTTTGCCCAAATGTTGAGTGTTGCACAAAACATTCATATATTGAAATGGCACAAAACAAAGAAGCACTCATTTATATGAAAAAAATTGAGCATTCCAAGGCACACAAAAATCATCATTTTATACCAAATACCACATTAAACCTAAAATAACACAATCCACGTTACAGGTGTAAAACCAGGACATAGATAGTAAAGGATTAAGGATTTTTGCACATTCCCCCCCTTGTTGAAACAAACAAGCCTCTCTCCGAATTTCTTCATTTAGCAAAATCAGGTCCAAACCTAACTTTTTCATAAAACAAACTTCATGAGTTAATATGACAGAAACTTTCTTTTTTGTTTCAGGATCACACCCAAAGATATTTGTGGTTACTCCTGGCTTGGCACTCAGGAATCACTCCTGGAGCTGTTTGGGAGACCATATGGGATGCCATGGATAGAATCCTGGTCAAGCATATGCAAGGCAAGTACCATACCCGCTGTACTACTCTTAAGCCCCTAACAGAATTTGTTAGGCCACCCAAGGTGGTACTTAGGGCTTACACCCGGCTCTGCTCAAAAATTGATCCTTAAAGGCTGGGGTCGGGGGGACCCTATGAAATGGCAGAGATCAGACCCAGGTCAGTCTTGAGTTGAGTTGGCCCTATCCTCTGTGCTATTGTTCTGCCCCCCCCCCCAACAGAGCTTTCAAAGAGCATCATATATCTATTTCAGAGAGATCTCCTGTACCTCCTTTTCTCTAATGGGCACAGTTTATAAAAGTTAGGACTTTATATAAAACCCTGGACTTTATATTGGCATAGTGTGTATCTATCTAGTTGGGTTAGCACATGTGCAGCTGTGCCACAATTATCTTCCATTGCAATCAAGATACAGAACTAGCCCTCACCCACAACATCCCATCTCCTCTGTACTGTCCTGTCTGACACCCTAGACTACTATTCTATATAGTCCTAGCTCTTCATTTAGCAACCATTCACTTTTCTTCATCATGATGATTGTGTAACTGCTAGAAAGTTTATTAATGGGTTCATATACTAGATGAAAGTAAATATATATTAAATACATCATATAATATATAGTTATATATATATTTTTTCAGTGTGTTTACTTGCTTAGACAACTTTTATTCACTATTTTATTTTTATTTTTAACTATTCAAGTGGAAGATTGTTGTAGCCCCTGCTGTAGAGATTAATGGTTTTTCAATACTACCATATCACCCAGTAGCTTATAATTCAGTTAGGAGATAAAAACCACAGTTTTTGTTGCAGCCCTAAGTGTTAAGAATGTTACAGGTGATAAAACAGATGATTACTGTTTTGCTTCTTGTTGGCCCCTAAAAGTCACCTCTATCTTCCTCTTCCCTGGTTTCTCTAAATGTTGTTAGTCCATGTGAAAAACATGGAGGGGAGCAGGGTATTTTGCAGATGTGATTAAAAATTTTGAGATGAGATTTTTCTGGAGTATCTAGGTAGTTCTAAATGCAATCATAAATATCTTTCTAAGAAGGAGGCAAAAGGAGATTTAATTACATGCAGAAGAGGAAAAATGCAATGTGGTTACAGAGGAAGAGATAGGGGTGATGTGGCCACAAGCCAAGTAAAGCAGGAGACTGAAAGCGGGATGAAGCAGGAATAAAAATCTCCCCTAGGGCCCCAGGAGACACAGCTCTGCCAACCCCTTGATCTGGATCCAATAAAATGGATTCCCATTTCTGGCTTCTTGAACTGAGAGAATACATTTCTGTTGTGTTAAGCCATCACATTTGTGGTCAATTCAAATGGAAAACATAGGAAATTGATACACTCCCTAACTTAACTAACACTAACTTTTGAATATATGGCAAGTTCTCAAGAAATGGTTTATGATTGTTTTTGAATGCAGAATAAAAGAAAATTTTCCCCAAAGGAAATTCCCAGAAATCTTCATGGTAGTAGGATGAGTTGATTACTGGAAAATTACGTGAGTTTGGGGCCAGAGAAATAATACAGTGGGCAAGGTGCTTGCTTTACTTATGGCCAACCTGGGTTTGATTCCTGGCATCCTGTAGAGTCCCCAGAGCACCACTAAAAGTGATTTCTAAGTGCAGAGCCAGGATTAATCCCTGAGCCTCATCAGATATGGCCCAAAATTCTTGCCCCCCCCAAAAGAAAAATTAGGTAAGTTATATGAAGAGTCCACATTTAATGCCATTGACAGGCTCCTAGAAATTAAATGTTTGAATCACTGGGTAAGATAACTATAGATTTGAGAAGCAGAATTTTATATTTCTCTAAGTCTCTCTGGCCCTACCACCAATGATCCAGTGTCTTAATCAGTGACTTCTGATAACTTAATAGCATGTCTACATGGTGGCCTTTTTGGACTTAAAATATGAGCTGCTATTTCTATTTCCTGGGTATCTTTCCTTAGGTTTCAAAAGCTCTCAGATATTGTTTTCTTAAATAAGATCTCTGGCCCCTTCTCTCTTTCTCTCTCCACCTCTAAAATGCCTGTTGTTCCTTTATTTACTCTTCTAATGGTTATTTAGATATTTTTTAATAGGATTTCTTCAGTTTTCCTAAAAACTACTTCTCTCTCCCCTTCCACTAGTCACTGCTGCCAGTTAAGCTCATTTCTTATTCTCTGCTTTCTGTGAGATGCTTGTTAAACTTTCCATGTTAGGCTGAATGTCTTGCAATGTGCTCTGCAGGCTCAGTATCTCTGGAACGTTCATAGAACCTCTGAGCTATTCAATTCCCTGAAAGGGGTGAGAGCACTCAGCCATTTCAGTTGCCAGTAGTCTAAAACATCAGGACTCTGTCTGGAGTTGTTTTAATAGTCTTGTCCCCGCATAAAGTTTCTGCCAGCAATGCAATCTTTGAACCACACCTGGAAGGTCACTGATGCTATGAATGATACCATCTATAGCCTGTGCAGGCATTTTCAATCAATGTGTGTGTGCTCTACCCAAAGCCATGACCACTGGCATATGCCCCATCATTAATCCCTTGGCCAGTCACCAAATTTGAGCACTGCTACTAGCAACCATCAGATACACAGCTGCATATGATCCTCAGGCAAACCAGGCTGTGAGCCGGTAAAGTTTTCCTATAGTTTATCATTCATTTCTCATTGCCCTTTAGCAGAAGTATAGCTTGCCAGGGTCTATTCTGCCATTTTCTGGTGAAACCTTGATTTTAATAAAAGCAACATCAAATAAAATCAACTTTACCACAACCTGGTTGATAAAAGTAAGACTGAAGTTCAAATAGCATACTTCTGGCCACAAGGGCATCACCAAACTTTCAAGTAAATACCCCAACCATTGCTTCTTAAACTGTTGTGGGGGCTAGAGAGATTAATAAAGTAGGTAGGGCTCTTGCTTTGTACACAACTGACCCAAGTTTGATCCCCAGAAACCCATATGTTTCCTGGATATTGCCATGAGTGATCCTTAAGTGTAAAGTCAGAAGTAAGGCCTGAGCACCACTCCATGGCTCCACAGCAGCAATAACAACCATAAAACACAAAATAATTGTTTGTGATCATTCATTAAATCTGCTATTCAGCTAAGGATCATGAGTATCCTGAGCCCATCCTGGCCTCCTGGCTGCTTAAGGTACAAGGTGAGAGATCTTTCTGGGCAGAATTCCTTTTCACTATAGAGTACATGTACTCTCTCTCTCTCTCTCTCTCTCTCTCTCTCTCTCTCTCTCTCTCTCTCTCTCTCTCTCTCTCTCTCTCAAATTGGGACAAGTAAGGCACACTTAGAAATGTGTGACACATCCATGGATAAAAGAGAAAATAGAAAGGCCTGGAGCAAATCCTCACAAAAACCAGAGCAAACATGGGGAGTATGTTCTATACTGACTGTGGTCCTGTATGGGAACTAATCATTATTCTCATTAGAGGCATAACAGAGTGTCTTGTAAGAAAAGTGATGATGTTTAAAGAAGACATGGAATTATAAGTCACTGTAAGAGGTGGGTAGAAGAGGGGAAGAGCAAAAAGGTAGGCTAGTCCAGGACAATGGTGAGGACATGAGCCACTTCAGTTGGATTAGGGAAGGGTTCTTATAGGGAAAAGTGGGAGAAGCACTGCAATGTAAACACCCAGGTCCCTCATTCTTCAAACTTCTCAGAAGGTGCCATTAGCTTTCCTCATACAGCCAATGTGAAAACTTTGATGAATGACTCTTTTAAGATTTGAGTAGAAGTTGTAGTATTCTCTGGCATTATGTCTTGGTCTCTGGTCAGAAAGCTATTTGGAGCCTTGTGGGCCAGCAGGAAACTTAGCATCTCTAGAAAATAGATCTATAAATTTTCTTTCTTAGGTGCTAGGGGATATTAGATTTAAATCACAAAGTTCACTCACCAGCCTAGTGCAGATAGGGTATTCACAGAGTAAACCTGTTATTGCCTATCTCCAAAGCTCCAAATCTCACTTCGCTCCCAGCATCCATAGAGGCAAACACAGCAAACTTGACTTTATCTAGTATTCTGTTCAGACTCTGCAAATGAGCACAGTAGCAACCCTATGCATAATGATAATGTGTGTCTATGATGTTACTAATGATCCTGAGACCTACAAGGTCCTGACAGATTTGGTAAATTCTCAGAGGCAAAGTTAATTATTTCACTACAGTTGCTTGTAATATTAACCAGAACATTTCATGCCCTGCCTATCTTAAACGAGTTTTTCCAAGAAATCAATTCCCAATTGACAAGTTCCAAAAAATTCTGACTCTCAATACATGTATCCATAGTCTTCTGCTTTTTATTTAAAGATCAACTTGAAAAGTTTGGAACATGAAAAATCTATAGATAGTCTAGTGAAGTTAAGAGGCTGGTAGGCAAATGGAAGAATCAGAGATATTTCTAGCACATAATAATAATGGAATGTTTTCTCAAAATAAAATGACAAGCTAGGGAAAATACAAATACTGTTGAAGAGATAAAAAAGGAATCAAAATAGTATTTACCAAAGTGACCAATCTTTAGGGATCACTTTAGGGACCACTAGAACAATAGGGTTCAATCTAGGGTTCCATTTATTTCTATATAGAAAGTATATTTTGAGGGTGAGAATTGAGGGACTTTTTTTTCTAAAAAGGAATGGTTTGTCAAATATATTTGGAAATCTCTGGGTTGCTCAAGCAAACTGGATAGAACACAAATAATTACCCAAAATTTGAGCCTCACACAAATTATAAAAAAAATTTTTATATTGTTTAAATGCAAATATGAATTCAATGAAAGAACTAGATGAAACATAGATGTACATGTTAGGTAAGAATTTTAAGATAGAATGGCAGTGCAAGAACTTTAAAGACGGACAACTCAGATTGTACAAAATGACAAATTCTGAAGTAGATGTGAAATAAAACTAAAGGTCAAAGCAGAAGAGATGGCTCAAGGTCCGAGTATATAGGTGGCATGTAGAAATCCTGGGCTCAATTATAAATATAAATTATAAATAAAATAACAATATAAGTAATATAATATATAATATAATATAATAACATAAATAATATATTTCTATATTTTCTATATATTTTTATATTTTATATATCAATAATATATAAATAATATAAATCCAAATTATAAATAAAAATATTTTTAAACTGAAGGACATATAAAAAAGTGAAAGGAAGTAACTGTAAATATCTGACAATCTTATTTCCTTTTATAGATGATCAATAAATTATTACTGCTTTAAAAGCAATTCTTGTCTAGTTGCTCCAATGCAAGAATGTACTCTTACCCTGAGATTATTAAAACAAGGTAGGAAGCTTACTCATTAGAATTCCTGACTAGGAGCAGCTGATCCCGGTCCTGTGCCATTATTCTACAAGAGTGTTCCTTAGAAAGGATATACACAGGCATATTGGGAAGATATGTCAAAGCACAAATAGTGGTTCTTTTGCACTTGGAGTAAAAATGTTCTTGTTCCATGCATTGTATTTTCTGAAGTTTTCTAAATTGAATATATTATGTTTGAAAAGAAAGAAATAATTTCATTCCTTTCATGATTTATTAATATATAAATACATACTTATCTATAATACATGAATTTATAATTTTGTTGTGTGTAATAACAAATAGTCTTATTTCTATCAGCCCAAGTTCTAAATTGCACACAATAGAAACAAATTCTGGCTATGGTAGGCAAGTCGGGGAATTATTAAGGTTGTAACAAGGAGCTTACTGAATTGCAGAGAAGGTAAAAAAACAGGCTTGAAGCTGAACAGACAGAAGCATTTCTCAAACCACACTGCCAAGTCTGGGGAGAAAACAACAGCCATTTTAATCAAGCCTTCAAGATTCATATCTGAACCACCTCTATTTCTGTACTTTCTTTCTTTCTTTCTTTCTTTCTTTTTTTGGTTTTGGTTTTGGTTTTTGGGCCACACCTGGCGGTGCTCAGGCGTTACTCCTGGCTGTCTGCTCAGAAATAGCTCCTGGCAGGCACGGGGGACCATATGGGACACCGGGATTCGAACCAACCACCTTTGGTCCTGGATCGGCTGCTTGCAAGGCAAACACCGCTGTGCTATCTCTCCGGGCCCTATTTCTGTACTTTCTTAGAACAAACACAACTGTCCCTTCTACCAGAGAGAGAAGTCCTACTTCTTCCTCTTACTAAGTCCTTTATTCAAAGCCCAGGACATATTTGTCAGAATGGCCCCATGCCCTTATCCCGAATATTTGGAAGAAACAAACATTTGGAATTTTCTATCTCTACAACTATCTTCATTTTATTGACTGAGGTAGAGAATTATCTAGACTTAACAAACACACAATAAAAAAAGCCCTCTGCACTCCTATGCTCACCACAGCACTATTTACAATAGCTAGAATCTGGAAACAACCTAAGTTCCCAATAACAGAAACTGTAGTCTATCCACACAATCAAATACTATGCAGCCATTAGAAAAAAAATAAAATTATGACATTTACTTAAACTTGGATAGATATGGAGATTATTAAGCAGAATAAAATGAGTCAGTGAAAGTGATTATATATATATACTTAGAATAATCTTACTCATCTGTGGAATATAAGTAAAACAAGACATAGTATGGTAATAATATCCATAGACAATGAAATAAGGATCAGAAGTCCAGCCCAGGTTAGAAAGCTTGCCATAAAGAGCAGGGAGTACAGTTAGAGTAGAGAAGAGTCTACTAGGACAATGATAGTTGAAACTGATCATTCTGGACAAGAACTCAGTGCTCAAAAGTAGAGAAAGTGACATGCAAGGCACCCCTCTATTAACACCCCTCCATTTACAATTAATAGTGCAAACCACAGTGTCTAAAAAAAAGAGAGATAGGGAGAGAGAGAGAGAAACAAATTGCCTGCGTAGAGACAGGCAGGGTGGAGGGCTGAGAGGGAAACAGGAGACATTGGTGGGAGGAAGGGTGCACTGGTGAAGGGTTGGGTACATTCTATGAATGAAACCCAACAATGACCAATTTTGTAACCATGGTGTTTAAATAAAAAGAGTTCACATGCTGGGAAGCCCAGGGAACAGTAAATGACCACTATAAAATATACTAAAGGAAAAAATATTTTCATTAAAAATACAGAACGGCTAGAACAATAGTTTAGAGAGTAGGGCATTTGCCTTACACATGGCTAGTCTGGGTTGGATCACTGGTATCACATATGGTATTCAAGCTTGCTAGGAGTGATTTCTGAGCACAGAGCCAGGAGTAATCCCTGAGTGCTGCCGGGTGTAGCCCCAAACAAAACACAGAGGAGAGGATCCTGGGGAAAGTTGTTTTAGTAAGAATGGTCAAAGGAAATAAGCATCAAATTTGGGCAAGGGTGAAAAATAATTCACTAATTAGTATCTCCCATTCTTCAAGTAGAAATTTGAACCTCAATATCATTATCTCCCTAGACCAAGAGGGGCTGAATCTGCACAAGATCAATAAGGCTGCAGGAGGCAGATCCAGAGATTTTTGGACCCGAAATCACATCAGCAGTGCCCAGGTGATAAACAGAATCTAAGTCAAAGACAGAGACAAGAGCGCATGGCTGCTCCACCTTGCACACTCCTCCTTGTCAAGGAACACCTGCACTGGACATAGAAAACATCACACTACAACTGCAATGATGGGAAAACAATGCAGGGCCCCACCATGCTTAGAGAATGAAGATGGTATCTCTGATGACCTGAAAAATACCAACCACCTATTTGCCCTCTCAGTTAAGGACTTCAGAGAAGAAATATGGAAGATGTTCACAGAACTCAAAGAAAACATGGAACAAATAGAACATGCCACAAATAAGAATCAATAAGACCTGAAAGTAGAAATAATAAAACTTCAAGCTGAAATAACAGGGCTGAAAAACTTGGTAGGTGAAATGAAAAATACCACTAGAAAGTCTCTCCAACAGAGTAATAGAAGTGGCAGATAGGATCAGTGAGCTAGAAGCTGAAATGCATAACAACTCCATACAACAGAAGAGGCTGGAAAAGAGCCTCAAAACAAGTGAACAGAAAATGGGAAAAGTCCTCAAAGAATGTGATCAGATGAAAATAGAAGTCTTTGATAAACTCAACAGAAACAACATAAGAATCACTGGAATTCCAGAGGCAGAGGAAGAAAACTCCCATGAAGTTTCAATAATCAAGAAAATCATTGCAGATAAACTCCCAGATCTAAAGAGTTATTCAACTAAATCCTGCAGTGCCCGAAGAGTACCAGCCAAAAGAGATCCAAAGAAAAACACCCCCAAACACATCCTAGTCACAATGATGAACCCCAGAGATAGGGATGGAATACTGAAAGCAGCAAGATCAAAAAGAAAAAGTACATTCAAAGGAGCATCCCTAAGATTTACTGCAGACTTGTCACAAAAAACCCTCAAAGCCAAAAGGCAGTGGTGGGATATAGTGATGAAACTCAACAAAATGAATGCATCACTAAGAGTAGTTCACCCAGCCAGCCAGACTTAAATTCAGGTTTGAAGGAAAGATACACAGCTTCACGATAAACAATATCTTAGAAATTTTACAGGCTCAAAACCAGCCTTAAAGGATGAACTAAAAGATCTACTTTAAGATAAGATAGACCACAAGACATGCCAAACTCCTACCAAAAGATGACACTAAATACCATGACAATAATCTCTCTCAACAACAATGGGCTAAATGCACCTGTTAAGAGACACAGAGTGACCAAATGAATCAAAAAGCTAAATTCAACGTTTTGCTGCCTACAAGATACACATCTGAATAGCCAGAATAAACACAGACTCAAACTCAAAGGTTGAAGGACAATCATTCAAACAAATATCTCCCTTAAAAAAAGGCTGGAGTGGCCATGCTAATTTCAGATCACACAGACTTTAGGCTTAAAAAAGTTATAAGGGACAAGGATGGGCATTTCCTAATAAAAGGGATATGTACAACAGGAAGAAATCACACTCTTAAATATATACGTACCCAATGAGAGACCAGCAATATATTTAAAACAACTACTAAAAAACTTGAAGATATCAATAACAACACAATAATAGTGGGAGATTTTAACACTGCCTTGTCACCACTTGATAGTAAACAGGGCTGAAACCTAACAAGAATATACTAGCACTAAAAAGAGTAATGAAAGAAAGTGGCCTAGATATACAGGGCTCTCTCCCCATATAGTACTAGATACACATTCTTCTGCAATGCACATGGTTAATTCTACATAATAGACCACATGCTAGCCCACCAATCATACCTACATAAAATAAGGATGATAGAAATTGTACAAACTACCTTCTCAAACCATGATGGACTAAAATCAGAAGTGAATGACAAGCAGACAAGGAGGAAAAAATTTAAAGCCTGGAAATTAAACAACTCACTACTGAACAGTCAGTGAGCCAGAGACCAAACCAAAGAGAAAAATCAAAGATTCTTGGAAACAAACGAGAACAAAGACACAAAATACCAGAATCCGTGGGGCATAGCAAAAGCTGTATTAAGAGGAAAATGTATAGCTTTGCAATCCATCAGGAAGGAAGAAGGGGCCTACATAAATAACTTAATGTCACAAATTACGAAACTAGAAAGTGAACAAAAATGGATCATTATCTCGCTAAAATTATCCACAACTATTGGGGGTTAAATGTGAATTCTTGAAATAAAATTCACTTCTAGAAGTTACCATGTTTTTAATCATTTATAACTTATATGAATTAATTTTGAGTGTTTGCCTGAAAAAAGGAATGGAGGTGAGTGAGGTGGAAACAGGAGCAATGGTGAGGGAAAAGGCAACACAAAAGTGGGGGTGTCATGTTAGAAGGCAGCTGAGGGGGGACTGGGCAGACATCAGAAATAGATGTAAACCTGTAAAGCAGACGAAAAGTTGAAATACCAGACTGATGTCTACTTTAGAAATATGTTGGAGACATGTGTGGACCATAGATAAAACAAACAGAACCGAAATTTTTCTTTATAGATCTAAAATGTAGATTTTTATTACTTTTCTTTCATCACCTCATAGTCAACCTAGTCCCCAATAAAAGAAACTAGAAATAGTGTCTTACCAGCCAGACCCAATAGAAGCCCATGGGATAGGTTGTCCTCGATCTGCTTAAGCCCTGGAAAGATACAGACATTCCCCACTTTTCAGAGGCTCCAGTGAAGTCACTTTATGTTTACAAAAGACAACACCTGATCATAAACTTGGATTTCCACTTTTATGTCACTAGATGAAAACAAATGTAAGTTTCATTGTTGCTTTGTGACTGTAGATCCTGCCTGGAGTGCAGGCCAGCTCCTTCCATTGGGGAAGTCTGTGGACAATCTGGGCTACATGGCCCAACTATTACTCCAAGTTAGAGTGTATAGTGTTGTATATGATTTGATAGATCATTTGTAGGGACCTAACAACATGAAGATATGGTTCCACAGTGATGGTAACTGCTTCAGCCTCTTGGGTTTCTGAGAGTTTTCACAGGAAGGCTCTTTACAGTCTTTGTTGTGGGGTATGGGGTAGATTTAGCAGGAGGCCTGCTGACATTGGAATACCCAGGGAAGCGGCCCTTTCTTGCATTGTCTCCTCAGAATCAGCCCTTGAGAAGTGTGCTGGATTATAGAACAGGTAGGGGCTCGAGTGATCGTACAACAGTAAGGCACAAAGCTGATTAAAATAGGTTGATAGAAATAAGCACACAGCTGACCCAAGTTTAATCAATCCCTGCCGTCCCATATAGTCCCTCAAGCCTGCCAGGAGTGATTCCTGAGTGCAGAGCCAGAAACAATCTCTGAGCACTGCCAGGTATGGTCCAAACACCCCCCAAATAAATAAAACAAAAATATTATAGAACTGTGCCTGTTTCTGGATCCCAATCTACTACTTATTTTCCATCTACTTAGTATTTACCACCCCTATTCTTCCCCTATTTATTCTTCCCCTATTAAGAGGGGGGAATCGCAAGTCTTCCATTTATTTTTTTCAAGTGGGGGGCGCAAAATATTGACATTTGCTTGGGAACTTAGCATATAAATTCAAGGCACCAGCTCTTTATTCTGGCTAGACATCAGATCACAATTAAATCTTCCTCAACTTCTGTTGTCCTGGTAACTGCTCTTATTTAGAGAACATGAAGGGTGAGCTTGCCCAAAAGGGTCTGGAAGGAGAGCAAGAGCTTATTAAAGAATCGTTCTGATGTTCATAACCCAGCTACAGGCTGTGCCACAACAGTAAGCAGGAAAGCTGGAAAAGAAGCCCCCTCCAGGTTATATTCCACTCGCTGCCATCTATTTGGGCTTTGCTGCCGTTAAGTGGCCATGTACGTTATAACAAGATTGGCTACGGCACACCAAAAATATTGACAATGACTAGTACTTTGGATAATCACAGATTGCAAATCCTCTTAAATGCATTCAAGTCTAACAGATATATTTAGACTTAGATGAACAGTGGGGGGGGGATTTCTTAAAGTGTCAATTGGTGTGAATGAATAAAGATGGTTTTAAAGGAGCTATGTTGTGGAGGGATTAAGTCCAACTGGAAACATTCACTTTAAGAAAGAAAGGCTCCCAGCTCAAGAGAAAAGCTCCCCTTGATTTGATTGAGGTGGGTCCAGAGACCTCAGGGCTTGTGCCTGATCTCCACTTGAACAAAGAAGAGGTTTACATTGTGCCGCACCCCCTGTAAATGAGGCTATGTTTAAAGCAACAGCAAAGAGGGGTTTTTAAGTAGCAGTCATTTTTATTTTGGCTTAACAGATTTTAGCAGAAAAACTCTGAATATGAATTGGCTTCATTTTTAAATCCAGAAGAGAATTTCTGAAGCAGCCATAAGGTGCCACTTTAGTCAGAGGCAATTTAGGAAAGCTCAGAATAGCAAGACAGAGAAATCAAAATTTGTTTGGACATCGGAAGGGGGAAAAGTTACGAATTACATTAACTTCATTTCCATATCCTCCCGGAGAGAGGATTTGCTTTTTAAACTCCGACAGAAAACTTCCTGTTTGGGAGGTCAGGGAAGGGAAAGGAACAAGGGCAGAAACTCTAAGGAAAGATCATATTAAGGCATTATTGCTTAGCACGTTTTAATGGCAACAATATAAAGTGTTTGAATACTTAAAAAAATTCTGCAGAATTTCTTCCCAAAGGCAAGGGATTCTTTTAAGCATGGTATTCTTCCTATCCTTCCTTGTTAATTTGGGCATCACTAAAAATAAGGGAGAAACTTGGAAATAATTTTATTTTATTTTTTTGGACACTTTTTTATGTTCCCAGAAGATCACCAGAAAAGTGATTTCATCTTAAATTCACCATATAGAATGACCTGGAAAATATATTGGTTGCTTCTGAAAGGAAATAGCATCAGAGGACAGTCTGTACTTGCGTTTCTTTCAGGTACTACTTCTAAAGTGGCCTTCAGCATATTCTTCTGGCCTATAAGAAAGCTACTTAATGATGCATAAAACTAATTATTATAAAATAAGACAGAATCTGTATGGTAGCTGCTCACAGTGTGGAAAATCACACTTTTTCATGGCCTATTTTCTTTTAAAATCCATGCCCTTTTCCCATCCCTAATGTGTTCTGTATATGTAAAATAAATACTCTTCACAGCAGGACCCAGGCTTGGAGACCTTAAAACTCAATAAAAAGAGTCCTGTAGTTTAATGGTCCTTAAATGCTCGACATCTTTTTCACTTAATGTAAAATCCATCTGATATAATAGCCGTGACTGAATTATAGATATATAATTTTTTTCTATTAAATGTTAATCTTCTGACTTGGCAGAGCAAGAGAAGCTCTAAATTATTAAGAAGGCAATAACCTCTCTAAACTCTTTTCTGAATTCAGAATATTCCCAGGACTGCTATCTTTAAAAAACACTGCAAACCTGTTTAAAAACTAAAATAAAAATTGGACCCGTTTAGTCCATCTGTTTGGTGCCAAATAACAATGAGAAGGGACATTATTTTTTTGTGATGTCTTGCCCATTACTTCTCTGACTGTATGCATTTGATTAAACATACAGAACTGAGAAAGCAACAACCTTCACAAGGCTTGGCTCTTTTTCATTTACATGTGACATTTTTGTAACCTTCCCTTTGGGGTTGAATTCATTCCTCATCAATGTTTGTTCATGCGGGCATAAATAATGAAAATGCCCTCTAATGCATAAGTGATACCACATGCCCAATTATGCTAAACATGAGCATTCTCACTGCCCAGGGAATCTTGCTGGAATGCCATCTCTGCCACAGCTTCATCATTTGAAAAAAAAAATCTTCTCTATAATTTTCATGGGTCCAAAGCTTATATATAAAGTAAAAAGCAGAAGCTATGAAAAGAGTGAGAGAGAGAGAGAGAGAGAGAGAGAGAGTGTGTGTGTGTGTGTGTGTGTGTGTGTGTTTAGAAGAGGTTGAGTCTTGTTTCAAGTAGTCATTGCTAACAGACAGGGAAAAATTGAATTTCCCACAACAATATCTTAGCTCCATTGTAGCCAGGAACATAATCGAATGAAACAAGAGCTGAAATGCTGCTTTTCCCTTTGTACATGATATATTTTCCAGTGCCATTCTTTTCTCTCAGAAAATTATTCATTATAATTGTTTTTTTTTTCTCTGAAAAATATTCACATTTAGCAGCCAAGAGCAAGGTCCAGACACGTGCAATCATATTTTACATGCTCCTCACAGCATTCCTCTTTCAATCCTTGTTTTAGAGCCAAAGGAGCTATTACTTTAATGCAGAGGAAAAAAAGATCATCACAAGGGTGCAAGATTCAGTGATGAGGAAAATAGAACAGGAACTAGGAAGTAGCTACTTCCCACCAGGCTTACAGTAGATGTCAAAAGCTGGCAAGCACTGTTCTCTAATGTCTGACATTATTATAAACAGGCACTGATATATCTATTCATCGCAGATACCAAACATTAAAAAAGCAAACCATAAAAAGGTATTAAGCTGAATTCATTAGGTATTTTATATAGTACAGATATAGCTAGTGATTACAGTCACCATATTATTTTAAAAATGTAAGATATTCATTGCATGAATATTTGATCACATTTTAATAGCTCTTTGTAATATAGACTGTCAAAAAGAATGAGTTTTTCTGATAAATCAAGAATGGTAAGGAACAAACAATGTAAAAATAATAAAAGCTCCTAAGAAAGAGCTGCACTTTGGCAGAAATTCAGTGAGTTAGACAATATTCCAACTGACTCTCTCCTCTTGCATTAAGTTCATATATCTGCATTTTCTGGACACTCAACAGCAGAGAGACTAGCCTCACGCATTACATATGTTCCACTTATTTACTTCTAAGAGGCTTTAGCTATCTGTATTGTAATACGAGACTGCCTCAGACAGCTAAAGGTGAGTGAATGAGAATACCAGAGTTAATTCAAGGGGATGATCTGATACATCTCTACACAGCTGACTGAAAATAGATGTCATCATTTGCAATTTGCACCCCATCTTCTCAACAACATTCACCAAAAGATAAGGTTTGACACAGTTTATAAATCTTCACAAGCATGTTCAAAACAATATTCCACAAAGAATATTTTATTGATGTAGAAGACAAAATAAAACACATATATGTTTCCTTTATGACCCTTAATGAGCATTAGGCAACATTAAAATGTAAGGATTCATTTAAGAACTTTGCTCTACTCTAGAGCTTCCATACATGACCTAAAACTATAAATGAAAACTAACACAGGCGGCAACATTAAACATAAATGAAAGAATCCAAATGTTGCTTATGTAAACTGGAATCTCCATCTAACAAGAAATAAGATTAAACCCAATCCTGATTTTACTATTTTGTTTCCACACTGAAAAAAAATATGATGGCTTATTTTTAGTGGGAGAGCTTTTTCTGGTGATTTTATTTTTAAACAAAAACAAGATTAAAAAGAAAAATCTAGTTTGGGATGCTAAGGCACATTTTACAACTGAAGAAAGCATAGCTGAATTATTAATTTGTTGATCTTATTAGCTAACAAATTAGTATCTTTCAATTTGAATGGTAAACAAAATATTAATAAAATTTGCAAAACAAATTTTCTTTAATGAGATGTAGTTAGTAAAAATGGCTGATTACTTTAGAGAATTCTATAAACAGCAAATTGTTTTTGCTATATATATTTTACAGTTTACAATATTATTGCACTTCTGTCAGAACCTTAAAGATCTATTTCCTAAAACCAATTCTCTAAAGCTAATTTTGTAAGAAACTGCATTTCACATTATTAATCTCATTAGTGCAATTTTCCTATAAATAAGTGGGAAACATTTGGAGATTGAATGTATGAGTGCTTGGTTACTATAGTAGCAAATGTCAAAGTAATTGCTAAATAAAGTCTAAAATTTTTGACACTTTGAAAAATTAAGTATTACCAAAGTTCTCTAAATATGGTGGCAAGAAAAGTCACCACAAGTAAATTTTAAGATAACTATTTGTAAAGATTATGAGGTGATTTTTTTTCTATAAATTCCTAATACATTCCACCCCCTGCCTTGTTCTTGATAAGTATAACTTAGCACTGCAAACCATTTCTGACAAGAAACTATTGAAAAAGGCTCAAAAGTTACAAGTGTAAGAGAAAAATATCAGTACCTCCAAAGGAAGCCAAAGATACTCATTAAGTTATTTCAATAAAAATGCAACCTGGCCAGCCAAGTTACACGTATCCCTTAAAAATCACATCAGTCTCATGGCTCATTTGAATACTTAAAACATCTTTGAATCCACTCATCAGTGGATACCACCAAGTTCATTTTTTCGTTAAGAAATATTTACATGATTATTTGAGCCTAACTCCTTTCCAAAGGGACTCATTCAATAGCTCATAGTTTATTAAGGGCTTAACAGTTTAGGCAAAATGGCATGTTGTCCTGTGAATTGAAAACACATACAATATGGAATTGGTGTTAACTGGAGAACTCAGTAAGAGAGTTATCTCATGAAAAGACCCTACTGATGAAACGAAGTATACTTTATTTTCATGACACGATTACAGTAAGGCTCTATTGTGGCACAAAAAGCTCAGCACCAGCAGGAAAGGCAGGAGTTGGCTGGTTAGCACCAATGCTAGCACACCAGTCCCTGCCGCATTTGTATAATCTGAAGTAAGGCTGCCTGCACATCTTCATCCATATGACCCTTGAGAAAAGAGGGCAGAAATATTTTATGATTAGATGCAAAGCAATATGCAAGTTGGACAGTGAGGTTTCTACATTCCTTTTCCCTTTCCTTTGCTTGATCACCCAATGAGGCTTTGGTATAACACTTCCTATTAATATCAAAACTTTTGCTTTTTGACATCTGTTTCTATAACAGAAGGATGATTAAATTTCAAACATTAACCAGAGTTGACTAAACTAAAATTTTGTTTTGTTTTTGGGCCACACCCAGAGGGCACTCAGGGGTTACTTCTCGCTCTGCGCTCAGAAATCGCTCTTGGCAGACTTGGGGGACCATATGAGATGCCAGGAATAAAACCTGGGTCCATTCTGGGTGGGACACATGCAAGGCTAAATGCCTTACCGCTGTGCTATCTCTCCAGCCCCTTAAATTAATTTTTTTTTAGTTAATTTTATGCTGTCTGAAGGCAAGACTAATTCAGAAGCCAGTTTTTTTTGTTTGTTTTGTTTTTTTTTGTTAAGTTTCACTAGAAGTACATAGAAACAAATTTCAAATTCTAGAAGCACAGGTTCCCTGGAGTTGAAAGGCTTGCCACCATGTCGTGTCTTTTAGTCCCCATGTGTTGCTTCTCCCTTGGCTAATTAGTCAGTCCTTTTTTTTCCTCTAATATACTTTGCTTCGTTTTCATTTCTTGCTGTTTATTCCTGAATATTTTTCTGCTGTCCACCAATCTTGTAAATCATGTATTTCCACTGAGTTATATCTCAAGCTCAGACCCTGGAAAGATTTTGTTTTAGTTTGGTTTTATTTTGAAGTCATACCTAACAGGGCTGAAGGCTTTCCTCCTGGCTCTGTGCTTGGGGAGAAGGGAGGAGCATATACAGTGTCAGGGATAAAACTGGGGCCATTTACATGCAAGGCAAGCATCTTAACCTCTTTATTATCTCTCTGGGCCTTTCACCTTGGCAATTCTTAACCTTACTTTCAAAGAATTTAAAGCTTAATAAATATTATTGATAATCTCCCAAGAGAACCATAGTTTTCTTAAATGATTTTAATTCTGTGCAATCTTACTTTCATTTTTGTATTTTTAGAAAGGATCCTGAGCTACTAGGAAGCAGTGAAGTCCTTTCCATTCTTTTATTTCAGCTGACAGTCATGTGTGGATGTCGAAGTAGTGTCATTATCTCACAATACCATTAGTGTATGCTGCCATCGTATACTGCCAAATTGTCTATAAAGTGAGTGACAAGCAGATGGAGATAAGACTAAATTTAAGATGTTGTGTAGCCATATAGCTTTGTAAATTTCTCTGGGTGATATGTGAGCCATGATTGCAAAAAATAAAAGAACCACAATTATTTTTAAATAAGCATATGGAGCATAACTGCTTTAAACACAATGATTCGCACATAAGCTTCCTTGCAAAGTTTTAAAAACGGTCACATTTTTTTCTTTTTTTTCTTTTTTTTTTTTTTGTGGTTTTTGGGTCACACCCGACAGTGCTCAGGGGTTACTCCTGGCTCCAGGCTCAGAAATTGCTCCTGGCAGGCACGGGGGACCATATGGGATGCTGGGATTCGAACCGATGACCTTCTGCATGAAAGGCAAATGCCTTACCTCCATGCTATCTCTCCGGCCCCCTACTGTTTCGTTCCCAAAGGAGGAATAGCACCTTACCTGTGCAGCACTAAGGAGATGTGTCCGATAAATTGCAATGACTTCTTGGTGCTGTCTGTCAGCATCCTAGAAGTGTACGAAGACAGAGAAGTGTAAGTATCATGTTCTCAAATACACAGAGGCTGACAGTATTGCTGTCAGGGCTCGGGCAATATTACAAAGCTGTGATATTAAGGTGTCCTTACGTCTTAGAACAAACTTGTTGGTTGAAGCACCAGAGGCCAATTTCTACAGCAGTAACTACAGAATAAAAGTTTAAAAAATATATGGGGACATTCTAAGTGAACATGTATCCTATGTAAAAGGAAATGTTTGCCTAGGTAAATAGCTAATATTGTGATATTATTAGAAACTTATCAGTGTATCCTCTGGTCCTTGTACAAGTTTCCTGTCTTGTCTTTATACTTGACATGTGGCAGCCTCTCCCTCATGTTACTTTTGGCTCAAAAATCTTAGGTGATGGAGCCGGCGAGGTGGCGCTAGAGGTAAGGTGTCTGCCTTGCAAGTGCTAGCCAAGGAAGGACCGCGGTTCGATCCCCTGGCGTCCCATATGGTCCCCCCAAGCCAGGGGCGATTTCTGAGCACTTAGCCAGGAGTAACCCCTGAGCATCAAATGGGTGTGGCCCCAAAACCAAATCTTAGGTGACAGATCATGACAAGTGAGAGACACTCCACCCTCATCAGCTTAACCTTCAATCACTTCCACAAGGTGACCTCAAATGTGGCTCTTCAGATTGCCCCTGCGCTTGATTCCATTTCACTTCTGCATCTTTCTTCACACCATTTTCATTTGCAGAAAGAGACTATTTTCCACCCACCACTGATCTTTTTCTACTCTTACTACCCAAAACTCTTACAGGAAAGAAACCTTTCTAGCTCTTTATGCCTGTCAGTGTCATGAATACAAAATATAAGATATTCCTGATCATTGAGATGACTATCATATCCTTTTGGTACCCAAGTCTGTAATTGCTGTGATTCATCTGTGATTCATCAAATGTCACGGGCACTTCCAGAAGTAGATTTCTTCTATTAAAAACAAGTTTTAAATAATTCTTCAGAATAGGAAAATACTGGCAATAATTTCCATTTGACTGGACTTTGTTTTGTTGAACATTTCAATGAGTATGAGATAATTCTGTTTAAACATCAAGTAATTGATTAGCTCTTATCTTTATGAATGAGGAAGCTATAAAATAAGGGTAGTGTTCATGTTTCTTGCTTTTAAGTGGCAGGGCTTAGGAATGAGCTCTCATTTTTGGCTTTTTTTTTTAACATGTAAAGAAGATATAGCCTAACAGATAAATCTATCTGAACTGAAAGTTATACACAAATAGATGACTTCTTTTAATGCAGAAGGATGTATGGTGTAAACCCGTAAGACAGCCTCTTTATTCAGTGCACAGAGGGTTATTTTTAAGCATCTTCCTTTTGCTTGTTATACCAACATTTCAGAAACCATTCTGCAGTTTCTGGTGTCGAGTTTCTGGAACAGATATCATATTTGGAGTCAACAATTTAATTTCAGGATCAAATCCTAACTGGATAAGCAGAAGCATCATGTATTTTAATTTTTTTTCCCCTAAAGAATAAATGTGAGGAAGAAAACCTAGTAGGACTGTGGTCAAGAGAAAATGGAAAGATAAAATAGGCAAAATGCTTACTTAGTGAGGTGCGTACATTGAGTATAGGCACCAAGTATTGTTAATAACTTCTGGAAAGTACTACTATATTCTTGAATCTGAGCATAGCCACAAATAAATCTAATTTCTAAATGAGATTTGACAAAGGAGCTGATGAAGGTGCATCCAGTGCTGGGGACTTACAGCCAGCTGCTGCTGCAGGGTCTTCACTTGGAGTTGCAGGCTGTCCACCAGTTGGCTCTGTCTCTTGCTGGGGCTCCCACTCGCATAGGTAAGTTGCGAAAGGCCATTGAGGGCCTGCTTTAGCCTTTCCACATCGTTAAGCAACTCAGTTATCTTATGAAAAAGAAGGAGAGAGAAAAGTAATGTGGGAAAAAAGTATGGTATTTATTTATGTTTCTTTGTAATGAACATCTTTTTTTTGTCTTTTTTTTCTTAGATTTTGGGCCACACCCAGTGACGCTCAAGGGTTACTCCTGGCTGTGCGCTCAGAAGTTGCCCCTGGCTTGGGGGATCATATGGGATGCCGGGGGATCGAACTGCGGTCCGTCCTAGGCTAGCGCTGGCAAAGCAGACACCTTACCTCTAGCGCCACTGCGCTGGCCCCGTAATGAACATATTTTACCTATAAATCATTTCTTGAGATACCAAACTTGTTTTGGAGTCTAACTGAGGAACAGGTGTTACCAAAATTCTCTATTAGCTGTTTATGCAATCTAGAATCCAATTTCTTTCGTTAAATTCCTGTCAGTAATTCCATATAAAAGCATTATCAAAGTAACAATAAATGCACTCACTGGGTATCCCAAGATTTGAGGATGATATTAGACTTTCTACTTTTAGATATTCTATAAGTAATGTAGGCAGACTCTACTCCAGGTCATTTAAACTAATAAGATGGCGGAAGGTTTTCCTACAACAAAGTTTGAAAAGTAAACCAGCATGCCTCACGTAAAACAGTTGATTTATGTATCTTGTTCCTCTCAAGAATATAAGAGTTTAGGGGCCGGGCGGTGGCGCTGGAGGTAAGGTGCCTGCCTTGCCTGCGCTAGCCTAGGACGGACAGCGGTTCGATCCCCCGGCGTCCCATATGGTCCCCCAAGAAGCCAGGAGCAACTTCTGAGCGCATAGCCAGGAGTAACCCCTGAGCCTCACAGGGTGTGGCCCAAAAAAAAAAACCAAAAAAAAAAAAAAAAGAATATAAGAGTTTTAGACTATTTTGTTTGAAAGAGGAAAGAGGCAATCTAAAAGAATAGAATAAGTACTTGTAGGCTTTACATCCAAGCAGAGCTTGCATTCATTAGCTGCCTGAACTTGGATAATGTCCTACCTTTCTTTGAATCTTATTTCGCTTTCTTAAAAGAGAACATTTTTCATGGTTAAGAAAATCAACACCATCATAATTAGATGCTTAGCACACAGTACATGTTCAATAAATGGTAACAACTAGGAAGAGATGATAATGAGTTGCTATAATCATTATATCTTATTGTACTCAGAATCACCTTCCAAACAAGCTGAGGGTATTAAAATCCTGGATTTTAATTAGTACGAAAATTAGTGCTTGTGACATGGCACTGAGGAGAGCTGTGGCTGCGTGTGCTTTTACCCTAGAACTGAGAATAGCAAGTAGATGACAGTAATCACTGTTGGGCAGGTAATGCTGCTCCCTCACCCATCACCCTGATCTCTCATTTCCACAGTGCTCATCTTTTATAACTGCCAGTTTTGAAGATATAGCTGAGTCTATATCATGTAAATTGCACCATAAGAATGAATAATGAGACAGAAAGTTATGTTGAAATGCAGCTAGAAAAAAACTAGTTGGGAGGGCCAACCATACAATTCTGATATGGGAGTCAGCAAGGTGAAAATAAACTGTCGGGAAAGATACAGTTTACCATTGGGCAGTTTGGACAGTGAAGAGAAGGACGTGTGATGAAGTGCTACTTAGAAGATACACAGGATTTCACTGAGGAGAGGAAAGGCTGGAAATCTGGGGCAACGGGGCCCAGTCTAAAGATGATATGAGCACAAACTACAGAAGGATAGTGGCATGGGTAAGTGTCAGCATCAAGTATGGCATGATTCCCAGCCATTTAGCTTCCTGCAGCCTAGAAACTAGCTTTTTACCTTCTGTGCATCATCAAATTCCTCACATACTGTAAAACCCAGTGGATTTCAAGAATTCACTAACAGTCTGGTAAACTTTGAGTCTCTATATATCAACTCAATTCTTGTTGAGGAATAAAGAGAAAAATGATTCTGGGTGTATGTGTGTGTGGGGGGGAGGAATAGTGAGAGAAGAGAGAGAGAGAAAGAGAATGACAGAGTCTTGACTCTTCTCAATTCTGAGGGTTCTTGCACACCAGAATTGAGACTGGAGGGATCATGTTCAATGGTCATTTTGTTAATACTTTTGTAATCCTGTCCCAAGAACCCTGTTCTGCTCTGGCAGTTTTTCTCCCCCCCTGAAAGCCACTCAAACTGCTGGAGGCCTACCTTATTATCTTTTGCTTCAATTTGTTTAGTAGACTCTTGTATTCTTCTCTGTAACTCTGTAATGGTTGTTAAGGACTTGTCACACCGTTCCTGCCGATCTTTGATTTCTTGCTCAATGCTGAAATGAAGCAATTCTTTCTCATCTTTTGCAGAGAGTTTCTTCTTTTGGGCCTGCAAAACTTCCTCACACACTTCTTCATATTTTCTATTCAGATTGGCCAACTTCTCGGTTAGATTGGAAACCTGTATCTCCAAATCACTTTTTGTTGCTTTGTACTTGGACAAATCAATGACCTCCCTGGTCTCTAATTTTTTTAAGGCTTGTTTGGTATTTTGAACCTCAGACTGAAGTTTGGAGACTTCATCGGTTTTGTTTTGGCTTTCTTCTTCCTTTTTTCTCAAACTAGCTTTTATGAGTCCAACTTCTCTCTCCAAGGCTTCCTTAATCTGCAAATGCTCTACCAGGGGCACAGAAGAGTTCTTTTGATTTTCTAACATCTGCTGCAATTTGGTCACTGTCTGCTGCTCCTTCTCATAACACCTTTGCTTAGTCTTGAGTTCTTCCCTTAGATTCTCAATTGTACCGTTCAGAGACGTTTTTAAGGTTTCAACCTGTTCCAATGTTGCTTGCTGTTTCTGCACAAGAGTCTGTGCTGCCAGAAGCTCAGAAACCTGTTTGGCATTTTCTTGTGCTAGCTTCTCTTTCTCCTCCTTTACTTCTGTGTATTTCTGTGACAGGTCTTTTAACTTATTGTTGAGCTCTTCTGTTTTCCTGCTTAATGCTCTTTCTATTTCATGAGAATTCTCAATGAGAAGATTCTTATCCTTTAGATCCTTCTGAAGAATGACAATCTCCTCCTTTAAAGTGTCATTCTCTTGCTTGCATTTCTTTGCCTCTTCTTCCCTGACATTATATTTGCGTGTCTGCTCTGATAACTGCTCTTTAAGTTCTTTCTCTGTGGCTTTGAATTTTCTTTCACACTCTTCAAAGCTGATGATTGGCGCGTATTTTAACTTAATGCATTCTTGTATTGTGTCAAGTTCCTTCTTCTGGGCTTCCATCTCAGCCTGCAGCGTCACAATTTCTTCTTGGCCTTTTTGGTAATCAGCCAAAATTTCTTCATTTTTATCCTCCACCTTTTTCATGCTCTGATTTATAGCACTCATCTTCTCGTCATGTTCTTTCCGGCTGATATACTCAGCTTTTATTTGGTTCTCTGTGTTCTCTAGGTTTCTTTTTAGTATTTCGTTCTTAGCTTTTATGCTTATGAACTGTTGATTCATGTCTTCACATTTTTTCTTCACATCCAATAATTCTCTATTAGACTTATCTAATGTGTTACTCAGTGCACTTTTAACCTCTTCATGGATTTTGGCTGGTACATACTGATTATTCATAGTCGCTTTCAAGTTAATGTTTTCAGACCTAAGTGAAGATATTGTCTCTTGGTCTTCATCATTTTTTTTATTAAGTTCAAATAATTGTTTTTTAAGCTCTCCAACATTGGATTTCAGAGCATTTATCTCTTTTTCATGTTTTTCTGGAGGTATGAACATAGTTTCTATATGGCTGACATTCTTAGATAAATTGTCCTTTTCCATCAGCAATTTCTCCATTTCCAACCTCTTTTCTGTATATTTTTGTGTCATATCTAAAAGCTTTTTATTCAAATCACCAACAACTGCACCATGGGACCTTTTCATTTCTTCACTTACTTTTAAAGGAACATAGTGATTTTTCATTTCAATCTTTAAGTTATGTACTTGCTGATTGAGAAGCTTATTGTCCAGACAAAACTTTTCCATGTCCTTTTGTAATGTCTGATTTTTCAAAGTTAATTCACTGATCTTCTTCCCAAGCTCCTCAGACTTTTTCTCTGCTGTGTTCTTGAGCTGCTCATGGTCTTCTGGTTTAATATGCTGAGCAAGTTTGGCCTTGAAATTCTCAAGTTCTCTCTTTAACTGTCTAATTTCACAATGTGATTTTTCATATTCCTTTTCCATCTCAGCTATTTTTCTTGCTTTCTCATTGATTTCATTAGACAATAAGCTCTTCATGTTTTCAAATTTCTCCGCTGGAATGGAAAGTGACAGCTTTGCTGACAAGTCTTTTAACTGGCTTTCCATTTCTATTACCTTCCGCCCTTTCTTCTCTCGTTCCACCTCACACATACTAGCTTCCTTCTGCAATTGCTTATTTTCTTCTTTCAGCTTGCCTTCATCCCTCTTAAATTCTCCTAATAACAACTCATTTTGTTTGATCTGGTTTCTTAATTTTCCCACTTCTGCTGAAGCACCTTCATATTTTGCTTTCATGTCTCTCAACTGATCTTTTAGGTCCTCTATGAGTCTGTGATTCCCAGTGGCTGCCTCACTTGTGAGATGCTCTTTCAGGGCGAGAAAATGTGTCTGCATTTGTTTAACTTTACCTTCAGATTCATACATTCTCTTCTGCACATCTTTTAAAGCATCTTCCAGCTGCTTTATCTGCTCATCTGAATCCTCCTTGACTCTTTCACATTCTAATGCTAAAGCTTTGCACTCGGCCACCTTGTGAGCAAGTTCGTTTTGGAGCTGGAGTCGATCCTGTTTTGCTGATTCACAGAAATTTCTCATTGCTTCTAACTCCTTCTTTAAAATTTCATTTTCAGAATATGAAGTTTGATTGGGTAAGGAGAGCTCCAGTGGTCTTAACATAGACCTGCTTTGCATATGGGCTGGTATACCTTTGGAAGCACACTGCAAAAAATGAGGGGAGAATCAATCACAAAAGCCTAAAGACACACATTTACCAAATGTATAGAAAGTTTCTATGTCATTAGTAACCAAGGGATTCAAGTTGGTATGTGGGAACATATAGTTATAATTTTGAAGTAAGCAAAACAGTTCTAGGTATGATTTCCATAAAAGATTCTTAGGCAATGACACTTTGAAAGTCTGAGTACTGAAGTTTTTTTCTGTCAGAACAAAGAAGGAAAAACAGTTGGGGCCTCTGGAAACTTTTCTCTTCCTTCCCCCAGACAAAACATTTACTCTACATCAGGGGTCTCAAACTCGCGGCCCGCGGGCCGTTTGCGGCCCTCCGTACAACATTTTGTGGCCCTGCCCTAGAGAAATCTTTTTGTTTTGTTTTGTTTTGTTTTGTTTTAGTTGTTTGGGTCACACCCCCAATGTTCAAGGCTTACTACTGACTTTACACTCAAAGATCACCCCGAATTTGCCTCCTGTGGCCCCCAAGTAAATTGAGTTTGAGACCCCTGCTCTACATGAATATCAACTATCAAAAATCAGTTACTAGGGGCTGGAGTGATAGTGCAGTGGTATGGCGTTTGTCTTGCATGCTGCTGACCCAGGATGGACCTGGGTTCAATCCCTGGTGTCCCATATAGTCCCCCAAGCCAGGAGTGATTTCTGAGCGCATAGCCAGGAGTAACCCCTGAGCGTCACTGGTTGTGCCCCCCCCCCCAATAAAACAATCAGTTACTAGCTCTGTGTCTAATAGCACACCATATACTAGATCTTCCAATTTTAAAGACATTAGGGAAAAATGCATATGCCATTTTAAATCTGCAAATAACAGCATTATGCATTATTTAAATTTCAGTATGATATGACTTGATGAGTACCTGCACTAACTCCAATATGTTAATTATAAAAAACCATCTAACTAAACATAGTACATATGTGTCATTAAAAAAGAGCAATATTTACTCAACTTACAAAAAAGAACATTTTTTTCCCCTCAAATTAAAGATGGGTTAGATAAAAGTTGGCATATGAGGGGCTGGAGAGAGACAGTACAGTGGGAAGGGCACTTACTTGGCATGTGGCAGACCAATCCCTGGCATCCCATAAAGTCCTCTGAGCCCAACAAGAATGATCCCTAAGTACAGAGCTAGGAGTAATCCCTTATTACCCCTAGGTATACCCACAAATGAAGTTGGCATATGATCTTATAAAATTTTGACATCTTCCTCTTAAGTATTATCAAAAGAAAAATCACTCAAATTCTTAGTGGAACCATTCATAATTTAAAAAAGACATAATAATCATTAAAGGCTAAATTTTAACTATCTACATAGTCATTTTTTTTTTTTTGGAGGGAGTGTTTGGGTCATACCTGGTGGGACTCAGGAGTTACTCCTGCTCTGCGCTCAGAAGTCACTCCTGGCAGGCTTGAGGGACCATATGGGATGGCAGGATTCGAACCAGGGTCTATCCTGTTTTGGCCACATGCAAGGCAAATGCCTTACCGCTGTGTTAGCACTCCCACCACTCTATCTACATAGTCTTTTAAAACAAGAGCCTATTATGAGTACTAAAGTACTGATAAAAGCTGTGTGCTATGAGTATATCCCACTATTTTACTAGGTAAATATTATTGCTTGCTAAATTTGAGCTGCCTTTCTATGGATAAAGAAGAAAAAAATGAATAGAGTAATTTTTGGGGCTCAGTCTGATTCTAAATGTTCAACTTACCAATTACCTTTATACTAAGACTACTAGTAATTTACTAGCAAATGATTCACATGGCTTCACAATTTCTGCATTTTTTTATGAGAATCAAATATATAGTCTTTTGAACTACATTAAATTTATACCCATTCTCCACTTAAAATCTTAGAGCTTTGTAGTCTACAGTGATTTTAGACATCACGTAGATTGGTTTTCTCTGTAGGTACATCAAAAACTTTCAAACCCCAAGTATTTATCAGAGTTGCTAGAAATGAATCCTGTATATCTAATAGAAACTAGAGAGAGAAACAGATAAATGTTTTTCTAAGAAAAGCAATTTATATTACACCTTAAAAGTCCTATTATGGGGCCACAGCAATAGTACAGTGGGAAGGGTGTTTGCCTTGCATGAAGCCAACCCAGGTTCAATTTCTGGCTTCCCATATGGCTCCTCAAGCACAGTGAGGAGTAACTCCTGAGTGCAGAGACTGAGTACAGGAGTAACCCTTGAACTCCACCAGATGTGGCCCAAACCCCACCCTCCAAAAAAAATTCTATTATGAGGTGACATTATATCTGTATATAAATGTAAGGAAACATATTTCAAAACTCACACAAATAGTATTTAAATTATTCATAACTGTCTTTCCCTATATAGGAGCAAATGTGAAGAATTAACTGCTTTTAATGAATGGAGACTTACTATGAAAGACAATGAAATTGGAATTCAAATCTCTTATTTCATTTACTGCCATGAAAAACACTGTGAAGGGCATTTTTAACAGTGCTGTTAGAATCTGCTTTTGTTACATTTGAGAATAAACTTTCCTTTTCTCTTGGACTATTGGTTTTGTCTCTTTAATCCCCAACTTTTCTTTGGTAATGAAAACTGTGCTCAATGTATGTATACTAGATAAACTACAGTAGTTTTTCTCTTTTAGAAAGGTACAAATATATTTAAAATTTAAAAAGTACTTACTTGTGAATCTGTGGAGAACATTTGACCTTGTTTAAGAAGCATATCTTCTTTACCTAAAAATAAGATTGTTATATCTTAATTTGAATTCCCATCCCAAAGCAGCCAACTATTAGGTATGACTTATACTTACTGAAACATTCAAACAAAAGAAAATTGTGTGTTTTATGATAATTTTATATTATTCTTGCTCTCAAAGTGCATATGTTTCTTATTAGATCTATAATGCAATAAAATATTTTTGTGTATTCTGAATATATATATATTAAGTTCATTTTCAGAAATATGTGATTGTTAAAAGACTAAAAATGCCAAAAGGTCACTATAAAATATGCATCTTATACTCAGTGAAAAGAGAAGTGATGTTCTTTGTAACCTACAAAATAAACTTATATATTGTATTTAGTTAGAGGGAAATTTAAATAAATTCATCTATTATATTTAATTGGGTAATTTAATATTCCCTGTGAAGCAGTGAGATTTATGGAAAAATAGTTTTAAGTAGAGAATAATCTTGAAAATTGTTTACAGGACTTCTAGTAATTTTTAAATATTCTTTTAATGGAATCACCATGAGATACACAGTGACAAAGTTTTACAATTGAGTTTCAGTCACACAATGTCTAAGACCCACCAGTTACCGATGCACATTTCCTACCTCTAATGTCCCCAATTTCTCTCCCTGTCTCTGCCTTTATAGTAGACATTTTTCTTCTTTCTCTCTTTTCCTTTTTTTTCTTTCAGACACTGTGGTTTGCAATATTGCTAAAAGGTATCATACATATCATTTTACCTCCTTTCATCACCCAGTTTTTGGCCAATAAATTTTAAAATGCTAACCTGCACTGAGACTACATATAAAGATTTCACCAAATCAGAAAACTATGCTCATGCTTTTTTCCCCCATAAAATATGAGCCCCAAGTATCACAAGATAATGTCTATTAATTGACAAACTTGGCAATTCAGACAGTGGTTAAAATAGGTGGTTAAGGGAATAGAACCTCAATGATTATCAGATTTTACAATAGCAGCTACACTGATCATCCTAACCTCTTCCTAGACCCATGTGCTGAAGCATAAACACACATGTACTGTAGCTGAATGGAATTTATCAGCAGAAGTTATAAGACAGTAATATAAAATTATCTGGCATAAATGCTCTTTTCTGCTTCAACTAGGTGAACTGTAATTAGAAACTGTTTATACTTACGGTTACTGAAATGGATTCCCGATCCCAAATGATCACCCTAAAATCAGAAAAGTACATTAAAATGTAGCGTTATTTTGTTAAGTTCTACAACTTAACAGCTATCTATTTTAGCTCTAAATGGCCCAGTCACTAAAACCATGTTTTCAGCATTCCTTGTTCCTCCTGAGAATCATTCTACTCAAACGCACCAAAAGATGTAACACTAGCACCAATTAGGAAGATCAGCTGGGAATAAACTACTTCACTAAACATTGCAATAAAGTCAGTCAAGTGTTTCAAGAAAAAAATTTTAATACTCAAATGGGGAGGGTGAGTTCCAAATTAACTGAAATAACAGTGTAATCTTTGCTGCGTCTTTACCTCAGAAGGAAGAAAGTACATTCATATCAAGTATTCATTTTCCTTTACCACTACTGGGGGTAGAGGAACCCTTTCTCACTGGCTGTAAAATAATAACTAAAATACCACTCACCATTGAGGGCAAAGAGAGAGAAAGCAGGAAATAAAAACCAAGGCAAAGGCCTTGCCTTGGTCTAACACATATATTAAATATATTATATATAAGTATATATAATATAACATGTAAATTAAAATATACCCTCAAAGTAAAGAGATAGCTCATATTTGCATATTTGTGTGTTTAGCAGTAAAGAAGTATGTCAAACACTGAGAGATCCATAATTAAGAATAAAATTTAATTCCATGACTAAATTAATGTCACCTCTATTAGAATAGCATTTGTAAACTTAATTATTCTGTTTGTTTCATGTAGTAGTTAATACTAGGCTTCAGTAAAATTGATCAACATGATTATGATTCCCTGAGGAAGACATACCCATTATACTGAATAAAAATGTTACAAAGCAAACATACAGTCTGACCCTGGCTACTGAATGTGAACTAAGCAGGCAAGGTCTGGAAGGTGACAGACTATCAGGGGTTAAGAGCACCAGAATGAGTCTCGAATGCAGGCCGGGGAGGAGGGGAATGAGGGACATGGTGATGGGAATGTTGCACTAGTGAAGGGGGGTGGTGGTGTTCTTTATATGACTGAAACCCAAATACAATCAGGTCTGTAATCATGGTGCTTAAATAAAGATATATTTAAAAAAAAAAAGGAGCAGGATCAGTGACAGGAAGTAGCAGGTATAAAGAGCTTTCCAAGGCACTGGGATGGACACCTCTTTGATGTGGGTATATTCAGCTTGTAAAAATGCTTTCATTTACATACTTTACCATGTGTATTCTTCAATTAAAAAATGTGTTTTAATGGCTCTGGCTCCAACATAAGTAAAAGTTAATTGATTCAAACAGAGAAGTATAGGATCTGAGCCTCATCAAGACTCTCAAAAGTGTCCTAATTAATTCATAAAATGATGATATGGATTTTCTCTTTCTGAGATAATCTTGGAAATGCCAGTGCATCTCGAAAATACCAGTATCATAAGACTTTGCTAGTATTACCATTATAACTACTAAAATCTATAAGCAAACAGGAAGTTTTAAAAAGGTATTAGCAGACAAAGATGAGGTTGGGGGAAGAAAAAAGTCAAATAAGCTAAACGTTAGTTATAGTTCAATGATCTTTAACTTTTATAACAACTCTGGAGAAAGAAATAATAGCCCCAGCTATACCAAACAGGCAAAAACTTAAACACTACATAAGCTTAGTATTTAATGCTTCATATGCTCAATTTCTCATTATAAAGAAGACAGTAAATTCAAATTCAAGTTGGATTCTAAGTCCTTTACCACTATCCTTCTGAATTTTATGAAATAATTTATTTACATTTCCAATACCTCAAAACATTTAAATCTATTTTTCAGAGCTTCAATCGTTCTTAAGCTTTCTTCCTGCTGTTTTTCTTTAGTTGCCAATAGGGACTTCAGCTTTTCTTTCTGAAATGGAAAGGAATAAATTCATAGCACAATCACCTGGTGCTAGAAATTATGTGAAAACTGTGTTCTAGAAAATGTACATTAGGTTTACATTGAAGACCAGAGATAATAAAATTACCAATCTAGTAAATTTTTAACTGTAATAGACCTGATGATTTTCAAAAATTACTAATAAAACACATAATATAAGTAATTAATATTTTGATTTTTCAAATGACTATTTTGGGTCCATCATTTTATGTTTAGAACAGTGCATCTTTTCAGAAAACATTTTCAAGTAAATGAGCAAAAGCAATAACAACTAAGCCACCACACTCAAAGCAGAACTTTGATATCTAAGTGCTTTCCCCCCCCCCCCTCTAAATAACCAGAAATGGAATCCTGATCTCCTTGTCAGTTCAGGATCTAAACTACTGCAAAACGTCTTAGTTTACATGAAATTGAATAGCTTGAAAATAAATTCATCATACCTCCCTCTGTAGATCATCAGCAACCATAATTTCCTACATTCAAAAAGAAAAAGTTTATTTTCATTTTGGGAAGTATAAATGACAACTGGTTTTTCTAAAATATCAGCACATCTTTACAATTGGAAAAAAATGTAAAAAGAAAATATCTTTCTTCTATCACAATGTTCAGAAGTACAGTGAGTTCTGAAAATCCATCTTTCAGCAACTTGTACTTTATCTTTCTTCTTAGAAAGACTAAAATATAGCTGTACACTATTAGTATTCCCTCTTCTTATGTTTGACATTAAAGGAAGCTTCACATAAAGGTCTACTAAGATATAACTCTGTCCAAGAACAATGACTTGATTTCATTCCTTTGGAGTCTAACACTGATTTTGATGTAAAAGGAAATTAACAACATTAAAACAGCTTTGGCAATTTTTTACTATTATGCAATTACTTACCTCATTAAGCTGTAGTTGTAAACCATTGACCTTATCTAATAATATTCTCTGTTCTTGTTGAATTTTTCTCAACCTGTCTTTCAAATCTTCGTTTTCAATCTCCAGGTCCTTAAATAGTAAAAAAAATAACAGGTTCTAGAATACCCTTAAAAGAACAATTCTAACATAAGAATTTTTTTTGCTATCATATACAAATAGGTACACATTTTTCTAGCTTTTGGTACAATGAAACAATAGTTTCAATGATAAAATGATTTCTAATATATAAACCATAACATAGAAAATTACCACCCCAATTATTCTAATAAATATAAGTATATAAGACAATTATGATTCTTACAAACTGAAAAAAACAAATATACTACCAGAAATAAAAAAATAACAATATTTTTACTTTTGCTTACTACCTTTCAAGTTTATGAGACTATTTAAATGCTTCTTTTAGATCATCATTGCATAAGGCTATTCTTCACTTTCTTAATATTACAAAGTAAATTATGAAAATACAAATAACATTAATTGGTTTTATCATTTGGAAAATAGCAATTCCATTTGTATTTTATAGTATGTTGTTCTAAAATAAACCACTTAATTATAAATTCTGTTTTAACAAGTTAGTGTTTTTTTAACACTTAGGCAAGCTTTTTATATGTAAAAATGTTAAAACAATGATTTTTCTAAATAAAATAAAACTTTTATTTTAAAAGTTCATATTTTCGGCAGCACATACACTATAATTGGAATGATACAGAGAAGATTAGCATGGCCACTGCGCAAGGATGACACGCAAATTCGTGAAGTGTTCCATATGAAAAAAAAAGTTCATATTTTATTTTATTTACCTTATAACTGTATAAAATTATTTTTCTTTATTATCTTTTCAAAACGTTTTATTATAGTTCAGGTAACATGGTTACTAAGTGTTAAGATTTATATTTACACTTAAAGTTTTTGGACCATTCAAAATGCCTGTTACTATCCTTATGTTCCTTCAAGTCTTTAATCAAAGCAGAAAATGCTTTCAGACAACGTTCAGTTTGTATTTACTTACATTAATTACCATCATTTTATAATAATTTTAATAACTGCAAATTATAGTATAGACTCCAAGATATGCTAAATGTAAATTATACAAAATTGCTAATTATTTGATCTCTAGTATATGTTTTAAATCCTTTTGTTTCCTTTTTGTTTTTTTGGGCCACACCCAGTGATGCTCAGGGGTTACTCTTGGCTATCCGCTCAGAAATTGCTCCTGACTTGTGGTCCATATGGGACACCCACTGGGGGATGGAACAGTGATCCAGCCTAGGTTAGCGCAGGCAAGGCAAATGCCCTACCAATTATGTCACCACTCCGGCCCTCTTTCTATAATATAATATATACTCATTCATTCAAACATTAAAAATTCAAATATCAAAACACTTTCATAAGGGATTAGGCAAAGCTAAAGAGTTGCAAATTATAACAAGCTGACTTTCTTTTTCTTGCCCATTTCCCACTATTTTTCTGCCTCCCCTCTTTCTCCAAACTATACTATTAAGAGCAATCATTGCAAAAGAAAGTAAGAAATTTCTTTTTACCTGAATGTTTTGATGATCCCTCTGGTTTGACTTCATATTTACTTCATCTACAAAGTGTGTCAAATTTCGCTTTGGTAAAACATGAAAACATGACTTAGCAAGTATGAAACAGAGAAAAGTACATTTTCCTCCAGGTGATAGGCCAAATAAGTGATTATCAGCCTATATTAAATGTTGTTGTTCAGAACACAAGGTGGCAGTATTTCCACTTAAAACTCCAAAAGAAAATTGTTTTTAAGAATACAGGTTAGGTTTTAAGCCAAAAGGAATACATTTTTAAATACTAAAAAAGAAAAGAAACTAAATATGTATTTGAAGCATTACTTTAAGCATCTATCTTAACTAAGTTCTCCAGAGTTTCACAAAGGAGAACTTGTTCTAGACACAGAACTAAAGTTACACTACAAAGTAGTCACTGACCATTCTCAAAGGATGACTAGCTTTCAAAAAGCGGAGGAGGATTTGCGATGATATTGAAAGAAAACACGGAAATTACTTATTTCCTTGAACACCAATGAGAGAAAATTTCAAAGAGAATGGTAAGAGACAGACACTTCTCTGAATAAGTAAAAGATCCCTAAATTATTTCATTAGGAACATATTCTGTTTTTATACACTTACTGCTTTTAGACTGATTTCAATTTAGAGATTTGCTTTAATAAAAACAACACAATTATTAAACAAAAGAACAAATAACCTTTTTGAAAACTCTAACTTTTAAATCTGTACAATTTAGAAACTTATTTCTTTCCAAGAACTTTAAAAAAATACTTTAATTCTTTAAAACAATTTGTGAGTGTGTGTATCCGTGGAGATAGACAGAGACAGAGAGAATAAGAGAGAATGTGAGTTACCTGAGACCTCAGAAATGTGAAGTATGCACTAATACTACCACTAAGCTAAACCCCTTCAGTTTCAAGAAATTTTTTGGTAGTCCCTGTTAACTTTTTGTTGTTGAGCCTTCATTCTAGTAAGTTTAAATTTAAAATAGAAGGACAAGTTTCATAAAAATATTCTATATCCACAATTTGGCACAAACTGTCTCTTCCCTGATTCAGCATTGTTCTTCCATAGATTTTGGCCAGTCTCATCAGAAATAACATTATGTGCTTGGCTTTCTCTCAAAGGGTAACCTGACCTCTCAGAAATTTCTCTTGCCTCCTTGCTGTGTCCACTCTGACTCTGGACTCCACCCTAGACACGAGAGAGAGAGAGAGAGAGAGAGAGAGAGAGAGAGAGAGAGAGAGAGAGAGAGAGAGAGAGAGAGAGAGAGAGAGAGAGAGAGAGAGAGAGAGAGAGAGAGAGAGAGAGAGAGAGAGAGAGAGAGAGAGAGAGAGAGAGAGAGAGAGAGAGAGAGAGAGAGAGAGATATGTACTACCTGGCCATAGGTGTCTCCCACACAGCCCTGCGCTTCTTCCTAACCTTCAGATCTGCTCGGCTGTCACTTCCTCACAGAGACTTTGCTGACCAACACAATCTAAAATATCCTTTTGTTTGTTTGGGTGTTTGTGTGGTGGCCACACAAACAGTACTCAGGACTTACTCCTGACTGTGCAAAGGGATCATTAGTGCTTTGGAAACCATATGGGATGCCAGAGACCAAATGCAAGTCAGTCATGTACAAAGCATATGCCTACTCACTGTACTATTTCTCTGGTTCCTCTAAAATAGCTTTTGCCCTTGTTATCTTTTTCATCTCATAATTCTGTGCTGCCTTTCTTCAGAGCATCTGCTATGGTACTAAATATTCTTTTGCTTGATGCTCAATTTCGTATTAGGTTGAGAATTCCATGAGGTTGGGATTGTGTATCATATTATTCCCATCAGTCAGAACAGTAATTGTTGCTCTATAGAATAGATAATCTGCTAAATGAGAACTGAGTTTAAGTTTTATATTTTAAACTATACTGTATGTTGCTAGCAGAGATTACATATCCTTGGACATAAAAGTATAAGTATGTGTATATATTCATATGAATGTATGAGAACAAAACCTATATACAGCAATTTTAAGCACACTCAATAAATAATGAAAACAATTAATTTTACTGCTTCTAGCAAATAATTAATCCGTGTATTAATCTGGGTAATTCTTAAAGTAACATATCCCCATATAAGTATTTGGCTCTACTTTAAATATCTGTAGATTTCAGAAATGTTTTTTCGGGGCTGGAGAGATAGCATGGAGGTAAGGCGTTTGCCTTTCATGCAAGAGGTCATCGGTTCGAATCCCAGCGTCCCATATGGTCCCCCGTGCCTGCCAGGAGCAATTTCTGAGCATGGAGCCAGGAGTAACCCCTGAGCACTGCCGGGTGTGACCCAAAAACCACAAAAAAAAAAAAAAAAAAAGAAATGTTTTTTCTCCTATTCTATGTGAAATGGACAGTAATTATCATGTCAGTATTTACTTTATTTCATTTTGCCTCACTTATGCTATCTGAGAAAGGAGAGAAGTTGAAATAGGTGCTCTAGATGGGAGAGCATCTGCAGACATGACTCATGCAGGAAGGTGCCATTTCACTCTGAGGGAGAGAGGAAAGCATGCTTTGACACAGATGTCCCGTTTGAATGAGAGGCAGAGAGATGACGCAGAAGATGATCAGAATTTCGCAGAAGGTACCTGATTACTTTCTCCTCAGGGTTTGGAAGAGCTCAGGTTCCACTCACTAGAGAAAAGCTGAAAGCCTGGAAAGGAACAGTGAGCAGAAGAAGAACACTGCCTACCCTGGCTTCTGAGCAAGACAGAGAAAGTACAGTGAAACACCTCACTTGCTTTAATTGGAAGAAATTAGGGGAAATGATAAGACATTGGTTCAAACTGAGCACAAAACCAAGGTTAGATCATGATTTGAAAACCAAATTAGGTATAAGGCTTGAATTACTTCAGGTGTTATATCAAAATCACAATATAACTTTAGTTTCAAATTCTGTGCTCTTTCTTACTGTATTGGAAGCATTTCCCCTTAATAGTGAGTATCTAATACTATTATTAAAGTAGTAAAAGTATCTATGAACTCCCAGGTAAAACTGATCATTTAAGAATCTCAATAAGTTTCAATATCTCAAGGTTAATAGGGTTTTTGTTTTGTTTTGATGTCCAAGGCCAGTAATCATGAATGCTATTTTATTGCTCACTGGATGGAGTCATTGCAATTAAAATCCATTGACCTAGGGGATGGAAGATAGTATAGCAAGCAAGGTTCCATTTAACCAACCCAGATTCCATCCCAAGAACCCCTATTTGGTCCCCTGGGCCTGCTAGGAGTAATGCCCAAAAACAAGCTCCAAAAACAAAACAAAAAAAATTCATTGACTTATGCTAATTGACAATGTCTAGGTCATCTTCTTTATACTTAGGCTCTATATGGGAATGATAAACTGAGGTGAAAGAACAGCAATGCATTTACATTCAAAACACATATAATTAGTTAAATTTTGTTTTATTTAAATTCAATTTAATTATTAAATTTATATAATAAATATGAAAAAAACCTAAAATACCTACCTGTTGTAAAGATGGTCCTTTCTTCCAAAGTTCTCTCCCTAAACATTAAAAAGTAAAAAGAGAAAGTGGATCAATGAAACAGCACGTTAACCTAAATGTATCTCTATTTCCTTGTTATAGAATTAAATCACAATTAAGTAAATGTAGAAGTTTCTTTTAAAGCCCACTACTATTCAGTTAAAGAAGCTGTGGCATATTGTATATGCCCATAAACCTGGCAGTGTTTGTTTTTTAATGTGACAACATCCAAATACATAAATGTTCAATGCTAGGGAGGAGAGGTAAGAAAAGATCAAGAACTAGAAATAGTTTAATTAGAAGATAATTTGTCAATATCTGTTTTAAAAATCTTGAAAGAAATGTGCATACTTTGAAACCTAGTGAATCAATTTCTAAGAAATGCCCCCCCCCAAACTAAAATACTATGCATAACTTACTAAAATGTTATTTATTTTGGAAAATTATAAACAACATCTACAGGAAACAGGTTAATTAAATCTAATGTAAGGGATTTGACATAATAGCTTGGGGACCATATGGATTCCCGGGAATCAAACCGAGGTCCTTCAGGGTTGGCCGTGTGCAAGGCAAATGCCCTACCGCTGTGCTATCAATCTGGGCCCCTCTCCTAATTTCTTATTTCACCCCACAGTACAGCTGACTCAGAGAATCTCTGACAGTATATTGCCTCAAGACACACGACTATGATGTAACTACATCAAGTCCTGATACAAAGATGAATAAATGCTGTAAGGCCTGTCCCCAGCTCTTACAAATGACACTTCTGCCACCTAAATCTTTCAAGAACTCTTAAATTAACTTGGACTTTTGTAGTTCTGAAAACTACTATTACCTTTATACGTATTTTCCGAGGCAGTTTTTAATAGGGCAAGAATGTCCAGATTGTCACCAATTCTTGCATAGTAAGAACTATCCTTGCCCAGGGTGTCCAGCAAACTAACATCAGCACCATTTTTAATTAAGACTTCTACAGCATCTCTGCAACCATACTCACAGCCCAGCATGAGAGCAGTTCTAAGAAGAAAAATAGAAGAATAAAAAACCCTGAGAAAGATGCAAGAATATAGTTCAGAAATATTTTAAGGACCTCCTCCTTAAAAAACAGATATTACTTTAAAACATCGTACTTGGTACAGAAGCCAGTTTCATTTCACATTTTTATCTAGTCTAACTTCACTACATTTATAAAAATAAAATCTATTTTGTGTCTTAGTTTACAGAGCTGAGAACCCACACCAGCTGATATATTTATTACTTCTACTATCAAATTAATCTTTTCATTCCAGTCCATCAATACTGTACATGTAAATTACCACAAAAACTTGGCACTGTTACACCATTTGCAAAAAATAGATAGCAATAAATCCTAACTATTCAAATATCTTTATTGATCTATCAGGAAAACCTACTTATAATTTGTTTTTCTTCTCAAGAAAAAAAAAAGTTTAAATTCCTGATCCTGGTATTCCTTTTCAAAGAAATCATCACATCTTCAGATTTTAAAATTTGCATCCTCAGAAAACTCTTCTTCAATTAATCCCATTAACACAAACCACTACTTTGTTATCAGCTGTCAAGCATTTTGTAGTGTGTCAGTAAATAGTCTTCATGCTGCAAAACAATTCACAGTAGACATGTAGAAGGGCCATAGAAGCAATTTTTTTTCTGTATATAACTCTATCAATGTATTCCTAAGGAAGAGCCCTCTTGGTTTTTGCTATGAATATTCTATTTTCATTTTAGGTTCACCTATAATTGTAGTGATATAATTTTATCTACACAGGTGTTAATAAAGTATTTGTTATTTAGGAAGTTAGGTCAGCTGAGTGCAAGGCAAGCGCTCTACTGACTGTCCTATCTTTCTGACCTATACAGTCCAGTGGTTTTCAAAATTCTGACACATGCAGACAGTCAAAATTCAGAGAAATATTTCTTCAAAATGATCACAAAGGCAGATAAGTTTTTGTGAATTTATATGTAGTAGTATTTTTGTGTATTAGTTTTTAATTCTAATGTAAAGCAAAAATTATGGCCAGGCGTATATGTTAAACAGAAATACATTTTGAAGGAGAGCAAGAAATTTCTGAATGCCAGTGTCAATCTATGGACCACACCAGTACTGGCAGAGACCATATAATTTTTTTTGAGACCATATAATATTGCCCCATACATTCGTTTTGTTGAGCTTTCCATTAAAAAGAAACAAACACATTTGGACAATGTAAGATATGTCAAAAAAAATAAACCATTAAGCATAGACCAATAAGGTTATCCTTCTCTGATTATAAAACTTATTTAATTAGAGTAATGCTTCAAACCATGACTATAGAACTATAAACTTCAAACTATTACAGAAATATTGAAACAAAATAAACAAAGAAAGTCACTTTTTTTAACAATAACATTATGATTTAATTGCTTAAGAACTTCTTCCTTTGAGCTGTCTAAACAATGAAAACAAAGCTATAAAATATTACATCTAAAGACTTACCAACTTCCAACAAATTACAATAGGATGCATGTTTAGATGTAAAGAATAAAATTAAGTAAAATAAAAACCCACAATAATTTTTACCAGTAATCATCTATAAAATCCCCCCAATTTGCATACTGAAAAGTTGTAAATATCAACAAAAAATATCATACTGAAAAGTTTCGACTAGTGGAGATATATTTCACATATTCTGATATTCTGTTGTCAGAAACATGTGACCAAAAACATCAAAATTAGAATATAGCTAGCAACTATATATGTAGCAATAGCTATATTGCTACATAAAACAAGTAGAGCTAATGATAGACCAAACCTAAAGAAGGGAAAAGGGAAAACTATAGAAAGAAGTCATGAGCATACACCGACTAAAAATAATGTAAAATACAAAAATAAACTAAGGATATTCTGAGGTACAGAAACAAATTCAGTTATGGAGAAGTAGTTAAGACTGGTACCTGGACAGGATAAGAAGAGAAAATGCCTTTAGAAAGTCTTCATTGAAACACATCTGGCTCCAGCCCACCAATTAATCACATTTGAGTGAATCTCAAGTGTCACCATTGAAAACCACATAAATGGACACTTTATGTTTCATCCTTATTTCTTATTTGTATCCATTTCATTGAAGACTTCTTTAAACATTCATATAACTGGGATGTAATTCCTCTTTGTTTTTTTTCTAAGTCTGATAAGAAAATAAGTCCTTATCAGTGTTTTCATTCCATATTTACCCTGTCATTTTTCTGTGCTTCCCTCTGCTTCATTCTTAAGTCCCACTCTAGGGTGTGTGTGTAGGGGAGGGAGGTGGTATTAGAAGTGGATGCTAATTCCAAAGAAGAGAGATCCCCAAAAATCAAAATCAAAAGGCCAAGACTCAGCCGCTGACAATCACTGTGCATGCAGCTGATGTCTGGAGAGCTGTGATAAAAGAATTACCTGCTTTGTTTGTCTCTGGAGTTAATATCCGCCCCTCTATCTATCAGCAGTTGACATATTGTTGGCCTACACATCTGAGTGGCTAGAACAAGTGGTGTCCGCCCATCCTAAGCAACAAGAAAAATAAAACAACATCAGGAGAACATATCTCCCTAAACATAAGTGTAAGAATATAGGAGTTAGAGTGAGAAAAACATAGCATACTTACTGCATCTTTCACGTTCACTGAGGCTCCGTGGTCACAAAGGAGCTGTATGCTCGAAGGACAGTCTGCCATAGCTTCAGGGAACAAAGGGAAACCATACGTATTGATTACCATAATAAGTATTCATAGGATTTTGCTAGGTCCCTATTAGGCATAAATTCTTTAATTTCTAAACTTCACAAACTTCACAAGCCTCCTTCAGTATAGTAAGCGACAACTATCTGGAATCTCACGAGACAAGAACATCTAATAATTTTGTATCAGTTATTGAGACTAAGGAATTCTGTCATCGTTGTCATTAGATAAGAACATGCTGCTATTCTCAGAGCATATTCGGATTATAAAACACATTTTCCATTTATGTTTTTAAACAAGGCTATAAGTGATTCTTAAGGTGTTAACTTATTTTATATCTAAAATGTCATATAATTTTCACTAATACATAGATTAGTAAAGATGTAATTTATATTTCTTCTAAAAGTTGAACTTTATAATATCTCCTTTAATAATATAATGTAAAATATTGTCATCTTAAATAAAATTTATATCATAAAATCCCATGATGCTTTTCCTGTTACAATTTATTACTGAAGCCATACAATTGAGGTCAAGGGATAGATAGTACAGGGCTTAGAATACTTGCTTTGCATCTTCCTGACCCTGGCTTGGATCCCTAACACTACATACATATGGTCCTCCAAGCACTGCCAGGAGTCACCTGAGCACCACCAGGTGTGGCCCAAATACACACACTCACAATTCATAAAGCTGGATTGTGTTTACTTCCCCATGCAATTTTTTTTGCTAAATATTTAGTAGATGTTATTAGAATATTAGCACGAAATATACTGACAAAGTCAACATTTGAGGGGTAAAATCTAATAGAAGAAAACAAACCAACACAAGAAAATACAGCCCAGTAAGTATTTCACAAAACTTTAATCAGCCCTAATAGACAACTTTAAACTAAATGCATTAAGCCAAGAATTATACCATTAATAACCAATTATATATAACAAATAGAAATGTAAAGCATAACAAATTCTGGAGTATATTGAACACACAGTATTAAAGGACCTTGATGGATAGCACTGGTTGTACACTGAGCTCCAGTCTCCCTCGCTTTCCAGGATAATGAAGCTGTGCTAGGCACCAGGATTCAAAAAGAGATTTAGTCTCTCATCTCTCTTACAGAGAAATCATGTGTGAGACATATCATGCCAGTGGAAACTGACAGAAGTGATTTCAGCTAACTTTTGAATGTAGGGCTTTAAAAAGTTGTGGCATATTCTGCTATAATCATTTTTTTTTCTTTTAGCAGGAAAACAGAAGAGCCTTTCCTTGGCTGTATTTTGAAGACAAGAACAGGAGGACTCCAGGTAATGATGGAACTGCAAATGAAAGCAATCTGGGCTCTTGGCTGATCACAGAGAGCAGAGGCAAAAGCCAGTCTGAGAATCTGGACTGCGATAGCAAAGAAATAAACTGATTTTTTGTTTTTGTTTTTGTTTTTAAGTCAATGTTATTCTGTAGTTTCTTTATTAGGGCAGCCATACCTTATCCCCAACTAGTACAGTGCAGAGCAAGGCACTGATCAGATTTAAAAATGGGGTACAGCAGTAACAAATACCTAAATTAAATAGGATTAGTTTAGTGGCTTGAGAAAAGGTGGTGAGTAAACAAAGAAACCTGTTGATTTTTCTCATCTCCAGTTAAATATTGGTAATGCTCTATGGGTCTGTAGTAATACAGAAAGTATATCCAGGGAACTTTTCTTGGGGAAAAGGACAGCTCAGACCTGTAGTACCAGGTACATCAGCTTTCTTATTTTGGTAGGGTATCATACTAAAAGGAGGAGGCAAGCAAGAATAGGCCAAGATGTAAATCTACAGCATCTATAAATCTGCAGGTGTGGAGAAGGCAATTATTTCTCTAGAACAAACGACAGGATATTGTTGCTCAAAACTTTTCACAAAGACCTCCCATTAAGAAAACAAAAAGAGGTGGTGAGGAGAGGAAGATTCATTCCTGGAAAAAAACACCAGATTAAGAATATCTATAATTATTAATAACTTATTTCAAATGCTGTGAGGTGGTACCATTAAAAGAGAGTTAGGAGGTCTAGTCCTAAAGATAAGAAATGAAAATTAAAAACCTGTCCAGAAAAAATAGTTCCTGACATTTGGAAGAAGCTGGCAGTAAACAGACCAGAAACCTATCAACGTTTTAAGGGATGATACCCCAGACCAGGTGACTAAACATTCATGATTGGTCCATCCCTAAGGGACCACAACTTAGGACTTTATCTCCAACACCAAGTTTATATGTAACTCTGAGAGGGAACAGAACCTTTCCCCAGGCAGAAATAATGCCTGATATAATTATTGTATAATTTCAGTAGTCATTCATTTATTGAGACTAATTTTATATCCTAACAGAATATATCTTTTGAGAATATTTTCTGAACATTTGAGAAAAATGTACATTCACTTTGGTGATGTTGGAAATTTGTTACCATTTGATTATTTAATTAAAGTCATTATTTCCTGATTCATTTCTTTTATCCAAATGATCTTTTTTTTTTTTTTTCGGTTTTTTGGGTCATACCCATTTGATGCTCAGGGGTTACTCCTGGCTAAGAGCTCAGAAATTGCTGGCGTGGGGGGACCATATGGGATGCCGGGGGATCGAACTGCAGTCCTGATCCTTGGCTAGCACTTGCAAGGCAGACACCTTACCTCTAGCGCCACCTCGCTGGCCCCTATCCAAATTGATCTTTTAATCTAAATGCATTACTGTAAAGTGGTATGTTTGCAATTCCCTACTATTATTATATTGTTGTTAACATATCCCCTTTAAGTCTGATATTAACAGTTTTATATATTTAAGGTTGATCTGTATTTGGTGCATATGTATATATAGTTCATTGTTATTTGTTTTGTTTTGTTTTGTTTTATTTTGAGCAATACCCAGTCTGTTCCTTGGGTTTACTCTTAATTCATGACTCAGAGATCACTCTAAAGGATACGCAGAATATCAAATGTTGATCCAGGGATCACTCTCAGGTCAGCTGCATGCAAGATGAATACCTTACATGCTCCATCGTTGGCACATGTATATTAATAACTCTATCTCCTTAAGGGTTGGCTTTTTGATCATTATACACTTCCTAGAACACTTGAGGGTAGGTATAACTGATTCATCATCTTTGGACTTTTTTTTATCTAGCAAATCAGCCTACCTGAATACTCTCAGCTTAGACTAATACATTTCAAATTCACATCCATAAAATATTCTTAACATTCTTTTCCTCTAGAATTATATAAATATATTCATTAAGAAATTAAGTTAAAAGCTTAGCCATTTTAGCAATGAAGTTAAGTATCTGCTACAGAAAAGCCTCTGCCTACCTGCATCATGAAGCGCAGTCCGTCCCTGCAGGTCAACATGCTCATAGGACTATTGTACTGTTCAAATAGAAAAAATTTAAAATTTAGGAGTTTCACTTAAAGCAAATACCAATACTCAAGTAACATCTGTTATTCAATCTTAAAATATTCCACTTATCAAAAAACCAAAGATACTAGACAAGTCACTAAATATTTTGACGTGAAACAAATAAAAAAAGCATTAAATTGTAAAATGTAACAGTATTTCACCAAACAGAAAAACATATGGCACATTACAATAGCATGGGGATAGAGAAACTGTTATTATTTGGGTACTGTTTCAGCAAGAATTAAAACTTGAACAACAGATTCAGAAAGACAAGTGTGATCATTTTGAAACCTGGAGGCAGAAAATGTTTAATGGAAATATATGACTGGATTCTTTGAGCTGAGAACATAACATAGTCCACTAGGTTCACAGAACGTTGTGTCTTCAGCCTGATTAAAAGTTTAACATGGAAGTAAGTAATCTAAGTTATTAAATGTTTAACTAGAAAGAGAGATGCTATCCTAGGTCATTTAATTTCATGTTGTATACTGACAACAGAAAATTCCAATCCCTAGCTAATGTCAACAGGAAGGTCAAGCCTTTGTTATTTATTTTTAAAACACTCGAGTTATGCAATTGACTTCCCTCAGAGTTTCTGATTCTATTGTCCACATTCTTCCATAAATGATGGAAAACTATTATGTAAGCTAAAAAAATAATCAAACTACTATTTTCTTTGATCTCAGATGCCAGGAACACATTAAAAATACACCTATTATTTGCAGTTAAAATAATAAAGTTTTCCTTATTAAATTTTTTATTACCTGTAGAAGGTTTTTTGCAGACACAATGCATGTCCATACTTTGCAGCCATATGAAGAGCACTTCTTCCTATAATATAATTTACATATATGGAATTTTTCACAAAAAAACATGATTTACTTTTAAAAAAAATAGTTTTGACAGAGAATTTCGTTGCTGGTTTTTGTACTTTAATAAGAAATTAATAAACACGCCAAGAACAATAAAGTCAGAAGAAAAATTAAATACAGAAATCCATAAAGAGCTAGAAGTTCACCTTAAAAAAATAACCGAGCAATTAATGAAATACTGACATAGTCAAGGAGGGTATAAATAATGAAAGACAGAGTGACAGAATTCACATAACATTTCCAAGACAGGGAAGTACAGTTGTGAAATGGAGACAGAGATTAAGCCAAAGAAAGTACATTTTATAGTATCAACTAAAATTTGAAGTCCATTAAAATACTGTGTCTTGGGGCCGGCGAGGTGGCGCTAGTAGGTAATGGCGTCTGCCTGCAAACGCTAGCCAAGGAAGGACCGTGTTTCGAGCCCCCGGTGTCCCATATGGTCCCCCCAAGCCAGGGCAATTCTGAGCGCTTAGGCCAGGAGTAACCCTGAGCATCAAATGGGTTTGCCCAAAAAAACAAAAAAAAGAAAATACTGTGTCTTTAGATTAAGACTGACTCAATAATATGCCATTGAAATGTATTTTAAGGGAAATCACAAAAGTTGGGGGCAGGAACAGATTACTGAAGGTAAATTTGCAGTACTAAGTCTTTCTCCAAATTCTATATCTCCTAATTGGTATTCAATATTTATATTAAATTGTATTCAATATATATATTAAATTGTATTTTTTATATAGTATATATATAATCTTTGAAGGTGAAACATAAGAAATTTTACCAGTTATCACAATCTCTAACCTTTAGTGCTCTAACTTCACAAGCTTAAATCACAATTTGGCTTCAGAAGTAACCCTCTCTAAGAACAGTAACAATTACATTTTATATTCTTCTCCTATAATTTAAGAAACTGATTTTTAGTTTCATGAGTTAAATATGTAGTTAAGTTGATTTTATGAGTTAGTGCGCGCTAAATTTTCCTGGGTCTAATACTTCAGTGTATCTGACTAATCAGTTTTGGGGGGGAGGGGAGAGCAAGTCTAGAAATTACTAAGGTTTAGATACAACATATTCAACCATTCCTGAGCATTCCCTGATTACAAATAAGTCAGATATAATGCATTCTAAGTTTAATATGCTGCATGTTATGAACAAGCGTGCTAGAAACATTTCACTAACTGGTGAAATACACTAACTGGTGTTTGCAAAGGACGAGTATGTCATTGTATAATGGAGGTAGGCACCATGTGATAGTCTCTTATGTACCGAGATGCCACAGAAATTTGGTCAAATAAAAATGAAGACTAGGACAGGACTTGAGCCAGTAATTAGGGTTAGGGTTAGTATTAGGGTTACAGCCAGTAAGACATTTGCCTTGGACATGGCCAACCTGGGTTCAATCTCTGGTAGCTCATGTGTCCCCCTGAGCCCCGCCAGAAGTGATTCCTGAGCACAGACACAGGAGTAAACCTTGAGCACCACTGGGTGTTGCCCAAGAACAAAAATTGTTTTAAATATACCATTATATATTACATTAAAGCTTCATATCTGCTAAGACATAGGTCATAAATAACAAGACTACACTATCTTGAAATCTAGTTCTTTTCAACATACTTTTATAGTACTCAAAATAAAGAGGTTAAGATAAAAGACATGAAAATTCTTTATCAAATTTTAATCAAAAATCTTTAATTTGGTTAACATAGTATTAAAAAACTACATAACAGCAAATAATATAAGCTTCTTGCTCACACAAAAGGAAGACAAATAATGAAATCAAGCAAATAAAAAAGATTTAAAAAGGTAAAAAGTTCATTACAAAGAGTATGTGGTAAAATAGATTATGACATGATGTCTGCTGAGACTGAAAGCATTTGAGATAGAGGAGGGAAGGCGGATGTCACTAAATTGCCAGTAAGCAAAAAATGCCAACAACATCAAAATAGAAAAAAGAAAAAGATACTTTGAATCTTCTTGAATTAGAATCAGCACAACAGGTTATCTTAGGATTCTAAATCCCTACCCCAAAATAGAAACTAGATTTCTATGGGCATTATAACAAAGACAGACTGACTACAACTCATCCAAGGTATAGGCAAGTCAAGGAAAGATCAGTGTCTTGTGGCTTCATTAGCAGACACAAGGAGTAAGCGCGTTAATGTTTGCAAAAAGCTTAGCGAAGTAGCTGTGTACATGTTCTCTAAGTGTTTCCCATTTTTCCTGTGGTCATTATTGGTGATCTGTTGTGAGGTGGTTCCACATCACATGTAATGGACATTATTTCCTTAGATTACCATCTGCTGAATAACCTTGTTAGAAGTTTCCCATTACAAGTAATGTGGAAATATGAACTAAATCACATTAAAAGGGTTTTTCAATTCTGAGATGTTAGGATTCTTTAATATGATCAAGATAACATTAGACTTCAGGCCTCCAAATACTGCTCTGTTCAGTAATCCTTTCTCCTAAATTACGTGCTCCTAAATTACTTACTCCCTCACTTCCACAATCCGCCCCCTACTCCCCAATGATACTCAGAAATAAACCTTCTTTTAGTATTTAAAAAGAGAAAAATAAAGGATTTCTTTAAGTTAATTAGTACTTGGGCTTCACGAAGAACATTAGCAATAGACAATGATTGCATCCTCTTTCTGCTTTGTAAATGATGGTGGCTGTAAACATACCTGCAGAGTCACTAGTTGTAATGTCAACTCCATGTATAAGAATGGCATTCAAACATTCAAGGTTCCCCTTTGAGGCCACAACATGGAAGCTAAATACAAAAAAGTATGTGTTATGCTATGAACACTAACAAAGAACAATTAAATGCCGCACTAATATCAACTTTTATTCAAAATACACACACTTATCTATATATGTGATTTTAAAAAAAGCATGCACAAACATAACTATGATTCTTAATCATTAAAAACTCAAACATATTTAATTCTATTATATAAATAACAAAGGCAGAGATACTTGGAGCTTGATAAATACACTGGTTTTTATATCAGATTATTTGACTTAGTTTCAAATGTACTAAAATTGCCACATACAAACAAAAAAGTTAAGTTATAGCAGAATGACAAAGTTAAAAACATTAAAAATATACCTAATCTACCTCATCTTGGAAACACCAAATTAAACGTGGCATATAAAGATATAAAAGCCTTTTAAAAAGCTAACTAAGCTACTCTTGAAAACACCCACCAAAAAGAAAATGACTTCAGTCAACTTCTTCCCAGTTTATCAACATCTACAACTTAATTCTTTGATTTGCTCATGAACCAACAAGATGATGTCACACATTTGATTGCAAGATGAATATGTTACATCAAAATGGCATATGGATTATTTCTAGCTAAAGATCATGAGGAACAACAGAAACAATCAGAACTATTTACCTCCCCCCTCCAAATTGCCTAAAAGATGAGATAAGTGGCTGTAAACACACACACACACACACACACACACACACACACACAGTATAAGGGTTAAAGCTTTGTATCCTGGAGACCTCATTTGATTCCTTGTCACCACAAGGCCCCCCCATGCACCAATAGAGGTCACTCCTGAGAACAAAGTCAGGAACTATATATAACTCCCCTGACCATCACTAACCATCGCCACCACTAAAAAGAATTAGGTAAAGCTCTGAACCAGGGCAGAATACCGAAGATAACTGGCGACCAGAAAAGCTTTTTTGCACATGGCAACATTTGCTTATCAGACATTTGCTATTCTCATCTCCCCTGTCCCTTTGAGTCCCTACCCTTCTATTGCTTTTTCAACTGCTTGTCTCTGAGTCTCCATGCCTTTTAAACTTACCTATCTGCGAACTTTGCCTTTCTCCTATTAATCTGTTTTGCAGCATCTTAATTTTAGACCAAAATCTGAGAAGGGAAGAAGGAAAAAAATTTCTTCCCTGATGCACATAGGTGAGAATAAAAATTAATGTTAAGCCATCAAGTATTTGAAACAAAAGATAATAATGTTAGCCCATATTGTTAATCATCAAATACTGTGGACAACTCACAAGTATTTTGTGTGCAGTAAGAACTGAAATAGGCTATCAACCAAATCCAAACTGGAAAATACAGAACTTGTTGACAAAGGAAAATGAACTTGGGTTGAAAACAACAACAACAACAACAACCAGGTCCTCTCAAACTCAATTCCAAGGCCTGTGAATCAAAAAGTACCTTGGCTTTTACTCCCTACAAGAATATATCAAAAGACTTAATTGGGAGTCTTAGATTGCCTATGGAAGCTCAATACCTGTATAACAATACATCTTAAGATGTGTATTCCTAAATATACAAGTAGTCTCCTCCACCACTTGTTTTATTCGAATACCTTTTCTTTTTAACTCAGTTTTATTTATTTGTTCTATTTTAATATATACATTTTTTCTCTATCCTTACCATTTTTGGTGCTGCTTGGTACAAAAAGCCTTGACTGGGATAAAAGCTCAGAACAAAACCAGACGACAGAGACTGTGTGTGCAGCCTGTCATCCTTACCCAGAATAGTACCAGCAACACAATATTACACCATACGTTGTTGTATGGGCACAGTAAAAAAAAAAAGGAGGGGGGAACCATAGACACAGAAACAAGATCTTATCTTCTAGGGATAAGAACTCACTTTTTATAGCAGAAGGGTGTCTCCCATCCTGAATATGTGTCATGTGGATACAACCCAGTACCCAGGAGATTGGGCAGTGTTAGTCCAATACCAAACCCCAGATCCCCGACGTAGAAATGATATAGCTCTGGGCAACACCACCAGGAACTAAGCTCCATTGGGAGATTTATAACACTACTCTGGCACCAACTTGTGCCAGTTTTGATAGGACAACGAGGAAAGGAAAACTTGACCTAAGACCAGGCTGTCCTATCACATCACCTAACACTAAATGAAAATCAGAAGAGCTACCTACTTTGAACTGTGAAAAATAAGAGCACCAAAAACAGAAAACTGACTTTGACAACTGTGACTGAGCACAGGCTACCTTGGGACTAATAAGGAAAACCCTACCCTAGGCTGTAGTCCAGGACACATAAAAAACAACAACAACAAGATGTCTTATTGCAGAGGTCCAACTTGGACAACAGAGACTGAGCAGAACCTTTGGATCCATAATATCCTAGGCTTCGGCTTAGGGACTGAACGAAAACAGGGAGCAAGTGTTACAGAAGACTGAACACCACAACAATGATGGATAGGAACCTCTAGAACCTAGACACTCTATCCTAGACCCTGACCTATAACCTGCGCAAATACCAAGATCGCTAGCTACAGTGGCTTGATTTTCTCACACACAACCGAGAGGAAACTTTCCTGGCATCACAAAAAAGCCTTTGGGATGGGGTAATGAGTATATATGGAGCCAGGGGTTGATCCCATGATGGTATGCTTCAAGAATGGAGAAACCCTGAATCTTTTAGGCCACAGGAATTCCCTTTCTTCCCCAATGCTTGCTGTGCCTATGCAAAAAAAAAAAAAAAAGTGGGGAGAACGCCAAACCCTACCATTCCAACACCCATACTTTTTCTTGTTTTGTTTTGATTTGTTAGTTTTTGACTTTATTTTCCTTCTCTTTTTTCTTCTACTTTTCTCTTTCTTTTTCACGCTTGTGGTTATTATTTAGAGATTTATTTTTATTTTTAATTGCTGGGTCCATTTTTTTTCTTTTTTTTTTCTCTCTCTTCTTTCTTTTTTGGTAGTTGTCACCAAACTTTTTTCTCTCCTTTTTCTTATCCTTTTTATCTCCAATGATGGTGGAATGGATGCTCAATCTACAACAAGCTGTAAAGTGGAGACCAGTTGTACTAGCATACTAGGGGGTAGAGGAGGGAGATATGGGATGTATACTGGGAACAGGGGCAGAGGGAGGACTGCATTGGTGGTGGGAATGCCCCTCATTCATTGTCACTATGTACCATAAATGATGCAGTGAAAGATTTGTAATGTACTTTGGTCACAATAAAAACTAAAAAAAATTTAAAAAATTTTTCTATTATTAAAAAAAAACAAGTCCTAAACTAGTACAATAAATACTGAACACACATGGTAACATGGAAGGTGCGATCACCAAGCAAGGTACATATGTGTTGGGCCACATTCTCAGCAGTGGTCTTTGTGGATCATATAATTTCAAAAGTTTATATTTCCCCATACCCTGAACCATGAGTACTCCTAAATCACCGTTATTCATGTCTTAAATTATTTGCCCTAAGTGGCCAGAGCAATAGCATAGTAGGTAGGACATTTGCCTTGCAAGTGGCCAACCAGGTTTGATACCCAAAATCCCATATGTCCCCTAAGCCTACTAGGAGTAATTTCTGAGCACAGAACCAGGAGTAATCCCTGAGCAATGCCCAGGTAAGGCTCAAAAACCAAATGGATAAATAAATTCTATAAACTTACTATTCTACATAGAACTTCTCAATTTCTGATATATAAATTCAAGATTTATTTCCAATGTGGTTTATCTATCTATCTATATCTATATCTATATCTATATATCTATATATCTATATATATATATATATATATATACACTCAGGTATACACTCAAAACAAGCAGGACTGTTCTGATTTACTTCCTTTTATATCCCCAGAACCAAAAAAAGTACAAGACATTGGACCTATAATTTTCTTTTTGTTTTTCTTGGGCCACACCTTGTGACACTCGGGTTACTCCTGGCTTTGCACTCAGAAATAGCTCCTGGCTTGGGAGGCCATATGGGATGCCAGGATATCTAACCACTGTCCATCCTAGGTCAGCCATGTGCAAGGCAAATGCCCTACCACTGCACCACTGCTGCAGCTCCTGGACCTATAATTTTTAAAAATATTTTTTTATTCCTTTCCATTATGACTTTTTTGTGTTTTTTTTTAACAGTATAGGCTTTAATCTTACTATTTTATTTTTTTGCTTTGGGGTCATGCCTTTGTGAACACAGGCTATACCTATTTTCAGAGTTTACTCCTGGTTCTGTGCTTGAATGAACTATATGGGGGGTTGGGGCCAGAACTTGGATCAACTTCATACAAAACAAGCACTCTACTAACAGTACTATGTCTCCAGCCCCAATTTGTTTGTTTTCTTGTTTATAGGTTTGGGGGAACACACCCAGCAGTGCTCAGGGTTATGCCTGGCTCTGCAGTTAGGGATCATTCCTAGTGGTGCTCAGGGAACATATGTGATCTCAGGGATCAAACCCAGGTCAGCCACGTGCAAATCAAATGCCCTATCCAATGTACTATCACTCTGCCTTCCCCCAATTTATTTTTGTTTTAACAAATATTATTGTTTTATGCATGCAGTACTATTATACCATGTGCCTCACAAATTTTAATAACTAAAATGATTAGAGATAAAAATCAGGGCATGACTTGGACACTTTCCATACAATACAAGATTCAGTCATACCTCTTTATTGGAATGATGACAGATATAAATGTAAACTAGAACCAAGCACTAAGTAAGACAAAACTAGGTTTGTGTACAATTTGAATAAAAAAAAATGTTTGTTAAAGGGAATATGATGGATAAGTTCTCTTTATAACAAAATTAAATTGCTATAAGGCTGAGGGTATCAAATAATATCTTAATGGAAGTTAGAAATCACACTACCAGATTTTTGGGGGGCAATTTTCTTCAAGAAAGAGTTTTAGGGCTGGAGCGTTAGCACAAAGGTAGGGTGTTTGCCTTGTATATGGCTAACCCAGCACAGACCTGGTTCAATCCCCAGCATGCCATATGGTCCCCAAACCTGCCAAGAGTAATTTCTGAGTGCAGAGCCAGTAGTAGCCCTTGAGAGCAACCAGGTGTAGCCCAACTCCCCCCCCCCCAAAAAAAGGAGAGAGTTTTAATCTTCCAACAATCTTGGGGATATCATTTTTTGTTGGTTTTCATTTCTTAGCTCACGAAAATTTTAATACTTCTTTAAAAAATTAGAGGCACAGTAAGGACAAAAAAAAATCATAACACATCCACATTACCTACTCCTGCTTGCTAGGAATGGAAAGACTGCTTCAGAAAGAAGACATACCAATAATTCAATGCAGAGATAAAAAGGAAAACTTGAATGGACATTTATAGAAGTATTCATGTGAAATTTAAAAAGCCAGCCTTAAATAAAGCATAGTTTGCTTCTGTATCAGTGACCCAGGTAATCTGAACACTCCCTACCTCCGAGGACAAGTCAAAAAGTTTAAAATATAAGATATATATGGAGCCGGAGAGATAGCATGTAGATAAGGCATTTGTCTTTCATGCAGAAAGACGGTGGTTCGAATCCAGGTATCCCATATGGTCCCCTTAAAATTTCTTAGTCTAGAGCCAGAAGTAACCCCTGAGCACTGCCGGGTGTGACCCAAAAACTCAAAAACAAACAAACAAACAAACAAACAAAAAACGATATATGCTTGAAGACTTTAGTGAGCCAACAAGATGGTGAAAAGGAACTAGCCTTTGATGTTAGAATGATCAGAGGTCCATCAAGGCAAATCTGGTATGTGTCTACTGTGCGCCTGGATACCTAAGTCCAAGAAGAGAGTTGGGAGGCTGAAGAGCATTTCTGACCAACAGAGATGGGAGGGAAATGGAGATGGGCATCAGAGCTCTCCCTGTGATGGAAGGGATTCTTAATGAATCACCCAGTTTTGTCAGTAAAGGTGCAACCCAAGGAAAGAGCTGAATATGGAGAAAACATCCCTGAAGAGATTACAGCTAGTCTCCAAACATTATATTTTTGAAACAGGACCTAGGTGAAAAAGACTTCCCTTTTTTACCTTTATTTCAAAAATAAAAAGACATTCAGATTAAAATTCCTATAATTAGATACAGAAAATATATTTATAACATGTCTTATATTTTGATATAGAAAATGTTTTTCATTTAAAAAGAGTACAGTACATAAACAGAAGTTTTCTTATACTATAAACCCCAGAAAAATTCTACTTCTACAGTGAAAACTTCACAGAATAGTCAAATATTTGAATAATTCAAGGTCAAAGTTCACCAAATTACACATGATTTTTATAACTCTGGTCAAATACTTTGACTCAAAATTCAAAGAATGGTTGGGAGGAACTGAAGAAATAATGTATCATTCCAAAGATTTCCTTCATCTTTTAATGTCTTGGCATTTAGAAAGAAAATAAATATGAAAAACAAGGTCACTTTTGGGTTTACCTAAGTATAATTTTAAATTTAACAAAAATAGGGCTAGCACTCAAAATAGCCTGTTTCTGAAATATCAAATTGCCTTCTGGATGTTAAAGTAATACTTTAAAAATTAAAGGTTTTTTTAACTTATTATTATTCTCATAACTACTTAATTTTAAAATTCATTCTTTGCTATTTACCAAAGCATTTCAAGCTAGTGACCCATATCAAATATTAACTACTCATTTCTGATATCCATTCTGTAATTAGTGTTTAGTTTCCAGTTGTAATATTCTAAGTCTTACAAATATAAGATTGAGAGGAATTTTAGGAAATGAGACTTTTCACCTCTAGTAGGAAAGTTTTCCAGAAATTTCAATAGCAATAATTGTAAAAAGTAGTACCAGAACTTAGATCCACCTTTAACCCAATTAATCTCCACCTTCAACAGGAAGAAAAGTGATGAGAATAGGGCAAGGGTGAGTGAAAGAAATAAGTTCATAAGCATATAAATAAGCTTGTAGTCCACCTCAGAAACAAACAAACAAAAAAAAAGACTAAAAAGTGGGATTACCTGTGTCCCCCTGAGCAATAAGAGTTATTCTGCCTACCTTTCTGCTCTAAACAGCCTCATATTAGTGAAACTGCAAACGATAAAAGTAAGCTGTGGAGAGAGGAATAGAAAAACAAAACGAAGAATTCCTCCAAGATAAAACTCAGGTTCACGTCTCATCCCAGAAGTCTCTTCATGAGATAAGAATAAGCTATTAACCTCTGTAAATTTCTTACTGATTGTAGAGAGCCACTAACAGAAGGCTCTAAGAGAAGTAACAATGCAAAAATCATAAACAAATATGCACCAAATTATCCAAGCTGTGGTTTGCCACAGGAATCACTAAACCACAAGATCACTGAGTAGTACTTTAGCATTTTCCCTCTAATCTAAAAATAATTCAAACAAACAACATCTTTAGTCCAAAGTGTTTGATAAAGACATTTGAAAGTCTTCCACAGATGTAATTTGTACTTACGCAGATCTGCCTTCCACATCGAGCTTGGCTGGATTGACCCCCTTTTTAGCAAGGATTGAGGACACTTTTTCTACATCTCCCCTTTCTGCTGCCTTCATCAACCGGTCATCGTATTTGTTCCAATCTGGTACATGCTGCAAGGAGGAAAAAAGAAAAAGTAATCATGGCATACCGCTACATTTGTAGTGGTACTTTCTAAAGGAAGGAAGCAAAAGAGAAGGGAAAGAAATACTGTGAGATATATCAATTTTTCTCTTGTATACTGTGCTTCTTCCTCCCCACTGAGCTAGCTTTATAAGAATAGTTACAATACCTTTCCGAAGCACATAACATTACAAGAAATCAGTTAGGGGATGGAGCTATTCAATGGCGATGCTCAGGGTTTATTCCTGGTTCTCTGCTCTGTGCTTACTCCCAGTGATGCTTAGAGGACCATAAGCAGTGCCAGGGAGTCGAACTGGGGTTGGTCAGGTGCAAAGTAGGCATGCCTTACCCATTATACTATCTCTCTAGCAAAACATTCGAAATGGTAGTTTTGAGGAAAAGATTCTTTTGAGAATGTTCCTCAAATTTTCTTTACCTTTATTCTTAAAACCTTCAAAGCAATAAAAGGAAATAATTACTGAACATCTACCCAAACACAAATTACTCTAATAGGCTTTTTATTTTGGGGGGCGGTATACAGTATTACTTCCCTTTAATAGATAAGAAATATTAAGATTCTGGAGATATTAATAATCAAAGTAGCTAAGAGTCTAGCCACAACTTTTCACTCACTCACAACTTCCTCAATCTCTGTGACTATCCTATTCTCTAATTTAAATTACCATTGGTCCTGGCGACAGATTGCAATGTATGTGTATATAAAAGAATGATCAAAGGCAATATTTAAATAGGAGGATTGATACATCATAAATTTTATTTGTGTTAAAATATTTTACTTGTGATGAAGAAAATATATTCAAGACTTTCTTAAATCAAAAAAAAAAAAAATGAGGGCCCGGAGAGATAGCACAGCGGCATTTGCCTTGCAAGCAGCCAATCCAGGACCAAAGGTGATTGGTTCAAATTCCAGTGTCCCATCTGGTCCCCCGTGCCTGCCAGGAGCTATTTCTGAGCAGACAGCCAGGAGTAACCCCTGAGCAATGCCGGGTGTGGCCCAAAAACAAACAAAAAAAATCAAAAAAATTAATCTTTTCCTTAGCAAGCAGAAATGCCATAACCGAAAAAAAAAAAAAAAACAGAACCAAAAAAAATACATATCAGGCTTACTATACAAAAGTATATTTGGCACAATTTGTAAGTTTATTTGGGGGTTTGGGAATAGTCAACTATTTTTTCATATAAATAATGGCTAACAGTATTCCCAGACCACAAAACCTTACCAAATCCTACCAAATGTTCTATTTTCAGATAGCAGGGGAAACAGATACCCAGATACTAAGGTTTTAGCCTTTAAAAATATTCCATTGCAGGGGCCAGAGCGATAGCACAGCAGTAGGATGTTTGCCTTGCACACAGCTGATTATGGTCTGACCTTGGTTCGATCCCTGGCATCCCGCATGTTTCCCTGAGCCAGGAGTAATTTCTGAGACAATGGTCAGGAGTAACTCCTGAGCATCACAAGGTGTGGCCCCCCCCCAAAAAAAAAATCCACTGTAAACTTTCTTCTGTGCTAATGACCACCATTATTTCTACAACAAAATAAGTTCCTATTTTTCTCTGTACAAAAGCAAATCCTATGTCCACATATACAAGTTTTTTTGTTTTGTTGTTGTTGTTGTTTTTGGTTTTTTTTTGTTTTTGGGTCACACCTGGCAGTGCTCAGGGGTTACTCCTGGCTCTGTGCTCAGAAATCGCTCCTGGCAGGCTCGGGGGACCATATGGGATACTGAGATTCGAACTACTGTCCTTCTGCATCTAAGGCAAATGCCTTACTGCTGTGCTATCTCTCCGGCCCCAAATACAAGTTCTTAGGAGAAAAAGTACAGCTCTTACATGAAGCATAACCTCTAAACGTTTGATTAATATTCTATCTAGCATCCCTTCAAGACCCTGCCTTTAATTCTCTTAACCAGTTTTCTAGTCAAATAAGCAATAGATTCATTAGAGTAGCTAAAGTAAACAATGACTATAAAAATGGAACAGATAAAAAATAAATGTATTACAAGTTTTTACTCACTCATGAAATTTACTCTCGCAGAACCTAGTTCAAGAACCTATACATATACCTATGTTTAATTTGGTAAATTTGGAGGTGTACATCAAACTTCAGAAATTCAAATTCCCCATCTTGAATAACAGATTAGCTTCACTTATTATCTCCAAGTCTAAACAGAACTAGATATCAGGCATCTACTCTTAAGCTTTAAAAGTAAAGTTTACTTACTCTAAATTGGGGAGTGGTAGTAGAAATAAGCAGAAGAGACTTTTTTTTTCAAATGCCAAAGGGATTAAGTCATGGTTAGCACAAAATACTTGGCCAAGATTGATTAGTTTACTCTTGCAGTTAAAAACCTCAATTTCACTTCCCAGTAAGCTTGTTGGCAGAAGAGCCATTCAAAATACTGAAAATGTAAAATCTAGTAATAATGCCTCTATAAAACTTGCCAAAGATTATTAAAGCTTCATTGTCACGCACTTTTATCCAGCCCTATTTCACCATGCAGTTTTCTGCTTTAGTCCAGTGTCAGTTAACAGAAAAAAACTGCTCGATTATAGATTCCAGGATACTATTTGTAAATGAAAATGAAACAAGAACTTTTTGTTTACTGTCACTAACCCCAATGTACTAATGAACTAAATCAAAAAGACCAATGCCAAAATAAAAATCAATTAAATAGTAACGCATTAAAAAATAATCAAGAGTTCAGAAAGACTAGCCAATAATCTTTAATGACATTGTACGACAGGGATACCTACTCTGTTCTTAGGAGCACATGTAAGCCAACAGTTCATCATAGACCGGATTCAGTTTCTTGTTGCTAACAGCAAACTATTTTTGCATTGAATTACAAATCTCTTGCACTCACAAAGCAAACCTCAGGCAAATTCTAACAAATGGCTGTCGGTCTCTACAATTCTTCCTTTTCTACAAGCTTCATGCTGGGTTCCACTTAGCTTGGATCTCTAAGGATTGTTTCTTCCTCTTCAGGATCCTTCTCCGACTTCATCATGCTTGAAAATTATCTTCCTTGCAGTGCAGCAACGGGATTAAGAGTAGCCAAAAGTCAGATACTGTAACTCCCACGTTGTTATTTTTTAGACGCTGTATTTTAACGACATGCCTTTCAGCGACCCCACTGAAAAACTCCAACAACACACTGCATCCTGCTGCTTCAACGCTGCTGCAGCGCCTGATCGAGTGTCCACGTCTGTGTTGTCCAGTGAACACAGCCCTGCCTGCCTCCCATTGGTAGGTTTTATTTTGGATTCCATAGGATTTGACAGCTGAGTGACAGAAAGGAGCTAAGAATATACTGCCAATGCATACTTGTCCTCTGAGTAATAGATTTCAGGTCTACTGGGGCAAAGAGATTGTAAAACATGCTTATTATAGCAAAACAACTCTTGGGACATGACAATATTATTAAGAGACACATTTAGTCATTTCACAAAACAATATTTAGAAGCAGTTTCTTTGGGGATCATCTAACATGAAGTTAAAGTAACTTTGATCTGTGAAATATGAAATTCTTATTTAAGCAAACGTGTCACAATTGAATTGAAGGGAACACACACACACACAAACAGTAACGCTTTCAAAATTTTCATTTTCCTGTGTACTCCTATCAGTGTTCTGTATCCCACCAGGTTTCATGTTACAGCTGCTGCCAGTCTGTCTCTTCACATGTTAAATGAGAAGAGCCAGAAGCACTGCCAAGACAGTAAATAGACTACATTATGATAAATATTTCTCAACAAATTTTATATTTAACTTAGTCCTCTTAAGTTTAGCACCCTGCCTGATATGGCAAGTAAATATTTTATCAGTGGGAAATCAAACTATCTAGAATAAGGAGATTAAAAAGAAACATAAAAACTGATTAACTACTAAAGGAAACAAAAGTACATGAAACACTGAGCTAGACAATGGGACAAAATCCCCATGTGGGAACAAAGAAGACAATGTACCTACATTCTCTATGATGCAGAACATGCTTATATCAACATTCCTTACATTATCAAGGACGATAACAAACAACCGTAAGCTACAGGGTGTTTTTCACCTTCCAGCTAGTACAATAGTAAGTGAGTAATTCAGACTTCCTCCCCAAAAGCCAGTAGACTTGGAAAATTGTTTCATGGGAATGTAAAATATCCCAATATGTTTACTGAACATAAAATATATTATAAATCATGCTGTCAGTTAAAAATTCAGTTATGAGCATCATGTAGAAATACTCCCTATGACTTAAATTTAAAATGTTAAGTCCATATTTCAACGACAAAATAGTCATATAATGTATTGCTTTCCAAACAATATTTCTGCTACCCCCCATCCCCCACGTCACATTAAACATCACAATGAATTCTTGGCAAGGCACAGACACTCCACCCACTCACTTTATTTCACCCTTCTTCAGAGGAAATCTGGGGTAGAACTCAAGCTTGTCCTCGGTGAACAAAGCAAGCACATTCTTTCTAGAAATAGGACAGCAAAAGCAAAGGAAATAAAAAGAAAGGGAGATGTATAAAAGCCATAAAAGGAGCTGTCCATAATAGGGCTGAGTGAAGAGTCTGGATTTACATGCCATTCATAACCAGGCCTCCCCAGCCTGCTCTCAATCTCCTGTTCATACTTTCACACCTTCCCAGCTATCTGGGCTCAAAGCAAATTCTCTTCTGAGTTCTGTCCATTGCCTAGGTCTGCCTCATTTTCCTCTTTATTCCTGTTCTTTTCAAATGTAATTTTCACAGAGGATTTTTCAAACCTCATCCCAATTCCACTGTTCCCGCTCTCTCTCAAGCTTACTGCAGGATTTTACTTTTCCTCAGATAAGTAATACTTATATGAGGTGATAAGTACTTATCACTACTTATCCCCACTTATCACTACCTATCATGAATTATGCTTACCTCATTAGTTTATGTGGCATTTGTCTCAAAAATTAGCAAAGCAATCAGTAAAAATTGAATTCAGTAGCATGTGGGGTATATATTCCATTACTAACTGGGATTTATTCTTGGGTGAAGAATGGTTCCACATATGAGAATCAATCACTATAGAACACGATGATAACAGAATTCAAAGACAAACCTCCACAATCATTTCACTTGATGTACAAGTGCTTTCATAGTCAAAGCACTCAGTAAACTAATAGAAGGAAAGAACTTCATCATAAAAACAACTATATGTAAAAAGCACTCAGATAATATACTCACTGATCAAAGACTAAAAACTTTATCTTTGAGATTAGTAACAAGAGACTCACTACTTTTATGCACATAGTCTTATTTTAAGTCACGTCTGAACAATGAGACAAGAAAAGGAAATAGGAGTTGGAGAGACACAGGAGTTAACACGCTTTCCCTGCACATGATTGACCACGGCTCAGTCCCAGCACCAAATATGTGGTTCTCCAAGCACTGCAAGAGTGATCCCTGAGTACAGAACCAGGAGTAAGCTCTGTGCACACATTAGATGTCACCAAATTGCCTTCTCCACCAAATAAAGGAGACAAAAATCACCCTAATGAGTAAAATGATCACTTTATAGATGCCATAAGCTTCTTAAAATATGTTGAAAACTCTATAAAAATGTTTTGCAAACACAGAAATCAATGAGACCTAATAAATTAAGCAAAAAGGTAGAGAATAAAAATAACCACATAAAAATCCATTGGGGGGAAAATCCATTATGAGGTACAGAGTAAAAATATAGGGATTAAGGCACTTGCCTTGCATATAGTACACCAGTTTCTATCCCTGGCACTGCATAATGTCCCTACCAGGAGTGACCAGGAGCAGAAAGCATTCTCAGTACAGAAACACTTCAAAAGAGGAAAATCAGAAAAAGATCTTATAGACAAAAATTAAACCATCAGATGCCAGCACCGTTCTGCCTCTCTACTCTGTTGTCCTGCATTTTCGGTCTGATTTCACCCTTGGTGCGGCTCATCAGCCAGCCTGCTTTCCTTTGAGCTTTCCGGGGAGTCTGCCTTCCCGTGAGCCTTCCGTGGAGGTGAGCCGACAAGCCCAGAAAGGGAGGAGCCACCGAACTCTGCTGGATCTCAGATGCCAGCACCCTTCTGCCTCTCTACTCTGCTGTCCTGCATTTTCGGCCTGATTTCACCCTTGGTGCGGCTCATCAGCCAGCCTGCCTTCCTGTGAACTTTCCGGGGAGTCTGCCTTCCCGTGAGCCTTCCGTGGAGGTGAGTCGACACGCCCAGAAAGGGAGGAGCCACTGAACTTCGCTGGATCTCAGATGCCAGCACCCTTCTGCCTCTCTACTCTGCTGTCCTGCATTTTTGGCCTGATTTCATCCTGGGTGCGGCCCATCTGCCAGCCTGCCTTCCTGTGAGCCTTCCGTGGAGGTGAGTCGACACGCCCAGAAAGGGAGAAGCCAGAGGAGCACGGTTGCTCCGCTCCCCTTCGCGACGGTGCACAGCATTTAGCCAATGAATACAATCACAACACGTAGAAAAACACGCAGTACTAGTGTGACAATGGGGAAACAACATGGGCCAGTGCCAGACATAGAGAATGAAGATGGCAACTCTGATGACTTGAACATGATCAACCACCTAGTCAGTCTCTCAGATAAGGAGTTTAGAGTTGCAATATGGAACATGTTCAAAGAACTCAAACAAAGTATAGAAGAGAAAACTAAAAAGAATCAGGAGAATATGAAGATAGAAATGAGAAAACTCCAAACGGAAATTTCAGATCAAATAACAGGTCTGAGAAACTCAGTAGATGAATTGAAGAAAAACATGTTTGAGATTTCCCACAGGTTAACAGCAGCTGAGGATAGAATCAGTACACTGGAAGATGAGATACATAACAATTACATACAGCAGAAGAAATTGGAAAAAAGCCTCAAAGCAAATGATCAAACAATGGAAAAATTACTCAAAGAATGGGAACAGATGAAAATAGAAGTCTATGATAAGCTCAACAGAAACAACTTAAGAATCATTGGAGTCCCAGAGACTCAGGAAGAAAATCTCCGGGAAGAATCAACAGTCAAGAACATCATTAAAGAGATACTACCAGAGATAATGAATACATGTGATCAAATCCTGCATGCCCGAAGAGTGCCAACTAAAAGAGACCCCAGAAAAAACACCCCAAGACACATCCTAGTCACAATGACGAATCCCATAGATAGAGACAGAATTCTGAAAGCAGCAAGATCGAAAAGAGAAATTACATTTAAGGGAACATCCTTGAGATTTACTGCAGACCTGTCACCAGAAACACTCAAGGCCAGAAGGCAGTGGTGGGACACAGTGACAAAACTCAATGAAATAAATGCTTCGCCTAGAATACTGCACCCAGCAAAACTCACTTTCAGGTTTGAAGGAACAATACATAGTTTCACAGACAAACAACAGCTCAAAAACTTCAGAGACTCAAAACCATTCTTAAAAGAAAAACTGAATGGCATACTTTAAGACAAGGCTTACCAACAGACACACCAAACTTTAATATAAAGATGGCACTAACTCCCAGGACAATTCTTTCTCTCAATGTCAATGGACTAAATGCACCAGTTAAGAGACACAGAGTGGCTAAATGGATCAAAAAACTCAATCCAACCTTCTGCTGCCTACAAGAAACGCACCTGAATAGTCAGAACAAACATAGACTCAAAATAAAAGGCTGGAGGAAAATCATCCAAGCAAACAACACCCAAAAAAAAGCTGGAGTGGCCATATTAATATCAGATGATGCAAACTTTATACTTAGGAAAGTTGTAAGGGACGAAGATGGACATTTTGTATTAATCAAGGGATATGTACAGCAGGAAGAAATCACCCTCCTAAACATATATGTACCGAATGAGGGGCCAGCAAAATATTTAATACAACTGTTGACAAATCTGAAAAATAATATCAATAACAACACAATAATTGTGGGAGACCTCAACACGGCATTGTCAACACTAGACAGGTCAATCAGACTGAAACCCAACAAGAATATACTAGACCTGAGGAGAGAAATGGAAGTAAGAGGCCTAGTAGATATATACAGGACACTCCACCCCCAGAAGCCTGGATACACATTTTTCTCTAATGTACATGGGACATTCTCTAGGATAGACTACATGTTAGCACACAAAACATATCTCCATAATATCAAGAGGATAGAAATTTTGCAGGCTGCCTTTGCTGACCACAAAGCCCTGAAATTATATATAAACTACAAAGGGACACAGAAGAAAATTTTAACACCTGGAAGTTAAATAGCCTCATACTGAATAATCAGTGGGTCCGAGATGAAATCAAAGAGGAAATCAAAACCTTCCTGAAAACAAATGACAATGGAGACACAATTTATCAGAACCTATGGGACACAGCAAAAGCAGTACTGAGAGGAAAATTTATAGCTTTGCAAGCACACATCAGGAAAGAAGAAGGGGCATACCTGAATAGCTTAATGACGCAGCTCATAGAATTAGAAAGTGCTCAACAAAAGGATCCAAAAATAGGGAGGCAGAAGGAAATAACAAAGCTGAGAGCAGAAATCAATGAAGTGGAAACCAGAAAAACCATCCAAAAGATCAACGAAAGCAGAAGTTGGTTCTTTGAAAAAATAAACAAGATTGATAGACCACTGGCAAAACTAACAAAGAAAGAAAGAGAGAGAAACTTGATAACTCGTATTAGGAATGAAAAAGGAGAGATCACTACTGATATGGTAGAGATTCAAAGGGTAATCAGAAACTACTTTGAGAAACTCTATGCCACTAAAAATGAAAACCTGGAAGAAATGGATAAATTTTTGGAATCTTATAATCTTCCACGATTGAATGAAGAGGATGTAGCATATCTAAACACACCCATTACTATTGAGGAAATTAAGAAAGTAATCAAATGTCTGCCCAAAAACAAAAGCCCAGGCCCAGATGGATTTACTAATGAATTCTTTCAAACCTTTCAAGAGGAACTACTACCAATCCTGGCAAGACTCTTTCATGAAATTGAAAAAACAGGAAAACTTCCAAATAGCTTTTATGAAGCCAACATTACCTTGATACCTAAACCAGACAGAGATGCTACGAAAAAAGAAAATTACAGACCAATATCGCTGATGAATGCAGATGCAAAGATCTTCAACAAAATCCTGGCAAATAGGATTCAATGCCTCATTAAGAAGATCATCCATTACGATCAAGTAGGTTTCATTCCAGGAATGCAAGGCTGGTTTAATATCCGTAAATCTATCAACATAATACACAACATCAACAGCAAGAAAAATAAAAATCACATGATCATATCAATAGATGCAGAGAAAGCATTTGACAAGGTCCAACACCCATTCTTGATCAAAACTCTCAGCAAGATGGGAATGGAGGGAACCTTTCTCAATATAGTTAAGGCCATCTACCACAAGCCAGAGGCAAATATTGTCCTCAATGGAGAAAAACTGAAAGCCTTTCCTCTAAATTCTGGCACAAGACAAGGCTGTCCTCTCTCACCACTCCTATTCAACATAGCACTGGAAGTACTCGCTATAGCGATTAGGCAAGAAAAGGATATCAAGGGAATCCAGATAGGAAAGGAAGAAGTCAAGCTCTCACTGTTTGCAGATGACATGATACTCTACTTAGAAAACCCCAAAGACTCTATCAAAAAGCTTCTAGAAACAATAGACTCATATAGCAAGGTGGCAGGCTACAAAATTAACACACAAAAATCAATGGCCTTCCTATACACCAATACTAATAAGGAAGAAATGGACATTAAGAAAACAACTCCATTCACTATAGTGTCACACAAACTCAAATATCTTGGAATCAACTTGACTAAAAATGTGAAGGACCTATACAAGGAAAACTATAAAACTCTGCTCCAAGAAATAAGAGAGGACACGCGGAAATGGAAGCATATACCCTGCTCATGGATTGGCAGGATTAACATCATTAAAATGGCAATACTCCCCAAAGCACTGTACAGATTTAATGCGATCCCCCTAAAGATACCCATGACATTCTTCAAAGAAGTGGACCAGGCACTTTTGAAATTTATTTGGAACAATAAACACCCTCGAATAGCTAAAGCAATCATTGGGAAAAAGAATATGGGAGGAATTACTTTCCCCAACTTTAAACTTTACTACAAAGCAATAGTTATCAAAACAGCATGGTATTGGAATAAAGACAGGCCCTCAGATCAGTGGAATAAGCTTGAATACTCAGAGAATGTTCCCCAGACATACAATCATCTAATTTTTGATAAAGGAGCAAAAAATCCTAAATGGAACAAAGAAAGCCTCTTCAACAAGTGGTGTTGGCAAAACTGGGTAGCCACTTGCAAAAAATTGAACTTAGACCCCCAGCTAACATCATGTACGAAGGTAAAATCCAAATGGATTAAAGACCTCGATATCAGCCCCAAAACCATAAGATATATAGAACAATACGTAGGTAAAACACTCCAGGACATTGAGGCTAAAGGCATCTTCAAGGAAGAAACTGCACTCTCCAAGCAAGTGAAAGCAGAAATTAACAGATGGGAATATATTAAGCTGAGAAGCTTCTGCACCTCAAAGGAAATAGTGCCCAAGATACAAGAGCCACCCACTGAGTGGGAGAAACTATTCACCCAATACCCATCAGATAAGGGGCTAATCTCCAAAATATACAAGGCACTGACAGAACTTTACAAGAAAAAAACATCTAATCCCATCAAAAAATGGGGAGAAGAAATGAACAGACTCTTTGACAAAGAAGAAATACAGATGGCCAAAAGACACATGAAAAAGTGCTCCACATCACTAATCATCAGGGAGATGCAAATCAAAACAATGATGAGATACCACCTCACACCACAGAGAATGGCACACATCACAAAGAATGAGAATAAACAGTGTTGGCGGGGATGTGGGGAGAAAGGAACTCTTATCCACTGCTGGTGGGAATGCCGTCTAGTTCAACCTTTATGGAAAGCGATATGGAGATTCCTCCAAAAACTGGAAATCGAGCTCCCATACGATCCAGCTATACCACTCCTAGGAATATACCCTAGGAACACAAAAATACAATACAAAAACCCCTTCCTTACACCTATATTCATTGCAGCTCTATTTACCATAGCAAGACTCTGGAAACAACCAAGATGCCCTTCAACAGACGAATGGCTAAAGAAACTGTGGTACATATACACAATGGAATATTATGCAGCTGTCAGGAGAGATGAAGTCATGAAATTTTCCTATACATGGATGTACATGGAATCTATTATGCTGAGTGAAATAAGTCAGAGAGAGAGAGAAAAACGCAGAATGGTCTCACACATTTATGGGTTTTAAGAAAAATGAAAGACATTCTTGCAATAATAACTTTCAGACACAAAAGAGAAAAGAGCTGGAAGTTCCAGCTCACCTCAGGAAGCTCATCACAAAGAGTGATGAGTTTAGTTGGATAAATAACTACATTTTGAACTGTCCTAATAATGACAATGTATGAGGGAAATTGAGAACCTGTTTAGAGTACAGGCGGGGGTCGGGTGGGGAGGAGGGAGACTTGGGACATTGGTGATGGGAATGTTGCACTGGTGATGGGTGGTGTTAAAAAAAAAAAAAGAAAAAGTATAAAAGATGCACTACAATTTAGGATTAACTGGTCTGTGTGCTGCTAACTAAAAAAAAAAATTAAACCATTTACTAAAATATTAAAATAGTACCACAGATTAGGAGAATTAAGCAGACTTTGTAGCCCTTCATGATTTACAACCCATATGATTAGAGAATACAATCATTATGACATTTGTCCAATCCCTTTCCATTGAAGCTATCCAAATTTCTGCTGATCTGAAATTAAGTCTCTGATATAAATATTCAAATACCCTTAAAAATTTAAATATCATAAATTCAGATGGTTTTTATAGTAAGCTTTTTAAGAATGATAACACCCATATTTTCAATATATCTTCAAATGGGAGAGACTGAACAATTTTAACTGAGGAAAACAAGGCTAAAATAAAATAATAGCATTTATTCTGGGACTTAAATTTGCAAATTTACTCAAACTCAGGTATTAGCCCAGATTTTGACCTCTGATGTCTTTGTTTTAGAAGAATTTAGAGGGGGGAAAAGATGAAGTATAGAAATAAAACTACAAAAAGTAATTTTTTTTTTTTTTTTGGTTTTTGGGCCACACCCAGTGACACTCAGGAGTTACTCCTGGCTAGGTGCTCAGAAATTGCTCCTGACTTGAGGATCATATGGGACACTGGGGGATTGAACTGCAGTCCATCCTAGGTTAGCGCGGGCAAGGCAGATGCCTTACCCCTTGCACCACTGCTTCAGCCCCCAAAAAGTAGTCTTAATAATAGATGATACTTTGTTGATATTTTAGCCAATATGATCTAAGTTGTTAGGGAAAGGGGTAATATATTCATGTATATGTAATGCATACATAATAGTTTAATATGACTAATTCCCAGAAAGGTCATTGCTATCTGGAATCTTGTTCTTGTTAGTCATGGAATAGATTTTAAAAGATAAAACTCCCTACTATTGACTTTCAGGTACAAGAAGGAGTTGATTTAGTCTACCTCAAATATACTTTCTCATAAGAACTAAGAGTTTATCAAACAAAAATTGGGAAGAGTTTGTATAAAAATGGCAAGGATAAATTGTGAGGCTGGGTAACTCAAATAATTCTGAGAAGACAGTGATGATGAGACCTAACTGAAAAGTCAGTTGGTGTGTAAGAAGTTAAATTTCAACCTGAAAAAATAACCAGTGAAAGATGCATAGCAGGTTTGAAAGAAGGGAAGCACAACAGAAGAGTTGAGAGGGTAGAAAGGAAAGCAGACACCACCAAATTGAAGTGTAGGATTCCACACTCTGGTCAAATATTTTTCAGACTTCTTTAGTGACTAAGGCAACTCTTTTTTTTTCTTTTAATAATGCTCCTTTTATTACTTTAAAATTCAAGCCTGAAAAAAAAAACAATTCATTCTGGCACACTAATTTTTTTAACTTCCAAAAATTTATCAGAAACAACAACCAACTGAATTTTAACTTGCCTTGAAATGTGTATAAAACTGAACTTGGTAATGTTTGTAAGCTTAGATTATCTTAACATAGTAGATATCACAACCCTGACTGAAACCTAAACAAATTGTCATGACCTAATCTTAAAAATCCACCATGAAAGAAAAACATCACCCTCAATAATAAAATTTCACAATCCTCACAATCCTATTCTTAAGATAAGGCACGTCAAGAAAAAAGAACACAGAAGCAACTAAAGGAAGTTTTCACAGAAGGAAAAAGTCCTTTAAAATACTAAACATTTCAAATTTCCCTAAATACTCAATTAAAACAAGTACAACAGGCCTTACAATTATCAACATTCCCTATTACTAAACCCAGGCAAGCTCTACCACAACTGAAAGCAGAACAGGAAAAAAGCTCACAAAGCATAAACATTCCTTGAAGATTAGGCTGTACAATTAAGAACTGTTCTACAGCTCGTTGGGTTGATGATAGTTAGAAATATTTCTCCCATTCCGTTCAGTCCAAAGGTAATTTATTCCTCCCTCTTATGTAATAGCAAATCAAAGCTTACATAACAGAAAGGGAACGAAGGTTAAAACAAACCAGCAAAAAAAAATTAAAAAAACCTTTACAACCAGTTTTCCTTCTCCTTAGATCCCGACTCTATTCTTAAAATGCCAACTTTACTTCCGTATGTTTCCACAAACCTTCCACCATGTGATCTGAAAGCTGAAACTCAAAGAAGGAAATGGGAGAAAGGAAAATAAAAAGTATTAATCATTTTCTGATGAGGCAATACTAAGCTTCAACTTCTTTTATTGGATTTTTAATGTGAAAGTATCAAGTATAAAATGGTGACAATGATGGTGGTAACAATAAAGGAAACATCTTCAACAGGAAATGGAATAGAAAAGTCTTTGAAAACAGGTAAATAGGGCTAAAGAGATAGCACAGCTGTTTAGGCATCTGCCGCTATCCCTGGTGCATCAAGGATGCAGCCCCAGAAGTTTCCTGAACACCACTGGATTGGTCTGAAGGCCCCTAACATTGCAAAATAGCCTTGGGAATCTATTCTCAACATAGTGGGATCTAAACAGCAACATGGCATCCTAGGGTCGTTATAGTAAAAAGAATCACTAGGAAAGGCCTCCAGGCCTCCTGAAATATTGCTTCAGAGGCCTTCGTAAAATAATAAGAGCAGAAAGACTGCAAAGCATTGCTTTCACAAAATGTGTGACCACTCTTTTTGACTCATCATTAATATAAATATTAATATGTACTCCTTCCATACCACAGATTATATTTATTACTTTATACAACTACCTAGGCACCAAGAAAAATTATTGAAATTATAGATATGAAATTAACTCTTGAATCCCGCCATGTGTTTTGGCACTTGGAAGACATTTTAAATGACCTCTGCTCTTCTGCATGTTGGGCCATGAACCACCCTTCACAAAACAGTTCCTGAGGGCATGACAACATAGGTGAGCTGTTCCCACCAATGAAGGGCAGAGCCAGAGAAGCCCGGCTGCTCGGCTTCATGGCCACACATCACATATCTCCTAGCCAATTAAGCACAGAACAACATGTAAGAAAACACCACACTACAAGTGTGACAATTGGGAAACAACACAGGCCAATACTATGCATAGAGAATGAAGATGTCAGTTCTGATAACCCAAAAAGTGCCAACCATTTATATAGCCTCTCATGTAAGGAGTTTAAAGAAGAAATATGGAGGATACTCATAGAACTCAAAGAAAGCATGGTCAAACTAAACAAACCACAAACAAGAATAAAGAAGAAATAAAATAGAAACAAGAAAACTAGAAACTGAAATAATAGGACTGAAAAACTTGGTAGGCAAAATGAAAACCTCACTGAAAAGCTTCTCTACCAGAGTAACAGCAGCTGAGGACAGAATTAGTGAGCTAGAAGATGAGATGCAAAACAATGCCATACAAATGGAAGAGGTCAAAAAAGAGCCTTAGAGCAAATGATCAGACAATGGAAAAAATCCTCAAAGAATGTGAACAGACAAAAATAGAAGTCTTTGACAAACTCAACTAAAACAACATACGAATCAAGAGACCCAGGAAGAAAATCCCCAGAAAAAATATCAACAGTCAAGGACATCATTGAGAAGAATTCCTAGAATTAAAGACTGCATGCAACCAAATCCTACATGCCTGAAGAGTAACAGCTTAAAGAGACCTAAAGGAAAGCACCCTAAGACACATCCTAGTCATAGTGATGAATCCCACAGAGAGGGATAGAATATTGAAAGCAGAAAGGTCAAAATGGAAAATTACATTCAAAGGAGCGTCCTTAAGATTTACAGCAGATCTGTCACAAGGCACCCTCAAGGTTAGAAGGCAGTGGTGAGAAATAGTGCCAAAACTCAATGAAATGAAAGCTTCACCTAGAATACTGCACCCAACCAGACTCACTCACATTTAGGTTTGAAGGAAGTATGCATAGCTTCACAGATAAACAACAGCTCAAAAACTTTGCAGACTCAAAACCAGACTTAAAAAAAAAAAAAATTGAAAGGTCTACTTTAAGACAAGACAGATCAAAAGACACACCAAAGTCCTACATACGATGACACTAAATCCCATGGCAATTAATCTCTCTCAAAGTCAATGGACTAAATGCACCAGTTAAAAAACACAGTGGCAAAATGGAACAAAAAGCTAAATCCAACGTTCTGCTGCCTACAAGAAACACATCTGACTAGTCAGAACAAACATAGACTTGAAATCAAAGATTGGAGGACAATCATCAATGCTACCAACTTCCTTAAAAAAGCTGTAATGGCAATTTTAATATCAGATGACACTAACTTTAGACAGAAAAGTTATAAGGGACAAATATGGACATTTTGTAATAATTAAAGGATATGAATAACAGGAAGAAATCACACTTCAAAGCATATACGCATCCAATGAGAAACCAGGAAAATATTTAATACAATTGTTGACAAACCTGAAAGAAGACATCGATAACAACACAGTAATAGCTGGAGACCTCAACACTGAGCTGTCAACACTTGATGGGTCAACCAGGCTGAAATCAAACAAGAATATACTACTCGAAAAGGAGAAATGGAAGAAAGCAGCCTAGTAAATATATATATCTGACTTTACCCCCAGAAAACTGGATATAAATTTTTCTCCATTGCACATGGATCATTCTCCCGGATAGAGTACATGTCAGCCCATAAAACATACTTCCACATAAAATCAAGAGGATTAAAAGTGTACCTTCTCAGGAATACCTTCTTAGATAACAATGCACTGAAATTGGAAGTGAACTACAGAGATAAACAGAAGAAAAACTTTAACATCTGGAAATTAAACAGCTCACTACTGAACAACCAGTGAGTCAGAGATGAAATCAAAGAAGAAATCAAAAGATTCCTTAAAACAAATGTGAATGAAAACACAAATGATCAGAATTTGTGGGACACAGCGAAATCGGTACTAAGAGGCAAATTTCTAGCTTTGCATGCACACATCAGTAAAGAAGAAGGAGCTTACATAAATAACTTAATGATACAGCTTATAAAATTAGAAAAGGATAAAAAAAAGAGGAACAAAAATAGGTAAACAGGAGGAAATAACAAAGCTTAGAGCAGAAATCAATAAAGTGAAAATCTGGGGCCGGAGAGATAGCATGGAGGTAAGGTGTTTGCCTTGCATGCAGAAGGACGGTGGTTCGAATCCCATCATCCCATATGGTCCCCTGAGCCTTCCAGGAGCAATTTCTGAGCATAGAGCCAGGAACAACCCCTGAGTGCTGCCGTATGTGACCCAAAAACCAAAAAAATTAGAAACCTAAAAAACAACCTGAAAGATCAACAAAATAAAAAGTTGGTTCTTTAAAAATAAAAAAACAAGACTGATAAACCACTAGCGTAACTCACAAAGAAAGGGTGAGAAAGAAACTTAATAAAACAAATTAGAAATGAAAAAGGGGAGATTCAAAGGATAATCAGAGACTACTTGAGAAACTCTGTACCATGAAACATGAGAACCTGAAAGAAATGGATAAATTCTTGGACTCATAATCTTCCACAGTTGAATCAGGATGACCTAGCATATCTCAACGGACACATTTTATTGAGGAAATTAAAATGGTAATCAAAAGTCTTTCCAAAAACAAATGCCCAGGCCAAGATGGATTCACTAACAAAGTCTTTCAAATCTTTCCTTTTTTGTTTTTGTTTTTTGAAACCACACCCAGTGATGCTCAGGGGTTACTCCTGGCTATATCCTCAGAAATTGCACCTGGCTTAGGGGACCATAAGGACTATAATGTCTGTCCAGGGTCAGTTGCATACAAGGCAAATGCCCTACTGCTGTGCTATCACTCTGGTCCTCTTTCAAGAAAAACGACTACCAATACTTTTCAGGTGCTTTCAGAAAATTGAAGAAATGAAAGGCTCCCTTGTTTTTCTAAAGCTAGCATTACCAAAACATACCAAAAGCAGGAACATAAAAGCACAATACAAAAATGCCTTCTGCACACCATCATTCATTGCAGCCCTATTTACAATGGCCAGAATCCAGAAACAACTCAGATACCTGACAACCGACGACTGACTAAAGAAACTGTAGTACATATACACCATGGAATACTATACAGCCATCAGGAAATATGAAGTCATGAAATTTTCCTATATATCAATGATATGGAAACTATTATGCTGAGTGAAATAAGTCAGAGGAAGAGAGATAGACAGAGATTAGTCTCACTTACTATGGGATTTAAGAAAAGTAAAAGACATTATTATAATAATACCCAGAGACAATAAAGAACAGGATTGTATGGACCAGACTTCGATATGAAGCTTACCACAAAGAATGGTGAGTTCAGTTAGAAGAAATACTACACTAACAACTATCATAATGATTATTAGTGAGTGAGAGAAATAGAATGACTGTCTCAAATACAGGCAGGAGGTGGGAGAGGAGGGAGATGGGAACATGGGTGGTGAGAAGGATGCACTGGTGAAGCTAGGTATTCTTTTTATAACTTGAAACCAAACTACAAACATGTATGTAATCATGTGCTTAAGTAAGCTATTAAAAAATAAAAGAAATTTACTCTTTCAAATTTAATACATAACATTTGTTTTCTTTCTTTTTTTTTCCCCCTTTTTTGTGCTGCACCTGGAGGCACTCAGCAGTTACTCCTGGCCTCTGAGCTCAAAGATCGCTCTTGACATTTGAGATACTGAGATCAAACCCAGGTCTGTCCTGAATCAACCACATGCAAGGCAAATAGCCTACCACTCTGCTATCGCTCTGGCCCCATTTTTTTTAATATTAATTACATACTTTTTCAATAGAACTCAAATTCCTATGTAAACATATGAATATTTTTAACCACAAACAAATTATTAGAATATTTTCAAACCTGTGGCTTCCATATGCAACTTGTACAATCAAGCCCTTGGATTGTACAAGTTGCATATGGGAAGCCACAGGTTTGATTCTGCTATGCCTGGTTTCCCTAGCAACACCAGATATGGTGTATCCCCATGAGCCCCTCAAAATCTGAGAAAAGTTTACAGTAACTTCTGTCTCCTTTTTATACACACCTAATAAACAAAGTAAATTATTTTAGTGAGATTTAATATTTTAATGCCAACATGGCACAGATTTTAACAAGTACTCAGTTTCTAACAAAGAAAAAAAAGAGGCAAACATTTTTTAAAGTTTCTGATGGTATTTAATCACAGTGAAAATATAAAAGACATTTTATGTTTCCTTTAGCATTTTATTTTTTCTTTAGCTTATGCAAAGAAATATTAATTAAGGAACATGTTACTAACTAGAAAGAACTCTTCCAGAATTTACATAACACATAACAACCCCTATAAAACTAGCCATAGATTACCTGATTTTGAGAATGTGCCTAAAATTATTTTTTGTACAACTGAGTGTTAACATATGTGATGCACTTCCCCAGTAAACAAAAACTTGAAGCACAAATCCAAAATCTGTCATACTTTTTTGTTAAGGACTTTGTCAAGGGGATTGGCAGATAAGTGTATTTAACCTTTGTCTTCTGATCCGGGTTCCAGAATGGAGTCACAGTCTGTAGCAGAAACATAGCTGACCAAAGACTAACATAAGCTAGTAGGAAATGTTTTAAGTGTGTAATTTTGAGAAGCCACTGAAATTCAAATTAATTACTATAACAAAGCTAAACAGTGCAGAAATTGCTACCAGAAGTGAGGAAACATAACCATCAAAAATAAAAATGTGACGTAAAGCTGTGGTACAAGGTTGAAGGCAAGGTAACTAGTACCGAGGATTACAAAGATTGGAAGCCACATAATATTAACAGTGCAAAGAAAACTGCTACAGCTTTAAAAACTGTAGTATTGCATGGTTAGAGTATAAAATATAGGCTCTGATTATTAACTACATTTGATAAAATCCTTAAACTCTTGAAACCTTTCTAAATATTAAGAGCAATCAAGATAAAAGGATCACCTTACATATTTAGGTAAAAAACCCTTTTCAACCACACCTGAATTTAAAAGAAGTGAGGTGATTTTTGGAAAAACCTTATATAACCACAGAATGAAGAGAAAGGTAATAATTGTGAGGGGTGCCAATTGTGTGAATAGAAGTGGGTAGTTCTGATTCCACATATGGACCCTCTTGGGGAAGAGAAAGAGACTGAAGGCTGCATTAACTCACTGGTGATGAATGATTTAATGAGACAAACCTACATTATTTATCCCAAAGGCAGAGCTCAGAAACCTAACAGCATGACTAGTGGGCAGCGTTAGAAAGAGGGCAGAGCAAGAAGAAAGGAAAAAGATCCCTTTGCTCCAGAGTATCTCCTGGAAAAGAGGAAGGCTTATCAGACCTCAAGCTACCGAGGCACTTTTGGAAAAGAAAAAGAGAGGAAATAAAAACATTCCAGTATGGAAGTACTAGACTAGTCCCTATATAATTCCTGGAATTAGCACATGACCAAAGTGTGCCTCAGACCCAGGAAACAAAGCCTCATAACAGGAAAGCACCAGCCAACCAACCATTCATGGGCTTCCTGTAGTATCAAAAGGATTAATTGGGTGAGTATCCAGATACGGATGACCATTGAAGATTGTGCTTGAGAAAGAAATTCAGGTATGCCTTTGTCAAAGTCACTCCTCATAGCCATCAGATGCTTCATACAGTGAAGAGTTTCTGACCTGAAGTCTAAGAAATGTAGACAAGTCAAGGCCAAGAATAAGAGTATCCTTTCATCTAGTGGTGTGATTGGGTGTCTAAATATTTAATACCTGAAACAACTTGGTAATCATGATGTTCTAAAAAAAATTTTTTTTGTTTTGGTTTTTTTTGGGGAAACACCCTGTGACGCTCAGGGGTTACTCCTGGCTATGCGCTGAGAAGTCGCTCACTGGCTTAGGGGTGACCATATGAGGACGCCGGGGGATAGAACCTCGGTCCATCCTAGGCTAGCGCTGGCAAAAGCAGACACCTTACCTCTAGCGCCACCGTGCCGTGCCCCCCCCAAAAAATTTTTTTAAAGAATAAGATTATCCCTCAAGACAGACATCTGGGGAAAATCTGATGTCACTTGCTTTGTCACTTGCTTCATTTACTAAATTAATTGTCTTGCTGGGGAAGCATTTATAGATATTCAAGTTCTTGTGCCCTTTCAGGCTTGCAGGGCCCATCATATTACTAAGAACAGAGCAGGCTTCCCAGGGAGATGGGGCTTGCCTGGCTATTGAGGATCTATCAACTCATCCGAACCTGATTAAACACCTGAAAGTATGATGCAGTAAAAGCTTATGGTTTCGTTTTTTTGGAACAGTTATTCAACATATTCAAACAAGATTATTTTTCTGCTTCCAAAGCTTAGAGAGAAAAACTCTGGGTTAAGATGGTGATATTTCTGCAGGCTTTGCCCATTACAGCCACAGTTCCCAGGGAAATCCCTGTTTTTTCACTTTGACTACTGCTGCCACGTACAAAATGAGCAAAAGAGTATTTTGAGGACTCTGGTTATAACATGTCACCCCCATTATTACCAAGGGCTGACTCAACTTATCTGGCTGGCTAGATAAGTGTCCCCTTTCTTCCTCTCTGGCCCATATGCCTTCCATTCTCAGCTTGTATGTGGATCAAAAAGGACTGTCTTCTCAAACACAAACAGACTTTTCTTCAGCAGTTTGTGCTCCCTTGCTAGAATCTTCAAACAAGGTCTCAAAATGAACCAACTACTAACCAGGAGTCCTTCTTTGTCACATTTGTTGGAGAATAATCAAATTGTTCAAAAGAAAAGCAGTAGACTGGGGGTCGGAGTGGTAGGTGAGTGGTAGAACATTTGCCTTACACATGGGCCTATCCAGGACGGATGCGGGTTTGATCCCTGGCATCCCATATGGTCAGTCCCTGGAGCCAGGAGCAATTTCTGAGTACAGTGCCATGAGTAACACCTGAGGCCACCAGATGTGGCCCCCCCCCAAAAAAAAAAGCAGTAGACTAAACTCAGGGTCTTAAGTGAACCTGAGCATATCCTGGGCCCTTGTTCTGAAAGAAATAAAAGAACACAAAACAAAAGAAACAAAAGAGTATACATACAGGAACATAAAAATGAAGTCCTTTACCAGGCTTCTTTCAATAGCTAGATACACAATTAACTTTTTGGAAGGAAGCAGAAGATCAGAGCCGAGAAATGCTCAGTTTACTCTTGACTCTATTATCTTGGATCACTCCCAGCGGGCTCAGAAGGTCATTGTAGTGCCAAGGAATAAAAAGTGGGTTGGCTAACATGCAGTGCAGAGCCCTATCCACTGGACTCACTTCACCCTCCACATATACTTTTAAGGCTCAAATAAGAACATGGCACACAGTATTTCATATTAACATTATCAATATTATTTCAATTAAGATTATTTATGAAGTAAATATTATGAACTTGGTGAATTCCAAGGAATATTACATTGCCAATCTTTCTGGCTCCCTCTACTGGTGTCTGAGTGAAGCTTTTTTAATGTTACTCAATTTGTTTAGAAATGATACATGTGATTTGCTGTAAATAAAAACATTTTAAAATAAAAATTAGAGTATCTTATTATGTCAAACATAATATAGAATATGTAAGCACAGGTGGGATTAAAGACCTTATTAATATTAAAAACCAATATCACTTTGATAAGCCATTTTAAACTTCAAGAATCTCAAGAACTTCAAGAAATTGTCAATGTTCAAAGATGGTGAGAAGTTTGTATAGCAGTCAAATTTTAGTGCTTTCAACAAAGATTTGTATTTGAAAAACCTGGGTGAAACAAGTCTCATTTTGATCACTTATTTGCTATGATTTTTATTAAATCTCTCTGAACTTCAGTTTTTCTCAGCATATGAGGAAAGCAATATCAACTTCCTCATTAATTTTTTAATTAAGTTAATATATAGTTCTACTTCTATATGCTCCAAGGTATTGAAACAGAATAAATGCCCAAAAGGTACAGTCAAATATTATTGCTTACCAACACTACCCAGATACTGAGTAGGGATTAGAAAATATATACTAAAGATTTTATAATAGGGAGTAGAGAGATACAGCAGATATGGTGCTGGCCCTGCACATAATAATCTGGGTTCCATCCTAGGGACCTACATAATCTCCTGAGAACCACCAGGACTGATCCTGAGCACAAAGTCAGAAGTTAGCCCCAAGCACCACCAGGTGTGGCCCAAAAGCCAATAAAATGATAAGAATTTCTATATAACTGTAAAATTCAGATGCAACTTGAATTTAACTTGAAATGCAAATTAACTGTACTAAAATAATTTCCTATTCTGTGAAGATCAAAATCTATAACACGACTTCTAAGACTCTTCACTCTGCCCCTTTTTACCCTCTGAGGTGTATGTAATCCTGCAGTTCCAGTTCCTTCACAGGAACCTGGGTATGGCATTTCCTTCCTTCTTAACAATAACTCACTTTTCTATGTCTCAGATCATATCTTTCAGAGAAACTTCTATGACTTCCCAAGTCAAGTAAGACCTTCCCTGTTACATATTTTTCAAAAAGCTTATTCAATAGAGTTATATCTGAATATATAAACATATCAGCTCTGCAATACTGCACCACATATTTGTCTGACTACAAGGGTCTTCAAGGTAAGGAAGAACCCTACATCCCTTCAACCAAGCAATGTCTATATAGGCACGTGTAAATTAAAGTGATAACAAGCTAAAATTATAAAATTTTCACTGAATTAATTGAAATTAATTTTCTAAACCTGATTATAATGGATAAAAAGGTTCATATAAGCAAGCTTTAAAAGTGCTTCTAAGGCTGGCTAGTGTTCGTAAATTCTGATAGGAACAAATCCACAGAAATTTAATATATACAGATTTAACAAAATACCTACTAAGAAAAGCAATCATTTTATCATCACAGGAAATATTTGCAACCTAAAGAAACTGTGATGTATCTACACAATAGAATACTGTGCATCCATTAGAAAAAAAATGAAGTCATAAAGTTTTGTTTATACAGTGGATGGACGTATTATACTGAGAGAAATGAGTCAGAGGAAGAGGAATAAACATAGAATAATCTTACTCATTACTGGGATATAAGGAAAATAAAAGACAGTATGGAGATATCCAGAGACAACAGAGATGAAAATCAGGAGAACCATTCCATGTTAGATAGCTTGCCACAAGAAGTGGAGTTAGAGTAGAGAAGGTCTAATATGGAAAGGATATTCATAGGGCATCCCTTCATTTGCAGTAGTTCAAATCACAATGTCACAAAAGAAAAGAGAGAGGGGTAGAGTAAGACACACATACACACGACAGAGTGTGTGTGTGTGTGTGGAGAGAGGAGAGAGAGAGAGAGAGAGTGAGAGAGAGTGGAGAGAGAGAGAGAGAATGAAGTAAAATGCCTGTCCCAGAGGCAAATAGAGGGTGAATGGGAAGAAAGAGGGCATCAGTGGAGGGTGAGAGGGAAACTGTTGACATTGGTGGCAGGAAATGCACACTGGTAAAAGTTGCTATACATTGTATGACTGTAACTCAATCATTAACAACTTTATCTGTGGGGAAAAAATACTGTACAACCTGGTAACCCAGGTGTTTAAATAAAAGTAAACAAATAAATAAAGAGAAAAGCCTAAGTATATATATATATATATATATATATATATATATTAAATATATATAAAATATATATCTGCCTTGAATGACTGTGGAAAGGAAACTGACCACAGCATCAGGTAATCCCTTCTCAACCCTGTTTGAACAAAAGGAAATCTTTCACCTTTTACAATGGTCTCCAATCATAAGGAGGATCTTGGGTGAAAGAACTCTCAAAGTTTCACAGTCTCCAAGGAGAGGACTGACTTAAACTGAACTCAGCAATAACATTTGCCCAAGAAACAGGAATCAGAGTGGAGACTCAGTTTAAATAAGCATGAATGTATCTGAATGAGAACTGAGGTGCATTGAGGAGAGTTGTCAGAAATTCTAGCATTATCCATACAGGAACAATTCATGATGATAGAGATAATAAAGTCATCAAAATATCCTGGACTTTAAACATTTGAGTATTAATGCTAATTACTGATGGTATTTTGATTTTAGTTTCTATAGCATAAACAAAGACTGAAGGATGTATTCAGCTTATTAAGTCTTTTGGTTCCCACTATGCATTAATAAAATGACATGATTCAAAAACTTCAGTGAATTCTTTTTCTTTTTTTCATTTTCTTTTTTCTTTTCTTTTTGGTTTTTGCATCACATCCAGCAGCACTCGGGGATTACTCCTGGCTTCACACTCAGAAATTGCTCCTTGCAGGTTCAGGGGGGACCATATGGGATGTCGGGATTCAAACCTATAACCTTCTTTCATGAAAGGCAAACACCTTACCATCCATGCTATCTCTCCAGCCCCTAAACTTCAGTGAATTCTTAATATAACTAAGAGGTTATGATCTAATCAAGAGTGAGTTTTCCACTTAAACCACCTGGAGGTGAATTTATTAAGATAGCCAAAAATTTCCCCTACAGCCCTCTACCAACAACTTTAAATTCAAACTCTTAGTAGATTGACATTAGTAACACCAAGAAAACTGTAAAACTGTAAGCAGCACTGATTTTCCCCCTTAGAAGCTTCTTAGCTGCTCTTTCCATAATAAAATTTAATCTCTCCAAAACGAATATTTTAAAAATACAAATTGATATTTTCAAAATAGCTTCTCTAATAATTGTCCTCAATTATTTGACTTTAACTTTAAAAAAAAAAGTCACAGATTTCTTGGGGGCCGGAGCGATAGCACAGTGGTAGGGCGTTTGCCTTGCACGTGGCTGCTCAGAACGGACCTGGGTTCGATCCCTGACATCTCAAACGGTCCCCCATGCCAGGTGCGATTTCTGAGCGCATAGCCAGGAGTAACCCCTGAGTGTCACTGGGTGTGGCCCAAAAACGAAAAAAAAAAAAGTCACAGATTCCAGTATACTGAAAAGACATGAAATATTAAGTCAAGATTGTAAGATCATAACTTTAAATACACAAGGGAAAAATGAAAAAAAAATAACCAGTTACTTGCTATGGAATTTTGAATTAAAGAAAACTTTCTTTCATTGTATTTTCTATACTTTCCAAATTATCTATAATGAATATTGCCCTATTCAAGTTTCTTTTCTTTTTTTTTTTTTTTTTTTTTTTTAGATTTTGATAACAACTTTATTCTTTTTTTTTTTTCTTCACAGAATTATTTATGGTACATAGTGACAATGAATGAGGGGCATTCCCACCACCAGTGTTGTCCTCCCTCCACCCCCGTTCCCGGCATGCATCCCATATCTCCTTCCTTTTCCCCCCAGAATACTAGTGTAACTGGTCTCGACTTTACAGCTTGTTGTAGATTATCTATTCTGTTGTCGTTTGAGATAAAAAGGATAAGAAAAAAAAATATGGAACGCTTCACGAATTTGCGTGTCATCCTTGCGCAGGGGCCATGCTAATCTTCTCTGTATCTTTCCAATTTTAGTATATGTGCTGCAGAAGAGAGTACTCAACTTTCTTTTCTTACAAGAAACAAACACCCACTCAGTTGCCTTAAGGAAAACACAAACAGGATTCATCATAAAGTTATACTAGGGAAATATCACAGAAAAAAATAATGGGAACCAGAATTGTGCTGAGCCAACAAGATCTAGAGCAAGGGTGGTCTGGATTAGATTCCATTGGAGGAACTTAATGAAGACAGAAAGCAGAGCTGCCTGCCAAAGCTTGGCAGCATACTTTGCTCAGCCTCAGTCCATGTATATCTTTCCACTCACTATCAGCCCTAAACATTCTTTGCTTTCATCTTAAATGCCAAATGTTGGGGCCAGAAGATAGTACAGCATTAGGCCACTTGCCTTGCATTTGCCTGACCTGGTTAAGTCCTTGGCACCACGTGATTTCCTGAACTTCTCCAACACTGTCGCAGGGAATTAACCCCAGAGCTTCTGAGCCCTGCTTAGAAGGTCCATAAGTAAAAAAAAAAAAAAAACAAACAAACAAAAAATAAACTACAACGCTTAAGAATAAAATTTAAGGGGCCAGAGCGGTGGCGCAAGGGGTAAGGCGTCTGCCTAGCCCGCACTAGCCTAGGACGGACAGCAGTTCGATCCCCGGTGGACCATAGGGGATGCCTGGGGGATCAAACCGCCGTCTGTCCTAGGCTAGCGCGGACAACGCAGAAACCTTACCACTTGGGCCACTGCTTCGGACCCTAATTTTAGACAATTTTAAATTGCATCAATTTCTTAAAAAATAAATTCCAGTTGGATCGGGAGAGATAGCACAGCAGTAGGGCATTTGCCTTGCATGTGGCTGACCCGGTTTGATTTCCAGTATCCCATATGGTACCCCAGCCTGCCAAGGGCAATTTCTGAGTGCAGAACCAGGAATAACCCCTGAGCGTCGTCTGGTATGGCCCAAAAATCATTCAATCAATCAATCAATCAATCAAGTTTTTTTAAAAAAAATCCCACAGTAGAAAGAAAGGATACTTTAAAAAAAAGGAAAAGTCTCCTTCCACTTATCTGGCCTTTTTAAAGAGGATGAGGATCCTTTATACTAGGTACAATTATATCTATTTCTATAAACATATCGAACAAAATAGAATGTCTATTGTTTCTCTTCATTTTATTAAATAATTATTGTATACCAACTAAAAATATAGATAATCAAGACAAATAGGTTACTTTAAAATTATTTTATATCTTATATAGAAATGACATGAAGAACTCTAAAACTAATTGGCTCTATTTTAAATGGATAGTTTTCTAAGTTTTATGGAGCATACATATAAAGTATTTTAAATATTTCATCATTATAGAAACACTTTTAAACTTTTCATTTGTCCTATACAGATAATTTACTAAAATGAAAATAGTAATGAAAGTGTTCTCAAAAACTAAATGCATAAAATGTACATAGGAGAGATGTTTAATGTTTTTATTATCATATTCCCTCAAATTGCTTTAGACCTTTTACTTGTGATGAGCAGTAATCTCAAGCCTTCGTTTGAAAAAATATTTTATTTCAGAAATTTTTTTCAAAGACACCCTGAATTGAATAAAAAGAATGATAAGGGTCCTTTTGCTAAATGTATTATTTCCTCTGTTCTTGTATCAAGACACTTCTTACTACAAGCCAAAATATGGTAGGCAAACCATTTGCATCAAAATAACCTAGTGTGATAACCAGAGTAATAATACAGTGGGTAGGGCATTTGCCTTGCATGTGGCTGCCTTGTGTTTGATCACTAGAACTTCATATGGTACCTTGAGCCACCACAGGAATGATCTTTTAGCACAGAGTCAGGAATAAGCTCTAAGCACTGCTGAATGTGGCCTAAAAACAAAAAAAAGGAGCAATTCTGAATGTTTCACATATTTTATATCAGTCAAGTAGTTGTTTTTAAAACATAGATTGAAACTGACATGGAATAACTTTTGGCAAGTAGATCTATGGTCAATTTATATGTATCTATCTACCTATATGTATGTATATGTATATGGCAGCCATGTCTGGCATGCTCAGGGCTTGCTCCTGGCTCTGTACACAGAAATTACTACTGGTAGGGTTCTGGGGACCATATATAATGCTGGGTATCTAACCCAGATTGGCCTAGTACATGGCACAGATCCTATCTGGTTTACTTTCACTTTAGCCCTCTATTTATAGTTATAGTAAACTATTCTAAAAACTAACTTAATATCCAATTAGAATTAAAATAATTTGTACTGACTCTGATAGACTTTTTACATTTTCAACATACTTTCAGGCTACTACTTGCTATACTTGAGAAATTGCAATACTTTAAAAAAAAGCAGTATATTTACTATTATCCCAAGATTGTAGTTATTTACACTAATGTGATTTTCTCTTTTGTTTTTGTTTTGGGGCCATACTTGGCAATGCTTAGGAGTTATTTCTAGCTCTACTCTCAGTAATTACTCCTGGCAGGCTTGGGGAATCATACGAGATGCCAGGAATCAAACCTGGATTGGCTGTGTGCAAGACAAGTGCCCTACCACTGTGAGTTGGCTCTGGACTGGACTGTCTCCAGCGCCCCGAGGTAATTTTTCTAATCACAGTTAGTAATTGTTGTTACTTGTACTCTGTCAACTGATAGTGCCAGATCCTAGAAATTTGCTAATGGCAAGGCTACACATTGTATGCAACAGTTTGAGCTTATTACTTCGCAGACACTGACTAGGATTCACTGTGTAAGAGTCTTTAATTTATCGTCTTACTCTTCTGAATTTTAAGGATGTCAAAAATACTTAGTGAGAAATCTAGAATAGTGCAGTGTGCTTTAAAACCAATGATTCATTAGGCCAGAGAGATAGTACAGAGTAAGGTGTTCAGCCTGGTTTGATTCCCAGCACCGTATATGGGATCTTAGAGTAATTCCTGAGCACAGAGCCAGGAATAAACACTGAGTACTGCTGGGTATGACCTTTCCCCATAATTAATACATACACACAATCTATAATTATATAAAAGATACTCGGATTATATTTTATACCTCGGCTCATATGCTGTCACTTAAAAGGAAAAATATGGGGGCCAGAAAGATAGTTCAACAGGTATTGTACTTGCCTTGCAAGTACAACCCTGATTTGATCCCCGGCATCCCATACAGTCTCCCAAGCACTGCCAGGAGTAATTCCTGAGCACAGAGCCAGGAGTAACCACTGAACACCACCAAAAAATAAAAATAAAATAAAATAAATGCAATGAAATAGTATCAGTCACAGTGCTTAACAAGAAACCAAAATCCCTGATAAATTATATATTTTGACTTCCAAATAAGTCTCACAGATTATCTAATTTTTATTTTCTTCTACAATCTCTCCTGAATTTCAATATATCCATGAATATATTATCTTAAAAGACCACTTTTTAAAAAAATTGTATTAGTTCTAACTGAAAGTATATGGAAAATACAACTAATGGCAATTCTATATTTTTTCATTATTATTATAGTTTAGGTAACTTTTCTAAGTTCTGCATCCAGGACTAATTTTGGATGAAGGTATCTCTTAAGGGGAACTTAGGGAAACCAGGGGACCCTACAGTCAAAGAGGCTAGCAACTTAGTGGGAGGGCTGACTACACAGTTCTGCCCTAGTCCCTCTGAGGTTCAGGGGACCATCAGAACCACCTTGGTGGTACTCAGAGAAGCCCCAAGGCCACACCCATCAATGGTCAGGTGACTCCAGATTTATCCCCCACAATGCTTAGGGGACTCCAGCGTTATATCCAGCAATAATCAGGGGACTCCACTTATACTCAGAAATTATCAGGGGATTTCAAGATTACAACCATGAGATGCTCAGGGGACTCCAGAGTTACAACCAGAAATGCTTGAAATGCCATGTAGTATGAATCAGCCCTTCATGCATTCTAACCTCTGTACTATTTCCCTGAATCCTAGAGTTTTATGATAACCTACTAATTGGTCTCCTGGCTTCTACTCTAACTCTCCACAGCATAGTTTAATCTCCACACAGCTGTCAAAGTATGTGTTAAGACATATAAGATGATGTCATCTCTTTGCTTAAAATATTTAAAAAATTTAATATTCTTCTCATCAGCATTTGACCTAAAAGTAAACATTAGGTAACAATCCAACCAATCTAAATTGTGAAATATTCTGTTAACAAGCAAAAGCCAAAAGGGAACTACTTCATTGTTTAGATTAGGATCTAAACACAATCCTAAATCCTTACCCATACATGATGCAAACTTCAAAAGATTATTGACAATATATTTTTTACATTCTCTTCTTTGTTCATATTATTACTTGACTCTATTTTCAAACATGAAGATACATTCCCAACTTAAAGCTTTACTAACATACCCTCCGCCAAGAATTATTAATGGGAGAAAGAAAACAAAAACAGGTATAAATATTCCTACCATAAAAAAAAAACCATTAAAGAGCAAGAGAGATAGCAGGTAGGGCATTTACTTTGCATGAAGCCAACCTAGTTTCAACTCTAGTACCAGATTCCCACTAGGAGTGACTACTGAATACAGAGTTCAGAGTAGCCCTGAGTACCCCTGGGTGTGACTACCAAAAATGCAAAACAAAACAATACAAAGTTCATCTGTTATTGATATCAGATGTTGATATCAATACTGTTTTACCTGATATAGGAAAGAATGAAAAACACAAAATATACTATTAGAATATAACATTCTGCCCTTTCATGAGGTCACATCTACTAGGAGGGTATCTTAGCCTTGGAACTACTAATGTTTCAGGTCAGATAAGTCTATGGTAGGGCTGTTCTATGCAAGGAAGTATAGCACAGAAATATTTGCAAGCAAATGAGTACCCCTACCCAAATCAAAGCAATCAAAAATGTCTCCAGATATTACTAGATGTTCATTAAGTAGGACTAAAAGTGCTGAGTTCAGAAATATTCCTATAAGAGAATGATTTGATTTTACTCCTATAAATTTTCAGTTATTATCCCTGTAAAACTAACTTTTTATCTTTAAAGGGTTCAAACCATTTTAAAACACAAACTTAAATTATAGACATGCAAGAAGTTTTCAAATTCTCAACAGTTTCTATGTTCAAAATTCAAATTTTCATAGATAATATTTAAATCATTGCTAATTTCTATAATTTAACAGGAACTACAATTATGTTTTTGAAAGCATTATGAAAGAAATAATTGGACTATAAACTTTAAAATCTGGTATATGATAGATGTAGAAGCCCCAGATACACTTATTTGGGGAAACTAACATATTAAATTAATTAAATTAAGTAAATGAAATTAAAAAAAATCAACCACTGGTGTTCTCTCCCAACCTCTAAATTAAAAAAAATCTCTCAAAACCTTATTTCATGGTTAATCCCCACTCATTTTATGATGATAGCAATGAAATTCCACTCCAAATTTCATCTTTCACTCTAATACCAATTACAAATATGAAACACACTTCATAAAATAAAGCTCCTGCAATAAACTACAAAGTAATGGGGCATGATCAATAGCATAGCAGGTACAGTGTTTGCCTTGACTGCATTTGATATGGTTCCTGCCAAGAATAACTTCTGAGTGCAGAGCCAGGAGTAGCCCATGAAAACTCCCAGATGTGGTCCAAAAACCAAAGGGAAAAATATATGTATACAAAGTATTGATATATAAAATTAAAAAAATCTAAGTCTCTAGACTTAAAATATTTTAAAGGGCAGGAACTATATTAGAGCATCAAGCAGTCACAGACATAAAATACTAACTGATATAAACTGTTTTCAAAATGTTTACATTCCTGAAATGCTATGAATAAATCCAAGCACCTCAAATGTACACCAAATATTGTCAATCTTTATTGAAAGAATTCTCTAACTTACATTCATGTAAAAACCTGTGACAGCCGTCGCCAAGTGAAGTTACAAGTACAAAAAGTATTTAGAAGATCTACAGATTCTCTGGATGAAAATCAATAGTTTCTCCCTCAGAAAAAAAGAAAAGAAAATGGAATAACAATAAGGAACCAATGAACAGTGAGACCAGTGTGAGTGGGCAAAGATCCTACATTCCAAGTTTAAGGAAAGATTCACTTTTAGGTCCAAGTGCTAAACTGAATGTTTTTAATTAAGCTAATGTGAAATCAGAAAGTTATTTATGGTTGGATTTCAGGTATACAATATTTCAACACCAATCCCTTCACCAGTGTCCTTGTCCCCTCCACAATGTCCCTCCCCACATTTGCTTCCTACCCACCAGTCTGCTCCACAAGAGGTGCTTTTTTTTTTTAAAGCCAGTCAAATTGAGCAGTGGGAGCTTATATACCAACTTTTGTGATACTGATGTTAATAAGTTCTGATAAACCACTGCCATAGGACCAGCCGCTTTTCTTTTATTGTAGTTTTACAGTGCTATTGCTAATAGGGTTTCATATATAACATTTCACCTTTCACTATCACCTGCTCCTTCCTATTAAATGCTACCCTCTACCATAAATATTGCCCTTACACTGTTCTATTTGCTAGTCCCCTTGAGAGGCATGTTTCCAACTGAATATAAGTTCACATATTCTTTACTTCCATTGTCTTTTGGTATTCATTATTCCACAATTGTTTCTTTATATTCTTCATGAGAGAGATCATTCTCTGTAGGTCTCTCACCTTCTAACCACCTTCATTCAGCATGATACACATCAGGTCCTTTCAAGTAGCAGCAAATTGCAAGACTATCTTTTCTATGGCCAAGTAATAATTCCATTGTGAATATGTACCATAGTCTCGTTACCCAGCCATCTACTCTTGGACACTTGAGTTGTTGATAGATTTTAGCTATTGTGGATAATGCTATAAAGAACATGGGGTGCAAATGTTGTTTTGGTCCTTGGAGTATATTCCAAAAAGTGGGGTTACTGGGTCAAATACTAGATTTTTGGGGAGCCACACCTGGTAGCACTCAAAGGGTTACTCCTGGCTCTGTGCTCAGAAATCCCTCATGGCAAGCTTGGGGTACCATATGGATGGAATCCAGGTTAGCCATGTGCAAGACAAATGCCCTACCCACTGTGCTATCACTCCAGCCCCAAATTCCTAGATTTTTTTAAAAATAAAAATTTTAATTAAATCATCATAAGATAGATAGTTACAAAGTTCTTCATGATTGAGTTTCAGAGTCCAACACCCATCCCTTCACCGGTGCATGCTTCCTATCACCAATGTCAATTCCTAGATTTTTTAGGAATGTCCATATTGTTTTCAAGAAAGGCTGAAACAGTATACATTCCCATCAGCAGTGAATGAGAGTACCTTTTTTCACATATTCATAACAGCACTGGTTATGCTTGTTCTTTTTGATGTGTGCCAGTCGCTGTGGTATAAGATGATATCTCTGTTTGATTTGTATCTCCCTAATGATTAGTGATGCAGAAAGGTTTTTCAAGTGCCTTTTGGCCATTCATATTTCTTCTTTGAGGAAGTTTCTATTTATATCTTCATTTGTTTCATGGGGCTGGATTTCTTTTCTTGAAAATTTCTCCAGTGCCTTATATATCTTTGATATTAACTCCTTATCAGATGGGTGCTAAGTAAATAATTTCTCTTTTTCTGTGATCTGATTTTGATTCCTGGCCATCGTTTTGCTGGAGGTTCAGAAGATTCTTAGATTAATTTGTTCCATTTATTTATTTATGCTTCTACTTGCTTGGTGAGTGGTGTTTAACCCTTGAAGATGCTATTAGTTTCAATGTCATGGAAAGTTTTGCCTACATTTTCTACTATGTAACTTATGGATTCAGATCTGATGTGAAGGTCTTTAAACCATTTTGATTTGATTTGATTTTTGTGTATGGTGTTGGAAAAAGGTCTACATTATTTTCTTTTTCTTTTGCCTGTGATTGATTAGTTATCCCAACACCACTTGTTGAAGAGGCTTTCAATGTTCCACTTCATACTTTCACCTTTTTAGCAAAGATTATGAACTGATTGTCTACCTAAGGGTCTATCTCAGGATATCCAACTCCAAGTCCAATGATTTGAAGGTTTGTCTTTATTCCAGAACAATTTTGTTTTAATTTTGAATTTGGGAAAATGATTCTCCCCAACTTCTTTTTCCCATACATTGACTTAGCTAGTCATGGGGTTGGAGGTGGGGTTATTATTCCAAATTAATTTCAGGAATGCTTATTTATTTGGAAAAAAAAAGTGGCATGAGTGTCCTTATAGAGACTGTATTGAACCTCTACAATGCTTTGGGGAGTGTTGCCATTATGATGATATTAATTCTCCCAATTCGTGATCAAGGGATATGTTTCCTTATGTTCCCTTTTATTTCCTTAAACAGTGCTTTGAAGTTGTCTTTATATAGGTCTTTCACTTCTTTAGATAAGCTGATTCTAAGGTACTTGATTTTTAGAGGCACAATTATGAACAGGGTTGTTTTTTAAACATCTCTCTTTTCCCTTTCATTATTTGCATAGATAATATGTGGACTGTTGCATATTAATTTTGTAACCTGCCACTTTACTATACAAATCTAATGTTTCTTGAAGCTTTTTTGTAGAGCCTTTAGGATTTTCTAAATGTAATATCATGTCATGCACAAAGAGTTAAAGTTTGAAATCTGGATGCTCTTAGTATGTTTTCCTTGCATAACTGCCCTGGTAAGTACTCCCAGTACAATATTGAACAGAAGTGGCTACTGCAGGCAACTATATCATGTTCCTCATCTTACAGAGAATACTTTTAGTTTTCCCACACTCTATAATTTATGGTATAAGGTTTATGGTAGGTAAATGGCTTTGACCTATGTTGAGGAAAGCTCTTTCAATTCCCATTTGTTGAGAATTTTTATCATGAATGGGTAATTAATCTTGTCAAATAATTTATTTGCATCTGTTGATATGATCATATATTTTTTCTTTTACAGACATTGACTAATTTATGGATATTAAACTATTCTTGCATTCCCAAAATACAACTTGACATTGGTGTATGATCCTTCTGCTAATTTGTTGGATTCTATTTGCTAGTATTTTGTTGAGGATCTTTGCATCTATAATTATCAGGGATACTGACCTCTAATTCTTTTTTTGTGGTGGCTTGTCTGCTTTTGGTATCTAGATGATGTTTGCTTCATAGAAACTGCTAGGGAGTGTTTGTTTCTTCAATTTTCTGGAGAGCCTGAAAAGGACTGGCAATAGGTCTTCTGTAGAGGTTTGAAAAATTCACTAGTGAATATATCTGGGCCTAGATTTTGTTTTGAGGTAGATTTTGATTACCATTTTGATTTCTTCAACAGTTATACTTCTGTTCAGATGTGTCATATATTCTTGGCTCAACCTTGGGAGGTCACAGGAGTCCAATAATTCATCCATTTCTTCTAAGTTCTCTCGTTTCATGGAACAAATATTTTCAAATCAGTTATCTCATGATTCTTTGAATTTCATCGAGTTTTATCACTGTATCTCAACCCTGTCTTTGAATGGGGAGGAAGGGGGTGGTTCTGTTTGATAAATCTGCTGTAAATCTTAAGGATGCTCCTTTATATATAATTTCCTTCTTTGATCTTGTTGCTCTCAATATTTCATCTTCATTTATGATTTTTGTCATTGTGATGAGGATGTGTCTTGGAGTATTTTTATTTAGATCGCCTTTAGCTGGTACCCTTTGGACTCATGAATATGGGTCTATGTGCTCTCCACTCTGGGACTTTCTCAAAAATTATTTCTTTGACTGCTGCTTTTTCATCAGGGTTTCATTCCTGCCCCTCTGAGATGCTAATAATTCCTATGCTGTTTTTCTTAAATTCACCGCAAAGTTCTCTTGTAGTATGTCTATTTTAAAGTACATGTACTCACACTTTAAATGGAGATACTATCACTTAGTCATCCAAACTTTTACAATTACTGTTACTAACTGAATCCCTGTTATCATCCAACTCTGAAAAGCCAAAGTATACTATGTTTTGCGTAATTATTAATGTTGACATTTAATAAAGGTCAGTTTCATATTAAAATGGCTACAGGATAGTTTTCTCTACAACACAAACTGCTATTCCATGTCCACTTATGGTCCTGATTACTGAGAACCTTCAAGGCTACACAGTCAGAAGCAACACAGAAAGTTTTTAACAACAAATGTCCTACGCAATAAGCCTCATTGCAATGCGTGAGACTTTACATTTGATTTAAAGAGTATACTAAAACATGCCACCACACCCAAAAGTGTTTATAATGTGTCCTAAGTATAATTCCTTCCTCCTTTGTGACTCACTCTTTCCCACGCTATGAACAATTGGAATGCAATGAAATTTAAGTAATGAAGACTGCTGCTCTATTTATCGAAAGCATGTATAGAAAAAACTTCCAGAACCTCTTGCAATAAAACTCTTTAATAAGGCTAACTTGAAGTGGTTTGGAGACAAGCAATAATAGATCCAGAATCTTTCACTAACTTATTTTATCCCTTCTTTTCCCACATTTTAATTCTCAAAGGCATACATAAATAAGTTTAAATCTACCTTTCCAAAGGCCACTCTTCCACCTCTATACAAAATTGTTTTTCAAAGAATGTGCAAGCCCAAGCATTCTCATCAAAACTGGATAGAAGGAGATGTTACCTCAGCCAAAATAGTTATGAAAGTTATGAAACATAGAGTTTTTAGTTTATTACCTACAGGTTCTTGTTGCCAAGTATCTTAACAATATATTCAGTAATTAGGCAAAATTAAAGAAAGTAGTCAGAAGTTGTTCACATGCAACAGTTGTCAGCAGAAAACTTTCAGACCTAAGAATTTGTGTTCCCAGTAATGAATTACCAAATAGAATTAGGCTCTTCATTTTATATAAATGAGTTTGCTATAAATTATATATTTTAATTATAGTAACATTAAAATAGAAAAATTCATAATGACTATTATTATGGTTAACCTATATCGTTATTGACTTTTTTCAATGTCAACATTTTCTACAGATTTTCTTCATATGATTATAAACAGCACTGTATATTAGTTTTCTATTGCTGCAGAAACACATAAAGACAACTTTTTAGTTCCATAAGTCAGAAGTCCAAGTGGAGCTGATTCTGTTTTTTGGTTAGGGAGTTTTAAGGTCAAAATCAGGGTCAGGCCAGATTCAGCTCTTCTCAGAGAAAGAATTTGCCTCCAAGGTTCAAGAGGTAGTACAGGAATTAAAATGTTTCCCTTGCACACAACTGTCTCTATTTCAATCCCTGGCTCTGCTTATGGGCCCAGAGTATCACTTGGAGTTATCCCCAAAAAAGTACAGAGCCAAGATATATTTTCAGCTATACCACATAGTTCTTGTTTATCACCAGATATAGTCCAACCCCCTATTACCTCTCCTGACAAAGAGTTTGTTTCCAGGCTCATTTTCAGTTGCTGGTAGAAATCAATTACCTGATTCTCAGACACTATAGAACATAGGTCCCTATTTGTGGATGGTTATCAGCCCAAAACCTCAATTCCTTAAGGACACTCATTCCTCCTCACATCTCTATAGCCAGCAACAATCTTTCTTGTACTTCCAATCTCTCTGGTTTCCAATGCTGCTAAAAGTCAGAGGTAGCCTGATTTCCAAGGAACTCATAAGATTAAAATGTCTACCTGGATAATCTCCTTTTTGACTAACTCAAAATCAAGTTATTCTTCACCATAATTACAGCTGTAAAACCTCATTTGCCACGTCATAATATAATCATGTGCAAATTATCCCATCATATTCAAAGAAGATTAAATGAGAAAGGTATCACAACAGAAAATAAATCTCTGATTTGTATACATAAAGCTTAAATGTCATCTCACCACTCAACTAGAAAACTTTTTCAGAGTGCTGAAACTCCAGTTTCAGTCTTGTTAAAGAAATGAACTGTAAGATTAGTTTAAGACACAAAGAAAATTCTGAGTATTAAATAAAACAAATCAAAAAAAATTTTTTCAACCAAAAAGAGTTGAAGTCCTCCCTACTTAAAAATAAGAAAGATGTTCCTGCAATTTTAACACCATGGGAGAAGAAAGGGTGATTTAAGTATTCAAGTTACAACAGAGGCTTTGACATTTAAGGGGGGAAACTAAGCATAAAAATGAAAGGAAATAAATATTAGTGCCAAAATCATAATTCCTGATAAAACCAGAACTCTAAACCAGTAATAATTTCCATAAACTTAATAATTTCCTAAAACTTAAGTTTAGGTATAGGTTGTAAATAAATACAAATTAAGAAAGACAAATGAGAAAAAAAATTAGGTCACAGTAAGGCAGGTCTTTTTAGGGTTCATGAAGGAAAATTAGGAGTAAAACATGGGATCAGAGTGGCAGAGCCTTAAGGGAGCTAACATTGATATAATTCAGTCCTTTGCCCCACTACACAAATGTGGCAAACAAGAGGAGAAGAACAGAGGCATACAGTGACAAAGAAATATATGTTGAATTATATGTGATGCAATTAGATCACAGATACTTTTGTTAGTCTCCAGGAACATTACAGTCTAGACAAAGAAGGAAATTCTTTATTATTTGGAGGGATGGTTATATGTAGAGGTGGGAAGCAGTACACAGGCTGTGCTTGGGGTTTTCTCCTGGCATTGTGCTCAAAGATCATGCCTAGCAGTATTTAGGGACCATATTTAGTGCTGGGGATCCAACCAACATCAGTCTCTAGCAAGGCAAGTACCTCTACTCCTGTAACTATCTCTGGGCCCAGAACTGTCTCTAAATCTCAGCTATTAATGGGTCAAAAGTTAGGCTGACTCTCAACTCAAATAGGCTAGAAAGAGTCCATACGTTTCCAGGAATGAGAAGAAAATGAGGTTAGGCAATGGAAGTGTTAAGATACACAAACTTATAAAAGTATACCTCATTTTAGAATTAAGTTTTGCTAAATATGTTTTAGTCTCAGAATAATTATAACTGGTACAGTGTCAAATACAGAAGTAAAAAGCTCTCAACAGAATTCCAAAGACTTGTTCCCAGAAAATAAGTCAGGGTATTGTCTGTTGGCATTACCAGTTGAAAGAGCGCATTGATGGCTACAAATAACACTCTGCAATGAGAAGTTTCTATAACGTTTTACACAACTTCAACTCTATGTCAAATGCACTGTAATGTTTTCCACTACTTGCAAACACTCTGTATCTCATTACTTTAGTCTATGATAAAAATTTATTGTGAACTTGGGGGAAAATGTATATTTTGCTACTTTACAAAGAATTTTTCATCCCGACTCTGCTTTTTTATTTTTAAGAGACTCAAAACTTCTCTATACAAAAAAAAACAACTTCTCTATACAAAATATAAATGTTAAATTCTTCATATTCTCCACTCTTGCAACCAATTTTGAAAAGGAGTGCAAATTACAATTCAGGTATTTTCATTCTACATAATAAATGTTACTGTAAACCCCATAAAGCAAAATTTTCTACTTTTCAAGGGGAGGTGAGAACAATTTAAAGTACACCTAAAAAAAAAAATGTAAGGATTTATGGGTACATAATAACTATTGATAAAATTTCTATTTTTAATGTTCTTTTACTTCTAAGGTATTTTCTTTTTCTTTCTTTCTTTTTTTTTTTAAATACTCAAAATCTCTGGCATGGTACAAAGGCAAGTGGATTATTCCCATCTTACAGAAGGAAAAGGTGAAAGAAACTGCTATTAATGATTCTTCCAAATTCACAAAGAGTTTTTTGTAGCAGTCTGAACTCAACAGATTTCTGACACCTTACCATTCCTGATATTTTTGCCAATAAAATTTTTCTTAAGATGGTATTGACAGTAAGATTTATTTTTATTTTATTGAAACCATTATGACCTACAAAGTCCTTTATAATTGAACTTCAGATATACGGTGAATCAGGGCCAGTCCCACCACCACTGTTGACCTCCCTCCACCAATGTTCCAAGAGTGCATCCTATACCACCACCCTTTGACCCCTGGCCTGTCAGTATAACAGTTCCATTTAAATTTAGATTGCTAAAATTAGGTCTCTTGAGATATTGTTGTTGACTTTGGCTTGATGTTTAGTTCTGTCCTTTTTTTCTCCACCAATGCACCTGAGACTATTTAGCCCAGGGCCCCCATTTTTTCTTTTTTCTTAATTGTATTTAAAAAATACAGAAATATGAGATAAAACAAAGTAATCCATGTCCCAAAGTTCTATAAAAAAGGCAGGAGCCCCTATTTAAAAGAAAAAAAAAAAACAACAAGAAAAAGGGGAATAGCATTTTTTTTGCATAGACACAGCAAAAGTTGGGGAAAATAGAAAGGAAAAACCTTTGGCCTAAAAACAGGGAGACACCCCCCCCCCCATCATGAAGCATCCTGCCATAAGACCAACTACAGGCTCCGGGCATACTAAGTTGTCTAACCCCAAATCTTTCTTCAGGACCCCAAAAAAGTTCTCCTCAATCATAGTTGTTGCAGACAGGTTTGTGTAATTAGAGATCTATGTTAAAGTCAGGTGTCATGGAACTTCTTCTGGTTTCAACAATAAGATGCTTTAAAAATTGCATCCTGAAAAAAAAAGGGGGGGGTGGCCAGAGAGATAGCATGGCGGTAAGGCGTTTGCCTTTCATGCAGAAAGTCATTGGTTCCAATCCCGGCATCCCATATGATCCCCCGTGCCTGCCAGGAGTGATTTCTGAATGTGGAGCCAGGAGTAACCCCTGAGCACTGCCGGGTGTGACCCAAAAACCAAAACAAACAAACAAACAAACAAACAAAAAACATAAAATTGCATCCTGGATGGACACGGTACATATTGTGCTGAGTGAAATAAGTCAGAGGGAGAGAGAGAGAGAGAGACACTAAATAGTCTCACTTATCTATGGGTTTTAAGAAAAATAAATAATGTAATAATAATAATAATAATAATAAGTAATAATGCCTAGAGATGAGGGCCAGAAGGACTGGCTCACAATATGAAGCTCACCTCAAGGAGGGGTGAGTGCAGTTAGGACACTAACAACTACCATGACAATGTTAATGAGTGAGAGAAGTAGAATGCCTATGTTCAATATAGGCAGGGGCTGTGGATGGAGGGATATGGGGGTGAATTGGTGGTGGGAATGTTGCACTAGTGAAGCGGGAGATGTTCTTTTTGTGACTAAAACCCAACTACAGTCATGCTTGTAATCACGGTGTTTTAATAGAGATTTTAAAAATTAAAATAAAATAAAATTGCATCCTGGCTGATAGAAAAGTGGATAAGAAGCTGCCTTATCTGAAACAGACCCAAATTTAATCCCAGGCAGCCCATATGGTCCTCAGAGCCCATCAGGAGTGATTCGTAAGTGCAGAGCCAGGAATAAACCCTAAACACCATTCGATGTGGCCCCAAAATAAAAACAAAAACTGCAAACCTATTTATGCAGGGGAAAGTAAAATAATAGTTTATACTAATGAAAAATATTGACTTTTATAAAAATTTGAATAAACCAATATAACAAACAAAAATGGCCAGGTATCTATGGCCAGTTTAACCTATGATATCTACTTAGTAGTCAAATTTTGATAAATTAATTTAATTCCATATTAATATGTCATCATATATATAGCAATAATTTATATGCTATTCAAAATGGTACTGCTTTATTCTTTTGGGGGGCACATCTAGTGGCACTCAGGGGTTACTCCTGACTCTCTAAGAATAACTCCTGGAAGGCTCGGGGGACCATATGAGATACCAGGAATCGAACCTGCGTTTGCCATATGTAAGGCAAAGCCTACCTACTGTGCTATTGGTTTGGTAAAAAATGGTACTGTTTAATTCTTAAATAATGTCTGTGGCAATTTTTGAGGTTAGAAAAAAGAAATTAGGGCCCAGAGAGATAGCACAGTGGCATTTGCCTTGCAAGCAGCCGATCCAAGACCTAAGGTAGTTGGTTCTAATCCTGGTGTCCCATATGGTCCCCCGTGCCTGTCAGAAGCTATTTCTGAGCAGACAGCCAGGAGTAACCCCTGAGAACCACCGGGTGTGGCCCAAAAACCAAAAGAAAAAAAGAAAAAAAAAAAAAGAAAAAAGAAATTAAATAATCTTGACTATACCCTGCATTTTGTTTTGTTTTGTCTTCTTAGGTTTGGGGGCCACACCCAGCAGTGCTCAAACCTGACCCATGACTAGAAAAACAGCCCAACCTTTAGTTATAGGTACAGACTGCACTGTTGGCAATCCAAGCTCTGAGGAAAAAAGACAAAAGTGAGTGAGTTCTACAGGTTTCTGGCCTATTGGCAACTGGTGGGTCATTGTCCTTCTGTCAGAGAAAAGAGCAATATCCTATCATGGTTGAGACAGAGGTTTCGAGGCAAATTGCTAAGAGAAGAGGAAATTCAAGTGACCTGAGACCAAGCGGCAGCAGGGATTTCTCTCTTTGAGTCCATTTCCACTTGAATTCCAGGACCTAAGTATGGAGGTTTTTCATTTCTTTGCCATTGCCCTTCAACTCCCTGGCACAACCACTGAAACAAAGAATGCTAACTACAAAGACAAGGCGCCATCTGCAGGAAGAAGAGAAGCCTACCATATTTATCAGTGTATAAGACGACTGGGCGTATAAGACGACCCCCTAATTTTGCAGTTAAAACATAGGTTTAGGCCTATATTCGCTGAATAAGACAGAACATTCCTGTGCTGCAACTGTATGTACCACAGTGAGCCAATCACAACAAGCAAAGATTCAAACGTTCTAATGTAATAGACGTCCTCTCTGACTCTGACCAATCTGAGCAAGCTTTTGACAGTGTAGATTCGGGTCCAGAACATTGTCTAATTTGCATGCATAAAAAGCCTGCTTGGATTGGCGGAGTTAGAGAGGCGGTCTGAGCAGCCTTGCAGTGACTGGTGCAGGATCGAGTTGGAAAATTCGTTTTGTGGCAATATTCAGACAATTTTCGTTTAGAGGCATATTGAAACATTTTTCGGGATATACTTGGCGTATAAGACGACCCCCGATTTTTCAGTTGATTTTTTTTTTTGTTTCAAAAGTCGTCTTATACGCCAGAAAATATGGTACCTACATGAAGGAGAAGAAAAATTCTGCCATCAATAGCCATAAAAATAAGGGGGCAAGGATCATGTATTGATAGGCCCCTGAGACAATGGCAGAAGAAAGAGGGTATGGTTTGGAACACTGAATTCAGAAAACCCTATAATTAACAGTATTATAAACTGCTGTGTTCCAAATTAAAGATAAAATAATTACTAAAATGAAAAAAAAAAGGATTTAGGGACAGCAGTGGAAGGATATTGGCATTTTCATGATAAGTGTGGTGCATAACAGTGTGCCTGAAGCATAAATATTAATACTATTGTAAACTATGCTACTCAAAATAATAAATATACCCTCAAAATAAATAACAAACTTCCAGAAGAAAAAGTTAAAGAACACAGAAATGGAGGAGGTAACAGAGAAAAGTCCATCTCTAAATTCAAGCTAATTGAACTTAGAGAATCTCAACTCTAAATAGAGAGAAGCAAATCCAATATATGAGAAAAGTGCTACTAGAGAAGAAGTGTTTCACCAAGAAACTGAAGATAATAAATCACAAATATTCTGCCTATTAAGAGCATATTGAAAAAAGTCTAATGTGCTAAGTATAACAAGCAGACTCATTCTCACAGAAGAATGTCAGAATTCAGGGCCGGAGGTAGCACAGAAGTAGGGCGTTTGCCTTGCACACGGTCAATCTAGGACAGACCTTGGTTCAAATTCATAGCAGCCTAGATGGTCCCCCAAGCCAGGAGTGATTTCTGAGAACAGAGCCAGGAGTAACCCCTGAGTGTCACAGGGTGTGAGCCAAAAGCAAGAAAAAAAAAAAAAAGAATTTCAGAAGTCAAATATAATCAAATCATAGCCATGGGGTTGAAGAGAGTACAACAGGTAAGGCACTTATCTAGCATGTGTCTGACAATGGTTCAGTCTTTGGCACCACATTTGGCCCTCTGATTAAACCAGAAGTGATCCCTGAACACATCACTAGAAAAAGCCCCTAAGCACCATTTAGTGTGACCCAAAATACTAACCTAAACTAAACTAAAGTAAACTAAACTAAAATCACAGCAATGATGCAAATGAAAGAGAAGAAACAAGATTTAGAAAAAGATAAAGCAAGTCTAGGGAAAATATTCGTCACCATTAGAAAGGTAAATATTAATGTCATGAGAGTATCACAAGGGAAAGAGAAAAAGAAGGGAGGAGAGACTATGTCCAAAAACTTAACAGCTAAGAATGTCTCAAACCCAGGAAAGAAACATAGATATGCAGAAAGCAGAAAGAACATCAACATTTTTCAGGCCAAAACAACCTATACCAAGACATACGGTTAAATTATCAAAAGTCAATAATAAAAATATTGAAGTCTACGACTAGAAAAGAAAAAAAATACATACAAAGGTACAATCTATCAGGTTTTCATCAAATTTCTAAGAGAAATTCAACATGATGGGACTTCTTAGTCACACTATGAAAAGACAAACTCTACCTCTAAGGATATTTTAGATGGCAAATGTGTCATTCAAAAATGATAAACAAAAGCAAACAAAAATAGTTTACTGCCATTAGATATGCCTTGTCCCCCAAAGAGTTAAAAGTTCTTCTTCATGAAAAGAAAAGAAGATCACAAAATCTTGAGCAAGGGGATAAACAATAAGATAGTAACAGAAAGAAGAACAACAGCGATATGAGACGGAACTACAATATATAAAGGAGAAAGAAAAGGACAGATCAGATAGCCAATGGTGATGGGTCAATATCAGCAAGCACACGCTGTGCACACAAAGGCATATACACACACAAAGATTTCTTCAGATACTCAAAAGTATAATGCAATTCCCATGGTAAGCACGAAACAAAAATCTGAGAGAAAAGAAAAAATGGAGAAAATCTGTAGAATAAACCGTCCACAAAGAAAATAAAGAAGAGAAAGAAAGAAAAAAAACTGAGAGAAACAACACTGTACTGTAGATGTACAATATACCACTGAATTACTCCTTTTAAAAAACTTTTTATATACATGAATCTCACCAGTTTAAAAAAGTTCTTAACCACAATCATTAGCTCCATTGTCTATATTCTTTTCTAGACTCAATGTTTTCTCAGTGCAACTGTATGATTTCACAGCGCCACTACATTGCACTTGCTGTTCTTTCATCTAGAAAGCTCTTTAAAACCCTCAAACAGCCTCTAGCTTCACCTACCAACTTCCCTGACCACACCAACTTACACACCCATACTTTCATAGGAGATCGATGTTTACACTTCTCTATTGCCATGTATGTCTAGATCTCTTAAAACTCATGACTGGGCTAAAAGATAGCTCAAAGGGCTAGAGCACAATCCCTGCACACATGAGGTACTAGTTTTATTGCTGGCACAGCCATGGTATCCCATAAACTCTGGTGGCATCCAGCACTGCTGGCCCCAGCAGCCCACAATGACACTACTGGAAGGAAAGTCAAAAGAACTGAATAGTCACGTCTACACAGCTAAGGTGAATATTGCCAGGACTGACCCCAGGACCCCCCAAATAAACCCTATTTAATAAGAGAAAATGTTAACCAAGTATAAATTTTATACTTGATCTTTCATGTTATAGAAATATCAGAACTTATACAAATGTAATATTATAAAACTAAAAACTAAGTACTAATATTAGTACTAATATATGATCCATAGAGCTACAACTCAGAGACCATTCTATTTCAGTCATACCCCTGTTCACTTCCACCCACAATTTATTTTGAAGCAGGTGCCAAACTGTAACTCATTTCTACTATAAGCAGTATATTTTATCAATGTTTCTCTGAAAGACAGAAAGTTATTACCACTGTCACATTTAAATATTTTCAAATAACATATCCATAGTATATAGACATTTATTTGGCATTCACATTTCCTAAATTGTCTTATAAACTATTCCATTTTCAATTAGCATCTAAAGAGAGTTGGCTCTTACAGCTGGATAATGTCCTTACTCACTTACTCTCCAGATGTTTCCACTATCTTTTTCTTCTGATTTTTGAAAAAACTGCCATTTATTCTGTAATTAGCCAAGATCAGAAGTTTTTTCATTGATTCCCTCATTCCTCTGCCTCTTATATTTTCTATAAAATGAAAATTAGAGAGGCCTATCATATTTAGCTAGGTTCCTTTGGGCAAACTATTGAGAGGAAGTACTGAATATTACTATGGAAAAGTAAATTAGATCCATTTGGTTACTTAGTCTTTCTTTTTGAAACATAAGTAATACTGAAAATCACTATCAAGACTAGATTCATTTGTTTACTAACAATTGCAAAATTGTCATATTCCAATTCTATTACCTCATTTGAGATAAAAATTTGCCCCTTCTAGAATCTTGAGGGAAAGTATAATGTCTCATACTTTTATTTTCTGGAACATAAAAAACCATAACAGTTGCCTAGGATCTTTCAAACATGTTAAATTTCCATTTTAGCTGTTATTTTCACAATAAACTAATTTATTTAAAGATTTCAATTCACTAAAACCATGTCATCCATATAGAAGATCAAAGTATCACGCAATTCCTGCTCACAACCTGAAATTGCCCATTTATTCAATGAGGATCTAATAATTAACTTATTCTTTAGTCTTATTTCTGTGTTCCATAAATGTTTTCCAAAATAAATAAGGTAACTACTGAGCAAGGTTTAATTCTTGAACTAATATGCTAACTCTTACTAAAATAATTAAAACCTTTAACTACTTTTCTTTTTTTGTACTCATTATAACCAAAAGTAATTCAGTCCTTCCTATTATAATGAAGTTCAGCAATTGGATCAACAGCATGACCTGGACAAAATTGCTGCCGGGCTAAAATCCAAAAGATATTGAGCGGACTTCTTTATCACATGCTCTTCCTCCAAAAAAAAATCACTAGAAAAACAATGCAGGACTTGCACTAGAAAATTATCTTTAATGAAAATGAGCAAACAGTAAATAGTGCCCAATTATCACAAGTTTAAACTGAACATGACCATGTGTGATCATAATTAGTCACATTATCCCAAAATCATTTTAGTAATAATAACATCAATATATTTTAAAACAACACTCAAATCTCGGAATGGAAAACATGATCCTTAATTCTCAGAATCACAATGACAAAATCTCAATCCTTTATTTCTTTCTAAGCATCTCAAATTCTGCTCTCAGTAGGAACCAAAGGATGTTTTTGAAGACTTCTTTTTCAATTGCTATATTTGTATTCTTAAATTCTTTTAGGAAAAAGCGATATTATCTCAGGAGTTTGAAACTGGGGGAGGATTAGGGCCACACCCGGCAGGGCTCAGAGGTTACTTCTGACTCAGAAATCGCTCCTGGCTCCTCCTAAGGGAGGATGGGATGCCTGGGATCAAACCCAGGTCGGTCCTGGGTCAGCCATGTGCATGGCAAACGCCTTCCCACTGTGCTATTGCTCTGGCCCTAGGAGTCTAAGATATTAATAATGCTTAATAAAAAATAATTCCATTCTAGGGTATTTGCCTTGCCTTTAGCTGATCCAAGTTTGATCCCCAGCATCCCATAAGGACCCCCAAACACCACTGGGATGACTGCTTAGTGCAAAGCCAGGAGTGGCTTTATAGCCTAGGGGTTAGAGCACAGGTCTTGCAACACCAGGAGTAAGCCCTGAACATCAGTGGTTGTGGGCTCCCCTCAAAATAAAAAGGGGGGCCAGAGCTGTGGCGCAAGCAGTAGGGTGTCTGCCTTGCAAGCGCTAACCTAGGACAGACCTTGGTTCAATTCCCCTGGCATCCCATATGGTCCCCCAAGCCAAGAGTGATTTCTGAGTGCATAGCCAGGAGTAACCAACCCCTGAGTGTCACCTGGTGTGGTCCAAAAACCAAAACAAAAGAAAGAAAAGAAAACACTCAAGTCAGAGATTAACAATTAAGAATCTTCTCAGCTTTGAACAATTCAAAGTAAAATCAATCCCCTTCCAAAATGTCTAGTTATGAGGGGCCAGTGGTTAAGATGCTTGAAGAGACTCGGGTTTGATCCCTGCACTACAGGCATAAAGGTTCCCAAGCCTAACCAGGAGGATTCTGAGCACAGAGCCAGAAGTAAACACTAAACATTGCTGAGTGTAGCCCAATGCAAAAAACAAACAAAAAGGATGGTATATTGGTCCAATATTGGTTTTGAAGTACATTTAGTTCTTAATTTTAATGACCCAAATTTCCTATCCTCAACCAACTGAAATTGGAAGTCTATTCATACTGTATATGTAATTGTACACATAATTACACATATGTGCATATAACTGACAATATCTGAAAGCATTTAATAATTCTCTTCAGAAATATGAACCTTCAATTTAGTAAATAAAAGTCAATGTCTTTTATTTTTCTTAAATCCCATAGATGAGTGAGATTATTCTGTCTATATCCCTCTCTCTTTTATTTCACTCAGCATAATAGTTTCCATGTCCAATCATGTATAGGAAAATTTTATGACTTCATTTTTCCTGATGGCTGCATGGTATTCCATTGTGTATATGTACCACAGTTTCTTTAGCCACTCATATTGTAAAATTATTGTAATAATACACAGAGACAATAGAGATGAGAGCTGGAAGGACCAGCCCACGATATGAAGCTTACCACAAGAGTGGCAAGTGCAGTTAAAGAAACAACTACACTAACAACTAACATGACAATGACAGTAAGTGAGAGAAATAGAATGCCTGTCTCAAATACAGGCAGGGGGTGGGGGAGAAGGGAGATGGGGCATGTTGGTGATGGGAAAGTTGCACTGTTGAAGCTGGGTGTTCTTTTTTAGAACTGAAACCCAACTACAAACATATTTGTAAATATGGTGCTTAAATAAAGATATTATTTAAAAAATTAGAATAAACTTTTGGTGACAAATATAAACAAATCAATGAAACAAAAATTGTAATTTTTATGATTAAAAAATGCAACTATCTTCAGATTTAACAAAGAATCTAAAATGTATTTTACTCAGAGTTTAAAGTTGCAAACCACATTTATTCATATATGATAAACTCATCCCATTTAGTGAATAATAAAGTCATTGGCATATTTAAAGATGTATTATTCAAAAATATCTAAGTGACTTTTTTCTGCTTGTAACCTGAATTATATTTTAACATGTTAAGGTAGTATGTCATATTTTACTCATACTACAAAATATTAAATACCCAAATCCACTGGAGATATATCTCCATATGAATAACATTAAATCCTTATAAAATAAACATTTACATTTTTTTTTGTCAAGTCAAAGCTGTACAGAGAAAATTGTGATCATTTTCATGGTAACTAAATAAAGGCTTTAGTATATCCATGGGTGACAAAATAAAAGAAAAAAAATATTTCTTAATTTAAATTAGAAAAATTCTGTTTGAATCAGACATAAATGTAAAACGAATAAATTAAATTAAATAAATTAAAACAAATGTAAACGAATAAATTAGAAGTAACTAGAGGGGAGTATTAGTCTAATACTACAAATTGAAAGTTTAAGTTACAAGATAAAAGCTTATCAATTCAATTATATTCTAAGTATAAGAAACCACTTTCTACATAGCAAAATCTACCATAAATAAAATCCAAAGGCAAATAACCAATTCATTTTAAAAAGTCATATTGAAAAAAACTAATTTCTCTAATAAAAGTATATGCAACTGCAGTGAGAAAAATGAACAGTATGTAAGAAAAATGGAAAAATAATCCTAGAAAAAAACATGCAAGGACTCAATATGAAATGATGCTCAGCTTTACTCAAAAAAAGAGAACTTGAAAGCCACTTATCATATATTCAATACCACTAAATGACATCTGTCCATTTTTTATTTAAAAGGATAATAATGTATGAGAGGAAATTTAAAATCTTAAAAATTAAAAATGCACATTTCATTTTAACTAGCAATTCCACTTTTAGGAATTTATCCTACAAGTATATGTATAAAAATATGTTCATATACACACATGTGAATTACACACATACAAGTAGTAGAGACTCGAGATACTTGTAGACAATCATTACAGCATTGTATACTTAGCAAAACATTTTAATGAGTCTACACATTTACAATGAAAAAAATGGAACAGCAAGAAGTGTTCTGTCATTTCTATTAAGACAGACTATCATCATGTTTGCTTTTATATGCAAAACTTTCTAAAGTGACATATTAGCAAATGATAACACCAGAGTCTTAAAGCCAGGTGAACAGATTTGTGGAAAGGCACTGGTGGGCAAGAGACTACTTCCTATAGATATTTTGTTCCTGTCAAATATACATGTTACATTTCAAAGCAAATAAAAGACATTTAAAATGTTTTGTTTTGTTTTGTTTTTTTTTTTGTTTTTTGTTTTTGGGCCACACCCAGCGGTGCTCAGGGGTTACTCCTGGCTGTCTGCTCAGAAATAGCTCCTGGCAGGCACGGGGGACCATATGGGACACCGGGATTTGAACCAACCATCTTTTGGTCCTGGATCGGCTGCTTGCAAGGCAAACACTGTTGTGCTATCTCTCCGGGCCCGACATTTAAAATGTTTTAAAGGAAAAAAATCGCTCAACCATAACAGTATGCATACAAGTACGTTATTATTTAAAAATATATTCTAGTGGTTCTTAGTTTGGTTTTGTTATTCATTACACTCACCTATTGCACTCATTTATTTCAAAATTTTACAAAATTATTTTAAGACTAAATTTAAACTTCAGAGTCCTATTCATATTATATGTTCTATTACATGTTCTCTTTATTTGTATGTTATTATTTCAAGCACAAAATAGAACAATCAGTTTACTGAGTGCTCAAGATTTAAGCTTACAGAGTGGCAATTCATGTTACAGATGCGTAAGTGCCAACTGGCATGCTGGTAACACCAATAACAACTAAATTCACTGTCTTTCAAGAAAACAGTATCAAGATGAAGCGATTAAAAAATTAAGATATATAAACCTCCAAAAGAATGTGAATCCTGTATAAAAGGCCAAGATAGGGGGTCGGGTGGAATAGAAGTCACGCAAATCTAAGAAAGCTTATCTTTCAGAAAGCTCAAAACACCACCTGCATCGCCAAAGAAGTTAAATCTTAACTACAGATTCCTTCACGATCATTAAATGACACTTCTGCCAGTTAGTTTTAAAATAATAAGAAACAAAGGAATAAAGGAATCTCTCCTTCCATAAAACTCATAAAACCGCCTCTGTTTTTATCAAACAACATTTTCAAACAGTGTGCCATCAAGTCATCCTTTATCTTTATTATTGAGAATGAAAGAATCTCGCATTGTCACAATTTCAAGTCTGCCTTTAAAAGGGTAGGAACAATTCTGAATTAACTCAAAACCAAAGCAAATTAAATAATCATCATCTTTTTTTAAGCCTAGGCATTTTGGGTACAAAATCTATACAATTAAAGACTCCCCTCCCCTTTAATGACTTTGATGAACATCTGGGCATTTGTGGGTTCAAGTCTCTTTTGTACCTCTAACAATATATCACCATTAAAAGAAATTTTTTGTGAAGTCTTTTAAATAAAGAATGGAGATTTGGGGCCAGAGAGATAGAGATAGCTTGCATTTGCCTTGCATGCAGAAGGAGGGTGAGATAGATGCATTTGCCTTGCATGCAGAAGGACGGTGGTTCGAATCCCGGCATCCCATGTGGCCCCCTGAGCCTGCCAGGAGCGATTTCTGGGTGGAGAGCCAGGAGGGAACCCCTGAGCAAAACCGGGTGTGACCCCCCAAAAAAATGTAGATTTACAAAGTTATTGATAGTTGAGTCTAGGCATCTACTAGTTGCTTTGAGCCATTTTAGAGAACCTTTAACTCGGGTGACAAGAGAATGTGATGAGACAGCCATTCCTTCCCCCCTCACTCTGCCAGATGTTGGAACATCTGCAACGATGTTCGGCTCTGCAACGGGGCTGTTTCTCGAGATTTCGGTTCTGCTGCCAACTCTGCGCCAGGAGTGTGCAATGAGGCCGGCCAGCTGATGCACCCCGCAGGCACGACCTCGACACGCGGGGTTGGGGGGGCTCAGTTGTGTGTCCCCCCACCCCACTTAGGCCCGCGGCGGGGGTGATCCACGGCCCCCTAGGAGACAGACCCACCTCCCCAATTTCCCTTCGCCTGGATGCAAAGCCGGGGTTCTGTGTCTGGGGGACAGCGAGGGCCGCGGGACTCACCGCGCTGAAGGCGGCGGCTGAGGTGGCTGAGGCGGCAGAGGCGCCGGACGACGAGGGGCCGGGCGTGTCCTGCCTCCTCAAGCGGGACTTGAGGGTCTTCATGGCCAGCTTTCGGCAGCCCCGCTCTTGCTCGGGGGCCCCCGCGCGCTCCCCCGCGCGCCGAACCTCACGATCTTTCGGGGAGCAACCCGGAGCGCGGACAGACCCGGCCGGCCCCACCTGCCACCTGGGCCGGGCCCGGCCGCAGGCTCCGGGGCTGCGACTTGGGCTCCTCCTCCAGCCAATCACCGCGCAGGGTTGGCGGGGGCGTGGCTGCCTTCGACCAATCGGATTCCGGGAAGGGGGAGGGACTTCCCTTTCAAACTTCATAACACCCTTCCTCTGCCTGCTGGAGGAAAGTTGTCGGGAATTTGTGCTTTGGAGAGGGAGAAGTACATACAGGTGAGAGCTCTGCAGCCTGGAGAGGCCCAAGCCACTAGAGCGCTCTTACCTTTGTTGGTGGAGCCTCTGGTCTAGAGGGGGAGTAAAGGACATGCTTTGCACACAGAATGCCCACGGACATGCTTTGCACACAGAATGCCCACTTGGAGCCCGGTCCTCACCCCCACCCCAACACTACCAAGAGTTGACTCCCCATGTACTTGAGCTTGAGTTAGCCCTGAACACCTCCACTTCTGACCCAAAAAACTTAAAAATAAGTAAAACTTACACTTTGACAAAGATTTGTGATCCATCAAAGCCTGTGAGAACTCACTGCTTGGAAGGAAAAATTAAAAAAAGATAGAAGCAAAATGAACCCACTAGAGAAGTAAGTTGTCAGAGTGGGGAGGGGAAAAAATGGACATTTTAAAAAAGTGCTTCCGAAAGAAACAAACTACAGACTAAAATGTTAATTCACTAGTCCTACTAGTCCACTAATATGGGCTAATAATGAGAATCATTAAAGGAAAATGTAGAAATAGGTAAGTCAACATTACCTCGTAATTTGCTGTTAACCAGCTATCTTCAAAGGGCTCCCTCCATAAGAGTCTTTTTTCCCAGCAAAATATTTATTTTTAGGGTGCACCCATATGAAAAGACAAATAGTCCACCTTTCTGCCTAACAAAGAACTTTTTTGTCATCTGGAAGGTCAATTGCTTTCCTTAGATTTTCTTAGGGTAATTCAAATACCGAAAAGTTTTCAGATGGTGCATTCAAAGCCTTGGTGAGTGAAAATTAAGTAACAATGAACAACCTGAGAAATTTGTTCAATTTTCTCTAATTTAGATCTACAGAAAAAAAAATAACGTTTACTGCTTCTTTTCCTTAAGATCCACAGCCATTCTGTTTCCTTTAGCATTCTGTAGGGCTGGTGCATGGTTAATTACTGTGTCCTCTCCTGTCCCTGAAAAAATGTAAATGAAATCATACCAGGACATTATAGAAATATCCCAATCAATTACCCAGTCTTGAGTTTCTTATTCCTGTCACTAATAAATTACCAATCATCATTAGAAATTCTTACAAAATGCTCCTCTCTTACTCAAAAATCTTCAGCAACTAATGAATAAAATGTAACTTCTTCATCTGGTATTCGTTTCACTCTATAACACAGACCCACTAACTCCCCAAATTACTCTTCAAATCATTCATATGATTTTCCTTCTCAATATTCACATCTGTATGCATGCATAATCCTTCTCCAATGATTTTTTTTCCTCTGTCTACATTTATCTAACAATGCTGCTCCCCAAAAGTCATTGGAAGGGAGAACAAAGCACAAGGGGGATTCTTGAGTACCTTATTAGATTGTCTTAATGCTACCTACTAGTACGTGAAAAGTCAGTGAGCCTGGAGTGATAGAACACAGAATTCGGACTCCTCTTGTACCAGCTTCTTTGTCTGGTTTGAAGATAAGTACCTGTTTGCCCACTTGACCCTTGGCTGATTCTTAAATCTTAACTGCCTTCCAGTAGCTCTGTCTCCCCGGCTAATTATTGAGTTATTAACTACAGCTTGATGTTAACTATGGGTTTTCTGTAGCATCCAAGTTCTCAGAGCCCTGGTGACAGGCCTCTTTTCAAGTTATTACTGGATAATACTACAGAAACAGCCACAAGTACAACTTGAATCAGTTTCTAAAAATGTTAAGCAAGTTATTTTTATGAACTGTCTGAATGATGTCCCCCATGGTATCTGTGTCCAGTGGCCCTGATGGATTTTTTTCAGACTAGAAATTTGATAGCTGGAGACTGCTTATTCCCATTTAAGAACCTCTGAAATAAATAGTACCAGTTTGAATTTGCAGTATAACTTTTTTTTCCTTATCTAAAAGCCCTTACAGCAAGTAAGACATTATTATTAGTATGAAGCCAGACAGGTTATTAACACCATCATTTTTGTTCAGGGTGAAAGACTGAAAAACTACATGGAATGATAGATTTACTGCCTCATCCTGAATGCTTTTTTTCTTTGTTTTTCTTCTATTTCTTTAAAATATATGAAACCAGCAAGGAAAATGTATAGTTTAAAAACTTATTTTTATAGGTAGGTATTACATGCAAATGGTAAAGATATTTTTTTGAATACAAAAGAGGAAGACATGTCTCCTTTCCTTTGGCCTCTACTATCTAGGAACCTGTATTCTAGACCAGGGAACAAAGCTAATATAAATAGTTCAATTGGTGAACAAGTGCTTATTGAACTGTCTAGTGCAGCAGATGTGGGAGGTATTCAGGAAGGAAAAGATCAGGAAGTAAGTGTGCAGGAAATGTGAGTACCCAATGTTGGGTGGAGTTTTAGTGAGTGTACAGAGGTAAGAAGAACACCCAAGAGGACTGTCCTGAGCAACAAAAGAGCAATGCTGGAAATTGCTTACTAGATGGTAAAGACAACAAGATAACAAAGACAATTTTTTAAGAAGGAGAGGGAGCAAATATGGAGCACATAAAATCAAAATTTACACAGAAAAATATCCCTTTTTTAGACAGAAAGCTCTCCCTCGAAGCAAACTTAATTCAGTTAAGATCTCCTGATTCAACAAGCTCTTCACTTAAGAATTCCAGATTTCTCTTCATTTTCAAATCTTCCTGCTATTGCTAGTTGCCCCAGGAACCCTGCTCAGCAAGTCAATAATTCCAGGGAGAAGCCCAAGACCTGGATCATTCTCTCCCAGCTCAACAAGGTGGTAGCCGTCAAAACCCTGTGTGACTGGGGTCATGAGAAGGAACAACACCACCCAGCTCCCATACTGTGACTGTGGCAGTAGGAATGAGAGACCTGAGGCGGTTCTCACACCCTCTTGTCTTGCCACAGTCAAAACTTAGTTATATTGCGTAAGAGCACTTTTAAAAAATAACTAGGTCATCTTTGATTCTAAATTTAAAACCGTCTGCATTTCTAGTAAGCTCTCCAATGACTCCATTCTAAAAAAGGATAGTGAGAAAAAAAGTGGAAAGAAATTCCTTCTGTTTGATCTTGCTCCAGCAGAGAGTTGTCATGTCTCTGCTATAACAATCTTGGTGTACTGTCCCATTCTCCTCCTAGAGACAACTCAACCTATGTCTCTTTTCTCCTTGGCATTTACAAACTGTCATTTACCTGTGACACATCATTTACCTTTAGTTTCAATTCTGAAAGAGAGAGCAAAAAAATCAGAGAGGAACATACATCGTCAGAAACAAAACTAAATTTTCCCATTGTAATTTGAGCTTCTACTTAAAAGTAAACAGTAATCACCATAATTTCTTTGAATTCAGAATTTTGGAGACTTGTTTGTTTGTTCATTTGGTTTGAGGATCATACCAAGAAGTACACAGTGGTTACTACCAAATCAGTGTTCAAAGGTTATTCTCATCAGTACTTCAGGGACCATGTGGTGCCAGGTATTAAATTCATACTTACACCATGCAAAGCCCTTTGAATGATTACTCTGGCCCTTAATTCAAAAATTCAATGTCATGTAAGCACAACTAGTTTCAATTAGTTGAAATTAAATTTTGATATCATGTCTTGATATAAAAATCTCTAGAAATATATCATTTCATTTTATTGAGATGATCAATAATCCTAAGAGAATTTGGTTAAAGGCAGAAGCTGTCAGCTGCCTCCTTTATTTGAATACATGTCCTGGAATTTAAATACCTACAAGGAATTTAGTTTGGAGAGCAGAAACTGACTTTCTAGTAAACATTTCCTGGACCTTAAAGTTTTCTTACCATAGTCATGTTACTATAATATGCACAAACTATAAGACAAATGACTTTAGCTCTATTAAATATGTTAAATAGAGACGTTTATTGTTTGATATAGAAACTATGGAAAATAAAGGCTACCTCAGTAGTTCTTTTGTTGTTGATTTTGGGTACTCAGAACTTACTCCTGGTTCTGTGTTCAGGGATCACTCCAGGTGGACTCAGAGAAAATGGAATGCCAGGAATTGAACCCAGTTCTAGCACATGAAAGTCAAGCTCCCTAACCCATTGTACTCTTGTCATGACCCAATACAACATATTTATAAATCTTTCAATTTGTTATCTTGGAGACTGGAGTCTCCAGTAGGTAGAGAGCTTGCCTTGCATGTGGTTAACCCATGTTCAATCCCCTGCCACAGATATGGTCCCCCAAGCTCATTAGCAGTGATCCCTTAGCACAAAGCTAAGAGTAAGCCCTGAGCACTTCTTAGTATGGCCCCCCAAAAACAAAGTAAATACATTAGCTTGTCCTTCATTTACTTTTTACCTTTTAAACATCTGTCAAGATAATAGTATGTAATTCTGATCAAGTGATTAATTAATAGTAAATTATGATTGTTCACCACTGACAATTACTCCATGACAGTTTTCACTAATCGCCCTAATGAAATATCATTGCAGAGTAAAACAGGGTAGATTTATTGTCAAATGTGCTTGATAGCCATCAAATATGTGGTCTCTAATAGTCATTCAACACTGACCTTACAGTTAGTTAAATATAGATTACTACAGTAATCTTGATGGAAATAGTAAATAATGCTTGAAATTATACCAAAAGGAAAGTCATAGGAAACATAATGCATATACAAATTTTCTTAAAAAGTTATATGTAGAACTGAGTAGATAATTTAAAGGATTAGAGAACATTCCTTGTGTCATGCCCATGATTCTGAATTTGATCCCTGGCAGCATTCTCTCCCCTAAGTACTGCCTGGTGTAGTTCCAGTGGTCTCTAACCCAACTGGTCTCTAACACCACTGACCCACTTACTGAATTATAGGGCATAGTAGGCCAAGTATCCCCGAGTCTTCTAAGTATTATTTGAGTTATCCTCCTAAAAGTTATATGTGAAGGTATTTACTGTGTCATTGTATTCAGTCACACATATTATATAGTTTATATTATAGTTTGAGCATATTTACGAATTGTGCCGATATTTATGGTCTTGATGTATGCAGTTAACTCCACAGTACCAAAGAACCCTCACTCGTGCTCCTATGTCTCCTCCAATCCATCATTTCCTCCCTTCCCCATACCCGGCTATGAATCTGGTGTTCTCAGTTCTGTATTCAGTGTTTGCTATTAGGCAATAATATTGTCCATAATTTTGTTCTGTTTCCCTGTACATCATAGATGAATGAGAACGTATAGTATTTGTTCTTCTTTTTTTTTTTAAATTCTTTTTTTAATTTTATTTAAACACCTTGATTACATACATGATTGTGTTTGGGTTTCAGTCATGTAAAGAACGCCACCCATCACCAGTGCAACATTCCCACCACCAATGTCCCAAGTCTCCCTCCTCCCCACCTAACCCCTGCCTGTACTTTAAACAGGCTCTCCATTTCCCTCATACATTCTCATTATTAGGAAAGTTCAGAATGTAGTTATTTCTCTAGTTAAACTCATCACTCTTTGTGGTGAGCTTCCTGTGGTGAGCTGGAACTTCCAGCTCTTTTCTCTTTTGTGTCTAAAAATTATTATTGCAAGAATGTCTTTCATTTTTCTTAAAACCCATAGATGAGTGAGACCATTCTGTGTTTTTTTCTCTCTCTCTGGCTTATTTCACTCAGCATAATAGATTCCGTGTACATCCATGTATAGGAAAATTTCATGACTTCATCTCTCCTGACAGCTGCATAATATTCCATTGTGTATATGTACCACAGTTTCTTTAGCCATTCATCTGTTGAAGGGCATCTTGGTTGTTTCCAGAGTCTTGCTATGGTAAATAGTGCTGCAATGAATATGGGTGTAAGGAAGGGGTTTTTGTACTGTATTTTTGTGTTCTTAGGGTATATTCCTAGGAGTGGTATAGCTGGATCATATGGGAGCTCGATTTCCAGTTTTTGGAGGAATCTCCATATCGCTTTCCATAAAGGTTGAACTAGACGGCATTCCCACCAGCAGTGGATAAGAGTTCCTTTCTCTCCACATCCCCGCCAACACTGTTTATTCTCATTCTTTGTGATGTGTGCCATTCTCTGTGGTGTGAGGTGGTATCTCATCGTTGTTTTGATTTGCATCTCCCTGATGATTAGTGATGTGGAGCACTTTTTCATGTGTCTTTTGGCCATTTGTATTTCTTTTTTGTCAAAGTGTCTGTTCATTTCTTCTCCCCATTTTTTGATGGGATTAGATGTTTTTTTCTTGTAAAGTTCTGTCAGTGCCTTGTATATTTTGGAGATTAGCCCCTTATAGGATGGGTATTGGGTGAATAGTTTCTCCCACTCAGTGGGTGGCTCTTGTATCCTGGGCACTATTTCCTTTGAGGTGCAGAAGCTTCTCAGCTTAATATATTCCCATCTGTTAATCTCTGCTTTCACTTGCTTGGAGAGTGCAGTTTCCTCCTTGAAGATGCCTGTAATGTCCTGGAGTGTCTTGCCTATGTGCTGTTCTATATATCTTATGGTTTTGGGGCTGATATTGAGGTCTTTAATCCATTTGGATTTTACCTTCGTACATGATGATAGCTGGGGGTCTAAGTTCAATTTTTTGCAAGCAGCTATCCAATTGTGCCAACACCACTTGTTGAAGAGGCTTTCCCTGCTCCATTTAGGGTTTCCTGCTCCTTTATCAAAAATTAGTTGATTGTATGTCTGGGGAAAATTTTCTGAGTATTCAAGCCTACTCCACTGATCTGAGGGCCTGTCCTTATTCCAATACCATGCTGTTTTGATAACTATTGCTTTGTAGTACAGTTTAAAGTTGGGGAAAGTAATTCCTCCCATATTCTTTTTCCCAATGATTGCTTTGGCTATTCGAGGGTGTTTATTGTTCCAAATGAATTTCAAAAGTGTCTGATCCACTTCTTTGAAGAATGTCATGGGTATCTTTAGAGGGATAGCATTAAATCTGTATAATGCCTTGGGGAGTATTGCCATTTTGATGATGTTAATCCTGCCAATCCACGAGCAGGGTATGCATTTCCATTTCCGCGTGTCCTCTCTTATTTCTTGGAGCAGAGTTTTATAGTTTTCTCTGTATAGGTCCTTCACATTTTTAGTCAAGTTGATTCCAAGATATTTGAGTTTGTGTGGCACTATTGTGAATGGGGTTGTTTTCTTAATGTCCATTTCTTCCTTATTACTGTTGGTGTATAGAAAGGCCATTGATTTTTGTGTGTTAATTTTGTAGCCTGCCACCTTGCTATATGAGTCTATTGTTTCTAGAAGCTTTTTGGTAGAGTCTTTAGGGTTTTCTAAGTAGAGTATCATGTCATCTGCAAACAGTGAGAGCTTGACTTCTTCCTTACCTATCTGGATTCCCTTGATATCTTTTTCTTGCCTAATCGCTATAGCAAGTACTTCCAGTGCTATGTTGAATAGGAGTGGTGAGAGAGGACAGCCTTGTCTTGTACCAGAATTTAGAGGGAAGGATTTTAGTTTTTCTCCGTTGAGGATAATATTTGCCGTTGGCTTGTGGTAGATGGCTTCAACTAGATTGAGAAAGGTTCCTTCCATTCCCATCTTGCTGAGAGTTTTGATCAAGAATGGGTGTTGTACCTTATCAAATGCTTTCTCTGCATCTATTGATATCATCATGTGGTTTTTATTTTTCTTGTTATTGATGTTGTGTATGATGTTGATAGATTTACGGATGTTAAACCAGCCTTGCATTCCTGGGATGAAACCTACTTGATCATAGTGGATGATCTTCTTAATGAGGCATTGAATCCTATTTGCCAGGATTTTGTTGAGGATCTTTGCATCTGCATTCATCAGCGATATTGGTCTGTAATTTTCTTTTTTTGTAGCATCTCTGTCTGGTTTAGGTATCAAGGTGATGTTGGCTTCATAAAAGCTATTTGGAAGTGTTTCCGTTTGTTCAATTTCATGAAAGAGTCTTGCCAGGATTGGTAGTAGTTCCTCTTGCAAAGTTTGAAAGAATTCATTAGTGAATCCATCTGGGCCTGGGCTTTTGTTTTTCGGCAGACCTTTGATTACCATTCTAATTTCATCAATGGTGATGGGGTTGTTTAGATATGCTACATCCTCTTTCTTCAACTGTGGAAGAATATAAGAGTCCAAGAATTTATCCATTTCTTCCAGGTTCTCATTTTTAGTGGCGTAGAGTTTCTCAAAGTAGTTTCTGATTACCCTCTGAATCTCTCTCATATCAGTAGTGATCTCTCCTTTTTCATTCCTAATACGAGTTATCAAGTTTCTCTCTCTCTCTTTCTTTGTTAGGTTTGCCAGTGGTCTATCAATCTTGTTTATATTTTCAAAGAACCAACTTCTGCTTTCGTTGATCTTTCGGATTGTTTTTTGGGTTTCCACTTCATTGATTTCTGCTCTCAGCTTTGTTATTTCCTTCTGTCTTCCTATTTTTGGGTCCTTTTGTTGAGCATTTTCAAGTTCTATTAGCTGTGTCATTAGGCTACTCAGGTAAGCTCCTTCTTCCTTCCTGATGTGTGCTTGCAAAGCTATAAATTTTCCTCTCAGTACTGCTTTTGCTGTGTCCCATAAGTTCTGATAGTTTGTGTCTTGATTGTCATTTGTTTCCAGGAACCTTTTGATTTCCTCCTTGATTTCATCTCGGACCCACTGGTTATTGAGTATGAGGCTGTTTAACTTCCAGGTGTTAAGGTTTTTCTTCTGAGTCCCTTTGGAATTCACAAATAATTTCAGAGCCTTGTGGTCGGCAAAGGCAGTCTGCAAAATTTCTATCCTCTTGATATTATGGAGGTATGTTTTATGTGCCAGCATGTAGTCTATCCTGGAGAATGTCCCATGTACATTGGAGAAGAATGTGTATCCAGGTTTCTGGGGGTGGAGTGTCCTATATATATCCACTAAGCCTCTTTCTTCCAATTCTCTCCTCAGGTCTAGTATATTCTTGTTGGGTTTCAGTCTGGTTGACCTATCCAGTGTTGACAAAGCCGTGTTGAGGTCCCCCACAATTATTGTGTTGTTATTGATATTATTTTTCAGATTTGTCAACAGTTGTATTAAATATTTTGCTGGCCCCTCATTCGGTGCATATATGTTTAGGAGAGTTATTTCTTCCTGCTCTACATACCCCTTGATTAATATAAAATGTCCATCTTTGTCCCTTACAACCTTCCTGAGTATAAAGTTTGCATTATCTGATATTAGTATGGCCACTCCAGCTTTTTTATGGGTGTTGTTTGCTTGGACAATTTTTCTCCAGCCTTTTATTTTGAGTCTATGTTTGTTCTGACTATTCAGGTGTGTTTCTTGTAGGCAGCAGAAGGTTGGATTGAGTTTTTTGATCCATTTAGCCACTCTGTGTCTCTTGACTGGTGCATTTAGTCCATTGACATTGAGAGAAAGAATTGTCCTGGGAGTTAATTCCATCTTTATATCGAAATTTGGTGTGTCTCTTGGTTAGTCTTGTCTTAAATTAGGTCTTTCAGTTTTTCTCTTAAGACTGGTTTGGAGTCTGTAAAGTTTCTGAGCTGCTTTTTGTCTGTGAAACCATGTATTCTTCCATCAAATCGGAAAGTGAGTTTTGCTGGGTATAGTATTCTGGGTGAAGCATTCATTTCATTCAGTCTTGTCACAATATCCCACCACTGCTTTCTGGCATTGTTGTTTCTGGTGACAGGTCTGCTGTAAATCTCAAGGACGCTTGCTTGAACGTAATTTCCCCTTTTGATCTTGCTGTTTTCAGAATTCTGTCTCTATCTGTGGGATTTGTCATTGTGACTAGGATGTGTCTTGGGGTGTTTTTTTTGGGGTCTCTTTTGGTTGGTACTCTTCGAGCATGTAGGATTTGATCACCTATAATCTTTAGCTCTGGAAGTTTCTCTTTAATGATGTTCTTGACCATTGATTCTTCCTGGGAATTTTCTTCCTGGGTCTCTGGGACTCCAATGATTCTTAAGTTGTTTCTGTTGATCTTATCATAGACTTCTATTTTCATCTGTTCCCATTCTTTGACTAATTTTTCCGTTGTCTGCTCATTTGCTTTAAGTTTTTTGTCCAATCTCTCCTGCTGTATGGAATTGTTATGTATCTCATCTTCCACAGCACCAAGTCTATTCTCAGCTTCTGATACCCTGTCCCAGAGCTTATCCATTTTGTCATTCACTTCGTTTACTGACTTTTTCAGGCCTGTTAATTGATATGTTATTTCAGTTTGGAGTTTTGTGATTTCTGTCTTCATATTTTCTTGGTTCTTATTAGTGTTCTGTTCAACTCGATTCATGGTTTCTTTGAGTTCTTTGAACATATTCCATATTGCTAGTCTAAAGTCCTTATCTGAGAGGTTGATTAGTTGGTTGGCCATTATCTGGTCATCAGAATTGTCCTCTTCATTCTCTATGTCTGATGCTGGCCTGCGTTGTTTCCCCATTGTCACACTTGTATTTTGGGTTTTTCTACGTGTTGTGGTGGTATTCATTGGCTATATGATGTAGGCAGCACACTTCTCTGGCTCCGCCCTTTCTGGATGGGCTGACTTGTCTCTAAGGGAGGGGAGTCCTCCGTGGGTGAAGCCTCACACTGGATCAAATCTTAGGCCCAAGCATTCAACGGAGAAGACAGTACGAAGAGGAATGCTTGCTTCTGTGTTATAGCTCAGTTCTTAGTGTGATTTTTTCTTCTTGTTACGATGGTGTTCTTTTCTTAGAAAGAGCGCACGGCCGCGTAGCGAAGCGGAGCGGCCGTGCTCTGCTGGAGCCTCTTTTGCCCCACTCCCAAGAGTTTCACGCAAGAGGACAGTAGAGAAACATTTACAAGGAGCACTCACAGTTGGACTCCACTGGGCGGGTGCAGATTCGTGGCTTTTCCCTGCCTGATGTCCCAAACAGGGCAGCTGGCTTCTGCGAAAGCCCGCCGGTTTTCACGTTCTGGAGACCCGCCCTATTTCCTGTCTTCATTGCGGGCCTGCTGAGGCGAAGTTCAAGAGGAGGGTATGACTTTGCTGCCTGTGTTGTAGGATGGCCCCAGTTTTTCACTTTGCAGCTGGATCTTCTTGGTGACTGGGGCGCTGGAGTGCTCACCCCTCTCCCGATCTCCCCTTTCCAAGCTGGTGATGGATCTCCTGCTTCTGTGCCCGCCTGGGCACTTGGAGCGTGCTGGAGGCGTGTCGTATTTGTTCTTCTTGCTCTGTTTTTACTCAGTATGATTCACTGTGTAGCAAACTGCATGAGTCATTTCTTTTACAGCTACATAGTATTCCATTGTGTATGCGGCCTCACCAACGCATGGATTTATATTTTTATTTCATAATTGGAGCATAACAGTGACACAAGACCCAGACACCCGAGAAGACCACAACAATCGTGAGAAACTTGACCCTTTGGTGGATTATCCCCACGACAGTGGAACATTGGTAAACATGGCTCCTGTTCTGAACGGCTTGATGTTGCTCTGGTCCATCTACCTGCATATCTCAATCTGGACTTTACAGCCAGGCTTCCTAAACATTCTCCTACATACAAGCCCCAAGAGAGGAAGGGTGCCTTCCCAGTGGTGATGAGTTCTTGATCTAAAGGCCTTCCCAGGGCTGATAATTTATTGTTTACTACTTGCACTAAACCAGAGATACCTTCATCTCCCAGAATGATGAGCCAGCTACCATCTCTACAGCCTTAGAGTCTGAAAATGGCTCAATCAGAGATTCCCCTGGGTCCCAAGTACTGAGTCAGGTGGACAAACCGGTGCTGGCAACCCAAGTCCTGGGCACTTTCAAATGGTTCAATGTCTGGAATGGTTCTGAATTTATCAACAGAAATGACACCAAAGAAGATGTCTTTGTTCACTGGACAGCTATTAAGAGAAATAATCCCAGGAAGTTTCTGTGTAGAGTTCATGATGGTGAGACTGTGAAGTTTGATGTTGTGAAAGGAGACAGCTGTTAATGTATCTGGACCTGGTAGAATGCCAGTGAAAGGTAGTAGATAGATATTCCCCAATCGACATAGGATCTGACAATGCATCCCCTGGACTCATTCAGATACCCCATCCCTAATGATGACAGATGCGCCCTCAGGCAGGACAGAAGCAGGCAGTGAAGGGGAGAGAGTTGAAGTCTCTGGGCAGTATCCCAGATGCCGACGTCTACCATTTTTCCTCTACCAGAAGCACTTTTTGCCAGGACCACAGCCCTCGGACCTGCAGCAGCTTCTCCAGAAGACGTCAGCAGACACCACAGAAGATGGAGAAGATGGAGGATCTGAGCCCAGCCAAAGCCCAATGGAGGAGAAGTTGCTTTCAGAACCTCTTGTAACTTTCTCTGAGGTTAATCTCTTGGCCCTATTTGCATGGTCACTATATTGCTGGTTAAGATGTGTTTGGATCTTTTTGTTTTGTTCTAAGTCGCACTGCAAACAATATTTTGTATCTAACTTTAATATTTTAATATTTGATATTAGTTTGCACAATTTCAGGGAAATTCATAATGTTGTTAGAGTTTTAAAAATTCTCAGCTATCCTAGTGAATGTTTGCCAATTGCAAAATTGCTCTAGTGTCTTTGTATACACTAATACATTAGTAGGTGGAAAACTAACTTGGATAGATGCTTATTACAGACTTGGTGTAAGAATGTTTAAGAATTTTCATTTTTTTGTCATCCTCCATTTCACAATACAGACCAGGCAAAGGGCCTGGGTTGAGGTGTATATGGGGTGTATTTACTGTACCTCCTCTTTCTATACAGTCAGTGTAAAGAACACAGCCTGTGGTAAGAATTGGGAGGCCTATCTTTTCTTTATATATATATAAAATCCTTCACCAGTGCAACATTTTCATGACCAATATCCCAAGTGTCCTTCCTCCCCACCCCACACTGGCCTGCACTCTAGACAGGCTTTCTACTTCCTTAAGAAGTACTTTTACGTAAGACTTTTCAAATTATGGTTCTATAAAAAGACCTTGGGGTTTGATAATGGGTGTGTTCAGAGCCTGTAGTTATTCCCATGACAGTATTCTTCAAGGGTGGAGAAACTCTGTATCTCCTAGGCCAAGGGAATTCCCTTTCTAATTTCCCCAATAATTTCTGTGCCTATGCAAAAGGAAAAGAAAAAAGCACAAAACCTTGCCACACCAGCTCTCCTTCTTTCTCCTTTTTCTTTTTCTCTTTTTTATTATTTTCTTTTTTTTTGTTCTTGTGGTTGTTATTTTGTTGTTGTTGTTGTTGTTGCTGTTGTGCTTTTCTTGGTAGTTGCTGGTCTTTTGCTTATTTTGTTTGTTTTTTGTTATGTTTTTCTTCTTTCTTCCCTTTCTTTTTTTAAATGGATATTTATAGCCTCTAGATCCTCAAACATTTTAAACAGGGGGCCACTTCACTGTCCTTCAGACTGTTGGAGGGCCAGATTATAGTAAAAACAAAAATTATGAACAAATTTCTATGCACACTGCATTTATTTAGAAGTGAAGAAACAAAATGGGAATAAATACAATATGTGGCCCTCGGGCCGTAGTTTGAGGACCATTGCTCTAGATGGACTCCTCCCAGGATTTTTTTTTTCCAACAGAACCACATAATTTGAATCATATTGTTCTGCCTCTTAAATTGAGGGGGGGAAATGGATGGTACCAGGACCAGTCACATGAACATTGAGTGGAAATAAAAAATTATCAGACTTAAACATCAAACCCAAAGTCAATGACAATAGAATTGATACCCAATCTACAGCAAGCTATACACAGAGGTGACCAGTTACATTAGCAGTCCAGGGTGCAAATAAGGGAGATATGAGATGCATGCTGGGAACAAGGGTAAAGGGAGGACAACACTGGTGGTGGGAATGGCCCTGATCCATTGTCACTATGTACCTTAAATATTACAATGAAAGATTCTTAATTCACTTTGGTCACAATCAAAATTATTAAAAAAAAGAATTTTCAAATTATGTGTATCTGCAGAAAGGCTCTAATGTTCATGTTCAGAGAAGTCTATGAAAAACAAATTGTGATATGTACAAGAGATGTAAAAGGCTGGTTAGTTTGAGAATGATGTATGCAACTTAAGCTTTGATGCTTTGATTTCTGATTTGAGATTCCAATTTCTGGAGGAGAAAAGTAGAACAAAAGTTTTGTGACTTTTCTCATTTTTTTTGTTTTATTTAAAACAGAAAAGGTGAATATGTAAGGTAATAGCCAGCTATCAATCTCAAACAAAAGTGTTCCCTCAACTTCCTTGTTTTCTAACCTCTTTTTTAGATATTCTTTTGATAAAAGCCCACCTGGATTACTAGAGTCCCCTCCAGCTTTGGGGTAATTGTTTTGAATAAAGAAAAAATTCTGGCTTTGGGCTCGGGAGAGAGAGACATGGCAGAATGAGTACATGGCAGAGAGAAGATGGTAGATAGGTAGTGCATGACAGAGAGAGGTCATGAAGTAAAAGTAGGCTAACTCCAAGGAATCTTTTGACTGGTTTGGATTTATTTCTCCTCTGCTATCCTGCTTCATCAGACCCATTTGCCTAAGGGATTAGAAACATGGGTGCCTGGGACTGTCTCACCAACTCGTGGATTTTATTTTATATATATATATATATATATATATATATATATATTATATATATAGACCACAACTACTTTGTCTATTCATCTGTAGATGGTTTCTGTACCTTGGCTATCTATTATTGTACTAACTAAGCTCTGTGATGAATTTAGGTGTAAATAGATATTTTTGGATTAGTCATTTTGTAATTTAGAGGTAGATGCCAAGAAATTAAACCACAGAAAGTCTTTTATTTAAAATTATTTTATAAGCTATCTTCACAAATTCTACATCTGTATATTCATCTTTATTTATTTTTATTTATTGGGGGGGTGTCTCCCAAATAGTGTTCAGGAGGTCCAGAAATCTCTCCTAGAAATTATCAGTCAACTGGGTAATAGTTTAATAAAAGCGCATGGATGCAGTGCTGCTTAGGCCCAGGAATTTTTCAGGCCACTACTGTGGTGTTTGAGAACTTACAGAGCTACACTCAGCCATGCTCAGGATCCTTCTGGCTGCACATGATGATGCTTAATGGAATGATGCATGTGATATTGGGATCAAAACAGGATGGGTCACATGCAAGGCATGTGTCTTACCCCTATACTATCTCTCTCCAGCCCCCATCTGACATTTAAATTAAAAATTGAATGTATAAGTCTGGGGAAAATGTGTATTTTAAGTTTAATCATTTTCTTGCATATCATATAAGGTTGATTTTTATGCAAATATGTATTATATTTATGTTTAAATTTAATTAAAGTCAAACTTTTACTTCTTAGATAATGATATAAAATTTGTCTTCTAAAAGCCCCTTCTTCAAAACTATTTGTACCAGCATTGCTAACTCAATGCATAATTACAATGCTTGTTTGGGAGAAAATTTTAAAGGAAGTTAAAATTCTTTTAGACAATGGTCTTATTCAGTATTGCACATAGGCTCTTCCAACGATTTAAAAGCATGATTTAACTATTCAAAAATGAGTTCATTATTATATATTTCAATGGTTTGTTTATGTATACATATACATAGTACTTTTATCATAGTAGTTATATATGTAATAAAAATCTTAAATGATTTTTGGCTGAAGAGAGACTAAAGAGGTAGGGCCATTGCCTCGCATGTAGCCAACCCTGATTAAAAATCCCCAACATCTCATATTGTTCCCCCAATCCCCACCAGGAGTGATCCTTAAGCACAGAATCAGAAGTAGGCACTGAGAATTCCCAGATATGGACCCCAAAATATTTATATATATATATAGTAAACATTAATGGATAATGTATACTTTTCCTGTTGCTATTTTATGTAAGGTGCTGGAACAAAATATGTAAAATAATCAGCAAATCAAAAATTTGAAATCTACATTTTGGACTTCAAAAGAGTTAGTTTAATTTCATCAGACAAGTGAGAAGCAAATATGTATTATGCTTCATACACTTCAAAACTCTCCCTGACCAAAACAGCAATTAAGAATAGCTCCTTTGAACCTTTAAAGGGTGTAGTCCATAAATTTGCTTAACATCAAGGCAATAGCATGTTAAAGCAAAGTAAAAGGTGCATTTCTTTTACCACTAAGATACGAAGTGCTGAGAGAAAAATAAGTTCTCAAGCTATATCAGCATTGACGCTCTTAAATGCATGTATCATATCGACAAATGGAAGTAAACATAAAACTGTGGAAATAAACTTGCAGAGGCTGGGCTCCTATTAGGCTAGTTAAACCCTAATTAAAGTAACCCTGTAGAATTTCCAAATATGAATCACAGCAATTCACCTGGTAACAAAACAGATCATTCATACTGTCACATTAACATTCAAGCCAAAAAAAAGTCCTCTACTGGCCTCACTTTGCTTCAAGTCAATACTATCAAGCATGTGAGTGAATATTTGCAATTTTAATATTTTTGTTTTAACTACACTTGTCTCTAAAAGGAAGCTGAGGTGATTTATAACAAATGTCACTACTATATTACTAAACACAAGAAGAAAATAAACCGACGGAAAGACAAATTTATATGCACTAGTGGGAACACTATTGGAACTAGTGGCCTGAATTTAAAACTTGCCTTTCAGTGGCAGAGACATAGCACAGGGATTAAGGAGACGATTTTGCACTGCTGATTCCAATTCAACCTCTGGTACCACATTGTACCACAATCTCTGAATACCACCAGGTGTGATCACTGCCTAACTAAATGACTTGCTAGGACAAAACAAAAATGGAAACAGTTAGTGGCAAGCTAATTTGTAAAAAGAAAGTCATAGCATGGTCTCAGTAAAGTTTTTCAGATGCTGCATGAGAGAGATCAATGTCTCATGTAGATGTAATTTCACTTACATTTTTATGTTTTTTAATTAAAAAAAAAAACCCCTTTGCCAGTGCAACATTCCCATCACCTATAATATTCCACGTGTCCTTCCTCCCCACCCTTAGAATTTCACCTTATATCCCAAGTGTCCCACCTCCCCACCTTGTAATTTCACTTATAAGAGTAAACATTATTGTAGACAATCTGCTCAACTGCGTTTACTATTGTAATGTTCAGAAATACTTCTGTTAAATGATGTGGTGACATTACAAGAAAAGCAGCAGGGACTGAGATAGATGAAGGACCTGCTCAAGTGGAGTTCAATGACCAAAATTTTTTTAAGATCATGACATATGAGGAGAATAAAGAGTGCTAAATAGAAAGGGAAAGAGCTAATAAAGATGAAGTAGTCAAGGAAGTTCTTTCTGGAAAAGTGACTTTGCAATAATGTTTGAATGACAGTCAGGAGCTGGCCAAGTATTGATGCCAAGGCAGAACACTCTAGACAGAAAAAACAGAAAACACAGAGTCCCCAGAGTAGAGCCAGTTTGGCATTTTGTAGGAGTACTTTGAAGGTCAAAAAGGCTGGTGCATAATGGATGAAAAGTCTGAATAAGATGAGTCGAAGAGGCAGGCTGGAGACAACACAAGTACACCTTGTAGTGTAAGGTAAGGATTTTGAATAATTTCCCAAAGAAAGATTTTTCAATTGACTTTCTAAGCAGAATAGGAATCTAACTGGTAAAGAGACAAAGGGATCTTTCTATTTTTAATCATAAATAAACAAAGGGAAGGCAGAGAGATAAGCAACAATTGGAATGTCTACGAACAGAGTTTGCTTACTGGTCAATTGGATCTGAAGAGTAAGACTTTTAACAACTAAGTGCATATGCACTGCTGTTTATTGAGTGGGGAGAATCCTGGGAACTGTGTTTTCAAGAAAACTAAAGAGTTCTATTTGGGGGCTAGAGAGTTAGCCTTGTATACAGTCATGCAAAAAACCCGAGTTTAATCTCTGATACTTCATGGTCCTCTAAATCAATGAAAACCACATGAGAATAGACCCTGAGCATCATTGGATGTGGCTCCAAAACAAGGAAACAAAAAAATTAAGGCTATATTGGTTTGAATTTTCCATTGAGCAAGTAGATCTTTAAGTGAAACTCAAAGGAGAGGTTAGGTCCAGAGACAGCAAATTACAGGAAAATTAATGGAATTTAGGATATGAGGTCAGAGAGCTATGGAAAAGGGGACCACAAGCTGAGACGTGGATATTACAATATTTAACAAACAAGCAAATGAGAAGGTGTCAGAAAAAATACTTGAAGAAAATGTGCAGAGAAAAGGCAGAAAACCTTCCTGTGGCGACACTGTGGCTTAGAGAAGGCTGTTTCTAAAAGGCCTATCTTGTCACAGTGTGAAAGATGGAGAAGCAAAGAGGCAGATGAATGACCACTAGATTTGGCACCAGCAATGCTATTAACAGCTTTGACTGAACAATTTCCAGCCATAAGTTTAAGAAAGAATGGAAATTAGTGACTAGAGTGATATTACAGCAAGTTAGGGGAGTTGCCTGGCATGCAACTGACCTAGGTTCCATCCCCAGCACCATGTATGGTTTCCTGACCTCACCAGAAGTGATCCCTGATGCAGACCCAGGTACGTGCTCTGACTACCTCTGGATGTGCTCCCACCCAAAAAAAAAAGTAAAGTAATAAAGTATCGATCATGACAAATTCAATGTGAACAGGAGCAAAAGCATGCGCATAGCATGGGGGGAGGGACAAAATGATAAAAAGGCCCTTTTATATTTTTTAAGATTGACAAAATTATTTCAGTCATTGTGTTTTACAATACTGTTAATGGTTAATGGTTTCATACATAAAACGTTCCTGCACCACACCCTCCAATAGAGTGTCAGCTCTCCTTTATCACGTTGTCTGCCCACCCCACCCTTCCTATTCACCCATACTCCCTGTCATGGTAAGGTTTCTACTAAATACTAGTTCTCAGTTTCTGTTTTCTTTTGGCATTTGTTATTTCCTTGCTATGTTTATATACCTGATTATATTCCACATATGAGGAAGATTATTTTAAATCAGCTCCTCTTCTGCTGACTAACTTAACTAAGCAAGAGTCTCTCCAGATCTATCCAAGTAGCAGAAAATCACATGAAATCTTTTTTAATTAATGCCTGGTATTTACTCTGAGACCAGCTCTGAGTGAACTTTATCCCTGTCTTGACCCATTTCAAAGTGATTCATTTCCCCAACTAGCAGGGAAGTGAAGTGGGTAAGGCAACTCCCTTTAAAATCTGGAACATGGTTAAGAAGTTAATCAAGGGCACCAGAAACACTGGAAGAACATGCTTAATCCAAATATATGTAGTTCATCACCAGAGTTTCAATTCTGTAGGTCTGAAGTAAGTAATGGGGATTTTTATTTCAAAGTGAAGCCAATAAATTTTTTGTAGGTGAGAGATCCAGTAAAAGGGAAAGAAATGATGCAACAAAGTTAATGAGTTAAATCCTTGAGAATGAATTAAAACCTTAAGAAGTGAAAAAGACAAAAACCTAGACATATCATTCACAGTCACAGGCTACATTAGAAAATATGGGTATTGATACGTGTAAATTGGTGTAGAAAAAGAACTATACTGATTGCTTCCATTTTCTCATAAATCATAGTCAGTAGTGAAAGGAAAATAGGCAGCAAGGACACAGACAAGGTTTGGGGTGTTTGAGAATGGAGACGGTAAAAAAAAGCAGTAACTTTTCAATTTTACTACTCCAAGATAGCAACTTGATCTGTTTGATTTAAGAAATCCCTGAGACTGTGAAGATAAATTTCTCAACTGATAGTTTTCTATCATCAAAGTTGTCAGCTCAGGCAGAAACCTCCAAAATCAAAACAGTCAAAAAGTAAACATAAATTTGTTTCCAGGCTACACAGATTGTTCAAACATTAATTAATGTATCATATCTCCCCTTTGTGTATGTGTGTGCTTCCCACAGCACAAAATAATACTTCTGTTACTACAACATGCCTGAAATATATTTCAAGATGATTGTGTGTCAAAAGCTGTGTAACATCTTAACATGTGATATTCAAGTAATATCTCCAGCCACTAAAGGAGCTTTGTGTTCTAGTATTGTCATCTCACTTTTATAAGTGATGAGGCTGGAACTTACAAAAGTTACATTATACCAATGTTAAAGACTTCACATTTGCTTATCCAATGAAAAAGTCAGCCCTGTAGTTCTGTATAGAGTGATGGAACTGCATGTAAAACCAAAATCTAGTTCATAATCAAATAAAAAATTATCTTTTCATTCAAATGAATGGTGGGTTTGGTTTTGGTTTTGGTTTTTGGGCCACACCCAGTGACACTCAGGGGTTACTCCTGGCTATGTGCTCAGAAATCGCTCTGGCTTAGAAGACCATTTGGGACTCCAGGGGATCAAACTGTGATCTGTTCTAGGTTAGTGCATGCAAGGCAAACGCCCTACTGCTTGTGTCATGGCTCCGACTTCTCAAATAAATGGTTTTCCATTTTTTATGCCACTATACTGTGGAAAATAAGAAAAGTATTTCATGGACTTCTAAGGCATAAAAATTTAAATTATTGTTTATAATAAAGATATAGACATGTTATAAATAATACTTACACATCATATTATCCAAACCTCATGTTCTGAGCCTCATGTTCTCAAGGACTAGTAAAATGTTTCTACAGATTTCCATTGGTCAAGAAACTGGAGGCTGAAATTACTGCTGTAAATAATTTACTATAGAAAGTTTCTAAAAACTTCAGACAGAAATTCTAGCACTGAAAAATAAAAATTCAGAAAGCTGTGTAGATGCAATCAAGTCAGTCAAAGAAGAGATTTAACCAGTAGTATATTGATAAATGCTTACCAACTGTATTAAGTTTTAGAAAAGGGAAGATTCCAGTGATTAATAATTTACCTGATGTAAATATTTACATGATGGCTTATGAAATATCAATCTAACATCAACTAGCTCACTAAAATGCTTTAATATTTACCAACAAGCTCTTGCAATCAGGTTTAATATACCACCAGAAAAAGATAGTAAGACTTCTTCTAACACTAATAAGCCCCCTGTTTCCTTGGGTATATCTAACTTTAAAATCTCATGGTTTTTAGAGGTCTGAGATGAGAACCCCCTCCCCTTCCTATCAGTCCACTGAATGAAATAAAAAAGGGATTTACATCATGAATTGTACTTATCTGAGTGTACTTTTTCAATAGAATTAGGAATAGGTAAAATGTCAATTCAGTCTTTGCATTTTGTCTGTATTTTCTATTACTTTTTTCTAATATATTAAAAGATTAAATGAATACAATGTAAGTAAATATAGAGATTCACATAGTGATCATTTTTATGTTTCAACATGTCAGTGTAATTCCAGGCCACAATTAAATAGATGACTTCTTCAAGTAAGTCCCTTATGGAGCCAAGGAATAGTACTGTGGGTAAGGTGCTGGTCTTGTATAGAGTCAAGCCAGGTTTGATTCCTGGTAACCCACATGGTTCCCTAAGGCTTTCCAAAAGCATGATCTCCAGGAGTGATCTCTGAGAACAGAGACAGGGCCATTGAGCATTAATAGACATGTTCAAAACTGCAACCTGAACAATAAAAACAAAAACAAAATGAACCACCAAATATGGCTTAGAAGCTAGGGTTGAAATAAATCCTTAGAGTGAAAGCAAATCTTCTTTTAGATGTTTTCTATATTTTTAAATAATATCTTTATTTAAGCACCATGATTATAGTTGAGTTTCAGTCATATAAAGAACACACCACTTCACCAGTGCAGCATTCCCATCACCAATGCCCTCCACCAATCACAGCCTATATTTGAGACAGGCATTCTAGTTCTCCCACTCATTGACATTGTCATGATAGTTGTCAGTGTAGTTATTTCTCTAACTGCACTCACTGCTCTTTGTGGTAAACTTGATATCTTGAGCCGGTTCTTCCAGCCCTCATCTCTTTTGTCTCTAGGCATTATTACAATAATCTCTTTTACTTTTCTTAAAACCCTTAGATGAGTGAGACATTCTGTGTCTCTCTGTCTCCCTCTGACTTCTTTCACTCAGCTTAATAGTTTCTGTTGGCTTACTGATGCTGCCCTAATCAATAATTGTACTCCACCCTAAGGTGTGACCTGGTGATAGTATATTGAATTATTCCTTACTTGGTATTCTGCTCCCACTCTAGGGTGGTACCTGATTCTTGTCAATAAAAGCAAGGATCTTAGGAAGGCTGGGGCTCATTCTTTGGTCTTCTTCTACTGAGCTGCACTCCACCTTAAGAGCAGAAAGCTTTTGTGGTTTGAATTCCTTGCTTGTGCACTAAATTTCCTGAATCCATTCTTGTACCTTTTCACTGTGTGAATTATTTTCTGCAGATTTCTACAACTGGAACTGTCCCCCCTGACCTAATGGGACAGGGGAATGGGAACTACCTTTCCTGTCTGGGAGCTTGGTGGGAATAAAACCTTTACCAAACTCCAAGAGAACATGACACGTCAGTTTCCAATTACCATCCATGCATAGGAAAATTTTATGATGTCATCTCTCTTGATCACTGCATAATATTACATTGTGTATATAAACCACAGTTTCTTTAGCCATACATCTGTTGCAAGGTATCTTGGTTGTTTCCAGATTCTGGCTATTGTAAATAGCGCTGCAATGAATATAGGTATGAGGAAGGCATTTTTGTATTGTATTTTTGTGTTCCTAGGCTATACCCCTAGGAATGGTATAGTTGGATCATATGGGAATCCAATTTCCAGTTTTTGAGGAATCTCCTTATTGTTTTCCATTAAGGCTGGACTAGAGGCTTTCCCACCAACAGTGAATGAGAGTTCCTTTCTCTCCACATCTACACCAGCACTGATTGTTCTTGTTCTTTGTGATGTGTGCCAGTCTCTGTGGTGTGAGATGGTACCTCATTGTTGTTTTGATTTGCATCTCCCTAATGATTAGTGATGTGGAACATTTTTTCATGTGCCTTTTGGCCATGTATTTCTTCTTTGAGAAACTGTTCATTTTTTCATTCTATTTTTTTGATGGGATTAGATGTTTTTTTCTTGTTAAGTTCAGTCAGTACTTTATATATCTTAGAGATTAGCTCCTTATCTGATGGGTATTGTGTGAATAGTTTCTCCCATTCTGTCGGTGGCCTTTGTATCCTAGTCACTATTTCTTTTGAGGTGCAGACGCTTCTCAGCTTAATATAGTCCTATCTTTTTATCTCCATTTCCACTTGTTTGGACAGTGTTTTTTTCTCCTTGAAGATGCCTTTAGTCTCAATGTCATGGTATGTTTTACCTACGTGTTCTTCTATATACCTTATGGTTCTGGGTCTAATATAAAGGCCTTTAATCCATTTGGATTTGACCTTTGTGAATGGTTTTAGATTGAGGTCCAAGTTTGCTTTTTTGCATGTGGCTGACCAGTTGTCTCAACACCACTTGTTAAAGAGGCTTTCCTTGCTCCATTTTGCATTTCTTGCCACTTTATCAAAGATTAGTTGATTGTATGTCTGGGGAACATTCTCTGAATACTCAAGTCTATTCCACTGATCTTTTTCCAATACCATGCTGTTTTAATGTCTATTGCTTTGTAATACAATTTAAAGTTAGGGAAAATTATGCCTCCCATATTCCTTTTCCCAAAGGTTTCTCAAGCTATTCGTGGGCATTTATTCCAAATGAAATTCAGGAGTGTTTGATCCACTTCTTCAAAAAATATCATGTGTATCCTTAGAGGGATTGCATTAAATCTGTACAATGCTCTGGGGAGTATTGCCATTTAATGATGTTAATCCTTCCAATCCATGAACAGGGTATGTGTCTCCAATTCCTGTGACCTCTTTTATATCTTGAAGTAGTGTTTTGTAGTTTTCTTTGTATAGATCCTTCACCTCTTTAGTTAAGTTGACTTCAAGGTATTTGAGTTTGTGTGGCACTAATGTGAATGGGATTGTTTTTTAATGTCCATTTCTTCTCTATCATTATTGGTGTATAAGAAGGCCATTGATTTTTGCATGTTAATTTTGTAGCCTGCCACTTCGCTATATGAATCTATTGTTTCTAGAAGCTTTTTGGTAGTCTTTAGGGTTTTCTAAATATAATATCATGCATCTGCAAACAGTGAGAGCTTGACTTCTTCCTTTCCTATCTGGATTCCCTTGATATATTTTTTTTTTTTACCTAATCGCTATGGCAAGAATTTTCAGCACTATGCTGAACAGGAGTGGTGAGAGAGGGCAGCCTTGTCTTGCACCAGATTTTAAAGAAAAGGCTTCTAGTTTATCTCCATTGAGAATAATATTTGTCATTGGCTTGTGGTAAATGGCCTTGACTATATTGAGAAAAGTTCTTTTCATTCCCATCTTGCTGAGAGTTTTTATCAAGAATGGGTGCTGGACCTTATCGAATGCTTTCTCTGCATCTATTGACATGATCATATGGTTTTTCTTTTTTTTTGTTGATATGATGTATTATGTTGATTTATTTACATGTGATAAACTATCTTTGCATTCCTGGAATGAAACCTAGTTGGTCATGGTGTATGACCTTCTTGATGAGATGTTGGATGCTATTTGGCAAAATTTTGTTGAGGATCTTTGCATCTGTATTCATCAGAGATATTGGTCTGTAGTTTTCTCTTTTTGCAGCATCTCTGTCAGGTTTTGGTATCAGGGTAATGTTAGCTTCATAGCTTCATAGAAACTATGAGTGTTCCTGTTTCTTCAATTTCATGAAATAGCCTGAAAAGTATTGGTAGTAGTTCCTCTTGAAAGGTTTGAAAAAATTCATTAGTGAATCCATCTGGTTCTAGGCTTTTGTTTTTGGAAGACTTTTGATGACTATTTTAATTTACTAAGTATTGATCAGTCTGTTTAGATATAATTCAACCATGGAAGATTATACGAGTCCAAGAGTTTATCCATTTCTTCCAGGTTCTCATTTTTCATGGAATATAGTTTCTCAAAGTTGTCTCTGATTACCCTTTGAATCTCTGTAATATCTGTAGTGATCTCCTCCTTTTCATTTCTAATCTGGTTTAGTAAATTTCTCTCCTTTTATTTGTGAGTTTTACTAGTGGTTTGTCAATCTTGTTTATTTTTTCAAAGAATCAACTTTTAATTTCATTGATCTTTCTATTGTTTATTAAATGTATAATTCATTCATTTCTGCTCTAAGCTTTGTTATTTCCTTTTGCCTACCTATTTTAGGTTCCTGTTGTTTATCATTTTCTAATTTTATAAGCTATGTCATTAAAGCTATTTATGTAGGTTCCTTCTTCCTTCCTAATGTGTTCTTGCAAAGCTATAAATTTTCCTCTTAATACTGCTTTTGCTGTGTCCCACAAATTCTAATAATTTGTGTCTCCATTGACATGTGTTTCCAGGAGTCTTTTGATTTCCTCTTTGATTTTACACTTGACTCACTGGTTATTCAGTGAGCTGTTTAATTTCCAGGTGTTAAATATTTTCTTCTGTGTTTCTTTGTAATTCACTTCTAATTTCAGTGCATTGTGATCTGCAATGATAGTCTTTATGATTTTTATCCTCTTGATTTTATGGAGATATGTTTTATGGGCTAGAATGTGGTCTATCCTGGAAAATGACTCATGTGCATTGTAGAAGAATATGTATCTAGTTTTCTGTTGATAGAGTACCCTATTATATCTACTGGGCCACTTTCTTCCATTTCTCTTTCAGAGCTAGTATATTCTTGTTGTGTTTCAGCCTGATTGACCTATAAAGGGGTGAAAGGGCAGTGCTGAAGTCTCCCACTGTTATTGTGTTGCTATTGATGTCTTTCTTCAGATTTGTCAACAATTGTATTAAATATTTTGATGGTCTCTCATTGGATGTGCATATGTTTTAGAATGTGACTTCTTTCTATTGTATATATAACTTGATTATTACAAAATGTCCATCTTTGTCCCCTATAACTTTTCTGAATCTAATGTTTATATCATCTGATATTAAAATGGTCACTTCAGCTTTCTTAAATAATAATAAATAAAATAAAAATAATTTTCTTAAAATAATTGTTTGCTTTATGCTTTTCCTCCAACCTTGATTTTGAGTCTATGTTTGTTCTGACTATTCAGATGTATTTCTTGTAGGCAGCAAAATGTTAGATTCAGCTTTTTGATCCACTTTGCCACTCTGTGTCTCTTAACTGGTACATTTAGACCATTGATGTTAAGAGAGATAATTGTCCTGGGATTTAGTGTCATCTTTGTGTAGCAGTTTGGTGTGTCTGTTGGTCAGTCTTTTCTTTAAGACTGGTTTTGAGTCTAAAAGTTACTGAGCTATTGTTTATCTGTGAAGCTATTTATACTTCCTTTAAACCTGAATGTGAGTCTGGCTGGGTGTAGTATTCTAGGTGAAGCATTCATTTCATTGAGTTTTGTCACTATTTCCCTCTGCTGCTTTCTTACCTGGAGGGTGTCTTGTGACAGGTCTGCTATAAATCTTAAGGATGCTCCTTTTAATGTAATTTACCCTTTGACCTTGTTGCTTTCAGTATTCTATCCCTCTTTGTGGGATTCATCATTGTGATTAGAATATGTCTTGCTGTTCTTTTCTTTGGATCTCTTTTAGCTTGTACTCTTCAGGCATGCAGGGTTTGGTTGTATGCACTCTTTAGCTCTGGGAGTTTCTCTGCAATGATATCCTTGACTGTTGATTCTCCTGGCAATTTTCTTCCTGAGTCTCTGGACTCCAATGATTCTTATATTGTTTCTGTTGAGTTTATTAAAAAAAAACTTCTATTTTCATCTGTTCACATTCTTTGAGTATTTTTTCCATTGTCTGATCGTTTGCTTTAAGGCTCCTTTCCAATCTCTTCTGTTGTATGAAGTTGTTATGCATCTCAACTTCCAACTCACTGATTCTGTACTCAGCTGCTGTTACTGTATTGGAGAAGCTTTCCATTGAGGTTTTCATTTCATCTACTGAGTTTTTCAGATCTGTTATTTCAGTTTGGAGTTTTCTAATTTCTATGTTTGTGGTCTGTTCAGCTTGATCTATGCTTTCTTTGAGTTCTATGAACATCCTTTATATTTCTTCTTTAAACTCCTTATCTGAGAGGCTAAGTGGTTGGGACTTTTCAGGTCATCAGAGCTGCCATCTTCCTTCTCTATGCATGTTGTTGGTTTGCAATGCTTTTCCATTGTCACCCTTGTAGTGTGCTTTTTTTCTACTCGTTATGGTTGGGTTTATTGGCTAGAAGATGAGAAGCAGAATGATCAAGCTCCTCTGGCTCCCCCATTTGTGGACAAAGATTGCCTACCTTGCTGATGTGGGTGGAGGAGACTTTTTTGCTGGGGGCTATTATGGTTACAGGACTGATTCAGGCAGGGAACAGGAACAAAGCAAGCAGTGGCCATTTTAAAAATATTTTTCTATATTTTATTGTTTAATGATATAGCAATGTTGCAAGTATTATGGAAACAGAATTATTTTGTTACCTTAAACAAAAATCTAGACAATGCTATCAACAATTGAGACTATAGAGGCCTGAGAAATTGTACAGCAGGTAGGGTGCTTGCCTCGTACACAGATAACATTGGTTTTAATATGGTCCCATGAGCTCTGCCATATGCAATCCCTGGAAACAGAACCAGGAGTAAACCTTTAGCACCACTAGTCTATATTGAGGCTTGAGCCCTGTTTAGAGTTCTTGAGATTACTTCTTGTGCCTAAGGACAAATATCAGAAAATGATTAATGCCTGTAAACTGTAACAGGGTGAGACAGAGCAAGAGATGGAGAATATGGTCTAAAAGTTGTAAGATGAATGTAACCTAGATTATTTAGTGTTCAGTAAGTGTTCACAACTTTCCTCTGAGGGATCTGGAAATCAGAAATCAAGGTTTTTCAATATTCCAAGAAAGATCAGACATAGAAGGAGAGAAATGCTCATATACCAGAGTTTGGAAATTGCCAGATACTGAGATACAGAAGGCTGTGAGTGTAGGAAGTTGTGGAGGACGTTAGTATAGCACATATACAGTGGCTATCCCATGTCCAAGTGGAGAAGACAAATAAAAGATTGTATATGAACCTAGTATCTAGAAGAGAGTCTGGAATAGGTAGAGCAGAATTGGAAAGTCATGAGCTTATATTTGGTATAAAACTGCACGTAGCCACCAAAAGAACAAAAATATAAAAACAAGAGGACCAAGGCCTATGCTCTGGAAGACTTTGGTGTTAACAAGTTGGGAGAAGATAAAAAAAAAAACCTGACAAAGGAAATGGAGAAGTGTTATCTAAGAAGGATGAAAGTCAAGAGCAAGAAGTCCTGGAAGTCAAACAAAGGAATTATAAGAAAGAAGGGCTGTGACCAGCTGTTCCTGGTGGAGACTGTGAATTACCAGAGGTCACTGGACCATGATCCGGGCAAGTGCTTGATTGGATAGCAGGTACAAAGAGCAATGGCTTTAAGAGGAAATGGGAGGAGAAGACTTGGGAACTACAAAAATAGATAATTCCTTCAAGAATTTTAGCACAAAGGAGAGTGAGGAAGTGAGCAGGAGCTGGTAAAGAAAATAGAATTGAGGGAAGTTTTTCTAATATGGGAGTTTCCAGATAAATTTTAAATATCACCTTGTTTCAGTCTTTATACATTGTTTGCATTCTTTTTCTCTTTATTTTCCAAATAATAAAATGTTTAAATGAAAAGGCCCATATACACACTCCAGTTTTAGCATTTTTAGCATATTGCCTAACTTCTCTTACCCTAATAGATCATGACTACCCTAGGACAGTTATCTTATTTTTTTCTTTTTGGCCTATAGGCTAATTTGATTTACTAGTTATCTATTACTGCTGCAACATATTGTCTTGCACACAGCTGACTAGGTTTTTTTCACCTAGCACTTTCAGACATGATCCCGAGTACTGCCAGGCATGATTCCAAGCACAAAATCAGGAGCGAGTCCTGAGAACTGTGTGATTCTTAGACAAAATAAAACAAAAATTAAAGTGACATGGGTCTCACTGGGTAAAATCAAAATGACAACAGAGTACTACTTTATTTGTTTTTTTTTCCCCCAGTTTCCAGAGGTTTTCCTCACTTTTTAGTTTCTTGCTCTTCTTCCATCTTTAAAGTCATCATCTTTACATCTCTTGCTCTTCTTCCATAGTTACATCTCTTACTGATTCTGAAATCAACTGCAAAAGGCTCTCTGGTTTTGAGAAAGCATGTGATTAAGTCGGATCCCTACTGATCATCTAGGATAACATCCCATCTCCAAGGACTTAATTGAATACATCCAAAGATCCTTTTATCTCATAAGGTAACATATTCAACAGGTTCTGCTGCTTAAGACATGAACATCTTTCAAGATCATTATCCTAATTATCTAGGGATTTCCACATAGATAAACATTGTAATACAAACTTAACATCATTTCTCTTTGAACTTTTAGACTGTTTTTATAAAAGCCTGGATTTCATGCAAGACTGATCTCTCTGACACATTTCTTTTTCACTATATTCACTGCACCTGATAAGTACTTAGTTCCTGTTTTGAATACATAAATAAATATACTTGTTCTTCCATATGAGCCACTGTAAGTGGTAGTTTCCTCTTTGAACTTGGCATACAGGGGTCTTCAAACTATGGCCCGTGGGTCACATATTGTATTTATTCCCATTTTGTTTCTTCACTTCTAAATAAGATATATGCAGTGTGCATAAAAATTTGTTCATAATTTTTGTTTTTACTATAATCTGGCCCTCCAACAGTCTGAAGGACAGTGAACTGGCCCCCTGTTTAAAAAGTTTGAGGAACCCTATCTGATCCCTTCAAGGGAAATTAACTTTTGCAAATTCATTTTCCTGGTCCTCAATTACTTCCTCCCAAGTCCAATTTCACTTTAGCCCTTCTCTTCCTCAGACACCTACTGGTTGGCATTACAAATAGAAGGACCAATTTTTTTAATTAATTTAAGCAAATAGTATATTTACATATATATATATATATGTACACCGTACACAAAAGTTTTCTTTTTGTTTTTTTTGGGGGGGCCATACCCAGTGATGCTCAGGGGTTACTCCTGGCTATGCACTCAGAAATTACTCCTGACTTGGGGTAACCATATGCTATGCCAGGGGATCAATTGTGGTCCTTCCTTAGGATAGCACGTGCAAGGTATGCAAGGCAAATGCCCTACCACTTGTGCTACTACTCCGGCCCCAGTACACAATATTTTAATAACAAAAGGAGAGCACTGAAGAGCAAGTTGGCAATCCCTCCTCTTCCAGTAGCCAATTCCTTTTCCAGAAGTGAAATCTATTTCTGGTTTCATTTTTTTTTTTGAAGTCAGGAAGCCAAATCTAACAGAATTAAACATCATCTAACATTTGCATTGAGATTATGATATTCTAAGACAAATTATCTGTGTCAATGTTTCCTAAAGCTACCTAACATATCACTAAATAGAGATGCAACCACTTATGAAACCTTTATAAATAGGGCCTAAAATGGTGACTTTACTATGGTAGCATTTCTGACATCTGAAACAGAATGAAAGTGGCTAGTTATTTGTGTGGGAAAAGAAATTGAGGGAACCATAATGGACCTAGAAGTCCATCCAGATATATGTCAAAGCAGATCTCAACTGTAAGCAATGTCAATATTATTTCAATGACCAGACACTCAAAGCCAATAAGAGGGAAACCCAAGATAACAAAAGGGCTGGGTGCTTATGCTCCTTTCCAAACAACCCTGACACATCTCCCTCCACTCCTTTGACAGTCCACCCTTGTCCTCAGGCAGACATGCTTCCTCTCCCTGGCCCCTGCCCTCAGAAGAATATTCCTGCACCTTGGCTCACATCTGCTTGCTTCCTCAAGTGCATTTCACACAATTGCCCACACCTTATCTCCTGAACTCTCACCTGTCCTGGTTGCTGGGTCACCTTATTCTCTCTGAACCCTCTTTTATCATTCCCTACATCTCTCCTGTACTGGTTTCTCAGGCAGCTTCACAAGTATCTCTCTTTTTTCTTTCTTTCTTCTCTATCTCTCACACACATACCATGCCATGAAAAAAACAACAATTTTAGACTCAGTTCTGAGGAATAGAACAATCAGCATGTGCATAGGGCCATCCTCCTTTGAGATCCTTCAGGGAGAACCCTTTCTTCCTTACCTTTTCTAGCTTCTTGAGTTTCTGGTTGTACTATTCTTTCTGTTCCCCACTACAGTTGCTGCTGCAAAGATTGGGATTCTCACACACAACTGGCTGTGGTGTTAAAATACTTTCTGGCTTAGTGCTCTCTGATGGAAGGGGGTCAGGTCACATTCCTTTAGTTGAAGAGCTCACAAGCATTCTGGTTATAGTGTTTTCTGGGATGATAGGGGTGCTCATAAGGGTGCTTAGAGCTTAAGCATAATTTTGCACTAGGGAAAAACTCTGGGTGGATTCAGAGTATTACATATAGTGCTAGGGATTGAACCTGGGTTAGCCAAGGACAAAGCAAGTGCTTTATTCCTGTACTATCTCTTCAGCCACCCCAACCCATTAATATTTTAATAATCTATTTTATAACCAAGATAAATGAACCAAATCCTGGGTCTCTGCAGTTTATATCCTAGTAGACACTATAAATCTAAGGTGAGAACAAATTAAAGATAAAGAAATTTTAATATTTTCTTCCCTCTTTTCAAAAGGCTATTTTGTGCATTCTTACATGAGGGGCTCTTGTCCACTTGATTGGTCACTGTTTTGTAGAATGGTGCTAGGAATTGAATTGTGATTCTTAGAAAAGATATGACCAAGACCTATCCTGGTGCCTTTGAGTACGACTTTGTTTAGTAATGGTGTCATTTTAGAGGTAGTTAATAAAGATGAGGTCATAGTGAAGTAAGTAAGGTGGGTCTTTTACACAAGATGACTGTCCCAGTAACAAGAGAGGACGTACACAGAATAGATTCATTTGTGGAGAAGCAATTTCTGGTCACACTGCAGCCACTAGAAGATATGATCTCCCTTACATTTACCTACCTCTCCCTGCCCAGGCATGCTTAGTTATAAAATAAATGGGTTTTTAATAGAGGAAACAAGATCAAATAAACTTTGTAACTAAAAGATCAACTATTTGTAATTTAAATGTCTTGAATTAACAGACAGGAAATAAAAAAGATTCAACAAACTTGAAAAAGTATCATTATTATTAATATATCCTCTTCCACATTTTATATTCTTCAATATATCTTGATATTTCCAGTTATGGTTTCTTTTTTTTTTCATAAAAGTTCCTTAATTTTTTCTTGAATAACAGGTTAATTTGTTGTAAATTCTTTTAACTATTATCTGTCTGAAAGTCTCTTTATTCCACCTTCATATCTGAATGATGACCTCTCTGGATAAAGTATTCTTGGATTCTGACTGCATATATCATCCACTCCCTCTGGCATATGGAGTTTCCGTGGAATATAATTTGTATAGTGTTATGGGATTTCCCTAAAATATGACTCTTTGCTTTGCTGTGTCACTTTTAAGATTCTTTATCTTTGACTTTTACCATATTTATTATAACATGATTTGTGCATATACTTAGGTTTCTTCTCTTTGGAGCTTTATGAAATTCCTTGATCTGGGTGTTTAACTTCTTTCTTAGGTTCAGGAAGTTCCTAGTCACTGATTGTTCAAATAAGAAGTTTGTTCCATTCTCTGTTCTTTGGGAACCTCTATAATGTGAATTTTGTCCATTTGATACTGTCCCATATGGTTTGTATTTTATCCTTACTGTTTTCAATTTGTATTTTTGCCGATGTTTTTCGGGATGGTTTCTATTACTTTAACCTTGAAGATTAATGATTTGACTTTCAGCGTCTTTTATTCTGCTGTAGACTCCTTCGACTCCATTTTATTTTTTAGTATTCCTACTATATTCTTTATAACTTTTATTTGTTTGAACTTTTCTCAAAAATTTTGGTCGAATTTTCTGCCTCTTGGAGCCTGAGAGGTGGCGCTAGAGGTAAGGTGTCTGCCTTGCAAGCGCCAGCATAGGACAGACCATGGTTCGATCCCCCGACTTCCAATATGGTCCCCCCAAGCCAGGAGCGATTTCTGAGTGCATAGCCAGGAGTAACCCCTGAGCGTCAAATGGGTGTGACCCAAAAACCAAAAAAAAAATTTTTTTTCTGCCTCTCTCTACTTCCAACCTCCTCAATTCAATCTTAAGGCCATCTTAAGGACATCGTTAGTTTTTAGAAGATTTGCATAGCTCTGTCATATTAAGAGTTATTTACAGTAATGGCCTCTGTGATACTCGCCTCGTTTCTGTTTTCCACTGGAGCAGTAAGATAGACAGCCTGGGGAGGGTATCCAACTTAGCCACTCTGAGCAGGCTATTTGGATAGCTGGCCACTTGTATTAGGTATCTATGAGTTGTGACCCAACTGGGCCAGAGCCCAACTCACCAGGTATAATGAGAAGCCTACATGATGCCACCAAACATTGTTCAAAACTGCCAGCTCTGCTCCTCCATAACCAGCCTTGCTCATACCCAGATTTTAGATTTTTTCCTGTTCTTGCTCCCCAAAATCCCAAGAAGAGGGTGGCAGCAGGGGTGGGAAACAAGTATCTTCCAGCAGCTTCAAATCACCTTTATGTATCTCAGCCTAGACTTACTCTTCCAGCCCCACCTTTCCAAAGTTGCCTATGCTAGACCTCCTCCCTCTCAGCACCCAGTATTCTTGGGATTTGTCATTAAAGGAAGGTGAAGGAGCCAGTGTCTCAAGGATGGGCATTTCCATGGACCTGGGATTAGTTCCATCAATTCATTGCCAGTCATGCCCACTTCTCCATGCACACCAGAACCAGTCAAAGTCTTGATTACAGACATGATTGTACTTAGGTATCAGTCATATAAAGAACACTCCCCTTCACCAATAACCCCAGGCTTGTTGTGGGAAGGACCATGTTGCCATTTTATCATGGTTCTGTGGGGTTCATTGGCCTTAGTCAACCTCTGACAGCATCAGAATGACACTCCATAGCCATCTTGTCCCATGCCTCTCCACCATTCCTCTCCCCAAATTTGTGTCTGAATTGTGGGTTGTACAGAAGAACCTGCAGCCACAGTTATTTGACTGTATCTTGATTAAAGTCTTACAATATATAGTCAGGCCAGTATAGCACATTACTTATGATAAAGGGACTTATTTATACCTGAAAAAATGTTATTTCCAGGTTTTCTTAATCATCAGTGTAGGATTGTAAGCTCCAACATCTTTTTGATTATATTAGATATTCCATGAAGGCATGGATAAGCTAGTAGCCAGCACTTGAGTAGACATAGAAAGGAACCATAAAATTCACAGCTGTAGGCATTTGGCTCCATCTGTAGCTCTGAGTTTTGGTTTAACTAGAAAGGACTGAGAGTTTGTGGGTTGAGAATGCCTAGAACCAACTGTAGCACCAAGGAAAAAAGAAGAGTCTGACTGGCTGTGAGGGCACAAAGGAGCACATCAGATACTGGATTAATCCTTGGGAGCTTGTCAAGATCTTTCCATCTGTGGGACTTCTATTTGCTGCTCAGCAGTCAGATGTGGTCTGGAAAAGAATGTGTTTGTCATCTGGGTACTAACCATCTTGGTAAGAGTCTCTAAGCCCCCTGTTAGCTTGGCTACCTGCAAGTATGGGTGGGGCTCTCTATATAAATTTTCCCTCAAGGATTGTGTCTATGGACAGTGATATCCAATAAGGAAGGTGTCTAATCAGATCTGCTCTCAGCAGTTAAGAGAAGCCACAAATATGGCCATTCAGGGGAACATAAAGGTTAAACTCAGGTTAGCTATGTACAAGTTCCCTACCTGCTGTACTATCACTCTGGCTCTGTAGTTTTCTTTTTTGGTGAGAGAATCTCTGTCTCCAATCTACCCAGATATTCTTCCATCCTGGCTGTCAAAGCTTTGTTAATCAAGACTTCAGATTGATCTCTCTATAGATTAAGTCAAATTTGGGTATATATTTGCTGTGATTGAAGGAGGAGAAAAACAAATTATCTTATCTGACCATATCACAGTAATTCTGGTTTATAATCTATTTGTTTCATGTACACATTGTTGTAAATCAATAGCTGTTTTTGATATTAAGTTAATCACTAACAATCTTATTGTTACTTTAGGATGAAGGATTAACTTTTACATGCACTTGATTTCTTACAGGATCCTTTTCTATGAAGATATGTATAATATGACACCATTCACTTTTGCAGGGGCATACTAAAAAGGAGGAAATCTTATGTATAGTACAACTTATCTTCTAGGGAAAAGAACCCATAGATTTTATAATACAGGGTAGCCTACCACTCTGAACACTTGTCATGGGGACTCGACTTTGACTCCATGTGATTGGACAGCAACTGTCCAATCCCAAATCCCAGATTCCAACTATAGAACCAAAACAGTTCCCTGTTATAGCACCAGGAATCAATCCTTCCCCACCCCCGGGGAGTTCCTAATACCACTCTGGCACCAACTTGCACCAAGTTATATGACATCCTGATGACAAAGGAACAACAACAACTTGATCTAAGAGCAGGTTACCCTACCTCATCACCTGATGGTAATATGAAATCAGAAGACACTCTGTCCTTTGATCTGTAAAAATACCAAGATCATTAATTACAGAAAACTGACTTTGACAACCACAACTGAGTGGAACTCTTCCTGGACCAATAAGTAAGACCTTAGTCTAGGCACCAACCTAGGTTTTGTACAAAAACCAAGATCTCTAATTTCAGAGGTCTGACTTTGACAACTGTGACTGAACAGAACTTCTGGAACCATAAGGAAAGATTCAATACTAGGCTTCAATTTAGGAGCTGTACAAAAACCAAGATCACTAATTACAGAAGACTGACTACAACAATTGTGATAGAGCAGAGCTTCTAGAACCATAAAGAAAGACTCTATCTTAGACTTCATCCTATAACCTGTGAAAATACCAAGATCTCTAATTACAGAGGACTGCTTTTTTGTCAGCCACAACTGAGCAGAATATTTTCTGGCATCATATAAAGACCTTGGGGTTTGATAATGAGCATGTCTGGAAAATGTCATTGTTTCCATGACAGTATGCTTTAGGAGTGGAGAAACAGTTCTTCTCTTAGCCAAGGGAATTCCCCTTCTAATATCACCAATACTTATTGTGACTATGCAAAACAAAACAAAACAAAACTTGCCACTTGCCACACTAGCCCTCCTTTTTACTTTTCCTTTCTTTTTTCTTCTTATTATTGTTTTGTTGTTCCTTTCTTATTGCTGTTGTGTTTTTTGCCATTTTTTCCTCCCTTTCTCTTCTTTTAAATGAATATTTATAGCTTCTAGACAGGCTCCCCAAGCCTTTATGTTGTTGTTGTTGTTGTTGTTGTTGTTTTTCAACAGAATCACAGAGCTTGAATCATTTTGTTCTGCCTCATAAATTGAGGGGGGGAAAGTGGATGATAACAGGAGCAAATAGTCGCTTGACATTGAGTGAAAATAAAATATGATCAGACCTAAACACCAAACCCAAAATCATCGACAACAGAATCAAGATCCCCAATCTACAATGAGCTATACCCAAAAGGGGAACATGTTACACTAGCATTTCAAGGGGCAAAGGAAAGAGGTATCAGATGCATGCTGGGAACAGGTTTGGAGGGAGGGAGGACAACACTGGTGGTGGGAATGGCTCTAATTCACTGTCACTATGTATCTTAAATATAATGTGAAAGACTTTTAATTCACACTTGTCACAACAAAAATTACAAAAAGAAAAAATAAAAAAAAGAAGAACATGAGAAATACTCTGCAGTTGGAAGTTGCAAGTGATAAATACTCTGCAGTTGGAAGTAGGAGTTGGGGCAGGTAACACTAAGGCAGTAGTGAAATGAAGTTGTCACTGTGGAGGAGAATGGGTGCTGAAAAGTGGTAAAGTGATAACTCATGAAAACCTAACAGTAAAAGTATTGTAAAGCACAGTGACTAAAAGAAAAAAATTTCCTGCTATAGAAACAGGATTTTGGGTTGGAGGGAAACTGGGGACTTTGGTGGAGGGGAGTGGACACTGGTGATAGAATTAGTGTTAGAACATTGTATGCTTGAAACTCAATCAATAACTTTGTAAATCATGATTCCTCAATAAAAATTTTAATTAAAATAAATATATAAAACTTGTTCCATGGGGCTGGAGAGATGGCACAGTAGTAGAGTAGGGTGTTTGCCCTGCATGCAGCTGACCTGGAAGGGGGTATCCAGTATGATTCCCGGCATCCCATATGATCCCCCAGCCTGCCAGGGGCAAGTTCTGAGTGCAGAGCCAGGAATAACCCCTGAGCACTACTGGGTGTGCCCCAAACCAACCAACCAACAAATAAATAAATTAAGTTAAAAATAAAAACCAGTTTCATGTGGTATATCTTAAGATAGAGTTGCCTATAAAATATCTACATCCAGAAGAAAGGATTGTCAGATCTGAAAGTAAAGATCAATTCAGATGCTGTTTACATATGTAAAGAGTCACTTGAATCATGGAATCAGTAAGAATCATGGAACCAGTTATGGAGCCAGTCATGGAATCAGTAAGAAGTAAGTATTCAGAATGATATAAGCCTAGGATAGAGTTTGAGAAATAGCAAGATTTTAGGGGATGAGAAGAGATATAGGCCAGAAATGAGAGAGAGAGAAAGAGAGAGAGAGAGAAAGAGAGAGAGAGAGAGAGAGAGAGAGAGAGAGAGAGAGAGAGAGAGAGAGAGAGAGAAGGAAAGTCCCAAACTCTAGGGTCACAAGAGGCCAAATGTCAGTAAACATAAAGTGCAAGTGTTGACAGAAATAAATAGCCACTTCCCTGTTAACTCAGCCTCACATGGAGCATGGCTTGTCTGAACACTTGGAACAATTCTTAGCCACTCTGCTCAGTTTTCATTCATGAGAGCAAATAGACCAGAGGCACTCCATTCAGCAAAGTTCTATTTGCACAGTTGGTCACAATAATTTGTGACAATTTTTCGGCCTTTATTCCTGGGATTTCAATATTTTAGCTTAACGATATGCAGAGCAGAAGTTGAATAACAGAACTGCAAGTCTTCAAAACTAGCAAATAATCCCCTGCTGGCATGACAACCACTAGTTTTTCTAAATAGTACAGAAGGCCTATAAAAACAGTTCCTCAAAGGAGGCTGTATGGGATCTAGCGAGTCTCAGCTGCCCTGCATTTTCACTTCCACAGCATCTGTTCTGTAAGCATTATAGTCATTGGCAATTCTCTGGTTCAGTTCACACCTTAGACTAGTAAATTTGAAGAAACTAGTTGACTTCTGTCCTTCATTCTGTATTCTCTCTCTCTCTCTCTCTCTCTCTCTTGGTTTTTCGGGCCACACCAGTTTGATGCTCAGGGGTTACTCTTGGCTAAGTGCTCAGAAATTGCCCCTGGCTTGGGGAACCAAATGAGACAATGGGGGATCAAACCGAGGTCCTTCCTTGGCTAGCACTTGCAAGGCAGACACCTTACCTCTAGCGCCACCTTGCCGGCCCCCATTCTGTATTCTCTTTGCATTAAATGCACCACATTTTTTTTCACTAGTAACTATTGCAAATATTTCCTTGATCATTTTTGAAATTGTATGTGTTTAAATAAAATGCATCACAAAGTTGACCATTTGTTTACAGATAAGTAAAAGCTGTTATTAAAAAATGGAAAAAATGGGGCCGGAGAGATAGCACGGAGGTAATGCTTTTGCCTTGCATGCAGAAGGTCAGTGGTTCGAATCCCAGCATCCTATCTGGTCCCCCAAGCCTGCCAGGAACAATTTCTGAGCGCAGAGCCAGGAGTAACCCCTGAGCGCTGCCTGATCTGATCAAAAACAAACAAAAAAATGGAGAAAATAAAATAGCAAAAAAGAGAAAAATAGATGAAAGAGAGAAAGAAAGAGATCGAGAAAGAAAGAAAGAAAAAAAGAAAGAAAGAAGAAAGAAAAGAAAAGAAAGAAAAAGTACAGTAGCAAGTTCACTTGTGAAAATTACCAAGAAGTCATTAATAAAATGGCAGAAGATTTAGTAAGCTCTTGTTATATGTCCAATCTGTGAAATTGTTAAATCAGAGTGTTCCTTTAGGATTGACATCATCAAAGAATGAAGTTATCCAGAAATTCAAAGCTATAATACTATGAATTTTAGGGGCATATACTCAGCTACAGGGCTTCCTAAAAGGCCTGGTTCAAAAATGGTGACTGCATTTGTGAGTGTGATTATAGCTGCCAGACTTTTTCAGAAGATGGAAGATATGAGGGAGGGTACCCTCACTTGCTACCAAAAAAAACCCTGGTGATATCAGCCCAACAACAAAATTGAAATGTGGTCAAATTGATGTCCCTGCAGGGAATCATAGAGGGTAAGTGATGAGACAGCCATTGGGGAAGCTGTGATTCTGGGTGATGGAGACAGCAAGCTTAGCTTTGACAGGTGGCGGCTTGACCCACTCACTCCTCCTGAGATGGCCAGTTTTGTGCTGCATGGGCTGATGCATCCATAAGCTTTTATAGCTTAGATCTTGTTCACATCTTGTTCGAGAAATGAGTGAGTCTATGAAGCTGCCCCGGTTCGAGCATGGAGACTGCATTTGTTCCCTGGCCATTTTATATGATGGGTCTTTTGTATTTTTCCTAGACTTTTTTGTTTTGTTTTTGGTTTTTTTGGGCCACACCTGGTGACACTCAGGAGTTACTCCTGGCTATGTGCTCAGACATCACTCCTAACTTGGGGAACCATATGGGATGCCAAGGATTGAACTGTGGTCCATCCTAGATTAGCGCTGGCAAGGCAGATGCCTTACCGCTCTGTGCCACCGCTCAGTTCCCTATTTTTCCTAGACTTTTTTTAAATCATATTTTTGCTCATTCACTTGGTTCTGGATAATATTTGGTTTGAGAATTATTTCATTCTTGATTTTATTTCTCCCCTGAGACATTGCTGCCATTAGAAGACTATTGAAAGCACTGGTTTCTTTAATTCATTTCTCTGGAATTATCCTGACTCAGAGATTTATTAACCTTATAATAATTACCAGTATTTGTAAAATATGGGCAGTAATAATATATGCAATCATGATTATAGTATGTTTAAAGTTGTAAGGCAGGAGATAATCATATTAAGTATTAGTTCTATTCTTTTAAAGATACATTAATGGGGTCTGAACGATAGTAAGTACAGTGGGTAATTAATTTGCCTTGCATGCAGCCAACCCAGGTTCAATCTCCAGCATGCCAATTGGTCTCCTAAGCTTACTAAGTGTGAGCTCTGAGAACAGAGCCAGGAGTAAGCCCTGAACACTTCCAGACACTGCCCCATCCCAAAAAAGAAAATCCTTCAATGGAGCCAGAAAAATAGTACAAGGATAAGGTTGTCTGCTTTGCATGTAATCAATCTCAGTTGGCTCCCAGCATCATATATGGTCCTGTGGTCCTCATAGCACTACGAGACTAGGAGTAATCTTTCTTTTTCTTTTATTTTTTTATATATTTTTATTTAAGTAACATGATTATAGTTGGGTTATAGTCACAAACAGAACACCTCCTTCATCAGTGTAACGTTCCCCACTCCTGATGCCCCCCTCTCCACTTCCATCACCTGCCTGTATTCGAGACAGGCATTCTGCTACAGTTTTTGTTTTTAAGTTCAGTAAATTGTTTTTTTTTTTTTTCTTAAAGGATAAGGGTTAAAAAAGAATAATAAAGGTGTGACAGTGGCAATTACCGTTGTTTGCATAGGCCCAGAAAGATATAGGGAAAATGAAAAAAAAAAAAAGCCTTGGCCTGATTACAAGAAGGCCTCACCCCCAAAGTTTATTGGCATAAGACCGACTCTGGGCTCCAGGCATACCAGTCTGCCCAATCCGAGTCATTCTCCATGGTCCCGGTGAAACTTTGTACACTTTAGCTGTTGTTGATATCAGGTTCCAATATTTAAAGATTCTGGATTCTATGCATCTCTTTCATTGAAGTCAGGCTGATGTGGAGCATTCTCGAGACTAAGAGTAATCTCTAAGCACAGAGCCAAGTGTCATCACTAACCATAGCCAGGTGTGACCAAAGACTCCATTAATGATTGAAGGTGTAATGATAGGAGATATAAAAAATAGGCTAGTGTCATGTCTGGAATAGGCATAATACAACGAATTTCCTTATTTCAAACATTTATGTTAAAATGGAATGAATCAAGAAATCAATTCTATTATATAAAAATGATGTGCCAGTTATTAAGTGGTCTCTTTTAATCTCTGAACTGCCCTTTATTTCTCAATGAGAGTTGGCTTCTATGAATATTTTTTTTCACATAACATGGTGTTGAACTATTTTAACAGTTCTATTTGTTTCTTTCAGGCTAAAGAATGAGGTGAATTTTCTGCTTAATTATGCTTTCTTTTCTGTAACCCTTGTGCTTTCCCCTCACGAGGGAGCAGTAACCTCAAGTAGGATCCTGTGATACCCACATTTAGCTTCTGTGGAGTTCCACTGTCATTCCAGTTGCCATCATAGATACCAACAGTGTTTCCAGACAAGTTCTCTAAAGATTTTATGGCATTGAGTGAATGTTTCTTGCCTGCCAGTCCCAAGAAGTAACACCTTAATAATTTTCTGTCATTTGGGGGGAATTCTGAATCGACCTTATCCAGTACAATTTTGATCTTGGCCTTGGGGGTGTGAATTTTCTGAATGTGTTGTTTCATAAGTTGCCTTTCTTCAACCCTACATAAACTCTACTTCATCTCCTTTATCTGTTCATCCTGTAATATTCTGATTTGACCGCTTAATAGCTAGACCCTGTTATTAGTTAATAATTCTTTCCTGAGTTGCCCCTGTTCCAAGTTCTTAGTGGTTTCTATCTCCTAACTGGATCTTGAATGGCACAGAGAACATGAAAGGAGAATCTTTCCTCCATCCTTCAATTCATAGGTGAGGATATTGGACCAGGACATCAGAAGAAGAACCAAAAAAGAAAAGTTCTTGTCCTGTCATTACTGAGCAGTAGAATCAGCCATGTAGGTCACATCATCAGTGGCTAATTTAAGAAGTAACTACACTGTAGAGCCCTGAATAAGAGACATGTTGTGTAGAGGTTAATAAAGGGAGGCTCTGGGAGAACTGTTATATTGAGGACATTCAAAAAAAGACAAAGCATGAAAACCCAGGGATTATGGGTCTGGGATGATGATGACAAGGAAGGAAGTTATCCCCTAGAATAAAAAAGGAACAGATAGTAAAGGTCAAGGCCTCTCAGCATACACAGAATGTGTCATCTACTTCACAATGGAACTGGTTAATACAATAGCTTGCCTTCAGCCCATACTTCAGTCAGGGGACTTAGAGACTATTTCTTTCTTTCTTTATTTTATTTTATTTTATTTTATTTTATTTTATTTTATTTTATTTTATTTTTTTGTTTGTTTTTTGGGTCACACCTGGCAGCGCTCAGGCGTTACTCCTGACTCTATGCTCAGAAATTGCTCCTGGCAGGCTCGGGGAACCATATGGGATGCTGGGATTCAAACCACCATCCTTCTAAATGCAAGGCAAATGCCTTACCTCCATGCTATCTCTCCGGCCCCCAGAGACAATTTCTGATGGGCAATTGATCTCTAGTTTCTGGGCCTTGAGTATCCTTGATCAGAAGTTGTATCTGTGCATCTCAGTGCCCACAAACTGGCTTTCCAAAATACTAGGTTGACCAGATATTCACCTGAGTCCCAAACTAATTGGTTGTGGTGTCAGCATAGAGATAGCTCTCTGTTGTAGAAGAGTGATGACAGGATAGAAGGCCCCTTGAACTCTGCCTCCATCTCCCACACATACTGTTGAGATTCCCACAATTCACAAAGCAGTAGTTTGGATTTTATAATTAACACTTGATCTTTTACAAGCATGGTTGTAGCACAGAAGGTGTCAATCAATAGAGTCTCTTTGAAGCACTGAGCCCCAGAGTCACTTTTAATTTAGAACCTTTTGATTGGGGCTGGAGCAATAGCACAGTGGTAGGTCATTTGCCTTGCATGCAGCCATCTAGGACAGACCTGGGTTCGATCCCCTGAGTCCTATATGGTCCCCCAAGCCAGGAGTGATTTCTGAGCGCATAGTCAGGAGTAATCCCTGAGCATCACTGGGTGTGGTCCCAAAACCAAAAAGAAAAAAAAAAGAACATTTTGATAGCTTGAGAAGAAAGGCCAGTCTAGCATTGTGGTTAGAGTAAGGAGGTAGTTAAGTTCAGACAAACTTATTTTAGCCAAGTCCTAATCCTGTTTCAAAGTTATAGGCCAGGCTTTCCTCATCATCATCAGACTATTACTCCTTTTTGAACTCAAGAACATTTAGTGTCTATTCTAGTTCCCCTGTAATGAATTCCATAACCTTCAGAGTTGCAGTATTAACTTGTTACCTTTTTTCTGAAGATTTGCTCTCAGAGCCTTAATTTACTGATTTTATAAATCACTATTTGAGCTTTGCTATGTCTCTAGGAACTTGACTATGAGAGCTCAAGGATGGGAAACAAATCTCACATTTTATATCTACCATAGTCTAGTTCAGGATTATACACATGTGATTAATTAATGTTACTGAACTGACCATTAGCATTGTGGATATACAAGATGTTCAAACAAAAAACAAGTCTTTATCCTCAGGATTCTTGGTAGATGAGTGATCTGGCTCAGCCTGAGGAGTTAAATGATTGACAGTAAAAGCAACAATCATTGGACTGTGATTCATCACAAATTCATGCAAAAGGCCAGTAGTTATCAGTCACTGCATCATGGATTACTTGTAATCTTTGGGTTGTAAAACACATTATAAACCCTGTACCTGAAAGATGACTAAGTCACATTAGAGAGAGTGCACATACTTATTTTTCAAATGTATAGTGTTATTGGCAAAATACAGATCCACCTAAATACTGTTATTATGAGCTACTAAAATATAAACTAAAAGAACAATTACTACTATATGGGGTCTAAAAACATTTGATGAGCCTAAAAATAAGGAACGGTCATATTTAAATAGGGTTGTCCAAACTACTGGCAAATCAAGTTTTAGAAAGAATGTAAATACTTTCACTTAGATGAGTCAATGTAATTTTTTTCTTAAAAAAATGGGATTTGAACTTAATTTTGAGTAATGATTAGCTTTATTTTTTTATTAAATAATTTCGTTATTTAAACAACATGATTACAAACATAATTGTAGTTGGGTTTCAGTCATAACAAGAACACCCCCCCATTCACCCCTGCAACCTTCCCATCACCAATGCCCCCATCACTTCCCTTCCCCACCCCCCGCCTGTATTCGAGACAGGCTTTCTACATCCCTCACTCACTGACATTGTTATGATGGTTCTCAGCGTGGTTATTTCTCTAACTGCACTCACCACTCTTTGTGGTGAGCTTCATATCTTGAGCCTGTCCTTCCAGCACTCAAAATGGTAATCTTGAATAATTAAGTGTTATCATGTTATCTGAAATACAGTCCCCTTCAGGTATCCCAAATTTAAAAAAAAAGGGGGGTACAGAACCAGAGAGATAGTAGAGGCAGGACAAGTGCCTTGCAAGAAGCCAACACAAGTTCAATACCTGACACCCCATATAATCTCCCAAGTCTTGCCTGAAGTGATCCCTGAATATGGAGTCAGGAGTAAGCCCCAAGCACTGTTCCATGTGGCCCCCTGAAAACAAAATAAAAGGAGAAACCTACAGGCTTTGCACCTACATCATACAATTCTTTCCTCAACTAGAAATGATATATCCAGAGCAGAAGATATGCAGATGAATTGGAGCATAGGTGAGTGAAGATCTCAGGTGAACAAATTTCCTTGAAGAACATTAAAAAAATCAGCAACCATGAAAATTCATACATATTAGTATGGTGTACCAATCAATCATATAACAGAAACTTGTTTTTATCAGAATTTAAAAAATATCTTCCAAGCACTCTAGTGAACTGTGCAACTTCAGTCACACCCTCAGAACCTAGTGAGAGAAGCATGTATAAAATTACACGTGTGTATAAAAAAGCATGAGTGCAAGGGTTGTTTAAAGTACAATGGCCTTTACTTGTGATTGAGTGCAGATGGATTCATGGGGATTTAGTCCAAGATTTTTCACAAACTAGTCATGAATCACTTCTTGGCAAGCCACTTAGTAAGTTAAGTACTGCTAGTAAGAGGTTGGAAAAAAGTTTCCTCCTGGCAGGTTCTGACCTTTGGGCTGGTAGCCTTGTCGAATTGAGCTCTGTCCCCAGAAAGCTGGCTGGTGCAGTTGGTTTAACTCTGTGTATCCAGAGGAGTGGATGAGGGACATGCCTGGAAGGTGAGCAAAAGAAAAGCAACTTATTTGTTCTAAAAAATTCCTGATGGTTCTTACTCCTATAAACCTTTTGTACAACTTGTTCTCTCTGTTAAGAACTGACACCTCCCTCTCTCCCTTTCTGACTGTCTTTAAGCTAAACTGTGCCATTTCTTTCTTGGAATTTGGCTTCACTGACATCAAAATGCTGTCCATTCATTTCCCTGTGAGGCTGGAAGGATATCATAAAAGATGATGTGTGTTTTGGAATATAACTATAGGATTTCTTTTTGTTATAATTCTGCTTCCAAAATTTACCGTAAGGAAGTTATTCTAAATAGCTCTTAATGATTTAAACATGAATATGTTATTCATCAAATGGTGTAATTTATAACTGCAACAACAAACTTCAAGTAACCTAAACGTTTAGAGCAGAGGAATGGTGGAGTTAGTAGATTTAAACAATGAACCATAATGTTAAAAAAAAAAAGACCACAATATTAAAATTTTAAAATAAAGTCTTGAAGGTTGCTTATTTTGCAAAAATGGTACAAAAGTGAGATTTTAAATATTATGTGTATAGTATGATTTGAACTGTAAGCCAAAATGAATAGATAAATTGTTGAAAAGAAATACAGCGGGCCCGGAGAAATAGAACAGCGGTGTTTGCCTTGCAAGCAGCCGATCCAGGACCAAAGGTGTTTGGTTCGAATCCCGGTGTCCCATATGGTCCCCCATGCCTGCCAGGAGCTATTTCTGAGCAGACAGCCAGGAGTAATCCCTGAGCAGTGCCGGGTGTGGCCCAAAAACCAAAAAAAAGAAAAAAAGAAAAAAAAAAAAGAAAAGAAAAGAAATACAGCTAGAGATGGAAGATAGCTTTGTGCACATGCCCCTGCTTTGCAAATGTGAGGTGGATAATTAGATCCCCAATACTATCCTCAGGTGCCAACATGGTCCCAGAACTACAAACAGGTGTGTATTCTCCCAAGCACTGCAGTCAGAGTTGTGTGAACAGTGTGCAGCCTCCCACAAACACCACAACTTAAAATGTGTGAGCACCAAGAAAAGATGTATAACTCCTGTTGAGCACCACAACTGAGCATGCATATAACATCCCTCACACCCTACAACCCCACGCATAAACATGTCCTAGTCAATGTGCAACAACAGCAAAGGATGGAAAGGAATCAAAGAAATATATCAAAATGTTAACAGTAGTATTTCTAAATTCTTTTTTGCTCATAAAAGAACTAGTCTATTTTAAAGTCTCTTATTATATTCAAAATACAATTATAATTCAAACCAAAACAAGCCTGGATCAATATTAACAATGAACCCCCATAGTGAAGGAAATGCAGATGCTACTGGTTTTCTTTTCTACATTTTTTTTCTCTTTTCTAAGCCGTCTAGAATTTGTGAAATCAGAGAAAACATTCCAGAAGCCCAAATGCCAAGATTTTAGCAGAATTTTTCTGGCTAGACTCCCCTTTTTGTCTCCCATCATGTCTGTTGGGATGTGGTACATGGTATTGTTAGCCCTCAGGGACCCGCAAAGTGACCTAGGTGGAAGATATACTGCTGGGAATTCCACTAAATTTAGTCTACAGGTGGCAGGAAGGATATGGGGGAAGGAGAAGGTCCCAAGAGAATGGCTGCCTAGGAAGTCCCACTGCCTTCTGTCTGGTTGTGGAGCTGTTGTGTGGAAGCACCACTTCCACAGGATGCAGCATCCCTGCTGTGCTGTTGTCTTGAGACTCACACCTGGAAATCAGCCTCAGCACCACCAGAGGAATCTGTGTAGGTCAGGAGTGGGCTTGGTAGGGGAGCCCACAAAGTATTCTGGATTGTGACCTGCCTCTTCCATCCACTACTCCAAATATGGGAAGAGTCTAGCTCACTGGGGGTGGGGTGGGGTGGGGTGTTTTAATAAGACTTCACAGATGGAACCAGCCATAAAACAGTCCCAGAAGCTTCTGGATACTCTTAGTTCTTCTCATATCTCTGGCATCCTAGTGAAGAGGAGTGCTCAACTGTTGGAGCCATATTTGTCTTCTAGCTCTTCCACTAAATTACTGGGGGGCATGGGACAAATGATTTGAGATGTGCCTTAATTTCTCCATTTCAAATCACCTGTTGGGCCAAATATATAGGTGATAGGTGGGAATAGTGACAAATGACAAATGACAAATAGTCCAGCAGGTAAGAGAAGATTGGCCACAACAGACTTATGCTCAAAGAAGATTTGCAGGGACTCTCATCTTTGGGATGACTTGTAGGGGCACACCTAGTATATCTCAACTTCCAACACACATATACATATGCACACATTCAAAGAATTTTTTTTAATGATTATCAGGCTTTTTTTCTCATTTTCCTTTTGAGTATAAGGCACAACAATTCCTTCCTAGGTATTATCACACAGCCAACTTTATTCACATCCAGTACCACAGGAGTTAGACTAAAAGAGGTGATAAGTGGCCTGAAGTAGACATGAAAGGCCCGCTTGAACCTTGCCCTTCCCAAGTTCATTGTTTTACCAATGGAGAATGAAGTGATTATGACTCAAAGTGCTGAGTATAAAGGAGAACATAAAGCCTGTATTCCTAGGAGCCTTAGTTTGGGGTGGAGTGTCTGAGAAAATAGAGATACAGCCTCACCTTTGAGCCAGGCCAGAAGCACCTTGCTTCCCAGACAGCCCGTGAATGAGAAGTGAAGGAAGAGAAAGGGGGTATCCAGCTTTGGAGGGACAGGTGAGACTCCCCTGGGTCTGAGAAAGATCAGGTTACCTAATCCCAAAGAGAGTCAAGATGTGAAGAAAGGGAGGAGGGTCCCTAAGTGTGTGGGCTTGGGGAAAGAGGGATTTGCAGGTGGAAGTGAGTTTGAAACTCAGTGGCAGGACAGAGATTCATCCCTGAGGTGAACAGAGAAGCAGTAAAATAAATATGCAGAGTAGATGGAGTACTAGGACAGTGGGTAGGGCATCAGCCTTACATGTGGCCAACCCATATGATACCCCAAGCCAACCAAGAGTAGAGCCAAAGAAAGCCCCCTGAGCACAACCATATGTAAACCCAAAACAAAAACAAAACAAAAATATTAAGAATTGCGAGGCTGGTAGACAGTACAGTAGAACCCTCGTTCAATTCCCAGCACCACAAAGTCCCCCAACACCATTAAGTGTGACTGTGGAGGCCACCAGCACCACTGGGGTGGCCCAGGCACTGCTGGGTGCATTGTGATTATCAAATAGCTAAGTTGACAAAGAATCACAGATGGAGCGCCCAGTGTGCACTGTTTGGGAGCACACACATCCCAAAGATACACTGTAGGTGCACAGAGCAAAAAGAAGCCTCCAGGAGTAAGCTCAGGGATCCAGGAGTTCTCAAGAAGGCCTCCAGAGTGGCTGGGGCAGGGGGGCAGAGGGCCATTTCACAGGCATGAGGCTGGGGTTCCATCCTGATCCCATGCAGAATTTGAGCTTCTTGCATTGCCACTGGGATCTCTTAGTGTCTGTGTGACCCCACCACCACCCCAGTCATTACCACAGCAACAGCAAAGGGAAGGAAGTCGGAGGGGGATTGTCTCAGGGAGAGCTTTGTTGTCACAGGTGCAGGGCTAGCCACGCCAGAGCTAGTGTCCAGGCCTAGTAGTGGGGATGGGAACCACATCATTTCCATCCCTAGCTGGTGGGTCAGTAACAGAGCTGTGTCCTTCCTTCTCCCTCCTCATCTTGCTTCGTCTCACACAGTCCCATCTCACTGCTAACTATGATGTTACTATATTCTCTTTCAAAATAATGTGGAAAAGCCTTCCACCCCCATTTCCCACCACTTCCACCCCATGGCCCTGCCTCTGGTCACACACATTGTGGAATCTCGGCTTGTCTCAGACAAGGGTAATCAGCCTACAGGGTTCAGGAGGCCCCAGGGACATTCAAGATAAAAAGAAACCATAACATGAATGCAGGCATTCCCAGGGCACTGACAAGTGAATGTTGTGGCTCGCACAATCTTCCCTAGGGTGCTGAGAGAGATGGGAGAGTTTCTCTGGGGTAGATCTGAGGGGAAAAAATAAACATAAAAGAAAAGTAAGCACAGTAGACAGAAGAGGAGGGGCAGAGGAGGCTTCCCAAAGTTAGGCAATGTTAGCACCCTGTGAGATGAGCACTGTTTCACCAATCTCCAGGTGCTCTGTAGAGTGACCACTGTCATGGCTGCCTGTCACCCATTGGAGTAGACTTGGGAACTGGCCAGAGTTGCCCCAGAGATTAGTTCTCATTGGGAAGTCATAGAGCCAATGGATTCTTGGGCTTTGTGGATGGATGTGAGGATGTGTGTGTGTGTGTGTGTGTGTGTGTGTGTGTGTGTGTGTGTGTGTGTAGGGGTGGTGGGGGGTGAAGTTTCCTCACCAGCAACAACTGTTCCAGCAGTTGGGGATTTGAAAACTTCCTCAGAGGCTGGGAAGCTAATTTAAGTCATGTGTTGGACCTTAGTTAAAATGAGTTTTAGTTGGATTCTCCATGTGGGCGCTATGGTGAAACAGAAATTCCTTTATAGTGATGTCTGAGAAAGGAGTGGAAACAAGGCCAGAAGGCAGGAGAGGGATAATAGCAGGAGCAAGAGGAGAGGCTGTGGGTGGTTAGGACATTTGTGCGGAACTTTCAAGCTCCATGTGGAGACATAGGTCCATCAGGAGAACGTCAGAAAATGCAGCTTCTTCAGTGTTGGCTTGGGGAGTCACCTGTACTGTACTGTACTGTACTGTACTGTACTGTACTGTAGGAAGCCGCTTCTCCTCACCAGCATGAGAGAATCATAGTCAATCATAGGCAAGTAATCATAGTCAAGCTTTCCCTGTCCCCAATTCCCTCTTTTCCAAAGAAGTTTTATTCATTGCATCCCCCTTCCCCCTAATGCCAGGGATTGAACCCAGTTCTCATGTCTGCAAGGCTTGTGCTTTGCTATGTAGCTACATTCCTGGCCTCTCTTGCATTTCATTTTATTAGTACAAAGTTCCAGCACTCACCACAGATAAATAACTTTTTAAATGGACAAGTAAAAAGAAGAGTGAAATACCTGTGATCTTGCCTACTTTAAATTATCACTAATGATATCAAGCTATCTAAATAGAATAAGCCTCTCCAGGAACATAAATATTTGTACTACTATACAAATGATAGTATACTATCAAAAATAAAAATGTACCTTTTCAAACAAAAAAGGAGTTTATTTTGCATGTACGATTTAAATCCCCCCCCACTGCTTAGCATTTTTTGTTACTATGAATACGTGTATCAACATTCTTGTACTGTATTGCATTATATGGTTTTATTGTATTTGCTGACAGGAAAGTTAGAGTGAATGCTCAAGTTTTCTGGCTCTGTACCCGAAAGGGATCCTTGGTAGTGGTTAAAGAATTATATGTAGTGCCAGGCATCAAATCAAAATTGGCTGCACACAAGGCAATGTACTGTATCTTTAGCTTCTGAGTTGTCATATTTTTAGAAAGTGGTGTGACATACAACACCTCCAATGTCTCCATGTGCCCAGTTTTAGGGTGTAAACCAGGCCTATTTGGCAGCACCAGATTCTACCTTCTCCCCAAGCTCATCTTTCTTAGAGGGGTTTCTGGGATTTCTGATCACTGCCCTGTCACAGAAAAGCTCACAGGAAAGCTGAGACAAAAGCCAATATCCTATGCTCAGCAAGTCTATCAGGAAGTGTGAGAAGTAGGGAACCCACAGTCCCCCATGTGTTGTAGTCCTGAATGGCCTAACTTCTCTCTGGGTGTGGAGGGGGTCAGAGTCCCCTCCAAGAGTCTGGGGGTTCCCAGTCTGAACACAGAAATGTAGGCTGACAGGTATATGGAAGCTAGATAATCCATGTTCGTGAAGGCTGCCACATTAGGTCCTTAGAAACAAGAGACTCCATGACCTACAAACCATAGCTTGTTATTCTAGGAGAGGTGGATGAGGGAGGGGACTGCTTCAGGCATAAAAGTGTGCCATGAGATGCTGCCATGGCATTAGCATTTTGTCTGTTCCTGGAAACACACCTGAAAAAAAAATTGAAAAACCCTAGGAATTTTGAAGAAATCTTGGGGACCATGTCTTCAGATGGATGGAACGAAAGAGTAAAGAACAGCAAAGTCACTGATTTAGAAAGGGATTGGAGAGTACAGCTGAGTCATTGCCCATAGCTAAGAGTTAGAGAAACAAGACCAGCATAGGGAAGCAATTTCCTCCATGTTACTCAACTCATTTCTGACAGAGCAGCAGCCCCTCTTCTCACTCTGAGGCCAACACTCTTCTATCTGCAATGCTCCCCTTTCTTCTAAAGACACACTTGCAGTTTCATAAATCAGCTGCTGACTTCAGCACCCCATCTCTCTGGCACTCACCCAGCTACCTCTCTCCTCAGGGAAGAATATTCATGTATATGTCCAAACACTGGCTGATTCCATTGAAATTGTACTGCTGAAGGACCTTGGGGATTATCTCTCTGAGTGATAATCAGTCAACCAGACTGGACAGTTCGATGCTTCAGGCCCAGCAGTGCAGGGATCCATAAAGACCAGGGTCATACCCGAGAATTGTGTGTGTGTCATGGTGCCCAGGATAGAACTTGAGCTTTAGGTTAATGTAAGGCATGTGTACCCGATCCATGAGTCATTTCTATGATTCTTATTTTTATTCTTCACATGGACCCCACTCAGAAGTGCGTGGGGGTGGTCCTTCAAAGCTGCTCTGGATCATGTTCTGCCCCACAGTGTAGGCTAAAAGATTCAGTGCTTGGCTCTAATGGGGTTTGAGAACTATACTGGGAAGAGCTTGGGAAAGGTGCCATGCAGTGCTAGGGAGGTAGGGATCACACACAGGGCTTGCTCAGCTTATGTTTCCCTCTAAAACTGGTATCTCCAGCCAGAGTTTAATTTGAAATCTTCTGTGCAACATTTTTCTATGAGGTGGTAGAGTGAAATTGCAGTGGAATTGGCTATGGGCCTGATTTTCTGGTTGCAGCATTTTATGAAATGGGTATTGAAACGTCAAAGGGGATCTATTATCTTGGCCTGGCAATGGAAGATTGAGAAATAAGCACCTGGGATGTGTTTGCTGTTTGCCACTCACTCTTTCCTCAGGACTGCAAAGGAAAGGCAGTTTAAAGAATGAGAAGAGCTTCCAGCATGGCACAGATCTGTGATTAGAGAGAATGAATGACCAGACAAATGGCTCTGTTCACGGCACTGGGATGCATTGGACAAGCTGTGGTCTGGAATCAGGAGGTCAGCTACTTTCAGCTGGTCTGGCCAGAGATAGTACAAGGGCTAAGGTGCTTGCCTTGCATACAACAAATGTGACTCAATCCCTTGCATTCCAGAGGGTTCCCTGAGCTCTTCCAGCAGTAATCTCTGAGTTCAGATCCAGTAGTAAATCCTGAACACAGCCAGTGGGGGTGGGGTAGGATGAGGTGGGAAAATACCCCAAACTAGAAGAAGAAAAAAAAGCACATTTTCTCGTCTTTCAATTTGTTGCTCACTGAGAAAAATCATTTTGTCTATATAAACCTTGGTTTCCCTCTGTCACATGCCAACCTCATTTCAAAATAGATTGAAGGCTAATCTGATTTGGAGAATAGATATGAGTATAGAGGCACAAGTGTGATTTAAATGGGCAGCATGGTTGTTTGTTTCCATAAAGTGGAGTTTAGCCTCTGCCATCACTGCTGGAGAAGCTGTTTGAACCAAAGCTATTTGGCCTTTGAACTTTCTCCTAGACTAGATCAGTGGTGGGTGGCTGGAATGTGAAGAGGGAAGAAATAGCTGAGTTAGCAAGCATGTATCTCAATGTCAGAGATAGCCTGATTTTTACTAGGGGGAAAATAATTTCAAGTAGATCTTTGAGGTCATGAGTAATATACATGTGGATTGTTTAGAATATTTCAGAGTTTGAAGAAAAAGCTTTAAGGAACACTTATTCTTTTTTTTCCCCATATAAATTGATCGATTTTTATTTTTTATTTATTTAAACATCTTGATTACACATATGATTGTGATTAGGTTTCAGTCATGTAAAGAACACCCCCTTCACCAGTGCAACATTCAACATTCCCACCACCAATGTCCCAAATCTCCCCCTATCCCACCCCACCCCCATCTGTACTCCAGACAGGCTTTCCAGTTCCCTCATTCATTCACATGATTATGGTAGTTCTCTGTGTAGTTATTTCTATAACTGCACTTACCACTCTTTGTGGTGAGCTTCATGAAGTGAGCTGGAAGTTCTAGACCTCCTCTCATTGTCTCTGAGGATTGTTGCAAAAATGACTTTTATTTTTCTTATAACCCATAGATGAGTGAGACTATTCTGTGTGTGTCTCTCTCTCCCTCTGACTTATTTCACTCAGCATGATAGATGCCATGTACATCCATGTATAGGAAAATTTCATGACTTCATCTCCATTGTGTATATGTACCACAGTTTCTTTAGCCATTCGTCTGTTGAAGGGCATCTTGGTTGTTTCCAGAGCCTGGCTATTGTGAGTAGTGCTGCAATAAATATAGGTATGAGGAAGGGGTTTTTGTATTGTATTCTTGTGTTCTTAGGGTATATCCCTAGGAGTGGAATAACTGGGTCGAATGGGAGCTCAATTTCCAGGTTTTGGAGGAATCTCCATATCGCTTTCCATAGAGGTTGGACTAGACGGCATTCTCACCAGCAGTGGAAGGAACACTTATTCTAGTGATCGAGGCTATACAAATTTATATGAAATGGGGAAAATAAATTATCTAAGTAATTCCTATTCACATACTCATTCACACACATTAATGCCTGTGCACACACATATAAGAATTAATCTAACCATAGGGATTCAGAGAGTGACTTTAGTGCATTCATTATGGCCAACTCTCTTCATAATATGCTAATAATTTTCCAGTCTTCAAACTTTTGCCCAATTCTTTTACCATTTTAGCTTCCGTGTCATGTGAAAAATCTGTTTTAAAGCTGATTAATGAAATCCTCCTAGTCTGGAGTGTCTTGTACAGTAAAGCCCCACCTTAAAAGATGCCTCTCTTGGTGCCGGAGAGATAACATGGAGGTAAGGCTTTGCCTTGCATGCAGAAGGACGGTGGTTCAAATACCGGCATCCCATATCGTTCTCCGAGCCTGCCAGGAGCGATTTCTGAGCATAATGCCAGGAGTAACCCCTGAGCGCTGCCGGGTATGACCCAAAAACAAACAAACAAAAAAAGATGCCTCTCTGAATCCATGCTCCTGTCACCAATTCTGAGTTTAGTCACATGATTTGCTTTGGCCATTAGGACCTTAACAAAGTTCACACAATTAGGCCTTGAAAAGCTAGTTGGAGCAAGCACACCATATGCCAGCTTGCTACAGAACTGTGGCCTACTTTGCAGTCAGTTATAGCCACCAGTCATATAAGTGATATATATATACATATATACATATATATGTATATATCCAATAAGAAGGATTTGCAACCAGAAAACCTCAAAAGAATTACCAAGTTTAACCCAATCTGCTGACTCAGAGAATCATGAGACAATATAATTGTGATACTGGATTTTAAGTAGGCATGCTATACAGAAATTAATCATTAAGATGCTGTTTATTGGGGCGGAGAGATAGCATAGAGGTAAGGTCTTTGCTTTGCATGCAGATCCCAGCATCCCATATGGTGGTTCGAATCTCAGCATCCCATATGGTCCCCCTAGCCTGCCAAGAGCGATTTCTGAGTGTAGAGCCAGGAGTAACCCCCAGAGTGCTGCCAGGTGAGACCCAAATACCAAAAAAAAAATGCTGTTTATTTTAATTTAATTGTAAAGATTTTTGAATTTTTTTTCTTTAGGACAGAATAATAATTGTGACATCAAGACAGCTTGTTTATTACCTTTAATTGGTAGTTTCTTCCTAAAAGGCTATATGAAGAACTTGAAGACCAATTTAATGGATTAGAAAGCCATGAGTGATCAGTATTCATTAGTATTGTGTGTAAAGGACATAAGCAGTAATAGTGGCAATATTCATGCCTTTTATTTGCAATACTCATTCTCTATTATCAGTCAGAGGTCAATAAAAAAAAGCAGTCACCAAATACAAAATGATATATGGGTCAATTGGAATGGAGATTTTCCTGTGAGTTGGGTAACATATTCCAAGCTCAGTAATGAAAGGTGAACTTCCTAAGTAATCTCAACCAGATTTGACTTATGTCACAGAGAATGAAGATCTGTGACAGAGAGACCCACTGTGAAGAACACTTGTGAGTTCCCCAGATTTACAAGTGGGTTCCCAGAGTTGGTTATAAACTTCAGAGGTCAAAGGTTAGTGATGGTGCATGGAAAGTGGGTTGGGCTTTTGGGGACAGCCAAGAACATGTTCACAAGATACTGATTGCAGACATGGAGGCATTTCAGGAATACAGCAGCTCTTATCTGCTCTGGAAACCAAATAAGTCAACAAAAAGTCCAAATCCCACAAGAAAAATGGGATGTGAAATCAAAAGGTTCAGAGGAGAAATTTTATGATTTAGTAAAGGAAAATTAACCATCTCTGGCTGACAACAGCACCTCTTTCTAGTTGTGGGAAAGCCCCTGATCATACGTTTGCTCCCTTACTCTACTTCTTCCCTGTATGTAACTGGAAGGATATTGACATTGCGTAAACATGGATTCCTCTTCTAAGGTGTTCATTTCTTCCACAACAAATGTTTCCTTATATGATTGGTACAGTCTATTAGGCCTTTGCTTCTTTTCTGCTCCTAAGCACCAACTGTGAGTCCCACCTTAACTTATTTACTTTACTAGGGTTTCAGACTCTCCATTACCATGTTTAAACATGAGACATCTTATTCCACTGAATATTTCTATATAATGCTCTTATTTTGACTATCCATCTAGTCATCCTTCTGCCTATCTGTTTGACCCATATTTTTGGTAAATACTTGCATGCAGTTGGTGTTGGGGCTACAAAGAGAAATAAGGCATGGGCACAACCTACCAGGAGCTCCAAGAAGAAAGGCAGCCTTCAGTGGAATTTATTGAGGTCTGTTCATTAAGGCTGCATGCAGCCCTGACAACAAGGAGTGGCCTAGGAAGCAGATAAGGAAAGTGTGAGATACTGGTGCCAGCATACACTAAGGTTGATATGGACTTCCCCAATAATTGGGAGAAGGGTAGAGATAAAAAAAAAAGATGAAAGAATATGGGTGGAAGATAAATACTACACAGCTCATAGAAAAAAAGATCAGAATATAATTGAACAAAGATGATTGGGGAAAAGGGCCAGATACTAGAGAGGGAAGTTAAAAAGATAAAATGGCTATGACAGTCTTATGGTTTGGCATGAAGAAGGAAGAAACCAAAATAATAAAAACAAGGGGCTGGAGTGGTAACACACCAGGTAGGGCTCTTGCCTTGGATGCCATTGGCCCAACTTTACCCCTGGCACCCAATATTTTCCCACTAGCTATTTCAAGAGTGATCACTAAATACAGAGCCATGAGTAAACTCAGAGTATCACCAAGTATCGCCCGAAAACAAAACAAAATAATAAAAGTGTTTGACTCTAAAGAATGCATTGTCATTGTCGTTATGAATAGCTGGTGTTTTGGTGTATATTGAGCATTTTTACAAGATCAAATACAATTCTGTTCTTTATAGGCATAAAATTAATCCATCTTTCAAAACAAAACAAAACAAAATAAAACAAAACAAAACAATAAAATGGGGCCGGCGAGGTGGCGCTAGAGGTAAGGTGTCTGCCTTGCAAGCGCTAGCCAAGGAAGGACCTTGGTTCCATCTCCTGGCATCCCATATGGTTCCCCAAGCCAGGGGCAATTTCTGAGCGCTTAACCCCTGAGCATCAAATGGGTGTGACCCGAAAAAAATTAATCCATCTTTACATCCCAGAAAGGTCAGGGCAGTCATTCAACATATTTCCACTTCATTGGAAGTGTAGCAAGAGAAGTAATTTGTTCCAGGTTGAGGCCAACCAAGAGTTAGGGGAGAGGATAGGATCACATTTGGGTCTCTGGTGCAGTATCCAAGTAGACGCTTCCTTTGAATACAGGAAAGAGCAGAAAAACACAAAAAAAGTTATTAAAGGTGTGGTTTGGGAAGCCTGAGCCAAGCCCAGCAGAGCACTCCAGTCTGGAACTGTCTGACCAAGACCACAGAGAACAAAGGTACTGGAAACATCATAGAGACAAGTAGTACCTGCATGTAGTGTGTAGTGGTGACTGCTCAAGATTTTATTGAATAATACAGTGTAGGAACCCAGCTAAGGGCATGGGGAAAGACCCAAGATTGAGGGTATTTGGAGGAAGAGAAATAAGCTGGGGGTGGGGTCTGGAATTGAATGAGTCAAGGTCAGTATATGACCCAAGAAGAGGGGTGTCCATGAGAGAAGGGAAGGAAAATGGCATAATCATATCCCAGTACCACAAACAGAAAAGCATTCCTATACCATACATACATATACACATTAAGACATGTGTGTACACAGCATACAAACTAGGAGAGAAACAAGAAATTTATGTCAGAGATGGACACTTTTTGTTTGTTTGTTTGTATTTGGGTCACACCCAGTAGTGCTCAGGGGTTACTCCTGGCTCTACGCTCAGAAATCACTCCTGGCAGGCATGGGGGATCATATGGGATGCTGGGATTTGAACCATCATCCTTCTGCATGAGAGGCAAATGCCTTATCTCCATGCTATCAGAGATAGACACTTTCAACATAAATGGATATAAATGGCTATAAATATATAAGACCAGTGGAATTAGAGAGAAGAAGAGATGGGAGTCAACACTCAGGTAAATCACAGTCCACCAAAGAGAATGTCTACAAGTTATGTCTGAAGAGCACATCTAAGGGCAATTAGAAAAATGGAAAAGGATCACAGGGACAGGAAGCACAAATTCAGAACTTGGAAATTATGAGACAATCCCTGAAGGTGATATTTGAGTCATTGACCAAAAAGAAGTCAAAAGACTGAAGATCATGAGAAAAGGACCTAGGCAGAAGCATCAAGTAGCCTAGAGTAAAAATATAAAGGACCACAGGGTTTCTGAGAAAAGTATAAGACTGAGCATGACTAGAACTGAAGTAGAGTGAAGGGGATGAGAAGCAGATGGCTCATACGTAGATACTCATTAGTCAGCAAGGTTGCATAGCTACCTTGGGCTGCCTTTGGCAAGTGCTTTGATTTGTGAAAAGGAATTTGCATTTAAGCTTGGCAGAAATGGAGAGGCCACCTGGTTTGCTAAAGAGTCCCCATCTTTGGTTTTCGGGGACTGGAGGATGATCAGAAAGATGTTGCTAGGTCACTTCTCTCCAGCCCCACTGAATTACCCCATGGAAGGAAAATCTCAGGAGAGACGGATAACCTGATTTGCAGACTTGCCCACCATGATTATGGAGTTTGTTTCTTGAAGTTGTGGCTCCCATGAAGCCCATCATTTGGAAAATAAGCCCCAATGAAGTGAGAATAGAAAAGGAGGAGAAAGAACTAGCACTCAAGTTCAATTTCACTTGTGGATAGAAAAGCCGATACATTTGTGGATAAAGAAGGGTGCCAGAAAATAAAGGTTATTTGGGGGGGGGTGTTTTGTTTTGTTTTTTTGTGGGGTGAGTGAGAGAATCAAGAAAAGGAGGAGAACCCAAAACGGCCAAAAAAACAACAAAGCAGAGAAAACAAACAGAAGAGGAAGGACTATGAAAACAGGATGTGGCCAGCCAGCAGTTCCCCATGAGGTCACTGGCAAAGGTCCCAGGGGCTATTACCCACAGGCCTGGGGGTGGAAGGTGGAGAAGGGGAGGCTGGCATGGGCTTTTCCTCATAGCTTTAGTCACTAGACCAAGTTAGGACACAAGGTTAATGCCAGAAACATCTGGAAAATCCGCCCCCCAAGTAATTTCTATACGGGGTACAGAGATGGGTGAGTTCCTGGCTTCCCATAGCCCTGGAGAGGAGCAGGAGGCAGCAATTAAATTCAACTCAAAATCTGGGTCCCTTGTGTGGGTCACTGTGACCAGGCAAAGCTATCAACTGCTTGGGGCCTCTTTCCTCATCTGAGATTTGCTGTGGTTGGCCAGGTCTCAGTACACAAGTGGCCAGGGGGCAGCACCTGAAACTCAGCTGGACACTCTGGGTGTGTTCTGTTTTTCTAATTCCCAGCAAAACATTGTTCTGCCAACCCAAGCACAGCAGCCGGAACCATGGCCACTCAGGGTGTCCTTTCTCATTCATCAGCAGAGCTCCGAGGGCTGATGGGGATGGCCCTGCAGGCTGGATTATGTGTGTAGGTACCATGTGCAGGGTTGGAGAAGCAGACTGAGGCTTTACCTGAGAGAATAGAATCATGGCTATCTTGCTGGCAACTTGGATTTGATCTGAAACAAAGAAAAGTCCAGAGTGACCTGGCCCACTCTCTTGCCTCTCCCCTCATGCTCCTGTCTGTCAGCTAAGCTCCTACCTCCTCACACAGCTACCAGCCTTACCCTCTCTGATGGGGAACAGACAACTCAACTCACAGATACCTTACTGCTAACTAGATAAGCTTGGGTGTAACCTTAATTTCTCTGAGTTTCAGTTTCCTCCCTGGTGAGGTAGAGATCATAGGAGTTACTTCATTGAGTAGGTACTGATGATATGAAAAGCGATGAGGTATGTGAAATAATTAGCTGATGACTAGACAGATGCACAGAATACACTCAGACAATACTGGTTTTGTTGCAATGATGAAGAAAATGGGAGAGATGGGTCAAGGAGGCTTTGCATCTGCGTCATCCAGACAATGTCCTTGGCCTGCTGGAGGTCTGGACAGGGATTACCAGGCTAGTCTGAAATATTTCTCAGATGAGATTCTAATCTTGGGGATTCTCTGCTGTTGGAACATGGAGAATGACATGAATCCAGCTCTCAGGGCCAGAGAGATAGTACAGTGGGTTTCCTTGTAGATAGCCCATCTGGGTCTAGATAGCCTACACTGCATAAGCCCCCTGAGCCCCACCAGGAGTGATGCCCTGAGCACAGAGCACAGATTAAAGTCTGAGCACTGCTGGGCATAGCTCTCAAAGCAGTGTAAATAAATATACTAATTAATTTTTTAAAAATAGCAATAATCCAGGTCCAGAACTTGTCCTCCCCTCACCCCTACCCTGTTTTGCCCTGCACTATTCCTGCTGCAGTGACTCTTGACCACTTTATCCCCAGACAGGAAAGGCGTTTTTGCCTGGCTCAGATCCCTCTCTGGCCTTGGATTTAGAGTCTGAAGATGCTACTTGGCAGAAGGAGCAGCATAGGGCAACCTAGGACAGAGGATTCCCTGCCCACAGCTTAAGCAGCCTGAAGAAAGATATGAATCCCTGACCTCAATATTGTTGTCACTTCTGAGCAGAGCTGCTGCTGAATCTAGCACCAATTCTACTCCTGAGTACTTCCAGGCCCAGGGCTGCAGGGTAGTGTCACGAGGGGACATTCCTAAGGTTCCCTCGATCTGTTTCCATACCTGCCCTTGGCTGAGGTTCAATACAGACTTAAAGGAACTGAGGAAGCCTAGTGAAACCGCTGATCTTTGCGGCATGCAGGCTTGAAGGTCTCTGTCTGTCTGACTGTCTTGCATATGGGAAGAACCAAAGAGAGAGAGAATGGGGAAGAGAGAGAGAAGAGCAAGAGAGCAATGAATTGGGTGGGCAAAGACCACCCACTTTCAGAGGAATTGGGAGGGCGGAGGCCTGAGGAATGCAGGGCGCAAGCCAAGCCATTCTGGGATCTCAATGCATGGGCCACCACCGCCTTTCACCCTGAAAGCAGGGGCAGCAGACATAAATAATTTTCTGGGAGGGAGGCTGAAATTGACGGATTTCATACCAGATGGTGTCAGTTTTCTCTGGGTGTTGGGAGGTACCTCTGTTTGGAGACAGGCTTAACTCCCGAGGGAGGTCGGGAAGAGTCTGGGAGAGACCAGGAAGCTTTCTAGATGCAGAGTCAAAGGAGAAGGGAACTGGGATGGTGGGTGGTGGGGGCGGGAAGGCATGCTCTGAAGCCTGGAGACTTGCTTTCTTGCACAGCTGTGTCAATGTGCACAACCTCAAATAGCCTGCACACTGGAAAACAGCGCTCACACACCTGTGTGCACTGCACACTCGCACAAACAGCGCACAACCTCATGTCCAGCCCAGACAGCTGCAAACCGTGTATATCCAGAGCACGTACCCCTACAATCAGCCCATGCACCCGCATCCATTGTGCCCACTCATCCAGTGCACGTATCTGCATCTAGTATACATCTTTGCATCCTGCACTCAGTCACACACCTGGGTGAGAGAACCTAGAAAGAGGGCCGTGTCCTAGGACTGCTTTCCACCCAGGGACTCTCTTTGTGGATCACTCTAGCCTTCCCTTATCCCTTGCTGAGCAGTCAGAGGACAAAAGGCTCAGGGAGATGATGTTCATGACCTCAGAAACACCCCATCTCCTCCTCCCCACATGCACTTATATCCTTTTCTCTTGGGCTCAGTAACTCACATGACTAATGGGCCAGCTTTGGTGCTACAGCGTAGATATTCAGGTAGGGAACAAGACTTCCCTCAATAATGGATATTTCTTCCATTTCCATTTTTTTTAATTGGGAAGGGGGATGGCCACACCATCAATGTTCAGTGTTTCCACCTGACTCTGCATTTAGGTCTCACTCTTAATGGGGTCCAAGATGCTAGGGATCGAACCTGGGTTGGATCTGTGCAAAGCAAGTGCTTTTTTCTCGAGAATGACAATGATTGATGTTCTTATACTGGGAGCACCAGAGATGGAGTCAGTTTGGGGTCTGTTGTAGCCTGAGTTTACAAGCAGGGATCTCACCACAGCCTTCTGTATCTACCTCAGTATCCTCTACTACCATCAATTTTACTTCCTCATTGAGGACCATCAACCAGAACAATCTGTCTTCAACAACCTTCACTTTTGAAAAGTCCAAAGTGATTCAAGAATTCTCTGTTCTCATATTTTGATGAGCTGAGGGTAACTGACTCTGCTGTACTCTCTAATGGACTGTTTCCGAGGAGTTACTCCCCCACTCTTACCCCACCCCATTGCAGTTAGAAGCAGGGTGATGTTTCTATGTTTCTGCATAGAAACATACCTCACACTTTACACAAAAGTAAACTCAAAAAGTGGGGTCAAAGATCTTGAGAACAGGGCCCGGAGAGATAGCACAGCAGTGTTTGCCTTGCAAGCAGCCGATCCAGGAAGGTGGTTGGTTCGAATCCTGGTGTCCCATATGGTCCCCCGTGCCTGCCAGGAGCTATTTCTGAGCAGACAGCCAGGAGTAACCCCTGAGCACCGCCGGGTGTGGCCCAAAAACACCAAAAAAAAAAAAAAAAAAAAAGATCTTGAGAACAGACCTGAATATATAATGTACTTTGAGGGAGTACATTGTAGGTATAAACATAAGTACAATATATACAATATAGGTAGAATGTTCAAAGAACTAAATTCAAAGGAGTCTTCAATGATATGATGCTATTGTCAAAGGTTATAGATGGAAAACTAAACACATGGAATTAAAAATCACACTAAAAAGTTGCTATGTGGGAAAAGAAACATAGACTAAAACTAAAACTTGGCTAACTGAGCAGGAGAAAATATATGCACTCAACACATCAGATAAAGTGTGATATCCAGCAAAAAGTACTCACAAAGATTAACAAAAAGAAAAAGAAATTAAAAAAATAGAGCACATCAAAAATGGGGAGAAGAAGGGTCTGAGCAATAGCTCAGCAGCAGGGGGTTTGTCTTGCAAGCAAATATCGAAGTCCAGCTCCAATTTCTTACCACCATGTAGCTTAGTCTTCAAGAGAGAGATAGGTCGTGTGAATTCACTATGCTGCTCACTGATGTCAATTCCTCCCACTCTGCTCTCTCCAGGTTCTTAATTTAAGCAGTGGAAACTGTCCTTAGTGTGCTGCCATCTGGTGGCACAAGACTGCAACTGCCTATTGAAACTCATTTCAACAAGTCTTTGTCAAGTTCACTCTGAGTTGGGCACTGTAGGAAAATATAGTATGGTAATAATATCCAAAGACATTAAAGACGATATCAGGAGGACCTGTACCTAGCAGGAAGCTTGCCACAAATAGCGAAGGAGTGCAGTTAGGGCAGAGAAGAGACCATTATGACCATGATAGTTGGAACTGATCACACTGGATAAGAACTGGGTGCTGAAAGGAGATAAAGTTATATATATGCATGATACTCCATTCAGTAGTAATCTTACAAACCCCAATGATTCAAAGAAAACAAGAAGAGAGAATGAATAAGAATGTCTGCCATAGAGACAGTCAGGGGAAAAGGCAATGGAGAGAGGGCGAGGGAAATTGGAGACATTTGGTGGTGAGAAATGTGCATTGATAAAAGATGTTATACATTGTACATTGCATGACTGAAACTCAATCATGAACAACTTTGTGACGCTGTATCTCATGGTGATTCAACTTAAGAATTTATTTATAAATTTAAAAATGATAAGCTAGTTCACTATCTTAAAAATGAGAACTAAGGCTGGAGATATAGTATAACATATAAGTATATATATAATAATATAGTATAGTTTAGCATATAAGCCTTACATACATCCAATTTGGGTTGCTACCAGAACATATATCACTTTTGTAGAGAAGTGATTCCTGAGAAAAGAATCAGGAGTAAGCCCTGGGCACCGATGGGTGTGACCCAACTTTCCTCTACCAGTCAGTCTCTATGGTAGTAACCTTCCCAGGGGTGAACGACAACTGCCCTTTTAGGGACTTCCATTACCTCACAGCACCTGATTCCCCTTCATTCTATTTGCAATTTCTCGGACCATGATCTGTTGGACTGCCAACATTTCACATACAATCAATAGTGCCCTATTCCAATTGGAGTAATTTCCCATCCTAACCCATCAGCATTTGCCAGAGTTGCCATCAGAATAACCTTCAGACTTTCTAAAAGAAGCTATGTCCAGGGCTCCCCTCTGAACTCTGAACTCTGATTTACTAGTTTGGGGGTGAGGCATCAACATTACTGAAGCTCTCTTATGCAGATTCTAAAGTGTAGTCAAGGTTGAGAGATGCTGGGAAAATGGGCAACCCAGGTTAGTTTACTACTCGTTGCCACTAGAATTCTTTTCACTTATACTTCTCACACTTGGGCAAAAATAGGGAGCAATGTTCTGTGATCTGAGAACTTCTGTCTTTCATGTTGCAAAGAGGATATTATATGTTTCTAGGAGGAGGATCTTTGAGAAGCTCCACCACAGCTACCCAACAGTTTAAATACAATAGATTCCTTTCATTGTTCTTGATTTTGAGCTTTTAGTTGAGGCTCACATTTATGGCTGTTGTGTATTCTGGGGGATCCTGGGAGTTTTTACACATCAACTCTTCAAGAGTGTAGACCCAGATCCACAGCTTGAACTCATCTCTCTGGACTCTTGTGGTTCTGTTCTCCAGCCCCAAGAGTGCTGGCTGTGGGGAGCACAGAAGAGGAAATGAAGAGAGTTCTGTGGAACCTGCTTTCCAATACACATTGCTTGGTTTGACTTGGGGTTACAGCTGGTAGTTCTCAGGGCTCACTCCTAAAGGGATTAGGAGTGCCATTGTCAGGTGTACGCAAAGCAAGTTCCCCCGCACACTGCTGTACCATCTTTTCAGCCCACACCCAATTCTCTTTCATTGAGTTTCTGGCACTGATTAAGGGAAAGCTTGATTTGTCCTTTTTACATGTGTATTTTTGTCTTTGTTTTTCTCTGTTTTGTTTTTTAGTAGAGTAATTACCAGTGTTTGTTTGTACAGGCAGGAGAGAGAAATATCTGAGTCAGAATTTGCTCCTTTCAGTATTTGTGAAAACTCAGGACTATACTTTAGCTAACCAGCTTCCCAGCTTCCATCAGTTTTTATTTCAAAGTTTAAGTCCAATAAATTTATTTGATTTTGAGTTCTTAAACTAGGTGACTCCAGGCAGGTAGACCAAACCCTTTTAAAGAGCATTAGTCTGAAGCCAAGGTGAACAGAACTTTGATGAGGAAAAGTCCCAAAGCAGGGAAAGCAAAACTATTGCAGAAAATCAACTCTTTGAGAGGGAATTGGCTGCCTGGAGCAGAAAATCAAAAGTGTCAATAGTCTTAGTGTCCTTCTTTTCCTTCCCTCCTTCTCCAGGTCTTCCTCCTGTTCTCCTTTTTCTTCCTCCTTCTCTCTCTTGTTCTTTCTCTCTCGTTCTCTGTCTCTATCTTTCTCTGTCCCTGTCTCTCTGTCTTTCTGTCTCTGTCTCTCTCTGTCTCTCTGTCTCTCTGTCTCTCTCTCTCTCATTCTTTTGGTGCTCTCCTAGCATCTTTTTTCTGTTTTTTTTTCATAATTATATCTTTATTTAAGCGTTATGATTACAAACATGTTTGTAGTTGGATTTCAGTCATAAAAAGTACATCCCCCCTTTCACCAGTGCAATATTTCCCCTACCAGTGCTCCCTATTTCCCTCCTCCCTCACTTCATTCTTCATGAAATGAGGCTCTCTTTTGCCCATATTCCTTTTCCAGTGCATTTGAGGTCAGAGGTGCTAGTCATTTCCATGACAGTAGGAGACCTTTCCTTTGCAAGACAAGCCTCATTTGTCAGTGGGAAATTGAGCAGCACAGAAACCTCTATGGGAGGTGCTCAAACATGCCCCGACTTCCTGAGTTGTGTGTTCATAGCAACCAAGTCCAAACTGGAGGCCGTGAAGAAGTTGGCAGTAATAGTGTCTATAGCCAGGCTGGCTTGCCCTGTGACCCTCTGAAAGGCCTAGAGTCACATTTGTTGATTCTAAGAGAGCAGTCAAGGAAACATACCACAGACGTTTTATTCTGGCAGCTTCAGAGTTGTCAGTTAAAGAAATTCTCTCCACCCCATAATGGTTGTGGAGAGATTGGGAGGCCTAGTCATAATAAAATATTCCTGTGATTTGGACCTCTCTTCAAGGTATGATAGTTTTCTTTTTGAGTAATCATTATTTATAGAATAAAACCCCTCTCTGGTCATTATTATTATATCCACAAAGCAACCAGAATACTGTTTAAGAAGTATAGAATTCTTAAAAATTTGAGGAAAAAACACATCTTGTATAAAACTCTATTATCAACAGTATTGTAAATCACAATTCATAAATACAAATGGAAGGGGGAAAAAAGTCTACATTCCTTTCCAGATATTCCATGGCCCTGCATGATAGATCCTATTTTTTTGTTTTGTTTTATTATGTTTTGTTTTTATTTGGTTTGGGGTTGCACCTGGCGGCACTCAGGGGTAATCCTGGCTCTACACTCAGAAATCACTTCTGGCAGGCACTGGGGACCATATGGGATGCCGTCCTGGATCGGCTCCATGCAAGGCAAATGCCCTACTGCTGTGCTATCTCTTCGACCCCTAGATCCTATTTATTTCTTAGGTTTCAGTGGGTCTGTGAAACTTTCCTTCTTTCAAACTCTAGCTAGATTAACCTAACTAATTCAATTTAGGTGAGTAGGGAACTTATAAGAATATCCGGATAAGGCTGCATAAACACCTCATATTGTCAATAAATCTTTATGACTTTGAAAAAAACTTATTCCTGGCCAATTTCACCCTTGTATATAATTCTTGTATGAAGTTTCATCTATAAGCACGTAATTAGAATTGCAAACACAAATGCAATACACAACAATTCCACTGCCTGGGATAGTTCCTGCATACCACTTCTGAAAGTTAGCTCATACCCTCATCCCCACCCCTTCTCTGCAGTCACCCATCCTATAGGTTAACCTTTTCCAGACTTCCCCAGGAAGCAGTCATAAGTGTACCATCTTTTGTGGCTGACTTTTTTATCTTGGCACCATGCAGTCTTGATTTGAGATCTATCCAGATGAATGAATAAATGTAGTGATGGCTAGTTGACTTTTTATAGCTAAAGAGTATTCCATTTAGTGGACCACCATAGCTTTTTATTCATTTACTCATTGAAGAATATTTTGGTTCTTTCTAGTGTGGAGCAAATATGAGTAATACAGCTATTAAACATTTCATATTTATTTTTGTGTGAACGTACATTTTCATTTTTCACTAAATAAGTACAATTGTTGAAAATGCTGAGTTCAATTGCAAGTCTCTATTTCCTTTTGTAAAGAAATACCCAACTAGTCCTCAGAGTGCCTGTTTCCACATTGCTGTCAGCATTTCATATTACCAGGACTTTTTATCTTAATAATTCTAGCAGGCTTGTAATGCTATCTCTAGTAATTTGAACTTTGCATTTCCCTCATGAATAATGATGTGAACAGCTGTTTAATTGCATCTTTCTAACTTCTTTGCTGAGGTGTATGTTCATACATTTTATCCATTAAAAAGCTAGATTGTTTTTGTTTAAGTTTTTGGGAGTGTTTTACATATTCTGAATACAATTTCTTGGTAGACATGTGATTTGCAAACATTTCTCCCAGTCTGGGGATTGTCTTTTTATGATTCTTTTGGAACATGATTTTTTTAATTTAATAATATAATTTAATAATATGTATTATATGATAATATAATTTAATAATTATATAATAATTAAATAATATAATTTAATAATATAATATAATACATTACAATTTATCAAATTTTGTTTTTGGTTTTTGGGCCACATCAGGTGATGCTTAGGGGTTACTCCTGGCTATATGTTCAGAAATCACTCCTGGCTTGGGAGACCCTATGGGACACGGGGGGGGGGGGGATCGAACCAAGGTCCGTCCTAGGTCAGCTACATACAAGGCAAACGCCCTACCACTGCACCACCACTCCAGCCCACAATTTATCAAATTTTAAAGGACTATCTTGTGATACAAGAGCATACATATTTTTCTCTTATTTTTTTAATTAAGAGTTTTACAGGTTTTAAAATTGCTTTTGTTTGTTTGTTTGTTTGTTTTTAGGTCACACTTGGCAGTACTCAGGGCTTACTCCAGTCTGTGTTCCGAGGCATTATTCCTGATATGGCTCAGGAAACTGACTACACATGGTGTAGGAAATCAAACTAGGATCAGCTGCATGCAAGATAAGTTCTTTAATCCTAATACTATCTCTCTAGCCTTGGAAGCTATTTTTTCAATTTTACTTTTTATTTTGTGATTTAGTTTCAGTTCATCTTTAAATATGATGTGAGGTATATGATGTTGAGGTTCAAAATGCATATGAATATTCAATTGTTCCAACACCATCTGTTAAAAAGACAATCTGTTAAGTTGCTTGCAAAGCTTTGAGCAGACATTTTGCGAAAGAAGATCTACAGATGGCAAATAAGCACAGGAAAAAAGCTTCAACATTAGGAAAATATCTTCAATGTTAGAAAAAAATGCAAATTAAAACCACCATGAATTATCATTATGCACTTTTTAGACTGACTGAAATTAAGTGTTGGCAAGAATATGACAGCAAAAGAACTCTCTCTTACTGGCAAGAATTTAAAATTAAACAAGCACTTTAGAAAACAGTTTGTCAGTTGATTTAAAAACTAAATATACAGTATATAACCCAGCCGGTCTACTCCTAGGTATTTATCCAAGAGAATGAAAGCATATGTCGATATAAGGACTTGTACATGAATGTTCATAGCAGCTTTGTTTGTAATAGCCAAAACAGGATACAATGAATACCCATCAGCAATGCGTGGATAAGTAAAGTATGGTACACAGAGGGAGATAGTACAGTGGATAAAAGTGTTTGCTTTGCCTTTGTCTGAACCAGGTTTGATCCCTAACACTACATAGAGTTACTTCCCGGAGCACCACCAGGAATTATTTTTGAGCACAGAATCCAGAGTAAACCCTGAGTAACATGTATAGCCCCAAAACAAAGAAAAATTTAAGGGGTCAGAGAGATAGTACAGTAGGCAGGGCATTTACCTTGCATATGGCTGACTACCATTGACCCTTGGCACCACATATGGTCCCCACCAGGAGTGACCCCTGAGTGCAGAGCCAGAAGAAAGCCCTGAGCATGACTGAGTACACTGAGTATGCCCCTACCATAAAGTTTAAGGAAAACATTAGGGCTAGAGTAATAGATGGAATAAAGCATTTGAATTGAATAGAACAGACCCGGGCTCAATCCTTGGCACTGCATATGGTCCCCTGTGTCCCCCCCCAATGTGATCGCTGAGCACAGAGCCATTGAAAGCCCCTAGCATTTCCAGGCGCCCCCCCACAAAAAAAAAAACAAAAATGTGTGGAAGACTTCACTCCAACAAAATTGTATAAACTATCGACGTGCACTGTAACACAGATGATTCTCAAGATGATTATGTTTAGTTGAAGAAGAAAAATACAAAGCCAGGGAGATGACCCAAATAGTACAAGACATTTCTGACATGTGCAAGATACCTCATGTCCCCACCCCAGCACTGCCAGGCATAGCCCCAATGGCCTCCTATTAGGAAAGAAACAATACACAAAAGTACATTATGTGTAATTTCCTTAGTAAACATTTTTTTTTACTTATTTTTTTATTTAAACACCTTGATTACATACATGATTGTGTTTGGGTTTCAGTCATAAAAGGAACACCACCCATCACCAGTGCAACATTCCCATCACCCAAGTCCCAAATCTCCCTCCTCCCCACCCAACCCCCGCCTGTACCCTAAACAGGCTCTACATTTCCCTCATACATTCTCAATATTAGGACAGTTCAAAATGTAGTTATTTCTCTAACTAAACTCATCACTCTTTGTGGTGAGCTTCCTGAGGTGAGCTGGAACTTCCAGCTCTTTTCTCTTTTGTGTCTGAAAATTATTATTACAAGGGTGTCTTTCTTTTTTCTTAAAACCCATAGATGAGTGAGACCATTCTGCGTTTTTCTCTCTCTCTCTGACTTATTTCACTCAGCATAATAGATTCCATGTACATCCACGTATAGGAAAATTTCATGACTTCATCTCTCCTGACAGCTGCATAATATTCCATTGTGTATATGTACCACAGTTTCTTTAGCCATTCGTCTGTTGAAGGGCATCTTGCTTGTTTCCAGAGTCTTGCTATGGTAAATAGAGCTGCAATGAATATAGGTGTAAGGAAGGGGTTTTTGTATTGTATTTTTGTGTTCCTAGGGTATATTTCTAGGAGTGGTATAGCTGGATCGTATGGGAGCTCGATTTCCAGTTTTTGGAGGAATCTCCATATCGCTTTCCATAAAGGTTGAACTAGACAGCATTCCCACCAGCAGTGGATAAGAGTTCCTTTCTCTCCACATCCCCGCCAACACTGTTGATTCTCATTCTTTGTGATGTGTGCCATTCTCTGGGCTGTGAGGTGGTATCTCATCGTTGTTTTGATTTGCATCTCCCTGATGATTAGTGATGTGGAACATTTTTTCATGTGTCTTTTGGCCATGTGTATTTCTTCTTTGTCAAAGTGTCTGTTCATTTCTTCTCCCCATTTTTTGATGGGATTAGATGTTTTTTTCTTGTAAAGTTCTGTCAGTGCCTTGTATATTTTGGAGATTAGCCCCTTATCTGATGGGTATTGGGTGAATAGTTTCTCCCACTCAGTGGGTGGCTCTTGTATCCTGGGCACTATTTCCTTTGAGGTGCAGAAGCTTCTCAGCTTAATATATTCCCATCTGTTAATCTCTGCTTTCACTTGCTTGGAGAGTGCAGTTTCCTCCTTGAAGATGCCTGTAATGTCCTGGAGTGTTTTGCCTATGTGCTGTTCTATATATCTTATGGTTTTGGGGCTGATATCGAGGTCTTTAATCCATTTGGATTTTACCTTTGTACATGATGTTAGCTGGGGGTCTAAGTTTAATTTTTTGCAAGTGGCTATCCAATTGTGCCAACACCACTTGTTGAAGAGGCTTTCCCTGCTCCATTTAGGATTTCCTGCTCTTTTATCAAAAATTAGATGGTTGTATCTCTGGGGAACATTTTCTGAGTATTCAAGCCTATTCCACTGATCTGAGGACCTATCCTTATTCCAATACCATGCTGTTTTGATAACTGTTGCTTTGTAGTACAGTTTAAAGTTGGGAAAAGTAATTCCTCCCATATTCTTTTTCCCAATGATTGCTTTAGCTATTCGAGGGTGTTTATTGTTCCAAATGAATTTCAAAAGTGTCTGATCCACTTCTTTGAAGAATGTCATGGGTATCTTTAGAGGGATGGCATTAAATCTGTATAATGCCTTGGGGAGTATTGACATTTTGATGATGTTAATCCTGCCAATCCATGAGCAGGGTATGCGTTTCCATTTCCGTGTGTCCTCTCTTATTTCTTGGAGCAGAGTTTTATAGTTTTCTTTGTATAGGTCCTTCACATATTTAGTCAAGTTGATTCCAAGATATTTGAGTTTGTGTGGCACTATTGTGAATGGGGTTGTTTTCTTAATGTCCATTTCATCCTTATTACTATTGGTATATAGAAAGGCCATTGATTTTTGTGTGTTAATTTTGTAGCCTGCCACCTTGCTATATGAGTCTATTGTTTCTAGAAGCTTTTTGATAGAGTCTTTAGGGTTTTCTAAGTAGAGTATCATGTCATCTGCAAACAGTGAGAGCTTGACTTCTTCCTTTCCTATCTGGATTCCCTTGATATCCTTTTCTTGCCTAATCGCTATAGCAAGTACTTCCAGTGCTATGTTGAATAGGAGTGGTGAGAGAGGACAGCCTTGTCTTGTGCCAGAATTTAGAGGGAAGGCTTTCAGTTTTTCTCCATTGAGGATAATATTTGCCACTGGCTTGTGGTAGATGGCCTTCACTATATTGAGAAAGGTTCCCTCCATTCCCATCTTGCTGAGAGTTTTGATCAAGAATGGGTGTTGGACCTTATCAAATGCTTTCTCTGCATCTATTGATATGATCATGTGGTTTTTATTTTTCTTGTTATTGATGTTGTGTATTATGTTGATAGATTTACGGATGTTAAACCAGCCTTGCATTCCTGGGATGAAACCTACTTGATCGTAGTGGATGATCTTCTTAACGAGGCATTGAATCCTATTTGCCAGGATTTTGTTGAGGATCTTTGCATCTGCATTCATCAGTGATATTGGTCTGTAATTTTCTTTTTTGGTAGCGTCTCTGTCTGGTTTAGGTATCAAGGTGATGTTGGCTTCATAAAAGCTATTTGGAAGTGTTTCTGTTTGTTCAATTTCATGAAAGAGTCTTGCCAAGATTGGCAGTAGTTCCTCTTGGAAAGTTTGATAGAATTCATTAGTGAATCCATCTGGACCTGGGCTTTTGTTTTTCGGCAGACATTTGATTACTGTTTTAATTTCATCAATGGTGATGGGAGTGTTTAGATATGCTACATCCTCTTCCTTCAACCGTGGAAGATTATAAGAGTCCAAGAATTTATCCATTTCTTCCAGGTTCTCATTTTTAGTGGCGTAGAGTTTTTCAAAGTAGTTTCTGATTACCCTTTGAATCTCTGTCATATCAGTAGTGATCTCTCCTTTTTCATTCCTGATACGAGTTATCAAGTTTCTCTCTCTCTCTTTCTTTGTTAGGTTTGCCAGTGGTCTATCAATCTTGTTTATTTTTTCAAAGAACCAACTTCTGCTTTCGTTGATCTTTCGGATTGTTTTTTGAGTTTCCACTTCGTTGATTTCTGCTCTCAGCTTTGTTATTTCCTTCTGTCTTCCTATTCTTGGGTCCTTTTGTTGAGCATTTTCTAGTTCTATTAGCTGTGTCATTAAGCTACTCAGGTAAGCTCCTTCTTCCTTCCTGATGTGTGCTTGCAAAGCTATAAATTTTCCTCTCAGTACTGCTTTTGCTGTGTCCCATAAGTTCTGAGAGTTTGTGTCTTTATTGTCATTTGTTTCCAGGAACCTTTTGATTTCCTCCTTGATTTCATCTCGGACCCACTGGTTATTGAGCATGAGGCTGTTTAACTTCCAGGTGTTAAAGTGTTTCTTCTGAGTCCCTTTGGAGTTCACAAATAATTTCAGAGCCTTGTGGTCAGCGAAGGTAGTCTGCAAAATTTCTATCCTCTTGATCTTATGGAGGTATGTTTTATGTGCCAGCATGTAGTCTATCCTGGAGAATGTCCCATGTACATTGGAGAAGAATGTGTATCCAGGTTTCTGGGGATGGAGTGTCCTATATATATCCACTAGGCCTCTTTCTTCCATTTCTCTCCTCAGGTCTAGTATATTCTTGTTGGGTTTCAGTCTGGTTGACCTGTCCAGTGTTGACAAAGCCGTGTTAAGGTCCCCCACAATTATTGTGTTGTTGTTGATATTATTTTTCAGATTTGTCAACAGTTGTATTAAATATTTTGCTGGCCCCTCATTCGGTGCATATATGTTTAGGAGAGTGAATTCTTCCTGCTCTACGTACCCCTTGATTAATATAAAATGTCTGTCTTTGTCCCTTACAACCTTCCTGAGTATAAAGTTTGCATTATCTGATATTAGTATGGCCACTCCAGCTTTTTTATGGGTGTTGTTTGCTTGGATAATTTTTCTCCAGCCTTTTATTTTGAGTCTATGTTTGTTCTGACTATTCAGGTGCGTTTCTTGTAGGCAGCAGAAGGTTGGATTGAGTTTTTTGATCCATTTAGCCACTCTGTGTCTCTTAACTGGTGCATTTAGTCCATTGACGTTGAGAGAAAGAATTGTCCTGGGATTTAACGCCATCTTTATTTCAAAATTTGGTGTGTCTTTTGGGTAGTCTTGTCTTAGATTAGGTCTTTCAGTTTTTCTCTTAAGACTGGTTTTGTGTCTGTGAAGTTTCTGAGCTGTTTTTTGTCTGTGGAACCATGTATTCTTCCATCAAACCGGAAAGTGAGTTTTGCTGGGTATAGTATTCTGGGTGAAGCATTCATTTCATTCAGTCTTGTCACAATATCCCACCACTGCTTTCTGGCATTGAGTGTTTCTGGTGACAGGTCTGCTGTAAATCTCAGGGAAGCTTGCTTGAACATGATTTCCCCTTTTGATCTTGCTGTTTTCAGAATTCTGTCTCTATCTGTGGGATTTGTCATTGTGACTAGGATGTGTCTTGGGGTGGTTTTTCTGGGGTCTCTTTTGGTTGGTACTCTTCGGGCATGCAGGATTTGATCACATATATTCTTTAGCTCTGGAAGTTTCTCTTTAATGATGTTCTTGACCATTGATTCTTCCTGGAAATTTTCTTCCTGGGTTTCTGGGACTCCAATGATTCTTAAGTTGTTTCTGTTGATCTTATCATAGACTTCTATTTTCGTCTGTTCCCATTCTTTGACTAATTTTTCCATTGTCTGCTCATTTGCTTTAAGTTTTTTGTCCAATCTCTCCTGCTGTATGGAATTGTTATGTATCTCATCTTCCACAGCACCAAGTCTATTCTCAGCTTCTGATACCCTGTCCCAGAGCTTATCCATTTTGTCATTCACTTCGTTTACTGACTTTTTCAGTCCTGTTAGTTGACATGTTATTTCAGTTTGGAGTTTTGTCATTTCTCCCTTCATATTTTCTTGGTTCTTATTAGTGTTCTGTTCAACTCGATCCATGGTTTCTTGGAGTCTGTTGAGCACCTTCCATATTGCTAGTCTAAAGTCCTTATCTGAGAGGTTGATTAGTTGTTCAGTCATTATCTGGTCCTCAGAATTGTCATCTTCATTCTCTATGTCTGATGCTGGCCTGCATTGTTTCCCCATTGTCACACTTGTATTGTGGGTTTTTCTACGTGTTGTGGTGGTATTCATTGTCTATATGATGTAGGCAGCACACTCCTCTGGCTTCTCCCTTTCTGGATGGGCTGACTTGCCTCTAAGGGAGGGGAGTCCTCCGTGGATGAAGCCTCACACTGGGTCAAATCTTAGGCCCGAGCATGCAACAGAGAAGACAGTCCAGAGAGAAATGTGTGCTTCTGTGATATAGCGCCGTTCTTAGTGTGATTTTTCCTTCTTGTTGCAATGGAGTTCTTTCCTTAGAAAGAGTGCACGGCCGCGTAGCGAAGCGGAGCGGCCGTGCTCTTCTGAGCCTCTTTTTGCCCCACTCGCAAGAGTTTCACGCAAGAGGACAGTAGACAGACATAGACAGGTCACACTCACAGTCTTTCACAGCTGAGCCCCACTGGGCCGGTGTACTTTCGCGGATTTTCCCCGCCTGGTGTCACACACAGGGAGCCGGGTTTTGCAAAGCTTAGCCGGTTTTTATGCTCTGAAGTCCCTCCCTGAAAATGGCGTCTGGGCGAGCGAGGTTTCTGGAGCCTCTCCTTGCCCCACTCGCAAGAGTTTCACGCAAGAGGACAGTAGACAGACATAGACAGGTCACACTCACAGTCTTTCACAGTTGAGCCCCACTGGGCCGGTGTACTTTCGCGGATTTTCCCCGCCTGGTGTCACACACAGGGAGCCGGGTTTTGCAAAGCTTAGCCGGTTTTTATGCTCTGAAGTCCCTCCCTGAAAATGGCGTCTGGGCGAGCGAGGTTTCTGGAGGCTCTTTTTGCCCCACTCGCAAGAGTTTCACGCAAGAGGACAGTAGACAGACATAGACAGGTCACACTCACAGTCTTTCACAGTTGAGCCCCACTGGGCCGGTGTACTTTCGCGGATTTTCCCCGCCTGGTGTCACACACAGGGAGCCGGGTTTTGCAAAGCTTAGCCGGTTTTTATGCTCTGAAGTCCCTCCCTGAAAATGGCGTCTGGGCGAGCGAGGTTTCTGGAGGCTCTTTTTGCCCCACTCGCAAGAGTTTCACGCAAGAGGACAGTAGACAGACATAGACAGGTCACACTCACAGTCTTTCACAGTTGAGCCCCACTGGGCCGGTGTACTTTCGCGGATTTTCCCCGCCTGGTGTCACACACAGGGAGCCGGGTTTTGCAAAGCTTAGCCAGTTTTTATGCTCTGAAGTCCCTCCCTGAAAATCCCTTAGTAAACATTTTAGGGAAATATAAACTAATAAATGGCAGAAAGCAAACTAGTGATTCCTAGGAGACGGTGTAGGTGGTGAGAAGAAAGAACTGCCAACAGACACACAGAAACTTGAGGGCTAGTGATATATGTTAAATATGCACAATGTGGCATGGGCTAATGCCACATTTTTTTATGCCTCTATAAAACCCTTTAAAAGTGATCACACGTTGGATCAGATATAGTACACGGGTTAGAGGTATCTACCTTGAAATGTGTACCGGTGAAGGGTGTTTGTTGTACACTGCCTGACTAAATAAAACTCAATCATGAACAACTTTGTAAATGTAAAAAAAAAAAAAACCCCAACCAAACAACTGTGTTATGAACAGCAGTTTAAACCAGTTTTTAAATAAAGTAATTTTTAAAAAAAATTTTATTTTAGTAAGTGTTTTACAATCTTATTAATGATAGTTTTATGCATACAATGCTCCAATACCATATCCTCTACTAGAGTATCTCAGGGTTTTCTTCCCCACTTTTTGTCCCCTCCCATTTCCCTAATATGATGAGCTGAGTTCTGTAGACTAGTTTTCAGAGGGTGAGAGTTTGGGAAAGAGGGGAAGGAAGATGAAGAGGGAAACATATTTGGCCATTTTTATTTCCTTATTGTGTTTTTATGTCTCACACAGGAGATACACAATGATACAGAATACCTTACTGTTTTAATCATTGTTATTTTATTTTATAGACTATATTAAAATGAACAGTTCCAGTATCCTAACTTGTTCTTCCTTTACAAAATGCTTATGGATAATCTTGTTTCTTTGTTCTTACATGTAAATTTTATATTCGACTTGTTTGTGTTCATAGAGAAATTCATTTTAACTTGCCCTTAAATCTATGGGTTAATAGAGTAAATATGACATACTATTTACTAAACTTCCCACACATAATATCTCCCATTTATCTTCTATCTTTTTTAACTGTTAAAACTCCCCTTAGGTTATTATTTCAAAAAACTTAGGTATTTTATGGACTTTACCTTACTTTCATACTTTTAAGGCTATACAAAAACCAAGAATAATTGTTGCATTCTATAAATCCACGTTTACCAGAATCTAATCCCTTACTATTGCCAAGTTTATTTTTCCATCTTGTGAAGGGACAGTGAAGCTCTGAACAAGCATGTTTCTGTCTCCAAATCTAGTTCCTTAAAAGTAAAAACAAAATAAAATTGTTTTAGGAAAACATGACCTTTCTTGTATTACAGAAAATGGGGCGGGGGAGTAAATTCTACTGTGTGTTTCACTGATTTCCTTTTCTTAGTTGTGGTCTCTGGATCTGGAGTGTTGGAAAAATAATTTGGGGAAATGAAATAGATTCTTATGTTTCTAACAGTTGATACCTGTTCTTAACCTGAAGTTTGCCCCTTGGGCACTTGAGATAACATGCTTGAGCCTCAAGTATTTATATACTTGTAAACAAATACTTGACTATGAATTCTTGTATATGAATTCATCTTGAAACTTGATCATAGAATTATCTATTTAGTATATTCTAGATGCTACAGAATGTGACTCGCCCTCCAGCTACATTCCAAAGAGGTAGCTTTGCTGATCTTTTCATCTTAGCTTTTTATATTCCCTATTGACCTAGAGCTTCGACTCCTAACTGCTCTCTTGTATAGCCTGATAATTTTTGTTTTTCAGATTCCTTTGGGTTCATAATATAGAATATAATCATAGAAATTATGCCTTTATATACTAATATTAGACCAAACACAAACTGCAAGGCATTATTCCAGAGACAGGTTGTTTCAGAAAAGTGAAAAAAGGAAGTTGTCAAAATGTTCTGAATTGTAAAGTCCTTAGAATTTATATGGCCTGTATGAGAATATGCTTACATTTTTTGGAAACACTAAATTTATACTTACTCGGTACAATAATTTTCTGGTTAGGGGAAAGTATTTATTTAGTACTTGAAAATATTTCCTGAGCCTTTAGCTATGAGTTGGATACTTAAATGCTGAACTATTTAGTCCTTATATCTGGTTCACCATCAAGCAAAGAAAGGGCCTTAAATAATTGGCCATAATGAAAAGTGTTTTGTCCACCTACCCCATTCTACTGAGTATATTAAGTTGTAGTCAAGAGCTTTAGTCATGACATTTGGAGGGAGGGGCAGGGGCCATGGAACAAACTTTTATTTTTTGAGAAACAACCTTTTATTTTTCTTAATGCTAGTCTAGGTTGAAATACTTTCCAAAGATGATACCCTTTTTATTTCAAGAACATTGATTTCATAGGTGCCCTCAGTCTTATTTTAGAAATGAGGAAAACAAAATCTAGAAAAGTGAGACACACTCGATAGTTCGGCAAATACAAGTCTAGAATTAAAATGAGCTCAGAATGATGCCTTTAAATTGGGCTAATCCCTCTGATATACTATCCCTCCTCCCCTCCTTCAGAAACCCTACTGTCCCTTTATCCCCCAATCCCAATCTAATATCCCGCCTTATTAAATCTCTTTACCCTCAGTTCTTAACCCATTAGGTATCAAGACCGACCTCTGGCCCCAATAAGCCATCACGAAGCTCCCAAGAGAAGCTACACTCACTCAGCCCCACATCTCGTCCCCGGCAAGAAACTACCACCAACACTCCTGCTGACTCATGCTCTGTAGCCCTTCTTCTCACCCTCCCCTCCCCAAATGTGGACTGTTGCTTGATACTGAATTCAGCTCCAGTAGGACCCTCAGTGCAAGAACTCTATTCAAGCCCTTTCTGCCACTAAGCATTTCTCAAACTCAGCAAGACCAGGGTGTATGATGAAAATGTGCCTTGGATTCCACCCCCCACAAAAATATCTCAAAAGGCAATGTGGAAGCCTATATTTCCTTTATAAGTTTAAGACCTCTATAATACTACTTCTTAACCTGTCTATTTCCAAATGTAAGGTAGTCTCCTGCATCACTTTGTTCCCTTAATTACTCTTTTTTAAACTCGTTTTTATTTATTTTTTCCTTTATATATACATGTGAGTATATATATATATATATTGCTCCTAGGATAGGTGCAAAAACCAAGACCACCAACTATGGAAGACTGATTAAAACAACAGTGATGGAACAGAAGTTCTAGAACTGTAAAGAAAGACTCCATCCTAGGCTCTATCATATGACCTGTGAAAATACCAAGATTTCTAGTTACAGAGGCCTGATCTTATCATCCATGACTGAGTGGAAAGTTTACAGACACCACAAAAAGACCTAGGGCAGAGTAAAAGAACATGTGCGGAGCCTGGAGTTATTCCCATGACAGTATACTTCAAGGGTGGAAAAACCCTGTATCTCTTAGGCCAAGGGAATTCCCTTTCTAATCTCCTCAATATTTACTGTGCCTATGCAAAAAAAAAATAAATAAATAAAAAAGAAGCACAAGTTAATTCTTTTTTAGTTGTTATTGTTGTTTTTGTTTCTTTGTTTGTTTTTGTGCTCTGTTCTGTTTTTATTTCAGGACCATGGTTATTGTTTGATTGTTGTCTCTATTGCTGAGGTGCTTTTAGGGTTTTATGTTTGATTTTTTTGTATTGTTATGTTTTTCTTCCCTTTTTCCCTTTATTCTTTTAAATTGATATTTATAGCCTTTAGAAGGACTCCTTCCGTTTGATTTTTGCCACCCCCCATTTTTTTTCTTTCCTTCAAACAGAACCACATAACTTGAATCATCTTGTTCTGCCTCACAAATTGAGGGGGAAATAATGAAAGGTATCAAGACCAAACAGTCGTATTAAATTGAGTAGAAATAAAAAATGATCAAACTTAGGTACCAAATCCAAAGTCAATGACAACAGAATCAATACCCAATCTACAACAAGCTAGACACAGAGGGGACCACTTATACTAGCAACCCAGGGGACAAAGGATGGGGATATAGGATGCATTCTGAAAACAGGGGTGGAGGGAGGACAACATTGATGGTGGGGATGCCCCTGATTCAATGTCAGTATGTACTTAAAATATTACTGTGATAGATTTGTAATCCACTTTGGTCAAAATAAAAATTATTCCCATGGTATATTGGTCATGGGAATGTTGCACTGGTGAAGAATTTTATATATATATATATATATATATGTATTAAAAATCAAATAAAAAGAAAAGATAAGATAAGGCTTCCCAATTCTTACCACAGGCTGTGTTCTTTACACTGACTGTATAGAAAGAGGAGGTACAGTAAATGTACCCCATATGCACCTCAACACAGGCCCTTTGCTTGGTCTGTATTGTGAATTGGGGGACAAAAAAAAAATTATTGAAAAATAAATGAATGAATTGGGCTAATCCCAGTGTAGGCACTAGGGGGCACTAAGAGAGAGCAAAGCAAAGGGAGGATTTTGCCTCCTGAGCAAGTTCCACTTCTGAATAACCACAACTGAGCTTCCCATATTCATCTTTGAGTACGTGTTAAATGTGACCAAACTCATTGGCCTGTATATACTCTCCAGGGATGCCACCACTGCTGCATTTATTCCAGCTCTCTGAACAAAGAGTGCCCGTACGACCCTCATGCCATTGTTAGAAGCACCATCTGGTCCACCCACTTGGGATGCGTAGGCACCAAAATACACACATTGCCTAAAGGACAACATTGCCTGTTGTTTAATTACTTTCTTCTTGGAACTTTGCTGTTCCTGGGTAGCTTTTCCATTGTGTTTACAGCTCATGATTCAAATATGTGGCTGAAAACTACTGGAAAAGGCTTGTTCAACATTAGGAAAAAATATTTAAAAATAATCAGCGACCAATGTGTCTTCAAAAGTGTCTTGTGTTTTGGTTCTGTGTGTGGCAGAGACCAAACAGAGCTCTTTTTACCCCAGCCACACCCTGGAGTGACACATTAGTAAACAAGACACTGACATGCACAAGCTTTGAAACATGAAGCTAGCCAGCCAGCCAGCCAGCCAGCCAGAGGTTACCCCACTATGGGCTATGTATCCACTAAACAAATATTCACTGTGTCCCATGATTCAGAGCCTGACAGGGGATTTAAGCAATTTGGCACCAATTCTGTTATAACCGAGTTGCTCAAGAATATTTGGCCCACTACCCCCTTTCTCAGGTATATATAAAAAAAATCACTCATCTCCCACCCCACCTCCTGCATCTAACTTCAAGTGAACAAATAGTGCCTGTGGAAGCCAGAGCGATTATAGTACAGCAGATAGGGCACTTGTCTTAAATATGCCCAAACCAGGTTTGGTACCTGGCATCCTATATGGTCCCCTGAGCACCACCACGAGTAATTCTTGAATTCAGAGCCAGGAGTAACCCCTGAGCACCTCTGCACATGGCTCCAAAACAAAAAAAGTAAAGAACAAAAATATGTGATCCCAATTAATTGTACCCAAGGCTACTACTGCCTGCTCAGCATTGTTCTAACACCTACTTTGAGGAACACTGTTAGGGGAAGAGATGGTAAATAATTTTTGTCTTTTAAATAAGGCAAAGTATCTTCTTATCCATGAATTTCTGCCAACCACAGTTTTTATTTTATGTTAATTTTATCACCACTGAATGTGATTTTTCCCATAATGTGATACACTCGGAATCATATAGTGTTAGATTACATCTTGTTTTACCCAAAACAAAAATCATCCCTGATTTCTTTGTATCTGTTTGTTTACAACTTGGTTTCACCCAAAACAAAGATCGTCTTATATGTAAACCTGAGTGGGACAAGCTCAGGATAGTCTGAGCTTTCTGTCCTTTCTTACTCCCCCACCTGGGGGGTGGTCTCTGTAACTCAATAAAAAGCATAGCTCGGGCAGGCAGCTGGCTCTCCATTTGAGGTAGAATATTGCCAGACTATACGTGTTTCACCCTGAACCTGGTTTGGATTATTTTGTGCAGCAACTCCGCTGTAGTCTTGTTCACCTGGGAGATAAGACACGTAGGATGATTTTTAATATAGCCTGTGACCTTTACTTTACTTTTTTTTTTTTTTGGCTTGAAAGCTTATTATTTATTTTAGTTTCTTATTGATGGACACAGCTAGCAGTACTCAGAGCTTACTCCTTATGATAATCAGGGAACCATATGCAATGCCAGGGATAGTCACACGTGAAGTGCCTTAAACTCTCAGGCCCAAGTTCATTGATTTTTATTGTGGAATAGTATTCCCTTGTAAAAATACACCACAATTTACCTAATCACCTCCTGGTTGATTCTAAGTTGTGACAAAGTTGATAACTATTTAAAAAAATAAATTTATAAAAGAAGGTATACAACTAGAAGTCTTTTTAAGAAATGGTGCAATGTCTTTATAGGGTAGGGAATAGGCTAACATGGGATATTGGAGATAAAAAGCCTCTGAAAGGAGGATGAGAGTGTAAGAAACACTTCAGGGATAGAACTAACTCAGAACTCTGAGTTACTGACTGGGTAAACTCAGGGGTCTCAAACTTGCGGTCCGTGGGCTGTTTGCGGCCCTCCTTACAAACAACATTTTGTGGCCCTGCCCTAGAGGAATCTTTTTTGTTTTGTTTTGTTTTGTTTTGTTTTAGTTGTTTGGATCACACCCCCCAATGTTCAAGGCTTACTACTGACTTTGCACTCAAGGATCACCCCAACTTTGCCTCCTGCGGCCCCCAGGTAAATTGAGTTTGAGACCCCTGGAAAGGGATTGGATAAATATGACATCCTCATATTTTCTGAGCTGTTACCAAGTGCAAGTTACTAAGCACTTGACAGATACTAACTTTCCATTCTGATGAGTCGTGCAGCAGAAATCACCATTAGCTGCTTCCTGTGGACCAGGACACTGAGAAAGGCAGAGGCCATGCTGTTTGCTAAAGGCCCTACAGATGTAAAATCAGGCTGGGGACCTCTGAAAAGTGCATTCTTACAGATGTCTCTTCATCTTGTGTCCACGTGGGGACATGGAAAGTGGGTATCTACAGGGCAAATGGATCAAGTTGTAGGTGGGCGTGTGTGGTAGTGGATGGATTGGACAGGCGGGATGGTTTTCTGTACATGTACACAGTTTAGATGTCCTGCCAGTTCTGTGTGGGGGAGAGATGTCCAGCAAGCATCTGCTTTAGCGTGAAGTACGAGCTGGTTTTCATTAGAAATAATGAGGCAGCCATGAAATATTGCTGGCTGAATTTCCAGGTCAAGCTAAGCAAAGCCCTGTGGTACTAACAAACAGAAAGTTCATGAACCCACTGAAAGTTTGGCTGGAGATTTAGAAAGGTTGGGTTCATCACAGTGTACATGGGCCCTGGGAGAGGGGGAAAATGTTCTGTGTGCAGCAAAAGTGTACACACAATAGAGAAAGACCAAGTCTCAGGCAAGGAAGAGGGCTGGGAGTTTATAAGTTCTTGTCTGTGTGATCCAAGACTCCTCTTACACCAGACTCTACTCTGCCCTTGATATTCCAGGGCATTTTAAAGACCTCAGATGCTCAGGCCTTCTGCCAGAACCAATAAAATCAGACAATCTCAGGCAGGGCACATACTATTTTGCAAAGCTCTCTAGGTGATTCTATTGTGAGGCAAGTGTTAAGAACCAGAGCAGTAGAAGAAAGGCGAGTCTCAGGAGAGGATCTAAGGGCAGAGTAACAAAGAACAGGACACTGTGAAGTCATAAGCCACTTTTACTTACATGGCCTGATTTAAGGAGCACTGTATTGTAAGCCCCTGGCTCAGTTCGGAAACCAAGGACCAAAAAGAGAACGAACTCCTCAAGCTAAGTTATCTGAAAAGCCAGAACATTGAGTCAGATCTGCTGACTCCCTCTCCTCCCCCCAACTCGGGGATCTTTCCTAAGACTCCATCGGGCACCACCACAGACAGCTCAAGTTATCACAGGGGATTGGAGGGCAGAGATGTTCTGAAAAGTAGTGATCCTCCAAGGGAGCATTAGCATTGCCATGTGTAAGCCAGAGCTTTCAGGGACAGCTCTGTCTACAAAGGAGCACATCAGAGGAGCTGGACTGGAGGGCACAGAAAGCATCAGGGTCCTGGAGCAGATGGGGTAACTGAGGGGAAGGATCAAGTGGAAACATGAGGCACTAGGAGATCCTAGGGTAAAGGCAAGGCATGGAACAAGGCCTGGTGGGCCAGTCACAAGCCTTTAGATTCTTAATACTTGTTCTGATGGAAAAGGCAAATCTAGACATTCCTCAATGTATCATCAGTTCATAGGAATGCTTTTAGTGCGCGCTTGCATGCGTGCGTGTGTGTGTGTGTGTGTGTGTGTGTGTGTGTGTGTGTTTGTGTGTGTGTGTTTTCCTACACCGAGCAGCAGTCAGAGCTTACTGCTGGCTCTGCGCTCAGAAATGACTCCTGACGGTACTTGTGGAACTATATGGGTTGCTAGGATTAGAACCTGAGTCAGCCACTTGCAAGGTAAGCACCTTAGCAGCTGTGCTATCTCTCCAGCCCCTTAAAAGACAGACTCTTACTAACCAGATAAGAATTACCTACTAATTTGTATATAGCTACATAATTTAAAAGGTGATCTCTTTCCATGTTAACAATGGCTTGAGGTTTTACCTTACTCAGCAGTTTCCTGTGGAAACAGGTATTATAATCTTTCTAGGGACACTGGTAGAATAAATAAAATGTGTCTAACAAAATGCCTTGCACATAGGAGGTGCTGAATAAATATTAGCACCTTTGTGGTTGTCCCCCCCTTTTCTTAGAGTGTGAATAGTGCATTTCAGAGATTTTTAAAGCAGTGCCTGAAGCAAAATGTGGATTTCACAGAAATCAAGCAAATACAGACCAATAACTTATAATCAAGGAATCAAGATTATGCAATGCAGGGACCCGAGAGATAACACAGTGGTAGGTTATTTGACTTGCATGTGGCAGACCCGGGAGGGACTGTTTCGATTTCTGGCATCCCATATTGTCCCCCAGCCTGCTAGGGTCGATTTCTGAGTGCAGAGCCAGGAGTACCCCGTGAGCATCACTGGGTGTGGCCCAACAACCAATCAATAAATAAAGTTTTAAAAAAAGATTATGCAATGCAGAAAGGGGGTCTTTTTGATAATAGAGCTGGGAAACTGGACAACATTTAAAATAATGGAACCAGATTGCTTTTTTTTTTTTTTTTTTTTTTTTTTTGGTTTTTGGTTTTTGGGCCACACCTAGCAGCGCTCAGCAATTATTCCTGGCTCTGTGCTCACAAATTGCTCCTGGCAGGCTCAATGGACCATATGGGATGCCAGGAATTGAACTCAAGTTCGTCCTGAGTTGGCCATGTGCAAGGCAAATGCCCTACCGCTGTACTATCTCTCCAGCCCCTCAGATCCTCAGATTGCTATCTTATGCCACTGATAAAAGCTAATTAAAAGATGGTTAAAGAATTTCATTAAATTGAATGTGAGAACCTAAGGCTTAAAAATAAAAGAAAATATTGATGATAAACAACTTGATTTTTTTGTGTGTGGATTCAAAACTAGTGGAAGATTAAACAAAAGAAAATATGTAAAAGACACTTTAAATAAAAATTCCTGCACAGGTAAAGAAAAAGAAATCACCATCAAAATGAAAAGGCAGTCTATTAAATTAGGGGGATTATTTGCAAAGCACACATTCAATATGGTGTTAATAAAAATGCATACAAAAAGTACATAACTCAACCAAAAAACCAATTTTAAAAGGATAGTTTGAATAAACACAAATCTAAAGAAGACAGATGACCTACTGGCAAATGAAAAGATGTTCTTCATCACATATATAATTTCTATATAGGGGCCAGCCGATAGCGCAGTGGTAGGGCATGTTTGCCTTGCACACGGCTCACCCAAGACAAATCTTGGTTTGATCCCCAGTGTCCCATATGGTCCCCAAGCCAGGAGCAATTTCTAAGTGCATATTCAGGAGTAACCCCTGAGCATCATAGGGTGTGGCACAAAAATAAAAATTTGTATATAATTATAATATTTATGTTATATAATATAATTATTATACTATGTATTATAATTGGAGTATATAGTGTAACAATTATATAATCATATAATATATATATAATTGTCAAATCTTCCTTGCTTGGTACTTGGGAGGATAGTACATGGAAAACTTGTAGCATAGTCCATGTTATCTAATTGTTTTTTGGTGATTATTAATAAACCCTATTAAGTATGACTTAGCCAAAATCCCTCAAAGCAGGGAGGCCAGTGCTGAAACCCAGTCTAAGCTAGTGTTCTTTCAGCTATTTTCAGGCCATTTGCAATGATACTGGCAATAATCCAAGAAAAAAAAAGTGCTAACATTCAAGAAAGGTCAAGTGCATTTAAGACACTAACATAAAGACAAAACACTTTTGAAGACTAACAACAACAGTGAGGCTGAGCAGAGATGATAACTATGAAGGACTTAGAACTAGGAAGTGGGAAATGAGAGTCAGACCTTTAGCCTTACATTCTTTGTCTACTAGACCAGCAGTTCTCAAAATCTAGTTTGTCTGAGTTCCTGAGTTGCTAAAATCAAGATTCTAAGGCCCTTTCTTAGAGTTTTTGGTTTCAGTGCAGATGAAGTAGGATCTGAAAATTTGCCTTTCTATATGTTCCCAGATGATGCTAATGCTGTCAATCCATGGACATTGTGAAGAGCACTTGGTCTGAACCTAAAGTGCTTTCACTCTGACTGATTCTGTTGTGATGAGAAACATCATTCTCTGGCATTAGCACAATTTCTACTGACCCTTCAGACTGCCAATAGAGTCTCCTAGGGCACAATTAAGAAATGTGAGGTTAGGGCCAAAACAATAATACAGTAGGGAGGGCATGTGATTTGCAAATGGCTGACCCAAGTTTGATTCTGGGCATTCCATATGGGCCCTGAGTCTGCCAGGAGTAACCCTTGAACACTGCCAGATGTGGCCCAAAAATTGAAAAAAGAAATGTGGAGCTACGGAGATAATACAGGGGTTAGGATGTATATAGAGCATGCACCTGGTCCTGGTCTGATCCTCATCACCACTAGGCTTCCTGAGCATTGACGAATATGGTCCCAGAGGTCCTCAAGCATTAAATAGATGGCCCCAGGTGACACTTGTCACTGCAGGGCCCCACGCAGCACTGCAGCCTCAGGTCCTGGCATTGACTAGGCATCAGCCTAGTTGAATGGGGAACAGCCCCCAAACCCCTGAGCATCACTCCTCATAAAAAATAAAGAAATAAAAAGAAACTGTTTTCTCTGTGCAACAAAAATAAAAAGAAAATGTGTTCTCTTTTCGATGACTCAGGACCTTATGATACACATCCCTTGTCCTTGTGAGTTTTGTGAGTTGTATACAGACTTTAGCCTATGTCCTATAACATCCTATACATCAGAATAGGTACTCTGGTTGGGTGTTTTATTATTTATTCACATGACAGAACACATACATTTGGTCTCAGAAGGTGCCAAGCTGCTAGCTTACTCAGTTGCTGGAACACTGCAACACTTCTCTGGGCTGCCAGTAAGAACTAGTATGGCCCAACTCTAGCATCCTGGGAAGAACCCCACTCTGAAGAAGAGGTCTGTTGTTAGACCTTTCCTGGGAAGCCCCAATCTCACAGCCCAGCAGAGCAGTATACAATCTTCATACTCTTGGGGACAGTCATGCAGGGAGGAAGAGGTGTTCTGAACAAAATTACAGAATACCAGACAGCTCAACACATGACAAATATATAAATTAAAGGGTTATAGGATACAAAATTTTTCAAAGAAGACTTCATGTCATCTAGGTCATGCCAAGTGCTTGTGAACATCCTTGAACACCAAGGTGGTCTTAATGGAGCTGCTCATAAAAATAGAAGGTATTTACACATAGGCCCTGCTCCTCTCATGTCCCCCATGAAAACCCCTGGTGTTGTCAGGACCCCTGGGCCACCGCAACACCCCCACAGGCAACCCATCTGCAGTCTGCATCTTCCGAGACAGCAGGGGACTTGCTCCAGGGCTCTTCTCCTGGGTCCCCATTTCAGCTTGGCGGCGTCTACGCACCCAGGGACTGCTAGAAGGTGTGATGCTACTATCAGAGGAGTAATCCATGCACTTTCGAAGGATCTCAGGACTGGTGCTACAGTTCAGCTTGCCCTCCTCTGCCAGAGGGGACTTCCTAGAAACCCCTTTGCGTTGAGCTAAGGGGCTGCTCCAGGGACTAGAGCAGGGGGAGGCACTGGGACTGAGGAAGAGATTCTGGTGGCCAGCAGGGCTCAGCTTGTTATTAAGTGTGTACCGCCGGCCAGCCATGGGGGACGTGGGGTTGCTCTCAGGGTCAGAGGAGCTGTTGGCAGAAGACTCATCACCCATGTACTGAAGCTCTTCCACTCTCTTGTTTGGGGACTTGAGGTAGACGCTGGCTATGGGTTCCTCGTCCTGATTCCTGTCCTTAAAAGGTTTCTTTTTGGGTGGCTTCATCCCAATCAGGACAGCTTTCATGTTGTCCCTGCCCTGCGATTCTGTGACCATGAACTCATGGGCTCTGATGGCTGCCTCTACCTCCTCAAACTCCACGATGGCACATTCCTGAGTCCCCACTTGGCTGTATCGGCTACTGAGCCTTCGGATGTCCGGTGGCAGCTCTCTCCCAGGCTTGAGAATCCGCACTGATGAGATCACCCCAAAGGTCCCAAAGAGCTTAAGAAGATGCTCCATCACCTTCTCCTGAACCCTGCCATTCTTCTGAGGTGTAGCTAGGGCCCACAGCTTGGGGGACAGGTAGAGATCATAGAGCAGGAGCATCTTGCTGGGAAGGTTCTCGTTGGGGAAGAGTGGGACGGGGGTGGTCCTCCTCACCTTCCTGTGGTCCTCATTCAACTCCAAGATCACTGAGTACTTCAAGGCATATGCAGTTGTTCTCCAGTCCCGAGTGAGATGTTTCACCTGAAGAACACAAAGCATATCTGAAATGCCACCTAAGGCTTCTGCTCCCTACAACCTCCTGCTCTTCTCTTCTTACTCTGCAACATCAGGACTTAGACCACACACACACACACACACACACACACACACACAATCTAGTGAACACACTTTCTATAGCTTCAAAGCAGCACCATTGAGCCCAGGTTGTCCACCAACACTTTCCACAGTGATGGAAACATTTCATAGAGCTCTGGGCAAATTTAGAGCACAAATCTGCAGGCTCTGGAACAAGATTTGGTTACAAAACCCATCTCCAGTTGGCAGTAAGACTTAATGTTGGGGCACAGGAAGTGGGGCATTTGCCTAGCATGTGGCTGCTGTGATGGCGACCTGAGTTCAATCCCCAGAATTTATCCCTAGAGCATTGCCAGAGATTTTAGAGCTAGGAACAGTAATGTAGCCATATTCCCCATCCCGCAGCCCCTTCAACCCTCCCAAAAAGTCCTAAAGATCTTTAAACCTGTTAAGATTAACACTTCCTTATCTGTTAGATGGAGAGGTTGATGGTGCCTACCTCACAGAGCTGTTAGAGAATCTGTATTCAGAGATGCATTTGTATATGTTAAATGTTAACATATGAAAAATTAACATAAATTAACATATTATATATGTCCATGTCTAGCTTACAATGGAGACTCTAATTCTTGTGTATTATCATTAGTTCTTGCATTACATGCCATTGTTTTGATAGCATTTGGGTATTTCACTTTTTTGTTTTTTGGGCCACACCTGGTGAGGTTCAGGGCTTACTCCTAGATATGCACTCAGTAATTAATCCTGGGGGTGCTCAGGGGACAATATAGGTGCCACAGATTGAATACAAGTTTGCTGTTAACTGCAGTAATCTCTCCAGCCCCACACTTGGATATTTTAACAATTTCTCTAAAGCTATTTTTTCCTGCTTCTTTTGATACACAGAAAGCTTCAAAGCATCTTTCATAGTTCACCTCTGTATCTCCTGAAAATGTGTGGGCTGCTTCAAATGGGAATTGAATCCATCTTGGGCCTCATGGAGAATGATGAAACATTCCCTCCCTCCCACAATTTCTCTTGCTGGAAATTGTGCATATCAATGCAGTATATAGAAGCTATATTTATATTGTAATGCGGTACTTTTCAAGAGGACCACTTCCGGTGAGGGGAATGCCAGGGAGAATGAGTCACCTCAAAGACACAGTGGAGGTGGGCGGGGTGGGGAAAGCAAAGCCAGCAATGGTGAGACCATGTCGCTGAGTGCCTGGAGGCCAGGCCCATGCACAGGACTGCCCAGGAACCCTGAGACCAAAGCAGGATCCACCCAAAGCTTGGGAAGGGTGAGCTCACTGAGAGTGTGGGAGCCAGGCTTGTAAGGGCTCCAAAGGCAGGCAGATAGGTCTAGCCATGGACTCTCAAAGTGGTCCAGACTTGGTCTGAGAATTTGAGAGCCCACAGGCCAACAACACCCCCAGCCCCGAATTAAGGTACTAGTCACAATGACACAGGCAGGCTGAGGGTAAAGAAGCTGGTTTAGGAAAAGGTGGGCCTTCAGGTGGGCCAAGTTAAGCTGAGATTCAGAACTAGCACCAATGAAGAAGAGGTCATGTGTGAAACCCACACTAAGACTCACAGAGGTAAAACGGAGTCAGTACAGGATGGGTGAAGTCCTTGTCAGCTTCTAGAGCCAGAAGCCAAGAAATGGGAGACACTGATTAGAAAATGAGCACCTGGAGTCAGTGTTGTACCTGGAAAGGGTATCTACCTTAGAAAAGGCACTGGGGGTCCAGTCTCAGCCCAATTACTAGCAGTTGTCCTAGTCTGAGAAATTTTAGTCTTCCTGTAAGTTCCCTCTATCACTGAGGCTGCCTGCCATGTTGATCAAGTACCTCTTTCACAAAGGGCCTCTACTCTCATTTTGGAAGTGTTGGGGTACCTTACAGTTTTTTTTTATACTCCTAAATAGATCCACAGTGGCAGCTTAAAAAGAAACACTGCTTTTGCAGGGAGCAGCCCCCTAAGTAGTGTTTAGGAGTCCCAAGATACCCTCCCATTGATTCTTGAACAATTGGCCTAGAGAAGGCCTAAGAATAACTCAGTAACTCAGTACTTGGAGGCCTCTAAGGCTGCACTTGACAATTCTCAGGGGACTATCTAAACTGGGGTTATCTGCAGGTAAGGCAGGAGCTCTTGAGAGGGGACAGGCCACACTCAGTAGTGCTCAGGGTTTACTCATGGTTCTGTGCTCAGAGCTCACTCCTGGAGGGGATTCAAAGACCATAAGTGGTGCTGGAAATTAAATCAAGGTAGGCTGTGTGCAAAGACAAGCACTCCTGTATTATCTCTCTGGCTCCAAAGCCATGACCCGTATATTACCTCTCCATTATTTAAAAGAAACATTCTGTTCTGATTCATAGGTCCCTGGGGTTGAAATAAGGAACCCAATAAGAGAAATATACTGGCTACTTCATTTATTCACTTCTTTCATGAGGGTTTGTTCATGCTTCTCTGTACATGAAATGTCTCTCCTTTCTCTTCTACCTGAAAGATTCTACCCATCTTCCACTACAAGTCACTACATCTAGGAAGACTTCTCAGATCTTCAGGCATAATAAACTAGCACCAGATGGTCCCGTGTCCTTCACTTGCCATAGCTAAACTTGGTCTTGATGTAACTCTGCACCAAGAATTGACTTTCCTTTACTTAGCCTTCCAAAGACCATAATCACTTTTTATATCTCTATCCTAATACAACACTCATCACGCAGAGTGGACATTTGATGAGTGAATAAAGGGAAGAGTATGAGGAAAGAGTAGACACATAGTGAAGTGGTCAAAAGCTACCAGAGAAAGGCACATACTAAACCTAGCTGAGACTCACTTGTTACACAGCTAGTTATGCAAGGAGATGGGGTGGAGCTTTTCCACCCTAGTAAACACAGTGCCCCTAAGGGATATAGAGGTCTAACTCCAGCTGCTCTGTCAGCTCTGAGAGGCAGGAAATTCAGTCCAATTGCTGCTCGATAAACAACAGAGGGCAGGGAGAGACTGACTGAGTGCAGGCTTTGCATGCAGGAGGCCCAAATTGACCCCAAATCTTCATGGTCTCCCTCATATCTCTAGGCATAAGCCCCAAACACAGAGCTTTAGTTGTGGTTCCCCCAACAAAAAGGTAAAATGGGACTGAAGAGATAATGCAGCAGATACTGAGGTGCCTGCCTTGCATACAGCTAATCTGAGTTTTGGTTCCCTGGCACTATCTACAGTCTTCTGAGCCTCTGTGACCCCTGGGCACAGAGCCAAGAGTAAGCCCTGAACACAGCTGGACATATACCAGACAAAAACCAAAAGTACAGAGAGGGCAGCGTGACCTGCTCCCACTCGAATGTTGCTCTCTGTCAGACTCTGAAAGAGGCTGATCCTGGCAGTCAGGCTGCCTCTGCCAGAGTTCACCTCATGACAAGACTAGTAGGTGTTTTTTGTGCCAATGAGTCTCTCTGTCTGGGCACAACAGTGCCCACATGGCCCAAGTAGCTGAACTTAATGAAGTTCTGCCATAAACACATTCAGAACATCCCCTGAGTGCCACCAGATCGTTCCCAATCCCCAAGATACTTCTAATGAGAATGAGAAAATATTCTTCCCTTCCTATTTTTCCTTCCTTCATCCCTCCTCTTCTTTCCTTTAATTCCTCTCTTTCCTTCCCCTCTTTCCTTTCTTTCTTTCCTTTCTTTTTTTTTGGGGGGGGGGAAGGCTTGGGTTTTGAGTCATACAAGGCAGTGCTCAGGGATTACTCCTAGTGGTGCTCAAAGAACCTTAGCAAACCCGAGTCAGCTGTGCAAAGCAGCATCCTACCCCTATACTACCTCTCCAGCCTGGAGGGAGGAGATTATTTTGAGTAGGGGAAGAGATTCTGGGCCACACATGGTGCTCAGGGGTTACTCCTGACTCTGCACTCAGGAATAACTCATGGAAGGGCTCGGGGACCATATAGGCTGCCAGTAATCAAATCTGGGTCAGCTGCATGCAAGACAAGCTGTACCTGCTGTATGATTTCTCCAGCCCAAGAAGGAGATTCTTAACCACCTGTCTACTATTTTGTTTATATTTATCTCTTTTTTCAAGCATCATGGGAAATAAATTTTTTTAAAAGCCCCACCTGGTTTAAGGGGGTGAAAAATGTTGAGAACTGCACCCTACCCTACCCACCCACAACACTGAGATGCAGAGGCCAGTGCAGGAAGGGGACTCACCTTTTTAAAGGATGTAAGGAGTTTGACACTCACATAGCCCAGCTTGTTCCTTCTCACATGCTTGAGCAGGAAGGCGTCCTTCTCCAGGTTTTCATCAGAGAAATAGAACTCGATCTGCTCTACCAGTTTTCTGATCAGTTCCTGGTCTGGTGGCCTCCACTCCTGCTCTTGCTCCTCCCGTTCATTCTCACCTCCACTGGTTGGGGCACTACTAAGGAAAGAAGGAAAGACATGGCATGAAGGTCTGAACTACCATGCCTGTGCCCTCAGAACACAGCATTCTCTGAAGGTGGGGGTCCTGCAGGTGTAAGAAGTCACAGAGCAAATGACAGCAAATCCCCCAAAGAGAAGAGACTGGGCAGATCCACCCTAGCCACTAAGAGGAAAATGGGAGTCCTGCTGAACACTGGAGTTGGGGACTCTGGACTCCAGAACCCTCAAGTAATGAACATTAGACACTTGCTTGTCTTGGTCTTGTGTTCTAGCAGCACCAGAAAAATGCACAGGTGACCCCTGACTTTAAGGTGGTGGTCATAGAAGTTAAGTTCTTACTTCTTTGTTTTTTTTTGGGGGGGGACACACATAGAGATGCTCAGGGGTTCTTCCTGGTTCTGCACTAGGTAATCAGGAGACCATGCTGGGAAAAAAACCTGGATCAGCAAGGCAAACTCCCTATCCATTATGTTATTGCTCCAGCTTCTCACATGGTCATTTCTGAGCTAAGTGACTTAGACATGAGACTCCATGGCCACACAGCACTACCATTATCTGTGAGCCATAAATCCAGATAGACCCTTTCCTGATGGAGTGGTTGTCAAGACTAAATGAACATGTGGAAGCAGCTTCATAAGTGCTGGTCTACCTGTCCTTAGCTATGCTCAGTAACTGTTGGCCATATTCATAACAGAAAGAATTAGGATTCGATTCTAACTGTGCTGTTCTCCAGAACCTTCCATGTCTAGTGAGACCTGACAGAGAATATGGAAACAAATTCATTCATGGGACCTTTCAGAATAAAGCCATGCCTGCCAGAAGTGCCCTCTGAGGAGGTGTCATCTTCCTGTTCATAAGAATATTAGACCTGAAAAAATAGATAGTACAAGGGTTAGGTAAGGTTGCTTTCCTTGCATATAGCCAACCCTGCTTGATGCCCTGAGCACCTCCTTGAGTACAGCCAAGAGTGGCTCCAAAAACCAGAACTAAAATTAATTAAATAAATAAAATCTTATTGATCCTCCAAAGTATATTGAACAAATAAAAATAATCAAAGCCAACTTTATAAAAAGTCTTTGTAGAGACAGGAGAGAATATAAGCAGTTAAAACATTGGTCATGCACTCAACCAACCTAGATCTGATAAATATGATTCCTTGAGCTCCATTAGGGGTGAACCTGATGTGAGTAGAAATAAGTCAAGAATAAAACCTGAGCACCACCAGGTGTACTCAAAACCCTCACATCCATAATAAATAAAAACAAATCAAATTCTTTTTTAAATAGAATGATAAACTAGGAGAATATATGAATATATTTTATATATAAAATGGCCTAAATTTTATAGGTAATCTATAAAATGTAACACAACTTAAACATTAAACAAATCTCTAAAAGGTAGCTGTGGCAGACATTATTCTTTTATGCAATTTGTAGTAGTAAAAACATTCCATCTTTTACAATAGATTATAAAAACTATTCACTTCCTCAATGTTATGATCAATAACATGCAAGTAAATATCTTTTGTCCTTCCTCATTCCCCTCTTACCAATTTTGAGAGTGGATGTGATCTCTTGAACTATAGCAGCATTTCACTATCATAAGAAACCAGCCAAGAGAATGAGCTTGACCAATCACTAACATGATTGTGTTGCAGAATTGATGGCTATTAACAGAATTGATGGCTTCTGATTATTATACAACAAAGTTAAAATCCATTTATTTACCTCACTAGTTTGTTGGAGTTTCTGTTACTTGTAATCAAATATAATAATACCAATTATATGTTCTCAATTCAGATGTACAATGAACAAAAAGTCCTTGGATTCTGCTACATGTCAGTGTGACTACTAATAAAAAATTTTCAAAAAGTAGATAAATGATAAACAAAGCCATATTTTCACTTTATCAAAAATGCATACCTTAAGTAGCAGTTTAAATATCTTGAATAGAGCATACTAAAAAACTAAAAATGTGTAGTAGGACATTCTGAACTCAACTAACATTAAATAATAGGGAGATAGGATGTGATGATGAGTTCTGGGTAAAATTTTTGGGCAAAGTCCCCAAAGACAATGGAAAATAATCTAACTATAAAGGTGACTATGTCAGAGGTAACCAAGATTACCAAAGATCTGTGAGATCAATAAATACTATTCCCAAACTGAAGCAATGTATACTATTAAAAAGGCAAACTCATAAATGAAACAGAACTAAAGGCAGAGAGGATGCAATTTCGTGATTTCTCCAGATCCTGTCATAGCATCTCTTGTTCTTCCAATGGTCAACCATGGGCCCTTGGAAGGTTCTACAGAGAATACTCAGACTGACGAAAAATTAAGTTCACAAACTCAAATTGCCCCCATAATCTCTATGGATCCATCTACCTCCCACACCCACATGCAGTCTTGTTTTGTGCATCTGACATCTACCAAAGAATCTGTTTGCTCTATCCAGGTGCTTGATCTTTTCTAGTTATCTTGCCCCAAAACAGAATGGGACATGACTTGACCACCTGCCTGAAACTTCCAACTAGACCTATGGCTCTTCCCATGTGATTGTTCTTACAGGGCCCTCTTTCTCCTCTCCTTTTCACATGCAGATTCCCTTGACACTTTATCCCCAACAACCTCTGCTCTCTTCTGCTGCTGCTGTTGAGCTGTGCTCCTCAATTCTTAGCTGTTCCTCTCCCTGACATTCCCACCTGAATAACCTGGCATGACTTCACATCCACTACGTCCAGAATCCAACTATCAACTTTTGCAAACTCAGGTTAGAATGTTACCTTTCAAGAAAAAGTCTTTCAGGGAAACACATCATCCTTTCATAGCCTGAAACAATTGGAGTGATTCTGTATCAGCTGCATGTATCCTATGAGCAGACAGGGCTAATGCCTAAGTTTCCAGAAGAATAAAGCAATGCTGACAAGGCAACATAAAACTCAGTGAGTGATAAACATAAAACTCAGAGCAGGTGGTACATTTGTCTTACATGTGGCTGACCTGGGTTCAGTCCTTGACATACCATGATTTCCTGAGCAGACCCAAGTAAGACCCCTGAACACAGAGCCAGAAGTAACCCCTAAGCACCATAAGATGTGGCCCCAAAACCAAAAAAAAAAAAAAAAAACAACATGCACAAAGTCAAGCTTCCTGGAAACAGAAGACACCCATTCTATATAAGCACTGGCGTACCTCCAAAGACGAATCTTGGGAGTAGAGATGCCTGTTTCCAATCTAGAAGCAAATTGCTTTGTTTCCTAGTTCATGGAATAGTCCCTTTCCAGAAACCCCCTTTATCCAGTATGGTTAAGAAAAAAAGCATACAGGACTTTCTATGTTTTAATCTGAATGTTGCCATTTTTTCATCCATTGCAACCATCCTGTAATAACCATTTCTCTTCCCTCCCAAATGTCCCTGCCATCACTTTTCCTGTCATTCTTCTATGCTCTTAGGTTCAAGATAGAGATGTGTTGTTAAGCTCTCACTTATACTCCCACATTGAGTCAGTTATCAAGTATTGACTTGATTCTGTAGTATCTACCATCTGTTCTCTCTTTTCCATGCTGTTCTCATACTTCTCTCATGGCCACTATTAATAGCTCTGAAAAAAGAAAATATTTTGTGTAGATGTATCACAAAAAATCTATCAGAACTTTTATACAGAAAGCTACATTCCCCCCACCATATCTTTGCCTTAGACACAGCCTTTATTCAACCATTTAGTTCCTATGAGAGTTGTCCCACAGCTCTACAAAGTATGTTTACTGCTCTATTTCTCATTTGCCAATCTTGAACATTCTCTGTTTGTGATCTAGTTTATAAAATAAAGATAACCCAAAGTTGTTCATTTCAATTTTGGAAGTATTTCGTTACTATTACTTTTCATGGGCAAAGACTGGACAATTATTCTAACGGAAGAATGTAAATGGCCTCTCTTATCAATAGCATCCCTTTTCAATCTTTCGTCCTTCACAGATTTCCCAACTAGAGCCTTTCCAGGTTTCCTCTTTCCCACAGCCTCTTTTACTCTGTGTTTTTTTTTTTTATGTTTTGAAGAACAATTAAAATATACCACTGCTATACTTTAAGCGTGTTTTCCAGATCCTTTTAAATAATATCCAAAATCCTTTTGGATTCTTTGTTCCAAGCAAATAACAGAAATAGAGACTTGTAGTCTCTGTACAACACAGACTCTATGCGTCTGTGCTTACTGTTCCCATCTATTAGAATATCTTGCTCCTCCCTGGTAGGTCTGAATCTCAGCCTCATATCAAATGTAACCTCAAATGCTACTTCCCCAGGGTAAAATCTACAATTCTCATAACACTTGATACTTGTACCATAGAAACTTCTTTGCATGTCTTAGCGGTCCAAACTAAATTCCTGGAAGGTGTCATTTGTTTTCTTCTAGCACCAACCTTAAACATAGTATAGGAGTTTATCATTAATTCTATGCGAATAGTTTTCCAATGCAAAGTGAGTCATTTGTATAGAACCTTCACCTACCAAGATTCTCTGATGTAAGTTATATAGGGAATCTTTCAAGAGGACTTTGAAAAAAGGCTGACATTGAAGTTTACATGTGTTGTTTATATTATTTTGTTGAAAGTAAAACATAGTAAACTGGGAATGATGATGATGAGTTATTGTTGCTGTACTTAACTTTATTAGAAATGGAAACAAAGGAGGCCGGAGAGATAACATGGACGTAAGGCATTTGCCTTTCATGCAGAAGAACAGTGGTTCTAATCCCGGCATCCCATATGGTCCCCTGTGCCTGCCAGGAGCGATTTCTAAGCATAGAGCCAGGAGTAACCCCTGAGCACTGCCGGGTGTGACCCAAAGACAAAAACAAAAGAAAAAAGAAATGGAAACAAAGGATAGAAATCAGGGACATACTTCAAAATAGATGATAGGGTTCAAAGTATCAATGTTGGATTATTTCCCACACTTGTATATATTCTTCAATGAAACAACTGAAGTATAAAATCTGTGAATGTGCTTTTCTCATAAAATCTCAACCTCCAGGCACAGAGGCTAAGAGCACTTGCCCTGCCACCTTACATGCACGTGAGTTTCAGTTCAAGTCTCTGGTGTCCCCTATGCATTAGTTATGATTCTGGCAGCTCTGCCTTTTTAAGTCTGGCAACTCTGTGATTCTTATACATGTATGCTTGCATGCACCATACACACACAAAAACAAAAACACATCTCATGCTGAGTGGCAATTCAAATAATATCTTGCCGAAGAAACATATCCAAACTAAAATGTGACTTTTAGCACAGGAAAGAACTCTTGAATGGAATGTCTTTATCTTTGTAAAGAAGTATGGCAGTGCTTTGACCACCATAACCAAAAACACAGGGCCAACAACAAGAAGGACAATGAACACAACAGGAAAGCACTTGGGTCCAGTATCATGCCTACACATGAAGTTTCTTTTAACTCGCCTCTTACCAAAAAATCAACCCCATAATCATTAACACTATTATCCACATGTGATCTAAACGACAACAAATAAAACGTCAATTCTCAGACAAGAATCATAAATTTCAAATGGTTCAAAACGGCAACCAGGGACCAAAGCGGTGGCACAAGAGGTAAGGCTCTGCCTTGCACGCACTAGCCTAGGACAGATCTCGGTTTGATCCCCCAGCATCCCATATGGTCCCCTAAACCAGCAGCGATTTCTGAGCGCATAGACAGAAGTAATTCCTGAGCATCACTGGGTGTGGCCGAAAAACAAACAAAAACAAACAAAAAAAAAAAAACGGCAATCAGTTGTCTTTCTCTAAAAGATTCCCCAACATTGGAAACTGAGATGGATACTTTCTCCTTCCCCCTCTCTCTTAATTTCTCCAAATAAAACTCATTCACTTCAAACAAAAACAAAAATCCCAAAGGGCAAGTAAATTTCTCATGCAATAGAAAAAAAAATCCAGGGAGTTGGAAAAGATAAACATTCCTCACAAAGTGGTTGAAAGCATGCAGAAGTATGTTCATCACATTTTCGGAAAAGATACAGGAACAACTAGATTTGAGTGCTACCAGCAGAGGCCATGTAGGTCTGCAAGGCCCTTTTGTTCTTAAGTATTTATCACAGAGATCAGAATCTTCCTCTCTACTCCTGTCATTTGCTACACTATTTTGTCCTATTCCCCACAGCCTGAGAAAGGAATGCAATTTAATATAGATCTCTGCAGCACAGTTTAGGTGAAAGTAATGGAGATCAGAGAGGTAATGATAATATGCAATAAGGATACAGAGCTGACCCCCTATACTGTCTTCCTACTGCAAATCACTAATAAATACATGAAATATTAATAAAGAAAAATGGTTTGCATTCCAGGGCAGAGACATATATACAAAGTTCTTAGTTCCATATCCAGCATGATAAATACATTATAATAAACAGGGACTTTCACCATCATCACTGAGATGAGGGAAAAGAGTTCTAAATCTACCAGAGTGAAAAAACTCTGAAAGTTTCTGTTAAATGAAAAGCAAGTGTGCTCACTGGTTTAGAATTTATGTTTAATGTTAAGAATTAAAACATAAAGCCATTTATATACATTGTTAGATAAGCCAAAAGTCTTTCAGGATAAAAGTAAAAGAAGTAGAAAAACCTGTAATATTAAAGTAGACTTGGAATAAACGTAAGTTAACTTTTTAAATTTTTTCCCGAGTGTTGTCTACTTAAAAGGCCTGAAACCAAAGATGTCCCATAAAAATTGGGATTAGGAGGGAGGTGGGGGAAGAGTTCTAGGAATCAAATCCATGGTCTCATTAATGCAAAATGTGCTATTTGTCACCAAGTTACATCCCCAAGTTACATACAATAAAATAAATACATCCCCAAGATACATACTTTGCATACAAATTGTATCTTGTATCTTACAAGATGTATGCATACAAAATACATACAGATTCGAAAATTTGGTTCCTGAATACCTTCTTCACACCTTAAAAGGAAGAAGAGAAACAAAGAATTTCTATCACAATGGCTGGATTCCATGAGTGGAGTAAGGAAAAGCAGAAATGAAACCACAGAAAGAATAGCAGTATGTAAATAAAACTGAAATAAATGCTCCAAAGAGTATACTAAATGGCAACATGAAGGAACTTCCATAGATAAAGCAGACAGTTGGAGCATTGAAAATTCTTGAAGAATATTTAGGTAAATAAAAGGAGAAGATGGGTAGTTTATGGGATCTTTCAATCCAGAATGCTTGTGCCAGAGGTTTGGAATGAGGTCCTGTAACTGTTATATTTCTTGTTCCTCTTCTAGAAAAATCTCCTGTAGAGAAAGTCCATAACAAAAATGTTTATCCTGATAAACTAGGGCCCTCAACTGTGTAAGAATATAGTCCAGATAGATTAAAAGTATTAGACATCTGGCCCAAGAATGCTATTAATCTTCTGATGATTACTGGTTCTAACCAAATACTTCATGTGGAGGACAGTCACAGCTCTCAGTCTATGAGGCTGTTGGCCCCTGACCCCATGCTTTTTCTCTCTTATGTCTGTCTCTTCTCTCAACCCTTGAGACATCTCTCTCTTAGGCCTCTTCACTCCTGAAGGTCCATATCAGAAAATAATCATTGCAATCAATTATAAAATAAAAATAAACAAAACCCAACAACCAGAGAGACTCCAAGGGAGAAAGAATTTCTTTTAAATTGTTTGCTGTGATCATTATATTAATTTTTTTCTTTGAGGCCCAATAAACATTTTTGCTTTCCTCTTTAGGAGAAAGATAAGAGCCATTCTTGCTCCCTTCTTTTCTTGATCCTAAAAAGCTCACTTTACAGAAAAGTACCAGTTAATACATGTAAAAAGAAGGATAAAAATTAGAAAACTACCAATATAGTTCCCCAATGAACTAGGTGACTCAAGTTAGTTCAAAGATCACTGATAAAGTCTGAAATACCTAAACTGGTGCCGAAGAGAGATAGTGCAACAGTAGGGCACTTGTCCTGCACAAATCCAACTGGGGCTCGATCCTTGCACTCTGTATGGTCCCCAGAACCCTGTAAGGAGTGATCTCTGAGTGCAGAGCACAGCCAAGTGTGCCCCCAAAACCTAAACAATCAAACCTTCCATAAACTTTGACAGGAAAATGTTCACAAGAAGCTAACTTCATTGCAGTGGGAGATATCAACTGACTCACATGATTCAAGTTTAGAATCACTAGAAGGGGAAGTATTACTAGAGAAGATGAGAGAAAATGTCCTATGAAGTGACTTGCAATTCAGTTTAATCTGACTCTACTCAAGGCTTTAGCTCTGCTATCCAATTTGTAGGAAAGACATGGTACAAAAGAGCATGTCAAATACCATGAGAATACTATCAGCCAGATTCAAACCACAAAACAGTCAACACATTATGAATCTCTTATTTCTAACTTATAAGGTATGAAAGTGGGAGTGTTTGAAAGCTACAAGATTGTTTAAAATACATTTTTAAGAAACTGTGATTCATAAATTTATTGACAGTTGAGTTGTAGGCGCACATATTTTGGCATCAATCCTATCACCAGTGTCATCTTCCCTCCACCAGTGTCCCCCTGCTTTATCCACCACCTCCACCCTGCTCACCACATCGACAGGCACTTTACAAAGTTTGGTAGTTGAGGCTTAGATTTCATCTTTTCAGTCTTAATGACTCTGTGATTTAAAGAAACACAATAAGCAATGCACTGGTCTGGCTTGGATTCCAATTTGAGGTGCGAAAGAAACAGCTTAAAAACACAACATGGGACAATTAGGGGAAACCCAAAATGAAAGCATGGCCCATAGACATATTTTTAATATGGGAACCCATAGACAATTTTAAGTTTATGTTAGTGAAGACAGCAATAATTTTCTTAGCTGCCACAATACTTTGGTCTTATAGGAAAATATCATTATTAAGACCTACAAAATGAAGTATTCTGGATATTAGTTTTGTGAACAACATCCTTCAAATAGTTCAAGAAAAACCACTCATCTTACTTACAGAACAAATGACAAAATATTTTAGATTAAGATGATAATTCTGTGATACTCTTTCATTTATATTTGACAACTTTAATATTAAAGTTTAATTAAAGTGTGAACCAACGGCACGGCACCTATTTAAATATATAAGATGTGTGTGGGGGAGATTAATGAACTGTTGGAGGTGGTAAAATTTTTTCCATTTCTTCCTTATCCCCAGGAATAAGCCAAGTTTTGGGCTAGATTCTGGAGTCATGGAAAGGTCTTGAGCAAGGGTCTCTCTGTCTAAGGAGTACAATAGACAGTTGAAAGAGAAGCCCATTTCAATGGGCTTGGGAGTGAATGAAAATGGGAGCAAATATGGGAGTGAATGAAAGCAGCAGTGAAGACAAGCATTCTTTCAACAACCAATTAGGGAGTACCTACACATGTCTGGAGCTGGGCTGTGTGCAGAGAAGATCCTATTTGGAAGGCAAGCAAGCTTCCCATGTTCAAGGAGGTCTGAACAAAGAGAATTTTCTTTGTGTTGCTTGAGTGCTTGGCATTAAATGAAGAGAACCAAAGTGATGCAGAAGTCATGAAATTTGCCTATACATGGTTGGATATGGAGATTATCATGCTGAGTGAAATGAGTCAGAGGAAAAGATATAGGAACAGAATAGTCTCACTCATCTGTAGGATTTAAGAAAAATAAAAGACAGTGGGTAATAATGCTCAGAGGCAATAGAGATGCAGGCCAGAAAAGCCAGTCCATGATATGAAGTTTACCAGAAAGAGTGGTGAGCACAATTAGAAAAATAATTGCACTAACAACTATCATGACAATGATAGTGAGAAAGAGAAAGAGAATGCCTGTTTTGAAGATAGATAGGCAGGGAATGGGGGAGGAGGGAAATGGGGAACATTTGTGATGGGAAAGTTACACAGGTGAAGGGGTAAACATCCAATGACTGAAACTTAACTACATTTTTGTAACTTCAGTGCTTAAATAAATTATAAAAATAATTAAAAAATAAGAAACACCAAAAAAGAAAGTGGTGCAGAGGAGAGAAAACCAATGGACTTTGCAATTGGGGGTGATAGGGGAAAAGTAGCCAAGAGTTAATGACTAGAAGAGGGACCAACAGGTAAAAGTAGAGGCTTACAGACACAAAACTGTACCAATGTCTGGAGTAACCAGAAGAGTGTCAGGACTGGATCTGGGGGCATAGATGGGTAAAACCAGACAGGGAAAGAAGCAGTGGGATGAGATTTAGGAATCCAGGCTTTCTCCTGCTAGTGCTGAGATTCTAGACATGTTCCCACTAGCAGTAGCTGTTGCTGTGGTGGATGACCTCTCCTAGTGTAGCTCCTGATTTGGGGTCATCTCCCAGTACTCTGGGCATTTGCCCACTGGGCTCTGTCAACTCTGCTACCCTGAAGAGTTCTAGGACTGACACTATGCCAGCCAGCTGAAATTGCCTCAATCTACCAGGGGTCCTCAAACTTTTTAAACAGGGGGCCAGTTCACTGTCCTTCAGACTGTTGGAGGGCCAGATTATAGTAAAAAAAAAAACAAAAATTATGAACAAATTTCTATGCACACTGCATATATCTTATTTAGAAGTGAAGAAACAAAATGGGAATAAATACAATATGTGGCCCGCGGGCCGTAGTTTGAGGACCATTGATAAATGATCCATGAGACTAAGTCATTGAAGCTGGGGAAGAAAAGTGGGGAGGACAAGAGGGAGAAGAGGTGAGTGGGGGAGTGCAGGGGCAAGAGTCCCACCTGACCTCTCCTTATTAGGGGAGCCCTCTTTCCAAGTCCAAGAACTCACTAGGACTTTCATTGTTGCTAATGATCCCATCTCCAAAATTCAGGCTCCAGGGATCCTCCTGCCTTCCTTAACAGGCAAAATAAGTCAGAAGGATGTGCCAATTCTGGGCTATTCCACCTACAATTATTGAGCCAGTGACCACCTTTTTCTCATGTTTCTAAGATAAAGCCACTACCCTGCATGGTGGGGCGCCTCAGCTGAGAGACCTCCCCTTGAGAACATGATGGGTGCCTAGAGACAGGGGAATAGGGCTGCCATAGGGTCTTCAATCAACCAACCAGGCAGTAGGTGGTTATTTGATGCTAGGGATGCTCAGCAGCTGATAAATGAATGAATGAATGAATGAATGAATGAATGAATGAATGAATGAACCCTTCATTGCAAGGCATGAAGTGCTCCTGTATGTGACTGTATCTCTGTGTCCTGAATTTCTGCAGCTTTCCTGACTTTCCACCACCTAAGGCCTCTAGACTCAGCTGCCCTGAACGAGGGCCATACATCGGGGCCTGTTTCATTGGAGGTAGGGGTTGTGATGGGGATCAGCTCTGGTCCTCTCACCCCGAGGCTTCTGTGTTCAGTATTCTCCCCAAGAGGGAGAAGTACACCCGCAGGAAACTACCATGCAGGTTTAAGTCGGCTAAAATAACAAGTACACAGGACTCGAAGGAAGAGCATATTCTGCAGGTTGGGACGCAGCACTCCTCTGGCTTGCAGCAAGACCCCGACCCCCGGCACCCTCATGTAGTAGAAGCCACAGTCAGCAAGGTCGAAGCCTCAGCTAAGGTCTCCCACTGAGACCAAGGCGAATTATCGGATCTCCTCTAAGTCTAAGAACCAGGCAGCAACGATAACGCAAGCACAAAAGTGGGGGCCGGATGGAGGTAGTGGTTCCCCAGTTAGGGAATCCCCAATTAGGAAAGACGCAAGCAAGCAGCCAGCCCTGAAGGGATCCCAAACCTGGACAAGTGGGTTCTGCTTTCCACCCCTATGCAACCACGCCTCTTTGGATCCCCTGTGCAGGGATGTCCAGAGGCTGAGTGGGGCCTGTAAGAGTGACAAGACAGGGCGATGGTAGCAGAGAAAAGGGGTCACTCTCAGGAATGGATGGGCCTCTGGGCAGAATTGTGGGGGGCCGGGGAGGGAGGGACACAGAGGGACAGAGATGAGCTCACACGGGTGGGTGGAGAGGGGATGAGCTCCTGGTGGGGCCCAGGAGATGATCCCACCTCTAGCCGTGTCCAGGATGCGAATGACCTCCACCCCAAATGGGCACGATTGCCGAAAGCCGGTGGTTGGCTCTGAGCAGCTTCCCGGAGACTTGGTGCCCGAACCTTGGCGATCCTGCGGGCCGGGAGAGTGGGGTGATCGCGCCCCAGCAAGCACCCAGCCCCGCCGCCTACCTGAACCCGCGGCTGGGCTCCTCCTCGCTGGCGCTGCCCCAGCCGGGGCTCAGGTAGCGCGCCGGGTCCCCCGCGCCCCGACCTTCCTCGTCGTCCTCCAGCTCGCCCGCGTCCTCGGCCTCCTGGATGGCGACGCGGATCTGCACGGCGTAGTCGAGCCCGGGCAGCGCCTCGTCGTCCGCCTGGGCCATGGTCGAGGGTGGGTGGCCGGGGTGTGCGGCGCCGCAGGTCCAGAGGCCGGAGGAGCACCCGGGGGACTTAGGGGCGCGCTGCCTCCTCGCCCCGGCTGCAGTGGACTGGGCGCGTCCGTGCAGGCTGGGCGGGTCTGGACGCCGCGGAGGCTGGGCCGCCTGCTCCGCGCGCTCCTGTCTGCGCGCTCCGGGCCTGTCCCAAAGCGGGGGGCCTTTCCCCGCGTCTCCCCCTGAATCTCCAGCGACGTGGAGCGGCGGCCCGTCTCACTCCCCCCTGGAGACTCGGGGGATGCGAGAGCAGAGCCTGGCTCTGCGGATGTCTGCCCCACCGAGTCTCTAGCATCTGTCCCTGGCACAATCTGCAGAGGGGACTTGGGAGAAATGCAGATTCCCAGTGGCCATCCACGGAGCGCTCCTGAATTGAAATCCTAGGGTGGAGAACTTGGGTAGCAAGCCCTGTTTAAAGGTACTAGTGCGAGAGCCACTGCTTTGATAGATTATCTTTTGAATGTGCTCTGCCGTAGGAAGCAACTAGATGTTTGAATGACTACAGAGAATACTGGATCCTATTTCATATAACAGTTCATAAGGACTGAAAGGTGCGCCTGCAATGCTCAGAACCCAGGCACCATCCTTGCTCAGCGTCAGGTGGTCTCCCCAAACCAAACACAAATGCCACCTTTTCACATCTGGCTTCTGGGTTCCAGCTCAGCCTTTCAAATGAACTCAACAACTGGAGGCAGGGTCCTGGGGTGAATGAAACAGGCATGACATCCTAAGCTTCAACTAATCTATTGTGCAACTTGCAAAAGAACCCCAGACCAGTTATGTTTGATAGAGAGAAAGGAAGAAATTGAGGAAAGGAGTGTTTTGGTGAAAGGACATCATGCACAGTGCCCCTATCCCCCTTCCTGAGCCAGGAGGGATCCTAGTGCCCAACCTCCTTTCAAGGAACACCTCAGGATCGGTGTTCCTGTCTTGTCAGTGGGCTCTTGTGATAGAAGTTCCTAAACTGAGAGGCACCTTGCTCTGGAGACCATTCATAACTGGGAGTACACCACTAGGAGGATAAAGCACAGTCTCCTCAGCTTCAGAGTCAAGAAAAAGTTTTAAGCTTCTGGATCTCCCTCGAGTGATATCAAAATAATGGAATCTCTGCACATTGGACGCACCACTGGATAAGGATGGACAGGAGATTATTTGTAGTCCCCTCTAGACCTCCCCAGTATGATCATTTAATTCAATTTGTTTGGTCTGTAGGTTTTGAGTTGTATGTTTTGTTTTGGAGTTATTCCCCGGGGTGTTGATGGGCTATTTTACCTCTATTGTGTTCAGGGATGTCTTCTGGAAGTGCTCAGGGGACCAGGCAAGCCTAGAGACCAAACTGTGTTAAGCATGTTTACCACGTGCTAAACATGTGCCGAGCCTTATGAACTATCTTTCCCACCTGATGAATTTCTATAGTTTACAAAGCAATGTCCATTATCTCATTTATGCAACCCTGTAGAGAGGAGGGGCGGATCCAAGATCACTGGATAAAGAGAATTTGGGGGAACTGATAAAAACAGCATTAAATGCTGAATCATTAATCCAGAATTCTGCTCCACTAAGAAAGCTCACTGTAGGGGCTGGAGAGAGAGCACAGTGGTAAGGCATTTGCCTTAGATGCAGAAGGATGGTGGTTTGAATCCTGGCATCCCATATGATCCCCGAGCCTGCCAGGAGCGATTTCTGAGCATAGAGCCAGGAGTAGTAATCCCTGAGCACTGCAGGGTGTGACCCCAAAAAACAAACAAACAAATTTGCCAAGAAAGCTCACTGGAGACTCATGGCACCATTTCCAAGAGAAGAACAATTGAATAATGAGGACTAGTCCTCTAAACCATGGAGCTTGGCTCCAACCCAAGAGGGCATGAGATGGAGCAGAGACAGCTGATGAGCAGAACATTGTCCTGGGAAAAGAGTGAGATGAGCTGATATGGAAGAATGGGATAGGAGTTTGTGCTCTTTGTCTCCCCATACAAAGCCTGATTAGAAGGCAAGAAGTAAACTGGGCACAATATTCAGGGCTGGAATCACGCCACACTGTTGCCAGATGTGTTCCTTCTCCAAATAAGAAGTAGTCTGAGGGCAAATTCCACCATTCAAGCCAAAGGCAGAGCAGCAGTGCTTTGAGTGACATCTGCTTTGTTTACCTTTAGGGTAAACAGTCCTACCACTCCACATCTAACTGACAGCAGCAGTAGAAATGAAAGATGAGAGGCAGAAAGGGCTTACTGAAACTTAAACACACACACACACACACACACACACAACGAAACAGGTTCCAATGTCTGCAGTGTCATCACTTATTTCTTTGTTGAACATCTAAACATTAGGTTGGAGCCCAGGACTGGTCACACTTAGGACTACAATATTATCTAACATAATGCTATGGACCATAAAAGGTTTCCCAGGTTGGTTAAAATATGATTGTTTAGAGACAGATAGGCACTGGCAAATGCAGGTCTATTTGGTGTTACACAATTTTAAAATAAAGAAAATATAAGAGCTCTGTGGGACAGCATCAAAAAAAAATTTTTTTTATATTATAGGTGTTCCTGAAAGAGAATAGGGGAGAAGAGAATTTTTCCTTTCTGAGGATGGAGTCATATATCCAGATTTAGAAGCTCAGAGTTCCAACCAATATAAAACCAAATAGAAGAGCACCAGGATACATTGTAATTAAAAATGGCAAAAGTCGGGGTGGAGAGAAAGCACAGTGGTAGGGCATTTGCCTTGTATGCAGAAAAACAGTGGTTTGATTCCCAACCTCTCATATGTCCCTTGAGCCTGCCAGGAGCAATTTCTGAGCATAAAGCCAGGAGTAACCCCTGAGCACTGCTGGGTGTAACCCCCCTCACAAAAAAGGGGGGGGGAAATCAAAGATGTTGAATTCTATAGCAGAAAGAGAAAAGCAGACTCACAAGTCTTTAAACTTAGAGCAGATTTATCAAAATCCTAAGGCCAGAAGGAAATGGCACAGATGCCATGTTAAGTACATAGTCATCCAAACACAAATATTGTGTCTGGTTTGGTTACAACTCACATTTGAAGGAGTGTTACAAAGCTTTACAAATAAATCACCTGAATATGCAAAGATGGCAGTTTATCTTCCCAATGCATGATAATAAGACACATTTGTACATTTTTACAATTTATGGAGGATTTGTGTGCATTGTCGTAGGGCTTTTAATTGCTTTATCTTAAGAGTTCCCTGAAGACTTTTCTGAAATACAGATTCATAGGTACCTACAATTTGAGAACTGACAATTGGTGGGCCCATCTGCTGTACACAAGTGGTCTATGATTGAGGTTTTGATTGAGATAAATTTTTGAAATCAAATGAATTGAATTTATATGGCATCAGAATCATATATCTCCCTTTGCTACTTCTGTTATTATTTCTGACTGGGAATAAAAATAAGTTATTTTGAATGCAGAGAGGATGCCAGATATAATTCAGTGCTGAACTCCTCCTCTTATGAAATGACTGCCTTCTCCAGGCACTCTTGAGAAAAGAACCATGATATGTGTTAAAAACAACTTGGAATATACTGTGAAATTAAATAATTTGCTTAGAATTTTAAGGCGACTGTTATCTCTTCCCCAACTAACTTCCTGCCTACCTCACCTGGATTGTGAGACTCTCCCACACCTGGGAGGGGTCTATGGTTGATAATTAAGAGTGGCAGAGGAGGGGTGAGAGGAGATGCAGCAAGGAAGATCAGAGACAGGATAGATGCAAAGAGGCTACTTAGCTTAGAGGCCATATGAGGAATATGCACATGGTGGTTAGGGCCTTGTGATAAAGGTGGATTTCTCCTGAAACTTCATCTGACTGCCTGTGGATCATTTTCTCACTGTTATCCTGAATCTACAGATCCACGGGCCTAAGGGGCTGCAGGCACCGGGCAAACTGAGAAAGGCCTCCCCATCCATCTACACTACTAGGACTCTTTAATACAATTCAAACTTTAATTAATTCAAAAGTCGACATCATACAAGTCTCTCCTTTTTAGTAGTTAACTTCTTAGCTTGATGCCTGGGAACAGGGTGGTGAGAGATTCACAGTAAGAATACTTTATAGGAATAGTTCTACTTGGGTACTTTTCAGGTGAAGAAAGTCTTAATGAGGCTCAGGGTATATATAATATGATTAAACTTTAGGGGTGTTCATGTGTTAATGTGAGAAGGATCTCTTCTTCCACTTTGCTTTACCCCTTCTTCTTAGGAATCTTTGCTGCTTTAATTTGATTATTCCCACACACCCCAAGATTTGTGTCACTGGTAAACAAACTAGACTTTTTAAAGAGCCATTTCTAATTTACAGCTTCTGTCTTCACAGAGCTGTGGCAGAGGAATAAAAGCAGTCCCACCCAGTCTGTGCTGGCCATTATTTCAGGACATTTACATCAGCATTGAGATGACTAGCAAAATCTTTTTTAACAAATGCATGATCTCAGCTTGATGTTGGCACCATTCCTTCTGTCTAGAATCTTCAGGGCTCATAATATAGTATGCTTGAAATTGGGAAACAGCTTTTTCCCTGTGGTTTCTGGACTTGAAACCAAGAAAAAGACATTAACAAAACATCCAAATATTTAGCAGGCATTAAAAAGTTAGAGTTAAATAAAAGTACAACCTTGGAAGAACACAAAAAGTTATTTTGGAATCAATGGGAATTTTTTTTTCTTGGAGGCTTATAGCCAGTGGTCCTCAGTGTTTACTCTTGGCTTTGTGCTCAGGGATTATTCCTGGCAGTGCTTGGGGGAAACCATATGTGAGGCTGCAGATTAAAGCCAGGTTGAAACTACTATACCGTCTTTTTAGATCCATTGATGAAACTATTTTGAGTGTCCCTGACATTAGAGTTGGAAACCAAAAACTTAGAATAAGACTTTCATGTGCTGAAATTTAATGTTAAAAGGAAATGCTGAAAATCTAGGCAGGAAGATTGGTAGAGTCTGGTTTTAAGTAAAGGGGGCATTTTAGATATTCACTTAATCACGGGTTTGTGCATGTTTTAAAAAATAATACTGCATTATCCCCAATTTTGTAAAATGGCAAAGATGATTTATGAATATCAGGAGGTGGAGGGATTCTGCAATCATGAGAATGTGTCTGTTACAACAAATATTACAACAGATCAAGAGTTTCAGTCAATGCCAGGATTTCTTGGTGTGTTTGCCTGGTATGTTGGGGGCTCTGGGCAGGACAGCTAGCCATAGGACCCCTGGGCTGACCACTTAGTCCAGGCGAGCATGATTCCCCCCACACCAGGTGGGTCTTCAGGGCCACGCCTGGTTAATCCGGCCCTGGGAGGAGGGGGTGAGAAATTCCTTCCTAGGCATCCAAAAACTACAGAGGCTTGGCTGGGCTCAGAACACTCCGAATGCCAGGATTTCTTGGTGTGTTTGCCTGGTATGTTGGGGGCTCTGGGCAGGACAGCTAGCCATAGGACCCCTGGGCTGACCACTTAGTCCAGGGGAACAAGATTCCCCCCACACCAGGCGGGTCTTCAGGGCCACGCCTGGTTAATCGGGCCCTGGGGGGAAGGGGTGAGAAATTCCTCCCTAGGCATCCAAAAACTACACTACCGCGCGGGTCTCATGCCCCCGCGCGTACTTCATGTACTTCATGTATTCAGAATATTCCTTATCCTTATGTTATGTTTTCCGTATACAGAATGTTTATTTTGTATTCTCCACTTTCCCACATCCCTACAAAGCTCTTTTTTACTCCTTAACTCTCTAACCCCCTCTCAAACATCACTAACCTACTTTACTCTTTTTAACTTCAGTAGTGTACAATCCTAATCACAGTCCAAAGCTGTGCATTTTGTGTGACAACCCCAAACTGTTTCAAGATACATAAAATGGACACGTATTTCTTTAGACTATTTTGTGTTTTTTCTCTTACAGCTATAATTCTTACTAAATGTTGTCTTATACAGTGATGATTCTAACCACTTTTTATCTTCTGTTTTTGAGCTGTTTAACAAGGAATTTTGGTGGAAGAGTCCCCCAGTTTAATGCTTATGATTGAACCATGTCTTGGGAATCATTGTAATTGTTCTTATGGCCCCTATATGCGCCAATAACACCATGTGGCATTGCTTCTTATTTGCATAGGCACATTAAAATGGGAAAATAGTATAAATACAAATAAGATCCTATCTAATAGAGATTGGAACACACAAATCTTGTAGTGCAAAGGGACCTTACACCCTGAACATTGACATAATGACCTGGCACAGACCTCAGAAGAAAGGGCATACTCCATTCTCCCCTGAACCAGGAAAGCCATACACGAAACATCCAGGCTGGTCTATAACATCACCTGGAAGCAATCCTCTACCACGGAAGACCTACACTGCTCAGACTTCGACCTGCTCAAAAGATACTTCCCTTAACACTGAGAAGACTTAACAACAACAACGACCTGCTTACAGGACAGGGCTCCCTGCATTGCCCTTTGATTGTGAGGTGTAAGGAGAGGATGCTCCACATCCTGACTTCAATGTAAGATATGCAGATTCCAGGATCTTTAATACAGAAACATGATACCAACAACAGAGACTGTGTGAAAAATAAAAGTGTGTTGGCACTACAGACAATGTATTGGATTGGACGATCTAGCTTGCCTGGAGCCTAGACTTCGTCTTGTGCCAGGAAACTTCAGGGGTCTGGTCTCTTTGTACTTAGGCCAAGGTTATTTCTTTCCATGTCCCTCATATTTTGGTGGGCCTATGCAAACAACAATTGCCACTCTAACACCATTTTTACTGTGCTCCTTTGACTCTAATCCTTAAAAAGAACTCACTTAAAATTTGAGGTTAACTTAAGCTAATATGCATGTATATGGAAATGTAAGAAAATACTATGCCTGTAATGTTTAAGGAGTTACGTAAGTTTTATGGCTTTAGATTGCCTTGTGTACTGTTAAGAAATATTATAATGTGTTACAATCTGGGGACTTGAGGGACAAAGTAATTGTACATGGATTCTGTCTTATTTATCTTAATGTTCTTTGGCTGAAATTTCAAAGTTAAGATATCAGCAAGGGGACTTCTGAGAATTATGTTATGGGTGATTGTCCTTCCACTGTAACTTTACCTTGTCCTCTTTCTTTGCACCCTTGTTCTCATAATTAAAAATAAAAATTAAAAAAAAAAAAGAGTTTCAGTCAGTGAAACTTTCCCATAGAATATCTTGATACTTGCAAAGCTCACATATCAGCAAGTATAATAGAAAACAACTAGCTTTGGGGCTGGAGAAATAGTACAGTGCCTAAGGCACTTGCTTGCATGCGGCTGACCCATGTTCCATATTTAGCACCCCATATTGTTCACTGAGTATTTCCAGGAGTGAGTGGAGAGGTACAGCAAATTAGATATTTTTGTTTTGTTTTGTTTTGTTTTTGTTTTTTGGGCCACACCCATTGACGCTCAGAGGTTACTCCTGGCTATGTGTTCAGAAATTGCTCCTGGCTTGAGGAGACCATATGGAACACCAGGGGACAGAACTGAGGTCCGTCCTAGGCTAGTGCTTGCAAGGCAGATGCCTTACCTCTAGCTCCACTGCTCCAGCTCCAGCAAATTAGATATTTTTAAAGAAATTGTCTATCAGGTAACTTGGTCTGGGTTAGATGCTCAATAAATGCGAGTACACTATGATGTGGCCTCTGATGTCTCTCCATATCACTAAATCTCAGTTTGAATGGGAACACATTTAATCTGCTAAATATGTATCTTCCCCCATTGTAAATTAAGAAACCGTTATTTTTATTTAATATACCTTGATATTGCAGTATTAATTTCTTTGTGGCATGGTTTCAAATCCTGTTGGCACCTGCCTTAGAGAATATTTCAATGTTGTCATGTGTATCTTGTGGAAGACAGCTTGTCAAACTAATAAAGACTAAGAAATATTAAGTAAAGATGGGTAGGATGGGGACATAGGGATACCTAGGCATGTGTGAGGCTGGGGTTCAATTCCTAACCCCAAAAGTACCACTTGGTAGAACCCCCACTAGTCTCTGTGTCCTACCACATGATTGGGCAAAGCATTACTGTAAGTGATCACTCTGACCAGTACAATTTACCAGTGAATATATTTGTGGGGAGGAAAGTGAATGGTAGGCTAAGTCTTAGACAATGAAGAGGGGTGGGAAATGACTAGCAGAAATACCAAGTACAAACTTCTGTTATTGAGGAAGGGACTGAGAACCTGCGTAAAGCTGGATCATACCAAGCAGTACAACTAGCTGCATTTCTCACCAGAAAGATGAGACCATGCTTGTCCTACCACTAAAATACATGCTCCTGGAAACTAAACTCAGATCAAATGAATCAAATCTCCAGAAGGAAGATATCAAATCTGTCTAATAATACCCAAGTGGTTCATCAAGCTGAAGTTTGCCACCACTTGCTTAGGGCCCGAGATGGTCTTTCTATGAAGACATTGAATGTCTCCTCTATGCCAGCCCTATGACCTCTTTCAGGGCAAGAAGAGCAAATCATACCCCCACATCCACCCAAATATCCTCAGCTGCAGGGAGACACAAGCTAAGTTGTGACCCCTTCTGGGTAAAATATGTCCCCAGAAATTTCTGTAGGAACCAAAGCTCACCCCAGAGGACGAGTCATCCCAGGGAAGTAGGGGCCAGGCACCACAAGTTGATCTGCTCACAGAGACTCCATTGTCAGAATGTGATGGCTTATTTGCTTGTGAGCCAAGGCTCTGCTCCCCTACCCACTACACCCTCAGACTATGTAACTGGGTCTGGTGAAAAGCTGAGGGCCTGAGCAGTGAGACGGAAAGAGATGTTTCCCTCTGACACTCGGGTTATATATCCAGGTCCTGTGGCCAGCTGGGTGTCTACAGTAAACAGGAAAGTGCTGTTTCTTTAGGACTCTTAGCAACTCCTTGGAAGAAGTCTTTGAGACAACACTAACTGAGCTGAAAGAAAAGAGAAGGTATTCTTTGCTGTTTCTCCTGCAGGCATGAGCCAATAGTGCCTGATACAAGGACACAGTCATTCCCAGGCCAACTATGTCAGGGAGCAAGGTGATGTCTAGAAGGCAGTGATGGGGAAGAATAAAAAGGATAATCTACAGCCACCAGGTGACCAGCTAAACTTGTTATGAAAATATGTGAGGTACCATGATTTTACATGTAAACAAACATAAGGAAGAGATTCAGACTTGGCTTCTCCTCTGGCAGAAAGAACACTGTATGTAAACAGAACACCTTCCCACTGCAGTCCAGTACAAATTTTTGGAAGCTGGAGGCATAATAGGTGGATTGGTCAAGTGGATGGGATGCAAAGGACCACAGAGTTTCTAAGGAGGAAAAAGTGTGGGAGTTTCCTGGGTGTTATCTTTACATTCTGCCTCATACCTACCCTCATTCTCATCTCATACCACCCTGGACTCCCTCTCTCTGTCCCTGTGATGATGAATCTCCCAGAGTTTATTTCGGGACTCCATTTTCTTTAGCTTCCTGTCTTTTCAGCTTGCTGCTTTGAACACTTGAGATATTGGCTCTTGTGTCCTTGCACCTGACCATTGCATACTCATTCCTAATGTTTAAGATAAAAATGTCTTCTTCCTTTCTTGAGTCAATCATATATGTATGTGACATTAGGTACAGTTTATAAAACTGATATGGTGAAAATTACTTGGAATGATAAAAACAGAATCTCATTTTTACTTTGGATTACAGTTCTAGGCATCTGGTGACTCGTCCCCTGTTATCCAAAAAGTACCTAATCAGGACTCTACTGATTGCTCAAAGATCACACTTGCTGTTTCAATGCCAAGCTTAAGGTATTAATTAAAATAAGATATTACTACTGTCAGGAGGAAGTCAGAGTTGAAATTCTAGAGACGTCTGAATGAAGAAGCTAACATTATTCTATTTAGTTACTCCCCTCACCATTCTCAATGAAAGTTGGTTGTATACTATTTTGGTAAGTGGGAAACTCTTAATAGAGCTCAAATTTTACTTTTGAAGTTATAGTTAGAAAAAGACAGAGCATTTTTTGACAAGCCCAGGGCAATTTCCAATACCAAGACTGAAGAAAGAATACATTTGAAATTTGAGATTGTTAGCAGGCAGAAAATATTCTAGGCATGAACAAATGAAGATCAAGACATTTATTAATCATAAACTATGCTGTTAGAAGAATGCCAGTCCAGTCTTACAGTTGTTACTGGTTGGCCTATTTTTCTATAATGGCCTCAACAAGGGACAGGATAGATATGGACTCCCATAGATGAATGGGGGTCATCACAGAATTTTCACAATAAAATTTTTTTCCAAGCTTTTTCTCTTTTATCAGTAATTAGGAAGAAATTCTTCTGAAGTTTACTCACAGACTGATGTTATTTTTTCTTGCCTTGCTTTCATTCTATGTCTAAAGAGAGTCAATACAAATGGTGGAATCTTTTCCCTCCTCATCTCATTTGATTCCATTCTAGATGATCCCTTTTCTCACTCAGGAAGATGTCTTCCTCACCACCATCTCTATTTGCCCAATGGTTGCTGAGTTCATTTCTAAAATTCATTATTTTCTAAGGTACAAAGAAACATAAAGAGTAGTGAAATTAGCATTTTAACATATTATTCCGCTTAAAAACTATTGAAGAGTTGCTATCCTTATTTTCTTTCTTTTTTTGGGGGGGGGGGCACACCCGGCGGTGCTCAGGGATTACTCCTGGCTTACTGCTCAGAAATAGCTCCTGGTAGGCTCCGGGGACGAGATGGGACACCGGGATTCGAACCAACCACCTTTGGTCCTGGATCGGCTGCTTGTAAGGCAAACGCCGCTGTGCTATCTCTCCGGGCCCTATTTTCTTACTTCTACATGCACCAAGTACACTTTTTGTCTTCAAAAAAAAGGGGGGGGGGAATATCCTACTTAATCACAACACCATGGCTCTATATAATTGAATTGCTAGTATTTCAACAAATTTATCAAGTTTTTATTTGGATGTCGACAATATTCCATTCCAGAATATGTTAATGCTTAAAAACAAAAGTCAGGATCTAATTAAGAGTTGGATATTGCATATAAGGAGGTAGATGAGGGAAGGAAAGAAACACCAGGGAGTCTGCAAACACTTAATCCATTGGCCAAACAGTATAGGAATTGGTGTTCTAATACAAGAAATAAAGTAAGTGGCAGCCTATTTTCAAGACAAAACATTTAATTCTAAATGGAAAAGTACTGGCAGATGCCTACCTAAGACTCTCCAACCCTTCCCACCACAAGACAACAAAGCAGGATGAGTGGAGAAAAAACATCCCAACTATAGGGCATTTGCCTTGCATGCTGCCAACCTGGGACAGATCCCATATGGTCCCCCCAGGCTGCCAGGAGCTATTTCTGTGCTCAGAGCCAGGAGTAATCTCTGAACACCATCAGATATGGCCCCAAAACAAAACAACAGCCACAATAACAACAAAAAAGTCCCAACCAACCCAAATTGATGCATGCATTTCAAGTGGCCAATAAAACTCAGGAGATAATGATTGAGTACTAGTACTCTAGTACCCAACCTATGAGGATACAAAGGAGAAATGTGCCACTAGAGAATATAATGCCACCTGTTCTGACCACTTCAGATGTTCACCATCATCCAAGATCATAATCAATGGATTTAAAGCCTTGCTTTTTACTGAGTCTCTGAGTCTATGTATTTTTAGACTGATAGGAGATTTTACTAAAGCAAGGAAACCCAATTAACTTAAAATTCTCAGATATTTAAATATCTGAGGGCCAGTAAATAATTTTATAAGAGGCCAAGGAGAGGCTGAGGTTATAAGGCAATTGGTAGAATAAAATTGAAGATAGAGATGAATTTGCAGAAGTTTTGGTCCTCCATAAAGATTAAATAAAACAAAACAAGACAAAGCAAAACAAACAACTTTCTCTATTAGGCTATGGAAAGCCCTAAGGCCCCCTCTTTCTCCCATCCCAATGCTATGAGCATAAGTGCAGCTGCAAAGTCTGGGGTTCAAAATATTACAGTGAGTTTTTTTTTGGGGGGGGGGTGTCACACCCGGCAGTGCTCAGGGGTTGCTCCTGGCTCTAGTTTCAGAAATCGTCCCTGGCAGGCACAGGGGACCATATGGGATGCTGGGATTCGAACCACCTACCTTCTGTATGAAAGGCAAACGCCTTACCTCCCTATCTCTCCGTCCCCTACAGTGAGTTTTTATTTATTTATTTATTTATTTTACAGTGAGTTTTTAATCTTAGTTTGTTTTTCTTCCCCTCTGGAATGGGTTCAGCCTCAGAGATAAAGGACTGAAATTCTAGATCAGTTTCATTTTGCTTAGTCAGGAATATTAGAAACTGCATAATGCCTTTCAAAATCAAATGTATATTACTTTAATAATGGCATAATGACTTTAATATCAATGCTCCCCTCTATTGAGCACCTGTTCCAACTGTCATATAAAAGTTGGAACCCATCTTTGGGGGTGGAAAGAGAAAGCAGTGGATGTGAATTCTCTCTGAATTGGCTTCATCCCCTGGGCAGTCTTCGATTGAAGCTAAAAAAAGACGTTTGCTTCCTTTCCTCCACACAGCAGGGATATTTTGTTTGAGTTAACAAGTTGAAATATGATGTGGTTCTGGGCTTGAACTTCAGGTCAACTCTAGATCACTTGTGGCCTCTGGAAATTCTCATGGGGTAAAAAAAATTTGGTGACAGACTTTAAGTAGTATTGAGTGAATGATTAGAGAAAACTCTACTCAGAGCTGACCTACCTAGAATTATAAAGGCATGACTAGAATCTTAAAGGATTGGCAAGGTCCAAGAGAAAGACACATCACATTTCATGCTATTATATTCCCTTCCCTTATTATGAAATCCAGAGGAGGAGCCTATTAGGATATAGGATAGTTCATACAGGCTGGCTTTGTGATAAGAAGTCTGAGCTCTGCTACTCACCAGACTTCAGAGTCAGAGGCATTAGGAAATTTCTAAGAGAAAAGAATATTAAGAACTATCTTCCAAACTTTAAAGAAATAAAGGGGCTTTGAAATGCATGATGATTTTTGTTTTTTTTCTTGAGTATCAATCTGTCCTTTCCCCCCCAGTGTTGGAGATAGAGTTCAAGGCCTGTGTTGTACACCCTAGATCCTAGTTCATTATTTATCATAATGTGCTGGGAAAATGACATTATTTATATCTTATGAGAAGTCCCAAGGAGGTATAGTTCAGGGAAACAGATTTGGCAAAATTTTGTGTCTTACTAAATATTCTGTGTTTGAATGTGACAGAGTATGATGATCGATACCCTTTCCTTCTACATCCCACTGCAATCTTTTGCAGATCCAATGGGACTAAGCCTTGGTTAGCCTCAGCATGAGGGAATTAGCAAAAATCAGGAAAAGAAGACTTCTCTACTCCTCCATTTTCCTTACCAACTGAACTACACTGCCTGAAATCCTGTCAAGTATTGCTTTGTGATGAATATTGAGGTAGTGCTTCTCAGAGCCATTCTAAATTATAGTCTGCTTCTAAAATGGTGGGGTGACCTGCTGTCCTGAATCCATCACTATTAACATTTCCCTGTCACCTCTATTCTGACACATTCCAGATGTTTCAGCAGCTCCATTTCTCAGTGTTAGCTATGAAGTTGAGAGCATTTGTGTTTTTCCTTCTCTTTGGCTTGATTGTCCTAAACCCTTGAGAGAGGAGGTGGAGCCTGCTAATAGCCTGGAGGATGGCCAGATCATTCCATTTTTGCAATCTCCAACCACAGCTGCTAAAGAAAACTTATATTGTGTTTTCATTCAGCAGGGAAAATGTTTTGTTTTGCACTCTTGCATAACCATGAAACATCTGGGCTAACTTAGCTTAAAACTTCTCTTCAGTACTACATGTGGAGTAAGTGACACACACAAAAATGTTCACCTTGATATGTAAGCCATTAATGTATAATATGTCATTATTACAGGTTTCTGAGTACTAGCCAATAGGAAGTCATCCAGGGCTTACAATTCCATTCCTAAACTAAAACCCACTTGTCTGAGCATCAGAGTTTTTTGGAAGACTTTTTTAAAACTCACGATGAGGGCCAAAGAGATAGTACAAAATTTATGATGCTTGGTTTGCATGTAGCCAACCCCAGTTTGATCTCTGGCAACATACATGGTCCTTGAGCATTGCTAGAGTTCACTTCTTAGCATAGCACCAGAAATAGGTTCTGAGCACCACAAGGTAAAGGCCTCCAAATCCAGAGAAATAAAATGAAATTAAACTTGAGTTACCAGTTCCCATCCTAGAGCTTCTAATTCAGTAGTTCTAAGGTAGAATCCAAGAATGTGTATTTCTCGTAAGTCCCAGATGGTTGTGATGTTTCATTTTGGTGACCATATTTTGAGAATCTCAGCTTTAAGATTTGGTCAACCTAAGTGAGAAATTCAACATGATGCTCAGATTTGGTAAAAACATGATATAACAGCACTGTTCATTTTCATACTTTATTTAATTTTTCTAAATAGGCAAGATCTGGTCCTACAATGAGATGACCATACTCAGTAAACTGGAGGTGAGAGGATATTTTGGCACTCTATTTCTAGAAAATTAACAAGTGGTAAATTAAAGGGTTTTTTTTTTTTTTTTTTTTGGCCATACCCGGTGATTCTCATGGGTTACTCCTGGCTATGTGCTCAGAAATCTCCTGGTTTGGGGGATCATATGGGATGACGGGGCATCAAACCTTGGTCCATCCTAGGTCAATGTCTGCAAGGCAAATGTCCTACTGATTGTGCCACCACTCCGGCACAGTAAACAAAATTTCATAGGCATTGATCTAGTATTTTTACTCCTAACTCTGTTTAAGAAATAATCAAAAATAGGTGCTAAGATTAAAGTACAGAGATATATGTTGCAGCGAGTTATAGATACATGAAATCAGAGAAATATTCAGCAGCTCATAAATACCTTATAAGGAAGTGTTATGGCAGTTACAAGTAGTTAGAAATAGTTTGTTTTTTGGGGGGCACACCTGGATTTGCTCAGGAATTACTCCTGGTTCTGCTCTCAGAAATTGCTCCTAGCAGGTTCAGGGACCATATGGGATGAGGGAAATCAACCCAGTTCTGTCCTGGTTCTGCCACCTGGAAAGCTAATGCCCTACAACTGTGCTATTGCTTCAGCCCCTGGTAGAAATATTTTAATGATTAGATAATAATAACAAGCCTACAACACAGGTTTAATATAACATCTCATTTGTACATAAGATATAAGATATAATACTTATAAGATTATAATATAAGATATAATACTTATATGATACTTATAAGATATAACTAACATACCACTAAGAAAACACTGAAATATTAAATGAAGAATTCTTAATGTCATTATACTGTCCTACATAAGCTAATCCTTTCCTCCCTACTTGACCTTTTAAAAGAATAATTCACAGTACATGTGTATTACTAACCCATGTGCATATTGTCTGAGCATGTCACCCACATCTCCGCTCTTGAGATGTGTACTTTCATACTTCACTACTTTCATGCTGAGGTAGTGCTGGGAGAGTCTCTCCACATTTGGAGAGTCCCATTGTTTCTTGAAGGCATTCATCTCTCTCCTCTCCTTTCCCTTCCGTTTTACTTAAAAATAAATAAAAAATAAAAGGGTCTTCTTAGGGTCTGCTATAGTTATAGCAAGAGAGCTTACCCTTCCAATGATTAGTGATTGCTCCCTATATGGACAAGATTTATTTGACCCATGGTCAATTTGTCAGAGAATCTAAAAAGATTGGACTGTTAGCCAGAGGAACTGTAGGGAGATAGCTGAAGGATGTATATAAATACTTATATAAATATTTAGGATATCTATTTGGATACTTGTAAATATTAGACAGTATTAGACAGTAAAGATTAGACAGTTATCCCAAATGCATCAGTAATATCACATGGCATTGTTCTTTTTTTTGCAAAGGCACATTAAAATGGGGTATGTATAAAAAGAAATTTTTATCTAATAGGAATAAGAACCCATAAATTTTATAGTGCAGGGCAACTTCCATGGGTGTAACCTCCCCAAGACCCCTCTCAGAAATGGGAGGGTCTTTCCTGTGGGTAAGGTTACACGAAGAATACAGGGTGGGGTTACAGAAAGACCCTCTCATTTCTGGGAGGGGTCTTGAGCTGGTTACAATGGGGACTTGACTTAGGTCTGAATTGATCAGACAGACATTGACTGTACAATCCTGAACTCCGGATCCCAACCTTAAAATTGGCACCGTTTTCTGCACTAGCACCAGGAATCAGACTCCTCCTGAGGAAGGCCCAATGCTACTCTGGCATCAACTTTTCCAGGGTAGGTTCATATATGATACCCTAATGATGAGGAAACAGTAGCAACTTGATCTAAAGACAGGTTGCCCTTCCTCTCCATCTAATGGTGAGATAAAAATCAGAAGATGCTCAGTGACACCCTGGCTTCGTCCTAGGATCTGTGCAAAACCCAAGATCTCTAATTACAGAAGACTGATTATGATAACTGTGACTGAGTAGAACTTTTCCTGAGACCATAAAGAAAGTCCTTGTGGTGGGTCAACTAATATGCCCAGAGTCTGTAGTCGGTCTTATGACAGTATGCTTCATGGGTAGAAACACCCTGTATCTCTTAAACTAAGAGAATTTCCTTTCTAAGTTCCCCCAACATTTACTGTGCCTATGCAAAAACAAACAAAACAAATATACACTTGTCAAATCTGCCCCCTCTTTTTTTAAAAAAAAATTCTATTTATATCTTTTAGATAGGGGCTCCCACCTTTTTTACAGAAACTTAGAATATGGATCATTTTGTTCTGCCTCATATTTCTATGTCTTCCTACAAATTGAGAAAAAAAAAACCAACAACAAAGGTGATGGGACTCAGGGGCTAAGTGGTCTCAGGAGTATTGGGGGGGGGGAGAGGGGAGAGGTCAAATCTAAATACCCAAGCCAAAGTCAATGACAACAGAATCAAGAGACCCAAACTATAACAAGCTAAACATAAAATGGACTTGTTACACTAGTAGAACAGAGGGCTAAGGGTGTAGGTATGAGAGGCATGCTGGGAACTATGGTGAAGGGAGGTCAACTCTAGTGGTGGAAATGGCTCTGTCACTATATGCCTTGTAATGATCTCAATAAAAAATTAAAAAATTATTAGACAGTTAACAAGAGGTACTGTAAATAGGAAACTGTAAAGCACTGTAAATAGGAAAATACTGAGGGTGCCTGGCTACTTTGGGTTATAGGTACATAGTAGATAGATCTGTAGCTCTGTTAATTACTACCAGTTACAGCAGAGGTTCAGTTGCTAAGCAGCCATGCTTGCAGGAAATTGTGCACACACAAATGTAGCTTAAGCAAAGGGGTGAGGGCAAGGTTGTAAAATTAATCTACTTTTGTTCTTATTATGCTTCCATCAATCACCCTTTTTGCTTTGCACTACAGTTGGTTATTCTTCCTTGAGACTGCCTTAACAGAAAATTCTATTTTTAATACATCTCCACACTAACTACATAGTTGCTTTATGTTATAAGAAAATATAATTTTTGTTATAAGAAAATATAATTAAAATGGAAGCATTAAACTATAGCTAAAAAAGTCACATGCTGAAAAATTTCCTACTACTGATGCCTGCCTTCAAAAATTCCTATTTTTGACACTCTGAATTTCTAAAACTGAAATTTTTTTGGTTCCTTTCACTTTGATTGAAAACACAGGTGACAGCTTAAATTTGAGAAATGTCCATGCAAAATTCTTTTCCTGAAACTTGGCTAAGCCTTGTCATTTTCCTCAGCAATTCTCTGAGAAATTCCAACAACAAAGACAGAGGCAGAATAAAAGATGCAAAACCTGTTTTTTCCCATTGATTTATAGACTTGAAGATAGGAGTGGATGAGTCATTGGCAAATTGAATTGAGAGAAATTGCAGCAGAACAGCCCACACTTTGTCATAAAAATTCTGCTGCAGTATCACACAAGTTCAACCATGGTTCTTCATTTTTAGATTTATAAGTGAATATCATCTACTTGATTGCCATGTTTCATGACATTTCAGAGTCACATGAAGTTGCATCAACCCCAAAGAGTCCAAAGAGTGACAATTCAGGACAGAAGCATTTGGAGTAAACCTAGCAGGTTCTTTTGGTCATTATCTCATTCTCATTCTTATTGAAAATTAGTTTCTAACTAAAGTATGGCTAGAGTTGATTTAAAGATTTCTGTTATTGGGTCAGAAATAGAGTGCTTTTCTTGCAGGTTTAATTCACCACATCCCTTAAGGTCTTCTAAGTCCATCAAGAATGATTTCTGAACCAGAAATAAGCCCTGAACACCGTCTGGTACAGCCCCCAAACAACAACAATAAAAAGATTTCAGTTATCAATATGCTATAAGCTCTTTGAAGGAAGGGCTTGTTGTCATTAGATTCTATCTCCAATTTGTTGTACAGGTGAAAAACATAATCACATGTATTCCAATAAATCTGGGTCTGCTGAGTGTTTAAAAGTAACTTCCTGAGGACTAGAACAATAGCACCACTTGCTTTGCATGTGGCTGACCAGGGTTCAATCCATGGCATCCCATATGGTCCCTGAGCGCTACCAAGAGTGACCTGAGTGCAGAGGCAGGAGTAATTTCTGAGTACAGTGAAATGTGGCCCCAAACAAAAACAAAACAAAACAAAAGAGTAATTGAGAAGATTGGTTTGACATCCAGAGTTGAAGTCTATAAAGTTGGGAATAATGTTAGAGATAAAGTTGTGATGCATTTTAGGGTTTCTTAAAGTCACTTAAAGCTATGAGAACAGTATCAAAACTGAGAAAACTACCATCGGCTTAAACAAAGAGGAAATCTACGTGAAACCTCTATGAGGAGAGAGACTGAAAGCGTGGAGCAGGTCTGTGTCTTGACCCTAAGAGGATCTTGTTTCCCAAGAGATTTACAAGGCACATGAAAGAAAGGGCATTTAAGGAAGGAACACTAGAAAATCTAAGTCTGTAATTACAATGGACCTGATTTTAGTAACAATTATGCTGTTATTCTCTAAAAAAAATAAATAAAACATTTGATGCAATCAAAATGGGTCCTCTGTAATGATTGAACCAGAGAAAAACACGGTTTTAATTTAAATATTTGGTAGCAGTGATCATGGTGGTGGGATCAGGGCTACCCCTGGTTGTTTTCAAGGCTTACTCCTGACTTTGTGCTCTTGGATCTCTCCTGGCAGTGTTGAGGAACCATGTGTAGTGTATGGGTCTAACCAGGGTGAGCCAAGTTCAAGGCAAGTAAGTGCCTTACCCCCTGTCTTATCATCTGTGCCCTGAAGAAGGCTTAAGATAAAGATGGAATAAGAAAATACTATATTTTCTTTAGTAAAGTGTATCACTGCATATACATGAGGTTTTATTATGCAAAATAAGCCAGTTCATAATTTGAAACAAGCTAACTCCATAATAATGGGAAACACAACCCTTCACCTTATAATTTTTGGTGTTAGTAGGGAAGATCTTTTGTCTGAACAGGGATGATTCATGCTGATGTCTTCCTCAGGTCTCCAGTCAGCTGCTAAGTCAGAGATAGCTGGGTAAATCCCGGTAGAGGAATCAATCATGTTTTGCATTTGAAAGGCTCTTCGCAAGCAGCTGGCTATTTCCCCATATTTCTCACCCCCCACCCAAGTATCTAAATGTCATTTAGATGTGTTCTGTGTAGTGAGGACATAGGTTATATTATCTCAGAGCCCACTATAACTTTAGGGCCTTTGATGAAAACTGCAAACACCAGGAGAGTATAGAAGAAAAGATTCTGGAGTGGAAGAGGTCTGGGTTTCCTCTATTCTTTTTTTTGGGGGGGGGCACACCCAGAGGTGCTTAGGAGTCCAGAGGTGCTTAGGAGTTACTCCTGGTTCTGCACTCAGAAATTGCACCTGGCTAGGGGGACTATATGGGATGCTGGGGATCAAACCTGTGTCCATCCTGGGTCAGCCGCATGCAAGGCAAACACCCTACTGCTGTGCTACCACTCGGGCCCCTGGATTTCCTCTATTCTGAAGTAACAAATCAGGGACCACCTCCTTGGATTATCTGATGACTAATTCCTGCTTATTCAAGGGGGAAAAGTGGACCTATTTTGTCTTTTCAAGGGCAAGAATTGAGAGTAGGATGTGTGGAGAGCAGGATGGATGGATGACAGGTTAGTTGTTTGTTGTTTGTTGTTTGTTCTGGAACCAAGTAAAAGAAAATAAATGTAAATGTGAATAAGACCACTCCTGGGGACACAATCAAAATTAACAATAAACTGGAGAATGTGACTTATAATGAAAGACTAGGGAGCATATAAAGGACAGGTGGGAAAAAATTGGATAATTTTTTTATTTTGGGGGCATCACACCAGGCATTGCTCAGTGCTTACTCTTGGCTTTGCACCCAGAAATTGCTCTTGGTAGGCTCAGGGGACTACAGGGGATGGTGGGGATCGAACCTGGGTTCATCCTGGGTCACTGAGTGCAAGGCAAGCCCCCTACTGCTAAGCTATCACTTATGTCCCTGGATAATATCTTAATTTGTTTTTGAATGTAAGATAAATTAGGCAAGACTAATCTCAGCTCTCTGCTACTAACCAGTTAATCAGGTAACTGCTGACAAAATTCCTCATTTAGCTTTCTCACTGATAAAATTGAGGATTTTTATTAGATATTTTCTTTTGTTCAAAGTTTCTCCCCACTTTATTTTATTTTTTATTTTATTTTATTGAAACAATTATGATCTACAGAGTCCTTCATAGTTGAATTTCAGATATACAATGAGTCAAGGCTCTTCCCACCACCAGTGTCAACCTCTTTCCACCAATGGACCTAGAGTGTATCCTATCCCACCATCCTTTGCCCCCTGGCCTCCCACTATAACAGGCCCCTTTAAGTTTAAATTGTTAAAGTTTAGGTCCCTTGATTCTATTATCTTTGACTTTGGCTTGGATATTTCGTTCTGTCCTTATTTATTTCCCCATCAAAGCATTGGGTCCCTGGCCCAAAACTTTCTTTATTCCTTTCTTCTTAGTTTTATAGAAAAATGTGGGAATATGTGGTAAAATGAAGTAATCCATGTCCCAAAGTTCAGTGAAAAAGGTGGGAACCCTAATCGAAAAGATAAGAGATTAAAAAAAAATGGGCCCGGAGAGATAGCACAGCGGCCTTTGCCTTGCAAGCAGCCGATCCAGGACCAAAGATGGTTGGTTCGAATCCCGGTGTCCCATATGGTCCCCCGTGCCTGCCAGGAGCTATTTCTGAGCAGACAGCCAGGAGTCACCCCTGAGCAATGCCGGGTGTGGCCCAAAAACCAAAAAAAAAAAAAAAAAAAAAAAAAAAGAGAGAGAGATTAAAAAAATACAATAAAAAAGGTGTGTGGGGCAGTTTTTTTTGTTTTTGTGTGGTTTTTTTATTTTTATTTTTTATTTTTTTTGCATAGGCACAGCAAAATATGAGGAAATAAATGGAGAAACCTTTGGCCTAAAAGCAGAGAGCTTACCCATCCTGCCATAAGAACAACTACAGGCTCCAGGCATACTAAATTGTCTAACCCCAAAGTCTTTTTCTGTGGTCCCAGTAAAAGTTCTTCACAATCATGGTTGTTATGGTCAGGTTTCTGTAGTTAGAGATCCTGGTTTTTGTACAGATCTTATGTTGAAGTCAGGGTGACATGTTCTCCCCACTTTAATATCTTCCAGGAATCTAGGAAAAGAAGAAAAGCATCAGTAGCTATTATATTAGTAGATATTATTATATTATATCATTATAATATATTATATATCATTTATATATAAATATATTCATAAAATATATAATATATTATAGAATATAGAATATATTCTATAATATAATAAAATATTTATAGAGTATATAAATATATATTTATATATTATACTATTATATTATTAGAGAGATGCACTACCGAAGAGGATTGAAACAAGAATTGACTAAGGCACATTTCAAGACACTAAACTTCCATTTTAAAAAAGTTACAAATGACAATGACTTTATTGACTCTAGAACATACAACATCATCTGGGGTTGGTCAAGTCATTTCAAAATAAAGATTATAAGCAGGCACAGCTTTTTTATACATGCTTTTCTCATAGAGAGTAGAATTGGATTTGCCATAAATGGTGAATGGATGGCTGAGACCACAGTGACTAGGAATCATGTTAGATACTTTCTCTGCTCTTCAGTTTCTTTATAAAGTAAAATGGGCAGAATCGATGGCCCCAACATCTTCAGACACCTCCAGCATCCTGATTATGCTGCCTAGCAGTTCTGTGTACTTTAGCTCAGCATCCCCATCTAGTGCCACAGCATGATTCAGCCCCACACACCCAGTGGTTTGTTGGGAATGCAATGACTTGATTGGCAGGGGAACCAATCTCAAGCAGTGGAAGATTTCTGGCCCTTTCCCTTGTCTCTCCTAACAGGAATTTTTCATGCCTTTTCTGTTCCAGAAGATGGCTAAGGAAACATCCCTGAGATAAATGTACTATTAAGACTATCTAGATGAGGGCTGGAGAGATAGCACAACGATGGGGCATTTGCCTTGCAATCAGGACAAATGGTGATTTGAATCCTGGCATGCCATATGGTTCCGCCATGCCTGCCAGGAGAGATTTCTGAGTGCAGAGCCAGGAGTAAGCCCTGAACGCCGCAGGGTGTGACCCCTCAAAAAGACTATCTGGATGTACATGAGTAAACCCAGGTAAGATCTCTATAAGAACTTTTTAAAAAAGGCTACAAGGGGCAGCCCCAATGATTGGTGGCCAGTGGAATTTAGGAGGCCATTTGTTGCTAGGAATTGAACTCAAGGCCTTGTACATGAGTCATGTATTTTACTATTTAATCTAACTCCATGGATCTTGTCTCTCCGTGGGCAAGTACATCATGTTCATGGGCAAGTATATCACGTTCCTCCACAGTATAAACACAAGTCATGCCAGCCTCACCCACTTGATCTGTATGGCCAGGAGTTAATCCCTACCATGTGGATTTGTTGGGAGCTGAGGTGAGGTAATGCTTTTTGAAGGAAAAGAAACTAGGTAGGGTCAGGTCCTGTGCTTTCTTTTTTAAGTCATAAAAGAGTTATTTTTTTTTATCATAGAGAGTTTTGTAAGATAAACAGAAGAGAAAAAGAGTTCAATTAAGTGAGGATACTAATTCTAGGGAAAGCATGGAGGGGAGGAAGAGAGACACAGAGAGGCAGTCTGAGACAGAGACAGAGAGACAGGGATAGAGACAGAGGCAGAGGTAGAAGCAGAGACAGAAAAGAATTAAATAGAATCATAATGTTAAATAGGGAGTGTACCCATAGAGAGATATGAGCACCACAAGAAGAGTTATTTGGGAAGCTCATTATAGAAGATGTTTTTAAAACTGTCTTAGCTTGGATTCTCTGTGAAGATAAAAATTCTTTTGAGGTTGGTCAAAATAAATATTATTATAAAAAATTTCTTTTGAGGGAGTTGTCAAACAAAAGGCTTGGTGCTCTTGTTGTCTCTTCTCAGTTTTATTAGAATCTGGTAATTATCTCCGGGGGTGGGTGGTCTTTCTCTTGAGTTGGCTGAGCTGGCAGCAAAATGGTACCTTTTCCAATTATATCTTTTCTCTCCAAACAGTTCTGGAACTCACCACCAAGGTGCTCCTCTACCTGACTTTCCTATTTTCCCTTCTCCACTGATGAGGAAAAGTTGGCACACAAGGCAGCTCAGTGCCCAGTAATGAATTCCATTCTGGAATGAATTCAGAGCCAAAGTCTGTGTTCATAATCATTTCCTGCCCTTAGCTGAGTTACATGTTCCAGGTACTGCTTTACAGATAGTTTACCATCAGGTAAATCACTTAATCTTCTCCCTGAAAAATAATAAAAATACTCAAATCACAGGGGTTTTTTTTGTTTGTTTTTAAATTTTTTTGAGATTATTGCAAATTATAAGTCTTTCACAGTTGTATTTCAGACATATAGTGACAGTGAATTAAGGCCATTTTCACCACCAGTGTTGACCTCCCTCCACCATAGTTCCCCATATGCACCCCGTACCTCCACCCTTAGCTTCCTGGACTACTAGTATAACAGGTCCATTTTGTGTTTAGCTTGCTATATAGAAGACTTAGATATAGAGAGATGAATTACTTTGTCTAAGCTCATACAGTTAATAAGGGTGGACACATCCTTAGCAAATTTGCTCTCATTTTCTAGGACAGTACTTCAGTATTCTTGGTGCAGAAAGGAGAGATATATCACATGCTAAAAAATGCTATCATAATACAGTGTTACCCCTCCCCCTGCATCAGAAATTTCTTCCTTCCCTCCCTTCCAACCTTTCTTTGTTTTTTCTTTTTTCTTTTTCTTTCTTTCTTTCTTTCTTTCTTTCTTTCTTTCTTTCTTTCTTTCTTTCTTTCTTTCTTTCTTTCTTTCTTTCTTTCTTTCTTTCTTTCTTTCTTTATTTCTTTCTTTCTTTCTTTCTTTCTTTCTTTCTTTTTTCTTTCTCTTTCTTCTTTCCAATTTTTTTCTTCTATTTTTCTTCCCTCCTTTCCTTTCCTCACCCAATAGTGCTGAAGGCATCAAACTCAGCTAAACCACATGTAAGGAAATACCTTGAACCTTGTTCTATCTCTCTGAATCCCTATGCTTTCATCCATCACCTTGGGGGTAAATGCCTCCCCCAGATTACATCTATAGGCCCTACCATTCTAATTGCTAGCACACAAATCTACCTCCCATTATCCTATCAAATTCAGTATTAACTTGCAAATATTTTCAATCATTTCTTTGTACCAAGCACTAGAAACCTCGAGCACATGCTTAAGTCCTCATATGCTAAAACATTTAGCACATAGGAATACTAGTGAAAGACAATGTTTTTTACTTCCAATATTACATAATTTAGTGGAAGAGTGAGTAAACCTGCACTTGCAGTATTCAGTGATAAAAATTGCAATAGTCTAAGTCCAGATGGTTTTGATATAGGTTAAAGTGACTTGGCATAAGCTCTATGAGGCAATGCCTAGCTTCATTCCCATATCTGAAAAGTCTGATATTCAGAGTCCTTGTTAAAGTGTGCCAGATATACTCTATATGCCTCACCATCACTCACCATCAGAGCTGTCATCAGTCCCTAGAACTGACCATCTACTTTCTTCCCAGAGTTAGCTCAGCAAGATACCCTTTTTTTGTCTTATTACTGCTTAATTCCTAGAACTGGCCCCAGGCTTTTATTTCTTGTGATATTCTTAAATATCTTATATACCTTATCTCATTCCTTTCCCATGATTGGCTCAGAACATTTTACATACAATTTATTTCCCTGTAATTAATTATACAGTTTCAGTTTATCTACTTCCCGAAATTGGCTAATTTGCAGAAAGGAGACTCCCCACTTAAGCAGATAAGAGACTCACAATAAAAGTGTCCGTGAACTCCCCACTAAACTGTCTTGCCTCCATGCAAACTCATTTTTTGCAGGGTTTTTGCTCAGGTTTTATTCCTGGCTCTGCAATTAGAAATGACACCTGGAAGCTCAGGGGGGACCATCTGGGTGCCTGGAATCAAAACTGGGTCAGCTGCATGGCAAGGCAAGCATTCCACCTTCTGTACTATCTATCGCACTGCACCTCCTCTCCTTCAGGTAAATTCTTATATCACCAGCTGCTCAGACCCAGCAGGCTTCTTCCTTCAAAAGTAGTACCATTTCTTTTTTGTTTGTTTTCATGTTTAAAATATATTTAAATAATTGAGCACAACCAGTCTTAAGAGATAGTAGTATAGTGAGGTTATGTTTTTTAAACAAGGGATTCTTAACATTGTAATCAAAATCTCTTTTCCCCAATTTGACTTTGTTTTTTTTTTGTTTGTTTTGTTTTGTTTTGTTTTTGGTTTTTGGGCCACACCTGGCATTGCTCAGGGGTTACTCCTGGCTATCTGCTCAGAAATAGCTCCTGGTAGGCACGAGGGACCATATGGGACACCGGGATTCAAACCAACCACCTTTGGTCCTGGATCCGCTGCTTGCAAGGCAAACGCCACTGTGCTATCTCATGAACCCACCCCAATTTGACTTTTTTTGCTTCTATAGATTTCTTATTTTATTTTTATTTTGGGCCACACCCATTAGTACTTACTCCTGGCTCTGTGCACAAGGGTCACTCCTTGTGGGGCTTGGGGGACCATATGTAGTACAGGGATCAAACACAGGTTGGCTATACACAAGATCAAGAGCATCTCCTTGGGTATTTCTTTTTTTATTTTTTCCACAAAGATTCCCCACACATTCATCCATTCTTATATTTTCCACTTTGAACATGTGTTCAAATTCTTTAAAATTTTCATATGCCAATTCTAATTCTTGGTTATCTTAAAATTTGTTTCTGTTGGTTTCTTTTTATATTATGGGTCACACTGTGTAGTTTCTTCAAATGAGTAGTATTTACTTTATTGTAAACATTTTGGATAATTTTTCTTTTTTCCAGAGCTTGCATGCTGGGCTTTTTTTTTTTTTTTTCTGATAGCCATTCTAACTCCAGTTTCTGCTCTGATGGGAAGTGCTAAGTGAAGGTTTCCAACAGTAGCTCTATTCTTCCTACCCTTTCTCCTGCCTTCTTACCAGTGACATCTCTACACAACACATGTGTAGTACAGTTATTGGTCAGTAATTAATCACAGGCATGGAACCAGAGTAGAATTTTGTTTTCCTGCTCCAGAACATGTACATATGACTTGTCCTATCAGTATTTTCTCTGGCAGTCCTGAATTTTCCACTCTGATTCCTCAAACCAGTAAGACTGCAGCTTTCTGATCGAGTTTTGGTTTCTCTTTATTGGAATGGGTGAAAGGCTACTTACTTATTTCACATACTGCAGTAAACTCTTTGAAGATTTTCTCTATCTTGAAGTATTTGAACCTTGAAGCATTTGAGCCTCAAATTTGTTGTTTTTCCAGAGTTTATACATTTTATCCAAGGGAAGATTAAGGTAAGTCTCTCCACCATCAATAGAACAGGAACTGCCATTTTCATAGGAGAAATAACGGAAGATTTTCAAAGGAGCCCAAAGAAGATAGGTCACAGAACTAGAGTACATGTTTTTCATGTAGGAGTTCCAAGTTTGATCCATAGTACCAAGTTATCTCAGCATTGCTACGATGAATCTCTGAGCACCAGGTTTGGGATAATCTATGAATACTTTCAGGTGTGCTTTCAAAACAATAAGAGCAAAAAGAGAGGTGTTTTGGGGAGTTCATATTTTCCATGCAGGAGGACTGAATTTGATTCCTAGTGCTACATAGTTTCCATCCCCCAAACATTAGGAGAAATCCTAGAACATCCTAGAAATCCTAGAACCAGTGGTAACACTGGTATGATTCTGGCCTTTAAACTAAAACATTTTTAAAATAACATATCACCATCGTCTTCTAGAATTCATACAGAGGAATATCCATTTTGCTAATCAATGCATCTTTAAGTATCTAAAACAGTTATCTGGCACAAAGCATGTTAAGCATGTTTTTATTAAATGATGGAAGACTGGTAATGAATAGTAAACTTTGGGTATGAACAAATGCATAACATCCGTTTTGACTTGAACTAAGGACATTGCTGCTTCGATGTCCAAAGGTAGGTACATACTGATGGCACTTAGCGTCAGATGATTTATATGTTTACTTTCAAAATCATAATGCTTGGGGCAAGGGAGAGTTAACTCAAGTGGTAAAGTACCTGCCTCACATGTGAAAGACCCAGAGTTTGATTTCTAGCACCACAGGGCCCCTGAACACAGCAGGTGTTGTTCTGGTGAGCATTTAGCACTAACTTGGGTTTAAAACTGTAAGACCTATGCCATGGGTGGGACATTATCAGGGTGACCTACTAAAACAAACAGACAAAATGTGAAAATCTTTTCAAACAAAAGTTTATCTCAAATTCAAGCCAAAGCACCAATAATAGTGATGGAACCACTATTATAATAATATAATAAATAATAATAATGCTCTATGCTTATGTAATTACTACTCAGGTTCACACTTTGTATCAATATTTCACTATTCTCTTTATTAAAATAACACTTCAAATTCAGTCAGATATAAAAATATCCATGGAATAAAGTAAATTTTCATGTTTTTGTGAAGGACTTCTTTGAGGATAAAATATATGTGAACTCTTCCAATCATGTAGAACAAAACACATGAGGTGTAAACTGACATTCATATTATTATTAATAGGAAATCAGAGTTATAATAAGTTTCTCAGAAACCACTGTAGCAAAGCACTTTATGATACAAATTTGTCATAAAAGTTTTTTTGGTAAATAGAAGATAGGACATCTGTTTTATATGCTTATTTCCCAAATGCAGAATTCAATAAAGTAACACTAAAGAGGAAAAACTGATTCTTAAATGGTGGTATGTTAAAAAATGTAATACCTTTTTTGCATTATACTAATATTTTTTTTTCCTAGATTTTGGGCCATATGTGGTGGTCTTCGGGAATTGGTCCAAGCTGTGTTTGAGGTATCATGTAGTGCTAGGGATCAAATTCAAACCTTCAGCATGCGAAGTATGTGATCTCTTCAGCAGCTCTGATGTTAACAACTTAATATATTTAAGTTTTATAATTTATTGCAGTGAAACTGATGCAAATAGATTTCACTAACAAAATCTTCTAGGTATAAAAACTATTTCAACTTATGATTTACCTTGACAATTTTTGATAAGCGCCATAGGTCCTCTAGAAATGCTCACAGGAACTGATCTATAGGTCAAATAAGAAATGAAAAAATGATATTACAGGAAATAATCAAGGGTAAATATTTTGGGGGGTAAACAGGACACATTTGTAGTACTCAGAGCTTCTTGGCCTGTGCTCAGGGATCTCTCCTAACAGTGCTTAGTCAACCATATGTGGTGTCTGAAATTGAATCCATGTTAGGTGCATGCAAGAAAAGCATCTTACTTTATCTTCCCAGTCCTGGGTCTCACTTCTAAATCACTTACTGTTTTAGTTTCACCTTAAAACTGTTTTGGATCAGACTTGCCTATGTTTACTATTATCATTTCTTTTCTTAGTTATTTAGAATACTGACATTATAATTAGTGAGTAGCCAATGAGCTCCAATGGACATAACTTAATCACTGCTTAATCTTGGTCTGAAAAAGCTGTTATTATGGTTCTGTCTTAAAACTGACTTCCGCTAAAAGAAAACAAAACAAAAAAAAAAAGTAAAAGAGGCTGAAAGTGGAACATGAAGAGGCTTTTAGGCAGAATTATCCTCATTATTGTGCTAGGCAGGTACATTTTAACCTTAGACCTAAGCAAATTGTGTTGAAATTCAATTGTCAATTGCTCTTAAAGTGAGAGCTTTACAAGAGCAAAGAGATGATTCTGTGAGCAAAGATTTGAAAATCTATAGCATAGCAAATCATTTCAGGCATTTCTAACAGTTATCTTCCTTCATTTGTGCTGTAGACGTGCTGCTTCTCAGCAATTCTCATGGGTCATAGTCCTTTCATGGGAGGAAAACGGGTAACACAAGCGGCCAAATATGAAATATGAAATAAATGAAACCACACAGAGAATGTGGGTCAACATGTTTCTGGCAGGAGTGCGACAAGTTTAATTTTTTGAGCAGGGGAATTTATAGGGGTAAAATTAGCCACAGGTGAAGAATAATTATAATCACAAAGCCTAGTATAATAATAACAATACTTAAGCTATGGGTGTGACTGTAAAAATTCTAAGTTACAAGAGAGAAGGTCACAACTCAAGGTAACTCCTTGCAAGTTTACTTTAAATGCAAAATCAGGATTAGGAGGAAGTAGGAAATATCTAGAAACTTGATCTTTCTAGGCTGGACTCTATAGTTTTAGAGGTTAAGTGAAGGGAGGAACCAAATCCCCAAGAATGAGCTTCCCTATTTCTAAAGGAGGGTCAAGATCTGCATTCTGGTTACACCCATGATTACCAGAAACTGCAGTAGCAAAGAGAAAATTTGTCTTTGCTTTTAGGGCTGACTATATCCAGAAAAAAGGGGTTCTCAAATAAACTTTGGCTCTGGAATTTCTGAGCCAAATTATTTGATAGAGACCATTATTTTGCCTGATATATACAAAGGAGAGATAGTCAAATACTGGCTGAAAATGTAATGCCAGGCATCTCTTTGGAAATTCCTCAACCATCCACGCAGGGGAAAAAGGCATCCACAGCAGGCCTTTTGAGGAACCCCATGGGGGTTAAATTAGTTCTACCCACCAGGAAAATCTGAGGATACATCTGGTGGGCTGAGCCCCCCTAAAAGTTTAGGTATGCCCTGGCAATCTGCATAGCTAAGCAACAAAAATAACTCTCTTTCACTCTTGATATCCCAGTCTGTATCAGTTTCTTAGTCCTTGAAACAACTGTCCAGGACATAGTTCTAGACTCCAATTCATCCATCTGTGTAGTTGCCCCAAAGAGTCACTTTTCAAACATTTTCCCTTTGATCTGAATACCTGTAAAAGAATGAACACATTCAATCAGATCAAGAGTTTAACTTAGAATAGACTCTCCTGTATTTTTTTCATATGCAAAAGATCAGATCAAATCAATGAAGAATCCAAACACACTGACACAGCAGTGAGGGGGCCTTTTCTGAGAAATTTGAGCACTTTGATGCCACTGGCCTTCTTTGAGTCTATTCCAAAGTAACATCAGAAGGAACAGGATATACCTACCTTAGTATGACCTCATGTTCACATGCACTCTAAAAATATAAATCAGAGGATAATGACATCAAAGGCAAGCCAACATGGTATAATTTTGTCTTGAAAAAGTTATAAGTAGAAGAGTCGAACTACTATGAACTGATACTTTTCAAGTAAAGCTGAAAATTGAACCCAGGCAACCTGGCTCCATTATTCAAATTTCTTACAAACTCTGCAATACTGTTTTTCACTCTTCCTAAACTGAGTTAAACTTGAGAAATATTTTTTGTAAAGAATCTTTGTAAAATAAATCATTACATCTAATATTAAAAATTAAATATTTGTACTTATAAATTATGGATATTTTATATATGACTATATAAGTAGCATCATCTACTTATAAATTAAGTATTGTCAAAGAGTAGATTAAACAAAGTCTCTCTTCTTCATAATATAGTACAGGGGTTCAAATCCAGATCTTCTGCACACAATGCATTGAGTTTTGAGTCATATCCTTGGTTTTGCTTTTGAGTCATACCAGCTTTGTGCTCAGGGATCACTTCTGCAGGGCTTGAGGGACCGCATGAAGCACTGAAGACTAAACCTGGTTCAGATGCATGTAAGGCCAACACCTTAACATCTGTATTATTCCTCTGGTCCTCTTTCAAAAAAAATTGTGTCTTGGGTAATAGTTACAATAATAATCACATTTACAGTCTTATTGTACATTTACTGCACCTTCACCACCATCAAAATGCCTCCACCAACTGCCCTTACATCTCTTGTTGTTTCTGTTTAGTACCACACCCAACTGTGTTCAGACTCCTGGCAGCCTAAGGGGAATCAGATGGGGTCCTGGGGATTGAACCCATGTTGTCTATATATGCAAGGCAAGAGCTCTAGCCCTGTTATAGTTCAGCCCTGATAACATCATTTCTAGTTTGCTCCTTCACATCCACATTTCCTCCCACTACTTGGTAATCTCAGTTTTGTAATCAAAAGGCAAGGATTTGTCATTTGTTTTGTTTCTCATATAACACGTAAGAATGAAATTATCTAGCACTTGTTCACCTCTCATTTGTTCTGTTTAAAATGATTCCCTTGGATCTATCTCCTCTTTCCACTTTTTCTGAGCTTTTTTGTTAAGCTTTTAGTTGCTTTATTTATTTTTTATTTAATATTAGCATAATCATATGTATGGTGTGTACATATTTTTCCTCATTCAGTCTTTTTTATATACTTAGTCCATTTCTTTTGCCATGCAAAACTTTTTTTTTTGTCTTTGGGTCACACCCAACAGCACTCAGGGGTCACTTCTGGCTCAGAAATCGCTCCTGGCAGGCTCGGAGGACCATATGGGATGCCAGGATTCGAACCACTGACCTTCTGCATGCAAGGCAAATGCTCTACCTCCATGCTATCTCTCTGGCCCCCATGCAAAACATTTTAAATTTGATGTAGTCCCCTTGTTGCTTATTTTTTTGTTCTTTGCCAGTAAGTCAGATTACTGAAGATAGCTATAAGGTCCATATCCTGGAGTGTTCTGTTTTCCTCTATATAAACAATGCCTTTGTTAGTTTGTTTTTGGCCATATCCAGCATTATTTACTACTTACTTCTGGTGGATGTAGGGTACTCTGTGCAGTTCCACGGATAGAGTCTGGTTGGCATGAGCAAGATATGCATCCTACCCAGTCTACTCTCTTTGGCTCTGGATTCTTGTTCAATCTTAGTCTTTAATCCACTTTAATTTCCTTTTGTATATAATTCGAGATACAGATCCAGGTTTATTTTTGCAGGTGGATATCCATTTACCCAATGCTAGTTATTGAAATGTTTTTCCTTTGTTCATGCAACCAGCTTCTTTATCATAGCTCAATTGTTCCTAAACCTGAGGGTTTATGTTTGGTTTCTCAACAATTCTAGTGGCCCAAGAACCTATCTGTATGATATTACCATTCTGAATACTATTGCCTTATAGTATGATCTAAAATCTTTGTTGATTACTTGGTACTTGAAGTTTTTGGATGTTATTTTGTTTAGATTTTGGGGCCATACCGGGTGACGCTCAGGGGTTACTCTTGGCTATGCGCTCAGAAATTACTCCTGGCTTGGGGGACAATATGGGATGCCGGGGGATCAAACTGTAGTCTGTCCTGGGTCAGCCACGTGCAAGAACACCCTACCACTGTGGCATCCCTCTGGCCCCTTTGGATGTTATTTTAAATGGGCTGTCTTTATTTTTATTTATTTTTTTACCATATGCTGCACTGGGGACCAAATTGGGGTTGGCCATACAAAGTGAGTGCCTTAACTCCCCACTTCTTGAAAGGAACATCTTTCAAACTAGTAAACAATTATACTTCTTCATTGAATGGTGATAGGTCTATAGCTTGATCTTCTTAGAGAAAGCAGGAGTGCTTCTTAGAGAGGGGAAAATGAAACAAATGACCAACTTTAATATGTAAAAATAAGTACGATAAATGCCTCCAAGAGAGCAAAAGTATAATTCAGGTCAGTAGGATCATTCAGCAGTCACAAAATAGGGGGGGGCATTCAGAAGCATAAAATCGCTCACCAGTAGTTCGCTTAAGTTCATCGTTTTGATATGAATAACTGATCTTTCCTTAGATGAACTTAAAGAATGGTATGCAAGGGGCCAGAGAGATGGCATGGAGGTCCAGGGCATTTGCCTTGCATGCAGATCAGTGGTTCAAATCCCGGCATCCCATATGGTACCCCGAGCCTGACAGGAGCGATTTCTGAGTGTAGAGCCAGGAGTAACCCCTGAGTGCTGCCTGATAATCCCCCAGAAAAAAACAAACAAACAACAACAACAACAACAACAAAAAGAATGGCATGCAAAATTTCCTGCACCCCAACCCTTGGGATTTACTTGGCTCAAACCCTTTTATAATTTAGCAACTGGTGAGCCGAGAGATTGAAGGCGACTGTAGTGGAAAGGGCAATGGGTGGTTGGGAGTTGGAAGAGGAAGAAAGGAATTGAAATAGCAAACTGTCGCTCAGGGGGGCTCTGGAAGTTACCCAATGAAGCACATCCCAATGGAAGCTACCCAATGAAGCACATCCCAATGGAAGCTACCCAATGAAGCACATCCCAATGGAAGTTACCCAATGAGGCACATCCCAATGGAAGCCACCCAATGAAGCACATCCCAATGGAAGCGACCCAATGAAGCACATCCCAATGGAAGTTACCCAATGAGGCACATCCCAATGGAAGTTACCCAATGAAGCACATCCCAATGGAAGTTACCCAATGAGGCACATCCCAATGGAAGTTACCCAATGAAGCACATCCCAATGGAAGTTACCCAATGAAGCACATCCCAATGGAAGTTACCCAATGAGGCACATCCCAATGGAAGTTACCCAATGAAGCACATCCCAATGGAAGTTACCCAATGAGGCACATCCCAATGGAAGTTACCCAATGAAGTACATCCCAACGTTTCTCCCAGGAGAGTAGGGAATCATTGGAAGTGGGGTGAGTTTGAGGGAGCCTAGTCCAGTGGTCCTTCGGAGCCTCTTTCAACCCGGGCCACCACCTGCCACTAAGTGCACCAGGGCTGCTTCCTCCTCTAGCTGGGGGGGATCCCTCATCGAGGCTTGGGGTGCAGAGCTCCGCGCCCGCCTCGAGCTTCCGGCGCTGGGAGAAGCGCAGGTTCTCCTGCAGAACCAAAGTGGCCCGAGCAGATGACAGAGCGGCCATGGCCTCGGCGAGCCCGCCCGGTGCGGGCCCCGAAGCGCAGCTGCACGGCGCCGTCGTCCCTGGGGCGCCGCAAGAGCCGCCTGCCGCCCCTCGCTGGGCCGCCGGAAGTGCCGCGGGGGGCCCCCGAAGGCCGGGTACCCGTCTCTCTCTCTTCACTCTCCTCCATCCCAACCCTTCCCCGAGCGCTTGGGATCCAAATTCCGCGTGGGACCTCAAACCGGAAGTGGCGGTCTCCATGGTAACCCGGAGCCGGTTGCCCGGGAGACGACCTCTCTGGGCGGGGAGGACCAGACCGGAAGTGGTGGTTTCCGCGGCAACCCCGGAGCCGGTTGCCCAGGAGACGACCTCTCTGGGCGGCTCCGGCACCGGGGAGGACCAGACCGGAAGTGGTGGTTTCCACGGTAACCCCGGAGCCGGTTGCCTAGGAGATGACCTCTCCGGGTCGCTCTGGCTCTCCGCTTTAGCCTTAGGAGACGTCTGTTCTTCTTCCCATCAGGCCGATCGAACCGAGCCTGGCCTGTCGTCGTCTCCTGTCATGATTCCCGGGAAATACCGCTCAGTTTCTGGCCGCTCTGCCAACAACGTAGGTTTGACTGGAGCTTCTGCTTTCTTTCCTCTTTCTTCCTGTTCTGGATCGGCATCGTCGTTGTTTTCTGATGGGCGCCTTTGTCCTACTAGGTGATGGGTTGAAGGCTGCTGGATCACTCCACTGCAAGCTATTGTCTCACCCAGGTTTAAGGTAGATTGGGCTGCAGAAGGAGTTTGTATGTAGCATTATTGGAAGATGGCTTTCAGTGTTTGGTCCAGGATCTGGCTTCCCAGAAGGTGGAGCTAGCTGGCTGGCTAAGCAAAACCCAGGTTCATTTAGATTTTTGACCTATTTTTTAAAATCCTTTTTTAAAAAATTGCATCGGGGAAAGAATGTAGTGTTAACCAGCTTTATCACTTCCTTTCACCTGTCCTACAGAGATACCTATTTAGATCCCGAAATTCAAGTGTCAATAGCATGCAGCATTAGGTGTCCAGCAGACACTCTAAATTGCTGCAGACATTTTGGAAAATATGTCACCCTGGAGCCTGAGTTTTAGTTATAAAATGTTTTTTGTTGTTTTCAGCAATTCCTCAAAAGATTATTTACCAGAAGCAATTAAAAAAAAAAAAGCAAGACTTCTGCTTTATTCTAAGTGCTGTCATTTGTACATCTTTATCTTTGCTGTTTTGTGGGGGTAAAGATGTGTGGGTATTTAAGCTTTGAACATGTTTTATGTCTTGATTTTTACATTACAGGTGAACTGTGGACTTCATCTTGTTATTCAGACATCATCGCTTCCTGAAAGAAACAAAGTAAGATTTAAGTACATTTGTATTTATTTATTGTTTTAATTTTGGGCAGCACTAGGCTGTGCTCGGGGCTTTCTCCTGGCTTTGCCTGGAGAGAACACTCCTGGATGTGCTGGTGGACATATGGGGGTGTCAGAGATCTAACCTGTCAGCCCGTGTAAAGCATGCACTCAACCGACTGTACGATCCTTCTGGCCCCAGATTCATATTTAAATTGAGAATACTGTTTTATATTCTACATAAATAGAATGACTGAAGAGTAGAGTCTGAACTGAACAATTTCAGTACAGTTTAGTTTGGTTTCCAGTGTTAAGCTAATTTAAATTTTCTGCCACGGAAAGGCAAAAAAAGACGTCAAAATTGGATCTTACCAATCAATTCTAAGAGGATATTTTTACATTAAAAATAAGATTTCCTTAACTGCATTAAGAAATGCAATGGTGTCAAAATAAAAATTATTAATATAAAGCATAAAAAATAAAAAAAGAAATGCAATGGTTTAAATGGGAGTTGTCCAGAATACTCTTAGCTCCAGAGTATAGTGAGAAGAAGGAAAGAAATTGAGTGGAGGAGGAGAAACACAAATATGGAAGGATGGGGTCCTGGAGCTAAGTGGTCTTAGGTGTTTTGGTGGTGCTAAAAAAGGACAGACTAAGTATCCAAGCCAAAGTCAACAACAATGGAAGAGACCCAAACTCTAACAATCTAAACTTAAAATGGGCTTATTATACTGGCAGGCTGAGGGGCATGGTCAAATATGCATTATGTATATGATAACAAACACTTGGGAAGAAGATTGTTTTGTTATTTTGAACAAATAATAGTTAATTTGATTCATTGAAAAATCCTCTTAATTATGATAAGACGGAATGAATTTTCTCCAAGTTAGTTTGCTGACTAACTTCACTGAAAGACAAATACTATCATAATGTTTGTTGGGCTTTGTGCCTTATCTAATTTTTTTTCATTATTTATTTATTATTATTTATTTTCATTATTATCATTCATTTTCTCTTGTGTGGATATGTTTTGATATTATCTTATATAATTTAGATTATAATGCTTATAGTATGAATTAAATAGAAGCTCGTAAGTCTTTTAAGATATATAGTTTTTATGGTTCATCTTAAAAATTTACTTGGTTTTCTCAGTACTTGGACTAAATAATTATTTGAATCTATAATTTTTAGTTCATGTAAAATAATTCTTTCAAATTAATACTATTTTGAATATAACCTGTTGTTTTAATTAGACTCCAGCATAATTCTAAAGGTAAAAACTAATTTTCAACAGAATTTTGCTTTTATTTGATTTATTACCTTGATCTTGGAAAATTTTTTCTTTTAACCATTGTGCTTGTATGAGAGTATGAAGATTTTTAAGTACCTCAGAATTGAATTTTTTTTGACCATACACAGTTGACTTATTTTATATTTTTGTATAATATACAACACACAATTTAAAGATTTACTGTTAAACTAGTTTAAATGTGGCAAATTGGTGGGATTAAATATGATTAGAAAGTTGTGCAACTATCACTGTATCTACTGCCAAAGCTTTTTGCATCACCTGAAAAAGACTTCCTCTGCCCATTAAACAGTCACTCCTTATTCCCCCATTGAAATTCTAAATCTGCTTTGATTCTAGATTTGCTTCTTTCAGATAGTTCATTTAATAAAATCATGTTTTATGACATTTTATATTTTAGTTAGCATGTTTTTTTTTGTTTGTTTGTTTTGGGGCTGTACCTCAATTTTGCTCAGGGCTTACTTTTGACTTGGCTCTTAGGAATTATTCCTGGCAGGTTCATGGGATCACATGGGGTATTGTGAATCAAATCTGGAGTAACTGCATATAAGGCAAGTGCCCTATCAGATATATCCCCCTTTGGTCCCAGAGTTAACTGTTGGTCCATAAGGGTAATGAACCCAAGTTAACATGATTTTTATATTTATGTTGTAACTTGTATTTTTTTTATTTTCTTCACTATTTAAGTTCTTTATCAAATAATTTTTCTTAAATAATGTTTTTTTTCTAGGTTGAATTCAGGGTAAATAAAGAAACTTCACCATTTCCTGGTCGACTCTTACAACATGACCTTGAAAGAAACTACTCAAGTAGACAAGGTATTGCTGTGAATAAAAGTCATATATGCTTTATCTTCTTTGAAAAATATTGTTTAATAATTTTGAATCTCAGAAGCTGAAAGGCTAGTACAATGAGCAAGGCTCTCAAGTACCACCAAGAATTATCCCTGAGCACAAAGCAGGAGGAAGCCCTGAACATGGTTGGGTGTTGCACAAATTCCTGACTCCCATTGATTTTTTTTGACTCTTTAGATCCAGATAGACTTAAATTGAGAATAAGGGGGCCGGAGAGATAGCATGGAGGTAGGTGTTTGCTTGCATGAAGAAGGACGAATCCTGGCATCCCATATGGTCTCCCAAGCCTGCCAGGAGCGATTTCTGAGCGTAGAGCCAGGAGTGACCCCTGAGCACTGCTGGGTGTGACCCAAAAACCAAAAAAAAAAAAATTGAGAATGAAATGGCTCCATAGTTACCAAAGTGATTTAATATACTTTAAAATCAGATAGGTATTTTATATATATATATGTTATATAAAGTCAATTTCTTTCTTTTCTTTGGGGGAGGGGGTTTGGGCCACACCCAGCCATGCTCAGGGGTTACTCCTGGCTCTGTATTAAGAAATTGCTCCAGGCAGGCTCTGGGGACCCTCTGGGATACTGGGAGTCAAACCTAGGTATGTCCCTGTTTGGCCATGTGCAAAGCAAATGCCCTACCGCTGTGCTATTGCTCCGTTACAATTTTTTTTTCCCTTAGGATTTTTGCTTAGGATTCTTTAGAAAAGAATGGGAAAGCATGCTCCAAATACCATACTAAAAAAGAATTAAAATTGAATTTAAATAGCTAATGGCTTGTTAATGAGGATAAGAGATAGTGAAAAAACAGACAATGGGATAGAACGGGAAATCATGAGCAGAAAAGGAAATTGCTGTCTCTTTTTATAATTATAAATATTTTGTATCACGATCTTAAATTTTAGTGTGAATCATGCAGGACCTTCTTAGAAATGCAGTCCTTTTTTGTTCCTTCCCCATTCAGATTTTCCTTAAGGTCTTGGGTAGGATTTGCAAATGTGCATTTTTATATGTCAGGTGATTCTGATGGTTGTGATATATGGATTATCCTTTGGAAAATCTGCCTTATGTGATCTGGTTTATTTCATAGTTGTCTTTTCAACTCAGAGATTAGTTTTCTTTCATGGATGGGCTGTTCAACTTTGGTGATATTCAGGGGTCTCCAGGACTATACTTGGCATTGCTCAGGAAGTCATATGTGACCCTGTGGATTGAACCATGCAAATCAAATACTTTAATCCCTATATTGTCTCTCTGTCCCCTTACGTCTTTACTTAAATCTTTTAAAGCTGTCTTTTAAATTTAGGATTTACTTGAAGTCATACAAAAGAAGTTAAAAAATGCAAAATACTAGTGGAAAAAGTTATGGTTGTCTGCTTTTAGTTATTCAACATGTATTTTGTAAATTACTTTTAAATCCAGTTTTATTGATATAATTTATAATATTATAAAATGTTTGAAGTATAGCTGCAAGGTTGTATAAAATGTTTCCTTTAATATTATTATTAATCATTCCTTGATAAACTTTTTATGGTACTTTTTTATTCTAATTTTCTGATTTTTATCAGTTTACTATATTTCTTGGAAATGTTTTTAGCTTTTTACATCTCAAAACCAGTTCGGAATATGTCATTTCTGAATGCTTATACTCTAAAACATAATTATTTTGATGTTTTGTGAAGATCAGAACAGTAGGACTATGAACATTGTTTATTGTTGAAGAAGCTAGGCATCTGACATTTTATGCTTTGCAGACCTGGAAAAAGCTAGTAAAGGTCACTGGTTTATAACCCTTTAATAAGTTTATATGGAACTTATATTTATTTAAGTTGTAATTGTCTGATGGCTTCCCAAGTGTTTGTTGATTTTGTATATTTAGTTTTCATTTTTTTGCCCTAATGATCGGCTTAAGCAACAGAATGGTATCACAACCTCAGGTTTTATTTATAGCTTTTTGTTCTCTTCAACCATTTTAACATTTTTTTTTTTTTTGCTTCTTTCAGGGTATTTTCTGTTCATAGGGAAATTTATTAACTTCCACCTTAAACTCATTTCTCAAATCTTATTTAATTTCTGGAATTCCTTGAGAGCTTGTTTGGAGGTTCTAGCAGGGGAGCGCAGCTACTCGTATACCCTCGACCGAAGAACGGTCCGTCTCTATTCGGGGAGGGCCGTCCTCTTCGACCGAGCGTGCAGCTTCGGGAGGGACGCACATGGAATGGTGAGGGAGGAAGGGGACACCCGCCTAGCCAGTCAGATCAGCCGAATCAACCCTGGCGATCAATGGGGTGACAGATGTCACAGCCAGATTGCCCTCACATCCAATTTCTGGAATTTCTTAGCATCTCCTTGGCCATTCTGCATCTTTCTAGGTCTTTACCTCCCTTCAAACCCACCTATAACCATTTTCATTAAGTGGAAAATAATTAGACATACTTAGGCTTGAATACATAAATAGGCATTTTTATTCTGTGTTCTTGCATATTCTATATAGTTTATTAGTGTGTTTGCTAATTAGATTAAAAATTACTAGACAACATCTAACTTAAGCCTAAAAATATCACAGTTTTGTACCTCTGTGAATCCCTTTTATACCTGTATAGGATCAGTGACATTCATTTTACTCTATTCAGTACTCTGTCCTCACGGTAGCTGGTCTCACAATTTGCTTACCAAAACTATGTTTTCTATATTTCCTGTAGCAAAGTTATGTATTTTGTAGCTTTGTGATCAACTTTTTGATATTTTGAAGGAGATGGAAGAGTAATAATAATAATAAACTTTTCGCCTTGTAATAAGTCATGATGTATCTCACCCACAACAAATGTGACAGAACAATGTGGGCTGGAAATGAAACCTGCCGTGAGCTCCTTAGAAGCTTATGGAGATTCTACTATTCAGACATCTTCAAAATCTAGAATCTGGCTGGGTTGTCATAGCGTTGGCCAAAATATATCTGATAACGAGGGACTATCATGACAGTGAGATTTAAAACTTTAGCGTTAGGAATCAGAAGTTTGAAGGGAAAATATTAGCACTGAAGTAGTCTTTAGCTTTCATTCAACCAGTAAGTTAAGGGAAAAAATTTGGTATAAACATAAAACATAATTTAGGTCTGAGCACTCGATAAACAAACTTCAATTTGGCCATTTTAAATATGGAGAACTATGAAGACAATGCTGCCTAAAAGAGAGATTTGTTGGTATCAGTGTTCTCCAAATATAAGGTGCTATAGTTTCAAGATTTTAAAAGTCTTTTTAATCAAGTAATTTGTCATTTTTAATAGGTGATCATATTAATTTGGTGAGTTCATCAATGCCATCATTTCCCATTCTTCAACGTTCTTCTGAAGAGAAAATTCTTTACTCAGACAGGTTGACTCTAGAAAGGTGAGGACAATTTATTTTATTTTATTTTTCTGGCCTAGATAATTTATCGGCATAGCATAAGATTTTAAAGGTGCAAAAGAGTTTCCTACATCCTTTTTCTTGTTCTTAATCTTTATGTTTCTTCTGTCTCTATATAATCATTTTACCTATTTTAAAATCGAACCTTTCAAGGGTATTGGGAGGAAATTTAAATTTGCATAATTCAGAAGAGTTTGACTATATTCTTTTAAGAGTTATATACCAATTCTAAAATATGACATTGATGAACATGGATTTTAGGATAGAAAATACTTTATATTAAGATCTCCATATGGGCTCACAGTCTCTATCTAATTAAGTTCTTTGTTAATTTTATAACTCCATTGCTTTCTAATATCTTCTCCATATACATAATACTCCTGCCTCACACTTTTCCTTGATGCCTCTGAATGCACTAACTCACACTTCAGTGCTTTGTGCTTACTGTTTCTTCTGTCAGGAATGCTGCTACTTTATATATCCGTAGCCTCATTTTTTGAGCTTAGGTTCTTATTCAGATGTGTTCTTCTCAGGAATGACAACCTCTAGTTACCCTATCAAGGCTGCAACCTTTTCCACCTAGACAGTCTCATGCTACCTTTCTGCATTGTATTCCTTTTTTAGCACTTACTACAGTAATCTAATATATTAAATATTTTTTACTAGATTACTGTCATTCTACTCCTATCTATAGTAAAATCTATAAATACCAGGAGTTTTATTCATCACCCAGAATAGACCACCCAGAATAGAACAATAAAAAAAATTGGACTCAATAACTACATAGTTGATTCTGATCTTTAAATCTAGGAGATTATCTACAATAGAAAGGAGGATGAAAGATCCCAGCCCCTACTTAGTATTCTGTTCAAAGATAAACTATCTTGGTAGTGCATGCCTCTAGCTGAACAGTTTATATATGATAAAAATTGTTAAGCAAACTGCTTAACTTAGATTGTGCATTCTGAGAAAACTGTCATTTGTGTTTATAATTACTAAGAAACTCTTTGGGAGGATATGGAGGATATCATTGTTTTGCAGATTGAGTACATAATAGGGTAGTAACTGTTAGAACATCTTTGTACCATTTGTTGTTTTTTGAGAGTCTAATGCTACCCAATATTTATAACTTCATATTATTTTATTGTTTTGGGGACTTGCGGGGAGGAATTTATTTCATAGTATAAAAGTCCTGTCAAAAATAAATAGTACTTCAGCCCTTTAGTTTCATGCTACTGATATTAACAGGTATCAGTACTTGCATGACTATGATACTGAAAGCTAGGTTCTTGTACTATTGCTTGAGATGACTCAGTCAATTGGGAAGTTGGTCTGTGGTGGGGTGGACCTCTTGGATGGAGCATGCTTTGATCAGAAAGAGGTGCTTAACAAGGAGTCAGGACCTCGGGAATTGACTCAGCTCCAGAAGCTGTTTATTAAATGGCAGTATTACGAAGATGGTATAATTTGATCAGTTCCAGGATGTGTGGTCAAGAAAGTAAGTTGGCATCATGACTGGCACTCAGGATCATTATTAAAGAGCCAGGGAATCTCAGCAATGACTTTTGAGGGCAAAACTGCAATGCTGTGCATCTTCTTAGCAAGGAGACAAGGGAATCAAGAATAGGATTCAGCCCTCAAGAAATGGAAAGCAAATTGTGATTTCTAACTAAGTCTGAGTAATACCACTGATCAAACTACTGGCACTAAGTAGGAAATAATGTGGCAAAAAGTAGAACAAGTCATATGTAAGACTCTATGTAAGACAGTGTACTCTGGCTATTCATCTTTTTATTTTTTTTCTGTTTGTTTTCTGGGCTACACTTAGTGGTGTGGACTTGCCAGACTTATCACTCTTGACTCTATGTTCAGGAATCATACTTAGTGGGCTTGAGGGACCATAGGCCGTTCTGGGGCCTGGAGATCATTGGATTAAGAGGTGTGCTTGCTTTTCAGTCAGTAGGGAATTACAGAGTTATGGGGGTATATACAAGTGAACCTTAGAGTTGTGATTTAGTTATTGGATTCAGTATATGATAGATGGATTTCTTTCAAGTTGTCATGGGTTATGTAAAGGGAAGATCAGTGGTTATTTTCATATATTAATGAAGACATTTAAGAATTGAATGCAGGGGCTGGAGCAATAGCACAGCAGGTAGGACGTTTGCCTTTTACCCCGCCAACCTGGGATCAACGCGGTTCAATCCCTTGCAAGCCATGGTTGCAACCTATGGTCCCCTTTGAGCCTGCCAAGAGCAATTTCTGAACACAGAGAACAGGAGTAACCCTGAACAATTCTGGGTGTGGCCCCAAAACAAAACAAAACAAACAGAAAGAATCGAATGAACTAAAAGTTGAGGATGCCATTAAATGGAAGAGAACAGAAAAAGACAATCAGGTAAAAGGCAATTTAAATTTTTTGTTTAAATTATATACAAAATATAAATTTTAAACCATAATACTTTTAATCTAATTTATAATTTAGGAGATGAATACCAAATTTGTAGCATAATTTCACATTATGAATTCTAAGTACTAAGCACACTTGAGAAGAATTGAACATAACATTTTTCAGTTTCTTTTATTTCAAGTCAATTTCTTAAGCATCTGTATTTTAAAATGTTATATTTTTATCAACAGTTAACCTTTTTAGATACAGACATTTATTAGGAAGCTAGTTTGTTTTTGGTTTTAAGGGTTACTGCACTCAGGCATCATTCCTGGTGGCCTGAGGAGACCATTGGGATGCTGGAAGATCGAACCTTGGTTCAGCCACATGCAAAGAAATGCTCTACTCACTGTGCTATCACTGTGTTATCGCTCTGGCTCCTGGAAACAAATAAAAAAAATAGCCCCCCTATATCATTGTCATCTTTGCTCTGAAGTAAGACATTACAGGACTATTTTATCATTAATAGAGTTCAAGGTTAAATTGTTTTCCAAAAAAGTGAATAGCAGAGATGGGGAAATAGCAAGTGGGAGTCGCTGGATTAATTCCTGGCACTCTGAGCATTGCTACAGGTGTCTCAAAAATAAAAACAAGGACAAAACAAAATGAAAAGTAAATAGAAGTTAGGTGAATTTCTATATTTTTATGAAATTATTTAGCTCATGAGCCTATGACTTTGTGCAAAGACTTTTATATTATTTTGCTCTAATGACTTAGTGCCCAGACTCTTCATATTGCTGGCAAGTGCATTTCTTTGATTCTTTGATATGTTCTTTTAGTGTTCTGAACTCCTATTGAACAAGACAATTATATTAAGTGTTTTCTGATGTTATCACAAGATAATATGAAATAACTGATACAGGAAATGTTTTCCATACAATGAAAGCTTAGAGTCAATTTTTAATACTTAATCATTATTAAAGTGTTTGGATTTGCAGTTATATTTCATAGATACAAATTCATGGAGGTTTGTAGATATGTTTATTTATTGCCTTTCTCCTCATGGCTAAAGATAATAATAGTAATATTTATAAGAGGGAAGCAGGCTGAAAAATTAGAACCTAATTAACTTGAAATAATATTTTCTAGGCAAAAGCTGACTGTATGTCCTATTATCGATGGGGAAGAACATCTTCGTTTATTGAACTTTCAACACAATTTTATAACTAGGATCCAAAATATTTCTAATCTACAGAGACTAATATTCTTGGATTTATATGATAACCAGATTGAAGAAATCAGTGGGCTTTCTACTTTAAGATCTCTCCGTGTCCTTCTATTGGGGAAAAACAGGTAATCTTGTTTATTGTTTCTATTTTTGGTTTCTGGGTGACACATTGTGGTATTAAGGCGCTGTTCCTGGTTCTTTGCCAGAAATCACTTCTGACTGTGCTCTGGGGACCTATGTAGTGCCTGGAATTGAGCTGTGTTGGGTTTTGTTATATGCAAGGCAAATGCTTAACCTTTGTATCATCTCTCTGGCAGAACAGGTAATCTGCAGAATAGTTTATGTTGTGATACTTAGGACTAATGTTGAGACCTGTCATGTTTAGAAGGTAACTCAATAGTCTGAAGTTTTGGAGAAATTACATGGGCAAATTACTGTATTTTTCGTATCATAAGACACTTTTTTTTCACTCCAAAAGATGGGGGGAAATGTCTGTGCATCTTATGGAGGGAATTCAACCTGGAGCTGAAGCCTGAGTATGTAAAAAATATTTTTTAATTTTCTGATGTAAAAAAAGTTAGGTAAATGTGTTTAACCAGCTGTGGACTGGAGTAAATATAGTTTAGCCTTGCAGGCTGGTTTTTCACAGCCACTGTCTCCTCCTCTAAAACCTATGTGCATCATATGGTCAGGTATCTTATCAAGTGAAAAAATGGTAATATTCACTCATAACTTGTTTTATGAGATTCAATTTGACAGTCAATCTATGAAACATTTATTGAATATAATTGATATCTTTATTTTTTAATATTATAACTTATTTGGAATAAACAGCAGATATATGGCCTTAAATATCTTTAAAAAATTTTTTAAATATTATTTATTTAAGCACCATGGTTACAAACATGTTCGTAATTTTTTTTTATTTAAACACCTTGATTACATACATGATTGTGTTTGGGTTTCAGTCATAAAAGGAACACCACCCATCACCAGTGCAACATTCCCATCACCCAAGTCCCAAATCTCCCTCCTCCCCACCCAACCCCCGCCTGTACCCTAAACAGGCTCAACATTTCCCTCATACATTCTCAATATTAGGACAGTTCAAAATGTAGTTATTTCTCTAACTAAACTCATCACTCTTTGTGGTGAGCTTCCTGAGGTGAGCTGGAACTTCCAGCTCTTTTCTCTTTTGTGTCTGAAAATTATTATTACAAGGGTGTCTTTCATTTTTCTTAAAACCCATAGATGAGTGAGACCATTCTGCGTTTTTCTCTCTCTCTCTGACTTATTTCACTCAGCATAATAGATTCCATGTACATCCATGTATAGGAAAATTTCATGACTTCATCTCTCCTGACAGCTGCATAATATTCCATTGTGTATATGTACCACAGTTTCTTTAGCCATTCGTCTGTTGAAGGGCATCTTGCTTGTTTCCAGAGTCTTGCTATGGTAAATAGAGCTGCAATGAATATAGGTGTAAGGAAGGGGTTTTTGTATTGTATTTTTGTGTTCCTAGGGTATATTCCTAGGAGTGGTATAGCTGGATCGTATGGGAGCTCGATTTCCAGTTTTTGGAGGAATCTCCATATCGCTTTCCATAAAGGTTGAACTAGACAGCATTCCCACCAGCAGTGGATAAGAGTTCCTTTCTCTCCACATCCCCGCCAACACTGTTGATTCTCATTCTTTGTGATGTGTGCCATTCTCTGGGGTGTGAGGTGGTATCTCATCGTTGTTTTGATTTGCATCTCCCTGATGATTAGTGATGTGGAACATTTTTTCATGTGTCTTTTGGCCATTTGTATTTCTTCTTTGTCAAAGTGTCTGTTCATTTCTTCTCCCCATTTTTTGATGGGGTTAGATGTTTTTTTCTTGTAAAGTTCTGTCAGTGCCTTGTATATTTTGGAGATTAGCCCCTTATCTGATGGGTATTGGGTGAATAGTTTCTCCCACTCAGTGGGTGGCTCTTGTATCCTGGGCACTATTTCCTTTGAGGTGCAGAAGCTTCTCAGCTTAATATATTCCCATCTGTTAATCTCTGCTTTCACTTGCTTGGAGAGTGCAGTTTCCTCCTTGAAGATGCCTGTAATGTCCTGGAGTGTTTTGCCTATGTGCTGTTCTATATATCTTATGGTTTTGGGGCTGATATCGAGGTCTTTAATCCATTTGGATTTTACCTTTGTACATGATGTTAGCTGGGGGTCTAAGTTTAATTTTTTGCAAGTGGCTATCCAATTGTGCCAACACCACTTGTTGAAGAGGCTTTCTTTGTTCCATTTAGGATTTTTTGCTCCTTTATCAAAAATTAGATGGTTGTATCTCTGGGGAACATTTTCTGAGTATTCAAGCCTATTCCACTGATCTGAGGACCTATCCTTATTCCAATACCATGCTGTTTTGATAACTGTTGCTTTGTAGTACAGTTTAAAGTTGGGAAAAGTAATTCCTCCCATATTCTTTTTCCCAATGATTGCTTTAGCTATTCGAGGGTGTTTATTGTTCCAAATGAATTTCAAAAGTGTCTGATCCACTTCTTTGAAGAATGTCATGGGTATCTTTAGAGGGATGGCATTAAATCTGTATAATGCCTTGGGGAGTATTGCCATTTTGATGATGTTAATCCTGCCAATCCATGAGCAGGGTATGTGTTTCCATTTCCGTGTGTCCTCTCTTATTTCTTGGAGCAGAGTTTTATAGTTTTCTTTGTATAGGTCCTTCACATATTTAGTCAAGTTGATTCCAAGATATTTGAGTTTGTGTGGTACTATTGTGAATGGGGTTGTTTTCTTAATGTCCATTTCATCCTTATTACTATTGGTATATAGAAAGGCCATTGATTTTTGTGTGTTAATTTTGTAGCCTGCCACCTTGCTATATGAGTCTATTGTTTCTAGAAGCTTTTTGATAGAGTCTTTAGGGTTTTCTAAGTAGAGTATCATGTCATCTGCAAACAGTGAGAGCTTGACTCCTTCCTTTCCTATCTGGATTCCCTTGATATCCTTTTCTTGCCTAATCGCTATAGCAAGTACTTCCAGTGCTATGTTGAATAGGAGTGGTGAGAGAGGACAGCCTTGTCTTGTGCCAGAATTTAGAGGGAAGGCTTTCAGTTTTTCTCCATTGAGGATAATATTTGCCACTGGCTTGTGGTAGATGGCCTTCACTATATTGAGAAAGGTTCCCTCCATTCCCATCTTGCTGAGAGTTTTGATCAAGAATGGGTGTTGGACCTTATCAAATGCTTTCTCTGCATCTATTGATATGATCATGTGGTTTTTATTTTTCTTGTTATTGATGTTGTGTATTATGTTGATAGATTTACGGATGTTAAACCAGCCTTGCATTCCTGGGATGAAACCTACTTGATCGTAGTGGATGATCTTCTTAACGAGGCATTGAATCCTATTTGCCAGGATTTTGTTGAGGATCTTTGCATCTGCATTCATCAGTGATATTGGTCTGTAATTTTCTTTTTTGGTAGCGTCTCTGTCTGGTTTAGGTATCAAGGTGATGTTGGCTTCATAAAAGCTATTTGGAAGTGTTTCTGTTTGTTCAATTTCATGAAAGAGTCTTGCCAAGATTGGCAGTAGTTCCTCTTGGAAAGTTTGATAGAATTCATTAGTGAATCCATCTGGACCTGGGCTTTTGTTTTTCGGCAGACATTTGATTACTGTTTTAATTTCATCAATGGTGATGGGAGTGTTTAGATATGCTACATCCTCTTCCTTCAACCGTGGAAGATTATAAGAGTCCAAGAATTTATCCATTTCTTCCAGGTTCTCATTTTTAGTGGCGTAGAGTTTTTCAAAGTAGTTTCTGATTACCCTTTGAATCTCTGTCATATCAGTAGTGATCTCTCCTTTTTCATTCCTGATACGAGTTATCAAGTTTCTCTCTCTCTCTTTCTTTGTTAGGTTTGCCAGTGGTCTATCAATCTTGTTTATTTTTTCAAAGAACCAACTTCTGCTTTCGTTGATCTTTCGGATTGTTTTTTGAGTTTCCACTTCGTTGATTTCTGCTCTCAACTTTGTTGTTATTTCCTTCTGTCTTCCTATTCTTGGGTCCTTTTGTTGAGCATTTTCTAGTTCTATTAGCTGTGTCATTAAGCTACTCAGGTAAGCTCCTTCTTCCTTCCTGATGTGTGCTTGCAAAGCTATAAATTTTCCTCTCAGTACTGCTTTTGCTGTGTCCCATAAGTTCTGAGAGTTTGTGTCTTTATTGTCATTTGTTTCCAGGAACCTTTTGATTTCCTCCTTGATTTCATCTCGGACCCACTGGTTATTGAGCATGAGGCTGTTTAACTTCCAGGTGTTAAAGTGTTTCTTCTGAGTCCCTTTGGAGTTCACAAATAATTTCAGAGCCTTGTGGTCAGCGAAGGTAGTCTGCAAAATTTCTATCCTCTTGATCTTATGGAGGTATGTTTTATGTGCCAGCATGTAGTCTATCCTGGAGAATGTCCCATGTACATTGGAGAAGAATGTGTATCCAGGTTTCTGGGGATGGAGTGTCCTATATATATCCACTAGGCCTCTTTCTTCCATTTCTCTCCTCAGGTCTAGTATATTCTTGTTGGGTTTCAGTCTGGTTGACCTGTCCAGTGTTGACAAAGCCGTGTTAAGGTCCCCCACAATTATTGTGTTGTTGTTGATATTATTTTTCAGATTTGTCAACAGTTGTATTAAATATTTTGCTGGCCCCTCATTCGGTGCATATATGTTTAGGAGAGTGAATTCTTCCTGCTCTACGTACCCCTTGATTAATATAAAATGTCTGTCTTTGTCCCTTACAACCTTCCTGAGTATAAAGTTTGCATTATCTGATATTAGTATGGCCACTCCAGCTTTTTTATGGGTGTTGTTTGCTTGGATAATTTTTCTCCAGCCTTTTATTTTGAGTCTATGTTTGTTCTGACTATTCAGGTGCGTTTCTTGTAGGCAGCAGAAGGTTGGATTGAGTTTTTTGATCCATTTAGCCACTCTGTGTCTCTTAACTGGTGCATTTAGTCCATTGACGTTGAGAGAAAGAATTGTCCTGGGATTTAACGCCATCTTTATTTCAAAATTTGGTGTGTCTTTTGGGTAGTCTTGTCTTAGATTAGGTCTTTCAGTTTTTCTCTTAAGACTGGTTTTGTGTCTGTGAAGTTTCTGAGCTGTTTTTTGTCTGTGGAACCATGTATTCTTCCATCAAACCAGAAAGTGAGTTTTGCTGGGTATAGTATTCTGGGTGAAGCATTCATTTCATTCAGTCTTGTCACAATATCCCACCACTGCTTTCTGGCATTGAGTGTTTCTGGTGACAGGTCTGCTGTAAATCTCAGGGAAGCTTGCTTGAACATGATTTCCCCTTTTGATCTTGCTGTTTTCAGAATTCTGTCTCTATCTGTGGGATTTGTCATTGTGACTAGGATGTGTCTTGGGGTGGTTTTTCTGGGGTCTCTTTTGGTTGGTACTCTTCGGGCATGCAGGATTTGATCACATATATTCTTTAGCTCTGGAAGTTTCTCTTTAATGATGTTCTTGACCATTGATTCTTCCTGGAAATTTTCTTCCTGGGTCTCTGGGACTCCAATGATTCTTAAGTTGTTTTTGTTGATCTTATCATAGACTTCTATTTTCGTCTGTTCCCATTCTTTGACTAATTTTTCCATTGTCTGCTCATTTGCTTTAAGTTTTTTGTCCAATCTCTCCTGCTGTATGGAATTGTTATGTATCTCATCTTCCACAGCACCAAGTCTATTCTCAGCTTCTGATACCCTGTCCCAGAGCTTATCCATTTTGTCATTCACTTCGTTTACTGACTTTTTCAGTCCTGTTAGTTGACATGTTATTTCAGTTTGGAGTTTTGTGATTTCTGCCTTCATATTTTCTTGGTTCTTATTAGTGTTCTGTTCAACTCGATCCATGGTTTCTTGGAGTCTGTTGAGCACCTTCCATATTGCTAGTCTAAAGTCCTTATCTGAGAGGTTGATTAGTTGTTCAGTCATTATCTGGTCCTCAGAATTGTCATCTTCATTCTCTATGTCTGATGCTGGCCTGCATTGTTTCCCCATTGTCACACTTGTATTGTGGGTTTTTCTACGTGTTGTGGTGGTATTCATTGTCTATATGATGTAGGCAGCACACTCCTCTGGCTTCTCCCTTTCTGGATGGGCTGACTTGCCTCTAAGGGAGGGGAGTCCTCCGTGGATGAAGCCTCACACTGGGTCAAATCTTAGGCCCGAGCATGCAACAGAGAAGACAGTCCAGAGAGAAACGTTTGCTTCTGTGATATAGTGCCGTTCTTAGTGTGATTTTTCCTTCTTGTTGCAATGGTGTTCTTTCCTTAGAAAGAGTGCACGGCCGTGTAGCGAAGCGGAGCGGCCGTGCTCCTCTGAGCCTCTTTTTGCCCCACTCGCAAGAGTTTCACGCAAGAGGACAGTAGACAGACATAGACAGGTCACACTCACAGTCTTTCACAGCTGAGCCCCACTGGGCCGGTGTACTTTCGCGGATTTTCCCCGCCTGGTGTCACACACAGGGAGCCAGCTTTTGCAAAGGTTAGCCCACATGTTCGTAATTTTAAAGACTATTTAAGCATTAATATATTTCAAGATTAAATTGTTTTCAGAAAAGTGAATAGCAATGATTGGGGAGGTAGCATGTGGGAGGCCCTGGTTTGATTTCTGGCTCCACATGGCCCCCAAATGCTCTGTTCTGAGCACCCTGTTTATAAGCTATATTGACGTATGTGTATTCACGTTAGGCTGATATATTTACTTATGATTACGTTCAGTGTTTGAAGGTAGGGTAGATACTTACACTTTGTCAAATAACTGATTCAATTTAATTTAGATGGTATTTTGTCTGTATTTAACATTGTATGATATATGATTTTAGTTTCTTTCATAAATTTGTTTTATATGAAGCTGCACAAATTTTGATTTTTGTTCCCAATTTACTATTTTTATATTTTTGCCAGGGATTAGACTCAGGTCTCAAGCAAGAATTCTTTTTGCTGAGTCACATCCCTGGTCCCAAAAGTCTTTTAATTTCTTTTTTTTTTTTTGATATTGAACCATACCCAACATTTCATAGGTAATACTTCTGATACTTGGATACTTGGTTGCTTGTTCCAGATAGTGAATGGGGGAATCAGATTGTGCTAGTGTTTGAACCCTACACTTGTGCATACAAAGCACAGACCTTTCTCTCTGATCTGTTGGTGAACTTTACTGTTTTTTTTTTTATTGTACATTTCCAGTGTCTTGCAATGTCTTAGAAAAATCCAAAAATGATTTTTATATTAAATGATAAAGTTTAGGTATGGTGTGATTTTTAGACTCAGTTACATTCTCCCCTATTTTTACTTAGCACATTGATCTTAGATTGTCTCTTTATTTTCACTAGTTAATGGTAATATAAAATTCTTTTTTTCAAGATCATGTCCCAGGGTTTCAGACTCTGGTTTATTCTCCGTGTTTATTATTATTTTTTCTCTAAAAGTTTCCATTAAAGCGACTTAGCAGGAACCATACATAGAAAAACAAGTATAGTCATATATTTTTTAGTTCTGGCAGTTCTAACAAGAATAGAAAGACATATTTAAAATGTTGTGACATTTATAGGACTACCAAAAAACTCCTATCCCTCTGAACTATTTTGCAGTTGAATTTCTTGCCTAGTTCTTTTGTCCTCTGTATTCTCTCCTATCCTTAAGAGACCTTTTGGTAATCTGGAAATCACATGATCACCAATGACTGAAACTTCTTTGCATTTTCTTCTGATCATTAGATACAAAATACAAAAGTCTTCAACCAGACCTTAGAATTACACACACACACACACACACACACACACACACACACACACGAAAGTGTCATATATATATAATGTGTATGTGTATCTATATATTACCATAGTGTAATTTTTGTGGGTTTTTTTTTTTGGGGGGGGCATACCCAGCGGTGCTCAGGGGTTACTCCTGGCTGTCTGCTCAGAAATAGCTCCTGGCAGGCATGGGGGACCATATGGGACACCGGGATTCGAACCAACCACCTTTGGTCCTGGATCAGCTGCTTGCAAGGCAAACATTGCTGTGCTATCTCTCCGGGCCCAGTATAATTTTTATATATATTTTCAAATGAGTGTGTTTAGTCTATGTTCCTCTCCTTCTGACTCATTTTACTCAGCATAACAAACACTTTCCATATTCATCCTTGTATAACCGGATTTCATGACTTCATTTTTCTAACAGCTGCATAGTATTCCATTGTATAGATGGACCATAGTTTCTTTATCTGCTTATCTGTTCTTGGGAACTTGGGTTGCTTCCAGATTCTGGCAATTGTAAGTAATGCTGAAATGAACATAGGAGTACAGAAGCCTTTTCTGCATTGTGTTTCTGTAATCCTATATTCCTAGGAGCAGTATTGCTGAGTCATATGAAGCTCAATTTCTAGTTTTTTGAGGAATATACATATTGTTTTTCAAAAAGACTGGAACAATTGACATTTCCATCAGCTGTAGGAGTCCCTTTTTTCCACTATCCAAGCCATCGCTGTTATTGCTCTTTGTGATGTGTGCCAGCCTCTGTGGTATGAGATCATATTTACTTGTTGTTTGGATTTGCATCTTCCTACTGATTTATTATGAGGAGCATTTTTTTTTCATGTTCCTTTTGGTCATCTGTATTTCTTCTTTGAGGAAATATCTTTTCTCTTCTCCCCATTTTTGCATGGGGTTAGATTTTATTTCTTGCTAAGCCCTATCTTATATAAGATGGGCATTTTATTAAATGGGTATTGGGTGAATAGTTTCTCCCATTTCATGGGCAGTCTTTGTTACTTGGAGCTTTTGTTTTGGATGTCTTAGCAGAGATCATTGGTAAAGGAATAAAGTTGGCCATTGGTAAAATGGTGATTGTGGGGTGTGGTAGCATCTGCTGAAGTTTCTGCAGATCAGAGATTTGACCTACTTTCCTGCTGAGGGTGCCTTAGAGTTGTCAGTTGTGAGACTGTTGTACCCATGAATTTTTGTGACTTGGTTTACATTTCTTTTAAGAAAAAAATGAATCTATACAGCTGGCTGATGAATTGATATGGCAGTGGCATGGCAGTGGCTCTACTGTGCTTTTAAAAACTTTTTAGAAATGTTTTTATCTTTCACAAGTTTGGATATTAAAATAGCCAAATAAATGTTCACAAATCGAGAAGACCCACTTAGAAAGCATTTATTTGGTGTCACTTTACCTCTGTAATAAATAATCTTGTTAGGAATACCAATGTAAACAAAATTCATTTGTTTTGTTTTGCCATTCATTCATTAAACAAATATTTCTTAGAATTATTTTTGGAACTAGGCACGGCTCTAAGTGTTAGAAATACAGTTAAAAACATATGAAAGTTTTTTATCCTCTTGAGGTTCACATTTTGGTTTAAAGAAGGAAATCATCAAACATAAATGCAAAGAATGTGAAGCAGGCATAAATGTTATGAAGTAACCTGGCAAGAGGAGATTAGAGCAGTCAGGGGTCAGAAAGAAGAGCTGTTTGATTCTGGAATGGTTGCTCTGAGAAGATAATTGATCTTAGACCTGGGTAATGTTAATACACGAATCATATAAAGTTCTGTAGAACATCAAGGCAGATGGAACAGAAAGGATAAATATCCTGAGCTAGAAATGAATTTGTTCATTAGACTAGCAGGAAATTCCTGTATGTGCGATAGTGAAATTGAGGCTGAATTGTAAGAGATAAAAATGGAGTTAGATCAGCTAGCTGGTTTACAGCCTTGAGGATTGACGTTAACACATTTTGATTATATTCTGAGGTAAACAGGGCTGCCTTGAATAAGTGCCTTATCCTAAAGTTCTTAAAAGTAGAATATCTTGGGCCAGGGAAAAGACTCCAGGGACTGCAGTAGATGCTTTGCATGAGGGAGCCTCTGCATGTGATCTACCACCTCTAAGAGAAGTCCTGTTATGGCTCCTTATCCTCTCCAGTGCCCCTTCCCCCAAACACAACAACAACATAAACAAGAATAGTCTTTTTGCAAAAGCTATGGCCTTAAGTTGTTTTTGGATATTTCCCCCAGTGGGAGTACATCTTCTTTTTTTTTTTTTTTTTTTTTTTTTTAAATATGGAACGCTTCACAAATTTGCGTGTCATCCTTGCGCAGGAGCCATGCTAATCTTCTCTGTATTGTTCCAATTTTAGTATATGTGCTGCCGAAGCGAGCACGGGAGTACATCTTCTTTATCTATCTTTTTTTTATTCTTTTTTTGGTTTTTGGGTCACACCCGGAAGCGCTTAGGGTTTACTCCTGGCTCTACGCTCAGAAATCGCTCCTGGCAAGTCCCGGGACCATATGGGATGCTGGAATTTGAACTACTGTCCTTTTGCATGCAAGGCAAACAACCTACCTCCCTGCTATCTCTCTGGCCCTATTTATTTATCTTTTTTTTTTTTTGGTTGTTCTTTTGGGGTGCTTGAGGGCCCTTGTGGCCTAGGGATTACTGGTCCTGGCACTAGAAAGCAAACCTGTGCTCAGCCTTTTGGGACATCTCCTAGCCCTGGCTCCTTGGAACTATAACATTATAATTAAATCACTAAGAAATATTACATATAAAATCTTATGTAATTAGAAATGACAGGCTTATTCATTTCTCTATAGAGATATATACCTTTATAGCTACATAGCAAATACAACAAATTAAAAAGAATTATGCCCTAGCATGTTTTGATTTTTAATATATGTGATTAAATCTCTAATTCTACTCTATTCTGTTTTTCAGAATAAAGAAGATATCAAATCTGGAGAATTTAAAATGTTTAGATGTCTTAGACCTTCATGGAAATCAGGTATTATAAAACCCTTTACTTTTATTACCTGAAGGAAAAAATCCAGGAAATATGGATTAGTAAATGTTTTGGGAATTACATTTAGGTTGGATTTCTCAAGAGCTTGCTCACTGAAATTTCTAAAACAGGATCTAAGATAGGCTTAGGACCATTTATATAAGACTTAGTTTTTTTAGAAGATAAATCAATCACACATTTGGACTCAAAATGATTTTTAAGAGACAATAGGCTTTTTAGAACTATACATGATCTAACCTTAATTCAAGAATTATATTACTAATTATACTTAGATGTTCCTTCTTAATATGGTAGCTACTATTTTGAATTCTGTTGTAGATTTTTCTTGGTGGTTGTTTTATCACATATGTGTGTTCAAACTTTATTATTTAATAGCATGATTTTTTAAAAATAATATTTATTGGCTAAAGAAACTGTGGTACATATACACAATGGAATATTATGCAGCCGTCAGGAGAGATGAAGTAATGAAATTTTCCTATACATGGATGTACATGGAATCTATCATGCTGAGTGAAATAAGTCAGAGGGAGAGAGAGAGACGCAGAATAATCTCACTCATCTAAGGGTTTTAAGAAAAATAAAAGTCATTTTTGAAACAATCTTCAGAGACAATGAGAGGAGGGCTGCAACTTCCAGCTCACTTCATGAAGCTCACCACAAAGAGTGGTGAGTGCAGTTATAGAAATAACTACACAGAGAACTACCATAATCATGTGAATGACTGAGGGAACTGGAAAGCCTGTCTGGAGTACAGGTGGGGATGGGGTGGTTTGGAGGGAGATTTGGCACATTGGTGGTGGGAATGTTGCACTTATTTGGGGGGGGGGATGTTCTTTACATGACCGAAACCTAATCACAATCAAGATGTTTAAATAAAGAAAAAAAGAAAAAATAATAATCTTTATTTTGTCCAAAGTGGATTATAAATCTTTCACAGTAATATTTTAGGTACATAGTGACATTGAATCAGGGTTATTCCCACCACCAATGTTGTCCTTCCTCCACCTCTGCTCCCAACAATAGCATGATTTTTTTAATTTAAAGACTGGTATCATATTATGTATTGTAAACTAATGTTTATTGCTTGGATATACTACTATATTAGCTATATTTGTTTATGATGATTAAGTAACTTGTTTGGTTTTATTGTACATTCCATGGTATAACTAAAAACTTTTCTTCGGATTACTACTGATAGTTGGGCTATTTCCTGTTAGGAATAATACTCCCAATAACAATCTTAAACATTTTTTCATATACAATTTGTACTTTAGACTATATATTTAGGAATAAAACTGATAACTTATAGTTTTTTGAGAAAAAATATCTGATTTTAAATATAAAGCGAGGAGTAGGAATGTGACTCAGTGGTGAAACCCTGGATTTAGTCCTTCTCACTAGGGCCAAGGAGGAGGAGATATAGCCAAATCATTTTGCAAAGTTATTATACCATTTTATACTGCCACAATTTGTTATTATTTTTGTTTTGATTTTTGAGTCACATCCAGTGATGCTCAGGGGTTACTTCTGGCTATGCACTCAGAAATCGCCCCTGGCTTGGGGAAATATATGGGACGCTGGGGATCGAACTGCAGTCTGTTCTAGGTTAGCACATGCAAGGGGAACACTCTAACGGCTGCACCACCACTCCAGCCCCTGTTGTTATTATTTTTATTTTTTGACTCTACTTGATGCTGCTTAGGGTAGTACTGAGCAACAAACTTGGTCTGTTAGCTGAGTACCTTTTCCACTGTACTATATCTCTGATCCTGTCTTACCATCATTAATTTGTTATAGATCTTGGGCTTTTTTTAAACATCAGTTTTAACTATTTGAATTGTCAAGTTTCACTATAAATCAGAACTACAAAGTATTTCCTTGTGGTTTTGCTATATAGTTTCCTGATTATTGTATAACCTTATTCTGTTGTGAGTTTCTCTGCCTTTGTGTCTGTCTTAGTTTTTCATCGCTTTATTATGTTTCCCCTCATGTTGCTGTTTCAGAGCATTTTTGGATTACTTTATCCCTTGGTCTTCCATTTTAATTTTATTTTCTGAAATGTGAGCATTTATTGAACATTGATGCAAAAGTGTTTATTGAACAAAAGCATTTATTGAACACTGATGCAAAACCTCTTAGGTGGTTAGTGTATATTCTGGTATGATAGCATGATTCATGATCTGTCTGATGGTGAACATATCTGCTATTCTGGAAGATAAAGTAGAAAACTAGGTGTAACCTTAACGCTTCCTAACAGTTTAACAGTTTTTGGTCCTGATCATTTCAGTGTAAAGCTAATCTCTCTCTCTCTCTACATATATATATATGTATATATATGTATATGTATACATATATATACATATATATGTATATATAGAGAGAGACACACACATACACATATTCCGGTGTATAAGACGACTTTTTTTGTTTAATCTCTTTAATTAATTAATTTTTTTTACAAGTCTTACACTGTAATATTTTAGGTACATAGTGACATTGAATCAGGGGCATTCCCACCACCAATGTTGTCCTCCCTCCATCTCTATTCCCAGCATGCATCCCATATTCCTCTCCCTTACCCGCCACCCCCAACCAGACTACCAGTATAAGTGGATCCCACTATGTTTAGCTTGTAGATTGGGTATGGATTCTGTTGTTGGCTTTGAATTTAGTGTTTAAGTCTGATTGTTTTTTGTTTCTACTTAATGTTCAATGACTGTGTAGTCTTGGTAGCTTCCATTATTTCTCCCTCAATTTGTGAGGCAGAACAAGATGGTTCAAGTTACGAGGTTCTGTTAGAAGGAAAGAAAAAAAAAATCAAACAAAAAACCCCCGAAAAGCACCACAGCAATAAAGACAACAACCATCCAATAACCATGGTCCTAGAATAAAAACAAAACAAAGCACAAAAAAGAAAAAAGAAAAAAGCAGGAAAGAAAAGAAAAAAAAAACAATAATAATAACAAAACCAAAAAATAAATAGTTTGAGCTTTTTTTTTTTTTTCTTTCTTTTTTTTTTTTGCATAGGCACAATAAAAATTGGGGAGATTAGAAAGGGAATTCCCTTGACCTAATAAATACAGGGTTTCTCCGTCTTTGAATTGTACTGCCATGTGAATAACTACATGGTCTTTTACTCTCCCCTAGGTCCTTTTGTGGTGGCTAGAAACTTTCCATTCAGTCGTGGATGATAAAATCAGGCCTCTAGTTAGAGTTCTTGGTCTTTGCACAGTTCATAGGATGGCATCCTTCTTTATGGTTCTAGAAGTTCTGTTCCATCACTGTTGTTTTAATCAATCCTGTAGCTGGTGGTCTTGGTTTTTACACAGTCCCCTGACAAAGCCTGGGCTAGAGTCTTTCATTATGTTTCCAGAAGATCTGCTCAGTTGCAGTTGTCTCAGTCAGACCTCTGGAATTAGAGATATTGGTTATTCTACAGATTCTAGGCCAAAGCCTAGACTAGGGACTTTTTATTTGTCCCAGGATAAGCTCTGCCCAGTCATGTAGTCAGAGTTGGTCTTCTGTAGATAGCAATCTTGGCTTTTGCACAGATTGAAAGATGAGGTATCTTCTTTTTTTTTTCCTTTTTTTTTCTTTTTTTTGTTGTTGTTGTTTTTGGGCCACACCCAGTGGTGCTCAGGGGTTACTCCTGGCTATCTGCTCAGAAATAGCTCCTGGCAGGCATGGGGACCATATGGGACTGACGTATCTTCTGATTTTGTATAAGATGACTTTTTAGCCCATGAAAAACTTCTAAAAAGTCTGGGGTCATCTTATATACTGGTGTACAGCATGTTTAAACTTACTCCAGCTTCAAGGATGAGTGATTCGCTCCCCTCTTAACGCCACATCCCATCCAGCTGCCAGGCTCAGTCATTCTGCTTGTTCTGATTAATCTTTCAGGGCACGCATTGGAGCTGAGTTACCGAGTGCCACATCCCATCCAGCCACCTGGTGTCATTGCTGGTATGTGTTCTGGTGCTCAGTCCTCTGTCCAGTTTTTAGGGACACAGAGAAGGCACTCTGTCTCCATCTAGCTGTCCTATTAATCACTGCACCCCAGCCAGCTGCTCTTAGAGGAGCACCCTCTCCCTGCTCTCTATGTAGATCACAATGTTTTATGGAAACATAAAAAAATCACAGTCACTCACTACAAATGACAATGTAAAATGATTGTTGGCACTCCAAAGTCTAGCTTTATTAAACATATACTGTTAACCTTTGAGGGTTCTACTCTTTTTTTCTTACGTTTTTTAATATTTATTTGGTGTGCATTAAAAGAGAGGTAGTCTTATATGATAATAACCCAAATCCTATATTTTAACAGGAAAAGTAGGGGGTTGTCATATATGCTGGAAAATATGGTATCTATATACATATATCTCCATGTATACATATAATCTATATATAATAAATACATCATAACATTATATATATTATATCAACTACAAACCAGCCTTGATCTATTTATATAAGCTTCATATATTAGGTAATCTTATATTTTCTCACCTCTACCTGCATTGTGTACAGATGGCAGGATTGTTGATGGCCTGAGAATTGCCTTACTCTACAGAATGATTAGTATTGCTAGGAGCTATTTCTGAGTGCATATCCAGGAGTAGCTCCTGAGTGTCATCTGGTGTGATCCCCCCACCAAAAAAAAAAAAAGATTTACAGCAGATTTACTAATGGAAATTCTCTGGGCCCAAAGACAGTGCTGGGCCCAGTGGGGAGAAAAACTCAATGAATGCTCACCAAGAGTACTTTACCCAACTAGTCTCTCGTTCAAATTTGAAGGAAATATACACAGCTTCATAGATAAAAAACAGTTCAAAAACTACATAGACTCAAAATTTTACAAGAAGTAAGATAGCCACTTTAAGACAGGACACACATGCCAAACTTCTTCAAAAATTTGTACAAATCTCCATGACAATAATCTCTCAATGTCAATGAGCAAATGCATGAATTAAGAGACATAGTGGCAGGATGGATTAGAAAATTGAAACCAAAATACTACTGCTGGTGCATTTGAATAGTCAGAGAAAACAGACTTTAAGTCAAAGGTTGGAAGACAGCTCTTAAGCTAACAACCTCCTCAGAAGGACCAGGATATCAGACTACATAGACTTTTACTCAAAAAGGTTATAAAGAAACAGTGATGGTCAGTTTAATGATCAAGAAATATGTTTTATAAAAACAGCATTGTATTGAAATAAAGACAGACCCTCAGATCAGTGGAATAGGCTTGAGTACTCAGAGAAGGTTCCTCAGACATATAACCACCTAGTTTTTGATAAAGGAGCAAGAAACCCTAAATGGAGCAGGGAAAGCCTATTCAACAAGTGGTGTTGGCACAACTGGTTAGCCACTTGCAAAAAAGCGAACTCAGACCCACAGCTAACACCATGTACAAAGGTAAAATCCAAATGGATTAAAGACCTTGATATCAGAACTGAAACTATAAGGTATATAGAACAACATGTAGGTGAAACACTCCTGGACATTGAGACTAAAGGCATCTTTAAGGAGGAGACAGCACTTTCCAAGCAAGTGGAAGCAGAGATAAACAGATGGGACTATATTAAGCTGAGAAGCTTCTGCATCTCAAAGGAAATAGTGCCCAGAATACAAAGGCCACCCACTGAGTGGGAGAAATTATTCACCCAATACTCATCAGATAAAGGGCTAATATCCAAAATTTACAAGGTACTGACAGAACTATACAAGAAAAAAACAACTAACCCCATCAAAAAATGGGGAGAAGAAATGAACAGACACTTTGAAAAAGAAGAAAGGCAAATGGCCAAAAGGCACATGAAAAGATGTTCAACATCACTAATCGTCAGGGAGATGCAAATCAAAACTACTATGAGGTACCACCTCACGCCACTGAGATTGGCACACATCACAAAAAAGGAAAACAAGCAGTGCTGGCGGGGATGTGGAGAGAAAGGAACTCTTTTTCACTGCTGGTGGGAATGCCGTCTAGTACAACCTTTATGGAAAGCAATATGGAGATTCCTTCACAAACTGGAAATTGAGCTTCCATACGATCCAGCTATACCACTCCTAGGAATATACCCAAGAAACACAAAAATACAATACAAAAATCCATTCCTTACTCCTATATTCATTGCAGCGCTATTTACAATAGCCAGACTCTGGAAACAACCAAGATGCCCTTCAACAGATGAGTGGCTGAAGAAACTGTGGTACATATACACAATGGAATACTATGCAGCCATCAGGAGAGATGAAGTCATGAAATTTTCCTATACATGGATGTACATGGAATCTATTATGCTGAGTGAAGTAAGTCAGAGGGAGAGAGAAAGACGCAGAATGGTTTCACTCATCTATGGGCTTTAAGAAAAATGAAGGACATTTTTAACAGTATCTCAGAGACAAGAGAGTTGAGGGCTGGTAGGTGCAGCTCAGGACATGCAGCTCATCACATAGAGTGATGAGTGCAGTTGCAGAGATGACTACACTGAAAACTATCATAACAATGTGAATGAATGAGGGAAGTGGAAAGCCTGTCTCGAGTACAGGTGTAGGGGGGTGGGGAGGAGGGAGATCTGGGAAATTGGTGGTGGGAATGTTGCACCGGTGAAGGGGGGGTGCTCTTTACATGACTGTAATCATACAACTATAATCATGTTTGTAATCACGGTGTTTAAATAAAGATAAAAAAATCAAAAAAAAAAAAAAAGAAATATGGGGCCGGAGAGATAACATGGAGGTAAGGCGTTTGCCTTTCATGCGTGAGGTCATCAGTTCGAATCCTGGCATCCTATATGGTCCCCCGTGCCTGCCAGGAGCAATTTCTGAGCCTGGAGCCAGGAATAACCCCTGAGCACTGCCGGTGTGACCCAAAAGCCACACACACACACACACAAAAAAAGAAATATGTACACCAGGAAGAATTCATACTCCTATATATACTAATGAGGGACCAGAAGTATACTTAAAACACCTGATAAAAAACTTGAAAAACTTTTTTATGACTGAGTCTTGTTCATAGACTGACATTCATAAGCACTGGGTGAAAACCAGTGGTTTTGGTTTTCACCACTATTCACTTGTGGTTTTCAACCATTCTGGCTTGGTTTCAACAAAACTACTGAATTTAGAAAAATAAATTTAGAAGACATTTTATTTTTTTAAAATTTGGTTTTTATCACTGTCATTTACAATATTGATTATAGAAGGGATTCATGCCTAAAATATTCCAATACTACACCCTCTATTAAGGTGTCAACTTCCTTCGACCCCATTGTTCGGTGTTTTCCCCCTTACTCCCACTTTGTCCCCTTTTTTTTTTTTTTTTTTTTTTGGTTTTTGGGCCACACCCGGTAACGCTCAGGGGTTACTCCTGGCTATGCGCTCAGAAGTCGCTCCTGGCTTGGGGGACCATATGGGACGCCGGGGGATCGAACCGCGGTCCGTCTCCTAGGCTAGCGCAGGTAAGGCAGGCACCTTACCTCCAGCGCCACCGCCCGGCCCCACTTTCTCTCCCCCTCTCTCCCTCTCATACCCTCCTTAGAGATAAGCTTCCGACTAAATCTGAATCCTCAGTTTCTGCTGCCTTCGGGGATTTGTGCTTCCTTATTCTATTTAAGAACAAAATTTGAAGCTGATTAATGAACTTATGATCAACTTAATTAGGTTTTCCACTGAAATCTAGATAGAAAGTAGATGATATTTCTTACAACTTAAGAGAAGATCCAAATAATAACAAGTAAAACTGGATTGTAAATATAGTAAAATTTCTTTAGTCAGTATATGCTTTGCAGTGTTAAATACATTTTTAATGTTTGTATAATGGCCATACATATGGGAGATTAATATCTAGTGATCATAAGATTTATTTTTATTTAAATTTATTTATAAGTATTATTATTTTTCTTACTTTGTTTTGGGTGTAAACATGGTATATGCTAGGGGCCTACTCCTGACTTGATGTTTGAAATAGCACCAGGAAATGCTGAAGGGGCCATGTGGTGTCATGGGTTGAACCTTTCTGTTATCATGCAATACATGTTCTCTAACCTTTTACCTGTCTCCCAGACCATGAAATTAAAAAATAATAAAAGGTTTTGACAAATTCTTCCACAAGGACACCTACTCTGTGTCATGTGGAAACTCACTCTATTAAGATTAATGTATCATGCTAAGCTCCATAACTTCATGAATATAGTTCTTACTGTCTTCTTAGAGTGCAATTCCAGCCTCTCTGACACAGCTCAGTGCTTAGGTGTATGTGGATATTCTATACTTTGAATTCTCTTTTCCAAATAATATCCATTACTTTAAACCTTAACCAAATATTATCTCCTCTCCGTAGCACTTACACTAATAGAGAATTTCAATTCTCTTTCTTTCTTGAGACCTTAGTTCCTCGGATATTCTATTAAGATACTTAATTTTTTTCCTGGATTGTTAGTACAGTGGGTAGAGCACTTATGATGTGCAAAGCCAATTTGTGTTCAATCCCCTGCACCACATACTTGAGCCCATTTAAACCATGAGCATTGCTAGATGAGGTTCCAAAATGAAATAAATCTTAGAATCTTTTTAAAGTTTATTTTTGTTTATGATTTATAGTGATATTAGTAATAGAGTGTCAAGCATACAATTTTCCAACTTGGAACCCACCACCAGTTTATTCTTACTTTACCAATGATTTAGAGTTCCCTGCCATTACACATCCCACCTCCATATCAAACATTTTTAAATTAAATACTTAAAGTTTTGGGAAACATGTTTATAGTAGTGTTGGCTCTTAGAGTTTTGATCTATATAGTTTGAACAGTCATCTCTATTCCTTCAGTGTCCAAGACCCCTGACCTACTCCTATGTTATTTCCAGTCTGTCTCTTCCTTCTATTCTCACCTCTGCCCCTCCCCTTACCATGGCATTCTCATTTCTGTAACCCTGGGCCAAAAGTTTGTGCACATCACAAATTTATTTCTCTTGGTATTCTTCATACCACAAATGGATGAGAGCATCAAGTATTTATCTTTCTCCTCTTTACTTAGTTCACTTAACAAGGTAACAGCCAGGGTATGGAAACAATCCAAATGACAAATGGTAAATGACAAGTCTAATGACAAATAAATGGACAAGGAGTTGTGAAACATTTACACAATGGAATATATTGTGCAGCCACAAGGAAGGATGAAAATATGCCATTCACTGAAATTTAGATAGAACTAGAATTGCCCATTCAAGACCTTGGATGTTTTCATAATCTAGGAGTATAAAAGGAATTAATACGGGGAACTCCATATAATTTTTTTTAGAGCCTTTCTTTTACTGTTCTTGCTTGGTCAAACATTGTGCACTTATGCCTGGAGTACAGTTAAGTTTCTACTTGGCATTTAGTGTTTGTATAGATACATTTAGTATCTTGGCATTTTGTATCTGTGGCCTTCATGGGATTGGGCATTGAGATATTCTAAGTGATGGGCTCCTTGATTATTTAATAAAATCTGTTTTAAATATTTGTCAAGTAAAATGGTATAAGACTTTAATGTTTACAAATTAGATGGCTTCACATTACAATAGAAGAAAATGGAGATATGGGCCTGGAGAGAAAGCACAGCGGCGTTTGCCTTGCAAGCAGCCGATCCAGGACCAAAGGTGGTTGGTTCGAATCCCGGTGTCCCATATGGTCCCCCGTGCCTGCCAGGAGCTATTTCTGAGGAGACAGCCAGGAGTAACCCCTGAGCACTGCTGGGTGTGGCCCAAAAACAAAAACAAAACAAAAACAAAAAAACAAAAAAAATGGAAATATATTTATTTATTTCTAAATTTGGTTTTGTGATTTTGGGTTAGACCTAACAGTACTTGAAGACTACTAGTGTTCATTTCTGACAGTACTCATGGTACCATGTAGTACTGGGCAACAAACAGCAGGCCTTCAAAATTTAAAGCAGGTATTCACACTTTGAATTATTTCTCAAAAAGGAACTAGATTTTTAAATGTCTTCATATAAAATTGTCACTGAATTCAGTGAATTTAAATATTTTATTTTTAGGGTCTTTATAATATGCTCATTTGAGACTTAGGTTCCTTTAATAATTTCTTTCTCAATTTTTTTTTACAGATTACCAAAATTGAAAATGTCAATCATTTGGGTGATTTGAGAGTTTTAAATCTTGCCAGGAACCTTTTAAGTCATGTTGATAATCTTAATGGACTGGATTCATTAACTGAACTTAACCTGCGACACAATCAGATCACTTTTGTGGTAAGTACTAAAATGGAATTTATAGTGCTTTATGAATTTTATTTCAAAGAGCTGGAATAGGGTGTTGGAAACCCAATACAGCCATGTTTGTAATCACGGTGTTTAAATAAAGTTATAAAAATGCTTTCTATGCATTGATTGATATGATCATGTATCTTTTGCCTTTCTTTTTGTTGATGTGATGTATGATGTTGATTGAGTTGTGTATGTTGAACCATCCATACATCCCTAGGATGAAACCCACTTGGTCATAGTGTATAATCTTTTTGATGTGTTGTTGGATTTGGTTTGCTAAGATTTTTTTTTTTTTGGTTTTTTAATCACACCCGGCATCGTTCAGGGGTCACTCCTGCTCAGAAATCATACCTGGCAGGTTCGGGGGACCATATGGGATGCCGGGACTCAAACCAATGACCTTCTGCATGAAAGGCAAACACCTTACCTCCATGCTATCTCTCCGGTCCCTGCTAAGAATTTTTTAAAGAATTTTTGCATCCGTGTTCATTAGTGAGATTGGTCTGTGGTTTTCTTTCTTGTGGTATCTTTGTCAGCCTTAGAAAGAGTATGATACAGCTTCAGAAAAGGAATTAGGGAGGATTCCTGTTTTTTCATTGTTTTGGAACCGTCTGAGGATCAATGGTAGTAATTCTTCTCTGAATGTTTGATAGAATTCACCTGTAAAACTATCTGGTCCTAGACTTTTATTCTTGTGGAGTTTCTTAATTACTGTTTCAATTTCCTTAGCTGTGATTTGCCCATTTAGGATTTCTTTTTTTTTTTGGTTATTTTTTATTTAAACAACTTTATTACATACATGATTGTGTTTGGGTTTCAGTCATGTAAAGAATACCACCCATCACCAGTACAACATTCCCATCACCAATGTTCCAAATCTCCCTCCTCCCCACCCAACCCCCGCCTGTACTATAGACAGGCTTTCTATTTCCCTCGTACATTCTCATTATTAGGATAATTCAAAATGTACTTATTTCTCTACGTAAATCTCAAGGATGTTCCCTTGAATGTAATTTTTTTGATCTTGCTGCTTTCAGAATTCTGTCTCTGTGGGATTCGTCATTGTGACTAGGATGTGTCTTGGGGTGTTTTTTCTGGGATCTCTTTTAGTTGGTACTCTCTGGGCATGCAGGATTTGATCACATGTATTCTTTAGCTCTGGTAGTTTCTCTTTAATGATGTTCTTGACCATTGATTTTTCCTGGAGATTTTCTTCCTGGGTCTCTGGGACTCCAATGATTCTTAAGTTGTTTCTGTTGAGCTTATCATAGACTTCTATTTTCATCTGTTCCCATTCTTTGAGTAATTTTTCTATTGTTTGATCATTTGCTTTAAGGCTTTTTTCCAGTTTCTTCTGCTGTATGGAATTGTTATTCATTTCATCTTCCAGTGTACTAATTCTATCCTCAGCTGCTGTTAGCCCATGGGAAAACTCAACCATGTTTTCCTTCAATTCATCTACTGAGTTTTTCAGACCTGTTATTTGACCTGAAATTTCAGTTTGGAGTTTTCTGATTTCTATCTTCATATTCTCTTGATTCTTATTAGTGTTCTCTTCTATATTTTCTTTGAGTTTTTTGAACATCTTCCATATTGCGACTCTAAACTCCTTATCTGAGAGACTGACTAGTTAGTTGGTCATGTTCAAGTCATCAGAGTTGCCATCATCATTCTCTATGTCTGGCACTGGCCTGCGTTGTTTCCCCATTGTCACACTTGTATTGTGGGTTTTTCTACGTGTTGTGGTTGTATTCATTGGCTAAATGATGTGCATGGCCAGGAAGCGAAGAGGAGTGGCTGTGCTCCTCTGGCTCCACCCTTTCTGGGCTTGTAAACTCACCTCCAGGGAAGGCTCCAGGGAAGGCGAGCCGTCCTCAGATGAGCCACACACAGGATGAAATCAGGCCGAAAATGGAGTACAGCACAGAAGACAGGCAGATAGGAATGCTGGCATCTGAGTTCCAGCATAGTTCAGCGGCTTCCCCTTTCTGGGCGTGTAAGCTCACCTACAGGGAAGGCTCCAGGGAAGGCAAGCTGTCCTCAGATGAGCCACACACAGGATGAAATCAGGCCGAAAATGGAGCACAGCACAGAAGACAGGCAGATAGGGGTGCTGGCATCTGAGTTCCAGCAGAGTTCAGCGGCTTCCCTTTTGTGGGTGTGTAAGTTCACTCCAGGGAAGGCTCCAGGAAAGGCGAGCCGTCTGAAGATGAGCCACAAACAGGATGAAATCAGGCCAAAAATGGAGCACAGCACAGAAGACAGGCAGATTGGGGTGCTGGCATCCCATTTAGTATTTCTATTTCCTCCTTATTAAGTCTGGGCCATGATATTTTTCCAGGAATCTGTCCATTTCTTCTGGGTTCTCTAACTTAACTGAGTACAGGTAGGTGTTCAAAATAAGCCCTCATGATGTATTGTATTTCTGGGGTTCTGTTGTAATCTCTCCCCTTTCACTTGTGATTTATTTAAGTGTGTTCCTTTTTTCTTCTTGTGAGTCTTGTCAGTGGTTTATCTTATTCTTTCAAAAAACCAGCTCCTAATCTCATTGCTTCTTTGTATTGTTTTCTTTGTTTCTCTGTTATTTATTTATGCTTTGATTTTTTATTATTATTTTTTCTACCTGTGTTTGGGTTCCTATGCTGATGGTTTTCCTGATACTTAAGATATCTCTGTAAGCTGTTGATTTTGTCATTTTCTCTTTCCTAACATAGCAGCTGCATTGCTATGAGTTTCCCCTTAATTACTGTTTTTGCTGTATTACATAGATTTTGGCGATTTCTTTCTTCATTGTCATTCATATCAAGGAATCTTTTTATTTCTTTGGTGATTTCCTCTGTGATCCAGCTGTTGTTGAACATCATATTATTTAGTCTCTAGGTGTTAGAATTTCTCCACATCTTCTTTTTACAGTTCTTGATCTCTGTTACATTGTTGTCTGATAGAGTGCTTGGTATAATTCTTATATTTGGGATTTTATGTACATTATATTTGTGTTCTGAGGCATGGTCTATGTAAGAAAAGGTCCCATGTACACTTGAGAAGAATGTGTATTCTACTTTCTGATGTTGGAGGGCTCTGTGTAAGTCCATTAGTCATAGTTCTTCTAGTTTCTCATGTAGGGCTCATATTTTTGCTAGTTTTCTGCCTAGTGGATCTGTCTAGTGGCAATAATGGGAGATAATGGAAATCTCCCACTACTATCACATTTTCATGTATATATTTTTCCTGGTTTGCGAGCAAAAGCCTTACATATTTTGCTGGCTCTACATTTGGTGCATAAATGTTGATCAGAGTTAGTACTTCTTGGTCTAATATTCCCCTGATCAATAAGTAGTATCAATCTTTGTCTCTTAGTACTTTCTTGAAGTTGAATGCAGTTTGGTCTAAAATGAGTATGGCTGTTCCTGCTTTTTTTTGTTTTCCAATGGCATGTTTAATTTATTTCCATCTTACTACTCTCAACCTGTGTCTATCCTGAACTAAGAGAAATAAAAAAACATGCTAGCAAGCCACAGAAGCAGAATTGCACACATATAAAATCACATGGATGTTTGAAGTTGAAGACAAAATACAAGCCAACAATAACAAAGAAGTCAATACAGAAACACTATAAAGATGGACACTACTATAATGAAAGTGTGTTTTCTGCAGGCAGCAGATACCTGGGTTTTGTTTCCTAATCCAACTCTTTACACTGTGCCTTCTAATGGGAGAGTTTAATCCATTGACATTTAAGGAAATTATGACAGAGAGGGTTGTGGTACATATTGTTTAGGGTGGTTGTTGTTACAAGTGGGTGCTTGGTTTGTTTAATTCATATCTGAGTAGTTGATTTAGAATTGATTTGTTTAGAGAAAATATTGTGAGTTCTTAGGGTTGTGGTGCATACTGTTTAGGGTGGTTGTTGTTACAAGTGGGTGCTTGGTTTGTTTAATTCATATCTGAGTAGTTGATTTAGAGTTGATTTGTTTAGAGCAACTATTGTGAGTTCTTTTCTGTTTGAGAATGTTTTTAACCCTCCCTCTCATTTACATGAGAGTTTTGCTAGGTCATGGATTCTAGGTTGGAAGTTTCTTTCATTCAGTAGTTTAAATATGTCATTCCAGGGGCAAAGAGATAGCACAGAGGTCGGGCGTTTGCCTTTCATGTGGCTGAGCCAAGACAGACCTCGATTTGATCTCCGGCATCCCATATGGCCCCCCCAAGTCAGGAGCGATTTCTGAGTGCAGAGCCAGGAGTAATCCCTGAGTGTCACTGGGTGTGGCCCCAAAACCAAAAAATTAATAAAAAAAATTAAAAATATGTCATTCCACTGTCTTCTTGCCTGAACTGTTTCAAATGGAAGATCTGGTTTGATTCTTATGCTCCTTTCTTTGTACTGAAGTTTTTTTGTTAGTTTGTTTTTTGTTTTTGGTTTTAGTTTTTGGGTCACACCATGCAGTACTTAGGGATTACTCCTGGTTCTGTGCTCAGAAATTGCTTCTGGCAGGCTCAGGGGACCATATGGGATACCAGGATTCAAACCACCATCCTTCTGCATGCACGGCAAATGCCCTACCTTCATTCTATCTCTTTGGCCCCTGTACTTGAGATTTTTTATTCCTTATTGCTTTGAAGAATTCATCTTTTTCTCTCTGGGGTTTTTTTTTTTTTTTGCCATTTTGATTACTATGAGATTTGGTGTTGATCTCTTAGGGTCTATTTTGTTTGATACTCTTTTCATGTCTTGGATTTGTACAGCCTTCTCTTTCCAGAGAGTGGGAAAATTCCCTGCTATTATTTCCCTCACTACTTGTTCCCCTTTCCATTTTTCCTCCCCTTCTGGTATTCCTATTGTAGGTTATTTCTTTTGTCTTTGTTCATTAAGGACCTTACATTTTTCTCCCAATGTTTTGTCTCGTTTCTTTACTTACTTTTTTGTTATTGCTGTTGGCTTGTATTTTGTTTTCAAGTTCATGCTTGTGATTCTCTATGTGTGTAATTTTGCTAGTGTGACTTGTTAGCATATTTTTTTAATTTAGTCCTGTTTGTATGGATTCTCTCATTTTCTGATTGAGTTCTTTGAGTTAGTTAAATTGTTCATCTATGGATTTCTTAATTTCTTTGGCTAGTGATTCCTTGAATTCTATTTCTAAATGAAAACCAGAAGCGATTTCTCTGGAATAATTAATGCCTGAGTACAAATTAGTCGTTGAATCCTATACATTGGCATATTTCTTTTTATAGTGATTGGATATGTAGAAAGGCAGCTTCAGTCAGTAGTTGTCAAAATTAAGACTTTTAGATGTACAAATACTAATTATGATGGTTAAAATGCTGTTTCTTCTTTTCTTCTGGTTCTATTACAATACTTTTAGCAGCCACACTTTATATTTTTAATATTTTAATTATTTTAAATTTAGCTTGGTAGCATACTGAATAGACCTATTATTTTTAAACAGCTCTTATCAAGATCATAAGTCTTTATTGTTGAAATTAATGAGAAGAATCTAAAGTTCACATAGTAATACAAGAGAGCCAGAATTGTTTAGTATTTATTAGAAGAAAAAAATTGGCAGACTTATATAAGCTGACTTCAAGATTAACTTAGAAAATAACATTTCTTACTCTACATGACCAGCACGTTAGAGCAGACTATTCTTTTAAGCTAAAAAATAAAATTATAATATAATTGCTTTTTTAAGTACTATGGTTACAGAATTGTTCATGGTTGGGTTTCAGTTGGACACCAGTGCAATTTTTTCACCATCAATGCTCCCCCATTTCCCTCCCAACTCCAAATCCCATCAGTCTCGGCTAGGCATTTTGCTTCTCTCTCTCTATTTCTCTCTTTCCCTTTTGACACTTGTTTTTTACTATTCTATTGCAACATTTTTTAACTAACTCCACCCTACTTTGACAGATGCTTTATTTTATGTAAAGAACCAAATCCCAAGGCTCCAGCTGAAGAATTTTCTTTCTGTCTCTGTCTCATCCTTTTTCTCTTGGCAGGAGTGGGAGTGGGCTGTGGGTGGGGTTGGTTTGTTGGTATTCTAGGAATAGCTGTTGAGTAGACAGGTCTTTAATTACATATCTGCTTGATTTGCCAGTTAACTAGAGGCCACGCCTATTCTCTGTTAGTTCTGTCTCTGAGCGTGGTGTTAGATGGCATTCTATCAGAATTACTCTATTTGCAGCCTGACAGCACCTTGCTATTTCTGAACTATAGTTTTTACTGTTCAGGGTTGTCTCCATTAAGATCTAATCTATTTTCCAGTTTCCTGAAACTTGTTAAGAAAAAAATAAAGGGTGGGAGGATTTCTCACAGAATGATGAATGCACAAAACTCTATCATATAAATAAGGGTAGTCCAATAAAAAATAATGTCAATAATCTTTTTATTTTAGTACTTATGTGAATTTATTCATTCTAATGTATTCCTATACATACATATTTCTATACATGCTCATATTTTACTGATTAAATTGTAATATATTCTAATATATAGCATCTCACATGTGACTATGTGATATGTAGCCAGAAAGTAACAGATATAGCTAGAGGAACATCAGGATAAAAGCATTAAAATATCTGAATTAAGAAAATCATTAATATAAATTCGACATATGATCTGAGTGAATTTTCTTGTATTATGTGAAAATGGGTATTCATTTCTGTTTATGTATATAAGAATATCATAGCCTGGCTTTTATATACTTACATGATAGCAGATCTAGATTTATATTTATAAACCATGAGTAAGATCCATGCTTTCCTTGATTTTTATTAGATCCTTCATATTTCTTTTCTAAATTCCTTATCTAAGAGGCTAAATAGGTAGATGTCACTTTTTGGGTCATCGGAGTTGCCATCTTCATTCTCTATGCATGGTGGAGGCCTGTGTTGTTTCCTTATTTTCACACTTGTAGTGTGAGGTTTCTGTGTGTTGTGCTAAGGTTCATTGACTAGGAGATATGTTTAGCATGAAGCAAAGAGAATGGCTAGGCTTCTCTGACCACATTCTTCATGTGTGTGCCAGCACCTCACTTCTGTTGATGTGGCTTCTGCAGGTTCTTCTTGGCAGGGTTGTTTCCAGCACCAAAAGCACAGGGCTTGGGAGGTAGCCGTGTTGAAATGCTTGCAGTAGTGCTCAGGCTCTACCCTTCATGGGCAGGGCAGCTTACCTCAGTTGATGTGGCTTCTGCAGCTCTCTGGGAGGGATTTCAATTTTTCTACCACAAAAAATAAAATTTCCAAAAAATTAGAAAAGAAATGTGTGCAGTGGAGATCAGGCTCCAAAACTTGTTTCAAATTTCTTTATGATGTTCTTCAAATTCATTAGGTTGTGGAAATATTCTTAATGCTATACCACAAGTTTGAGGCAAGATTTTTTTAAAAATTGTATTTCAGTAATTCTGAATTCCAGATCTGTTAACAGTCGATAGTATGTTAGCATCATTGTTAACAGGCTATCATAATTACATTGCCTCTAACACACATTCATATCTATATAATGCTAATCTATAACAGTCTTCATATATGTATCTTGTTAGAAATATTTATATTATTGTCATTTCAATTGTTGGTATTTTGTATTTTGAACTTAATCACTGTTTAAGACACATTTTAGTAGATTTATACCATAATATGGCACTGAAATGAATGTTTTCAATTTAAAATGGAAATAAACTAGCAAAGACAAATTTTATATTAATGAAACATTTTCATCAGAGGAATGACTAAATTTTATATTTCCTAGTTATTAATCTAATACTTTACTGAGAAGATAAACTGGTCATGCTGACTTACTTTGTTATTGAGAAATTCAGAGAGTATTGCCTATCATAAACCAAACAATGCAGCTGAACAGAAGAGATTTATCGAACTATTCGAAATAGGTGAAAAAATTCAAATCAAGAAATTGTGTGAATGGGGGGCTTTGCATGTGGCTGACCTGGTTTGATCTCCTGCATCTCATATGGTCCTCTGAGACCTCCAGGAGTGATTTCTGAGTGTAGAACCAGGAGTTACCCCTGAACATCACTGGATATAGCCCCAAAGCCAAAAAAAGAATTAAATTAAATGATCTGAATAACCCATACTGGTATCCTAGTCAGTTTATGATACTAGAAAAGAATAACACATTTTGAATATCTGTTTAACATCAGAAATTTATTTCTTCAGTCCAGTAGTCTAGGAAGTCTAAGCTCAGATGCCAGCATGATTGCAATCTGTTGAGACCTCATAGTTCGCACCTTATTTCTAATCCTTCATGTGATGGCAAGCGGCTAGAAAGATTTCTAGGATGTTTTTGGAGGACACTAATGCACTAATGGAGGGATCCATTAGCATCTTATTGAAATTAAGTTATAATCAAATTAATCTTTTTCTAATTGTTCTCTTCTTTACTTCTACTTGTAATTATGCCCAAATCATACTATTTACTTTAGCTTTATAATAAGCGGAAATATTTTTGTGAACTTGTTTAATAATTTAATTTTACTTGACTTACTTTTTATGTGTTCATAAGAATGATTATTTGGAGAAAAAACATAATAAGCATATCTAAAATTGGTCTTTTCATAAAATGAAATAAACATACTGTTATAGATAATTTATTATAGATAAATTTAGATGTATTTGTACTAAATATTGCATAAAATAATTGTAGAATCTCTTAGATTTGACAAAATAGGGTATTTTTCAGAGCATACCTAATATTTATGTTAACTGATGGATTCACATCTTTTATTAATAATGGGAATTTTCTGAGTTTTCACACTTTTATAATAAATTTATATAGTCACTGTAAAAGTACAGTTATTTATGATTAGGTTTTAGGCATACAATGTTTCAACACCAATTCATTTGCCAGTGTTTCCACTAGTCTATTTCTATATTTTTGCTTCATATAACTTTTTGCTTTGTGGTTTACAGTACAGTTGCTGATAGGTGCTCATACATTACACTTGAGGACATTATTTCAGCACCACTTCTTTCTTCTAGTAGAATGGTTTACTCTACCATATGTATTTACTGCCCTTCTCTACCCCAGCTATTCTCCTGCCACCTCAAGGGGCCTGCTTCCTACTGAATACCAGCACACGTTCTTTGTTTTTATTATATTTAGGTATTTATTATTCCACATTATGTTACTTTAAATCCTGCATGTGAGAGAACTCTTTATATTTCTAAATATTGTCTCCCTCCATTTTTGGAAAGGGGGTTTTGTGCTACATCTCATGGTATTCAGGGATCTTGGTAACATTCATCTCACTGCTAGACTCAAAATGGGTTTGGTTTCATAAAAGTTAAGTGATTTAACCCACATGTACAATCTCTCTGGTCCTATCTCCTACCATTAACAAAATTTAATATCTGTTTGAGGATTGGGGGGTCTTTTCTTCTCCATGATTTTGGGTTGTTCAAACTGCAGTTTAATTCTAAATCCTTGTGGTGCCAGGGATTATCAAGATAATACCTGATGGTTTTGAGGGGTAAGAAGAAGAATACCAGAGTCTTTTATTCTTATTTTTAATAAATATTATATTAATTTTATTTTGGTATCACATCAACTGTTCTCAGAGTTTTACTCCTGGCTCTGAGCTTAGGGTCATGCTCTGGAAATCATATGTAATAACAGCAATTGAAACAGAGTTGAGTATATCCAAGATCTTATCCTCTGTCCAATCCCTGCCAGCTTTTTAAAGCACTTACTAAATATAGTATGGACCTTCTTGTTCTATATTTGTTTCAGAAAATTTATATCATTATTTGCCCCATTTCTGCATTCATTTAACCTCTTTTGTTCTGTTTCAGGGTTCTAATATGTCCTTATTGTTTTATTTGGACTTATTTTAGTCTGTTCATTGAATTTTTAATGATTATAATTTTTGAGCTGGAGTGCATGCATGTAGGAGGTACATGTTGGATACCCAGCCCCAGCCCCATCATGGTATCCTTAGTACTACCAGGAGTAATCACCTGAGTCCTGAACCAAAACTACACACAGAGGAAAAAAATCTTAATGTTTTATTTCTAGAAATTCTGTAGACTTTTCCTCTATTATTTGCATGTTCATGTATAGTATTATTATTTTCGTGCTCCAATTTACTTATCTGATAATTTTAGCATTGGTAGTTTATAGTCTTTATCAGGTTAAGAAATTAAAATTTTTGTGAGTTGTATATTTGCTACCTATAATTTTTCTAAGTTTTACTCATAATAAATTACTCCATAGGTTAATAGTTTGAAATAAATTGCTATAAAGGTCGAGCTTAGTATATCTATTTCTAGAAAGTTTTGCCAGAGATGTTAGGAGCATGGGTATTAGGAGAGTTTTTGTTTTATGAGGAGCTTTATTATATCATGTGGAAATGTATTTTTGTACTACAGATTAACATGGGAAAAGTTATGAAATTGAGTGTTTTCTTTTGTTACGACTGTTCAATCAATGTCTCTACAGCTTAAAACTAAAAGTATCTCTTGTAAATATTAGTGCCCCCTTTAAATTCTTTTTAAAAATATTTTTATTTAAATACTGTGATTACACACATGATTGTACTTAGGTTTCAGTCATATAAAGAACACCCCCCCCCTTCACCAGTGCAACATTCCCACCACCAATGCTCCTATTTCCCTCCTCCCCGACCCCTTGCCTGTATTCAAGACAGGCATTCTAATTCTCTCAGTCATTAACATTGTCATGGTAGTTGTTAATGTAGTTATTTCTCTAACTGCACTAACCACTCTTTGTGGCAAGCTTCATATCATGAACTGGTTGTTCCAGCCTTCTCTCTCTGGGCATTATTACATTAATGTCCTTAATTTACTTAAAACCCATATGAGTGAGACTATTCTGTGTCTCTCTGTCTCCCTCTGACTTATTTCATTCAGCATAATAGTTTCCATGTACATCCATGTATAGGAAAATTTCATGATTTCATCTCTCCTGATGGCTGCATAATATTCCATTGTGTAGATTTACCACAGTGTTTTTAGCCATTCATCTGTTGAAGGGTATTTTGGTTGTTTCCAGATTCTGGCTATTGTAAATAGCGCTGCAATGAATAGAGGTGTGAAATACAAATGGCCAAAAGGCATATGAAAAAATGCTCCAATTCACTAATCATCAGGGAAATGCAAATCAAAACAATAATGAGGTACCATCTCACGCCATAGAGACTGGCACACATCACAAAGAACAAGAACAATCAGTGCTGGCGGGGATGTGAGGAGAAAGGAACTCGCATTCACTATTGGTGGGAATGTCAGCTAGACCAGCCTTTATAGAAAACAAGATTCCTCAAAAAACTGGAAATTGAGCTCCCATATGATCCAGCAATACCATTCCTAGGGTTATACCTTAGGAACACAAAAATGCAATACAAAAATACCTGCCCCCTTTAAAGTCTGGTTTTAGTTTCTTTTAAGTTTTTCCTTTAGGTGGGTTACAGTAATGTAAAAGAAAATTAGACTAGGAAAAATTTCTTGCATTTAGACTATTCAATATTTATTGTCATGGAGTGGACAGGTGACAAGTATAAAATGCAGATATCCATATTAAACCCTGTAAAAGAGCCAGATGGTGGACTTTTATTTTTTCGATTGACATTGTAGTGTACTTTCAGTTGCCTGATGTGATGACTTAAACATATTCTTCCTCATATAATATATGTCTGTGTCACAAAGTGATAGATGTAACAAGTAGTTATTTTGGGATTAATTTAATATACCATTAAAAATAAGGCAGCAGAGATATAGCACAGAAGGTAGGATGTTTGCCTTTCATGTGACCTGACTGGGTTTTATCCCCAGCACCTTATATGGTCCTCCAAGCCCACCAGAAGAGATCCCTCATCACAGAGCCAGGAATAAGCCTTAAGCACCATTGAACAAAGAGCCCCAGAGGCTCCGAAAGATTAATTATAATAATATATGACTTTTTGTTTTCTTTGCTTTTTGAAAATGTGGCCCTATACTTTGTTAATGAATCTTTCTAATTCTCAACATTTAAATAATTATCCCTAGATTTTTTGCATGGCAGTAAAACAAAAATCAAAGTAAAACTGATTTTATGATAGTCATCATTACTGTATTTGAACTTGTCAAAACTGATACCTCTGCATGAGGCTGTTCTAAAAATAACTTCAGTAATAAATGTTCTTACTCAGATTGCTGAATCATTTCTCTTTTCCTTTTCTTTTTGAGGCTTAGGAATATGGAAAACTGTCTAAGCAAAGTAATACAAATATGTTTCTAGGTAGCAAATATTTATTCTATTAAAATATAATTATAATTTTCTTAATGATATTATAAATTATTTTATATACTTTTAAATATTATGTTTTATATATAATGGTTTAAATATTCAGAAATGTTTCTGAATGTAATTATAAGATTTGTGATTTGGCTGTATATCTTTTTGATTTTTTTTTAATTTGGGGAGGGGTACACACCCAATGATGCTCAGGGGATAATCCTGGTTCTGCATTTAAGAAATCACTCCTGAGAATTCCTGTGGAATCAATCATATGAGAGGCTAAGGAATCGAACCTGGCCGACTGCATGCAAGACAAGGCCCAACCCACTGAACTAATTGCTCTGGCCCTGTTCTCTGTTTTATTTGTTTTTGTTTGTTTGTTTGTTTGTTTTTTGTTTGTTTTTTTGGGTCACACCTGGCAGTGCTCAGGGATTACTCCTGGCTCCAGGCTCAGAAATCGCTCCTGGCAGGCTCGGGGGACCATATGGATGCCAGGATTCGAACCAATGACCTTCTACATGAAGGCAAACGCTTACCTCCATGCTATCTCTCCAGCCCCCTGTTCTCTGTTTTAAAATGCAAATGAATTAAGACTCTGAGCAAGCAGATTAGTAGCAGATGAGCTGTAAATATTCTCTTACATATAGATATTTCATTATTTGTCTTTATTGTAGGTATAGTGAAGTGATTGCTTTTAAGGGAAATAGAAAGAATAACTACTTTCCTCATGAAGTGGTTTTCTCTAGAAAAGAATCACTGAGGAGGTTAATGCTTGAAAGTAAAATATGTGCTGACTTTTTATTTTAAAAATTATAAGGATTTAGCTTTCAGGTTGTTGAGTGCTGGTTTCCCACCCCCCACAAAATTGCAATAATCTACTATTATAGCAAAGTTTAGATTGTTACTGCCCAAAATGTCAACCTCAGAATAATTTTTATTCATGTTGTAAAGGGCAAAGGAATTATATTATTTTTGAGAGTTCTTAGGTGGACCTCTCAGTGTAAAGCTTAATTCAGTGAGTAATTCATGATGTAACAGTTTAGGATTGGTCAACATTGAAAGGTGAGGTTTTCAAAGTGAATATGCTATTAAACTTGTATTTTGGCATCAAAACACACACTGAGGCATCTAATTAACTATTATTGGTGAAACAAATTTCTTAACTCTAAAATTTCTCTCTGTGGGCAAAGATGTCAGGCAGTCTGTTTCATTTATAACCTAAGAGATGCCCTTTTTAGACTCTTTGTCTAGTCTCTAAATGTGGATTTTTTTTGCTCTTAGGGTTGCTTTACAGATGTCATCCTTGGATTTCTCCTTGTCTTCTTCTGATAGTGAATCTACTTCCTGGTTCCTAAGTATTTCCATTATTTGTTTATGACTCATATTAGTGGAACCATCCTCTTAGCCTTCAACAAGACTTTCTAATTTCTGTAAATAGAAACACATGCATAAAGACTTTATATGATGTAATGTTTCTATTTTTTATCACAGTGTTAGAAGTTTGTTAATAGAAAAATTATATAAAAGTTATGGTTTCTTATAAAAGTTGGACAACAAAAAGGATTGTGAATGATTATGTTTTTAAAGCTTAGAAAGGCTGTCTATGAAAGTGATTACACTGATAGATATAATGAATTCTGACTTTATTTTTTCCAATTTATTGTTTTTAAGACTAATCAGGTAATAATGGTTAATGATTTTGAAAATTTTTTGATAAATTCTGATAAAATTTTGTTTCATAAATTAAAGTACAAAAATTATAATTTTATCACCCTCTGGTATAATATGACTTGATACTGTTTATATTGAAAGGTATTTGAAATCTCTAAAGGCTGGAGTTCAAAGTGGGTGGTATATTTGCCTTTCACTGGACTGACCCAGATTCAGTTCAAGGTACCATATATGGTACCCTGGGCACTGGCCAGGATTGATACCTGAGCATACAGCCAGGCGTAAGCCCAGATTATATCTGGGTATGGCTGGACTATAAGCCAAAATCAAAACAAAACAAAAAACCCTTTATTTTGGAAACTAAAATTTGAATTTTATAATTTTCATTTACTACAGGATTCTACTTTTGATCTATTTTAACCATTTAACAGTGAATAATTCAAACTTAACTCATAGGCCACACTGGAAAAAAAAAAAGGTGGTAGGCTGAGTTTGACATGTTCACAGTAATTCTCAACCCTGGGTCTAAATATATCTTGTTTTGATACTTATTTGCCTGCAATTAGGTAATGTCTACTTCATTATCAAATGAGAACCATAATACAAAAATTGCTGAAGGGGCTGAATAGATAACACCACAGGTTGGGTGGTTTGACTTTAACTTGGCGGACTCCAGTTCAATTTCCTGGCATCCCATATGGTTCTTCATGTCCTGCTGTGAGGGATTACTGTGCTCAGAGCCAGGTTTTACCCCCTGAGTACTGTTGTGTGTGGCACAGAAACCAAAATAATAATAATAATAATAATAATAATAATAATAATGCTGAAGTCTTTGTCAGAGGTCCTTTTTTTCAAATCAAAAACAAAGCTGTCTCAGGGTTTGGAGTGATAGTAGAACCATATAGGGTGTTTATCTTGCACATGGCTGACCCAGTTTGAATTCCCTGCATCCCATATTGTCCCATAAGCCTACAAGGAATAATTTCTAAGCTCAAAGCTAGAAGTAACTCCTGAGCGCCACTGGGTGTGGCCCCAAAGCCAATAAATAAATCAATAAACATTATCAAAATTACATATTGATGGGAAAACAAACTGGCCTAGTATCATGCATTTCTTCATATGACCTCTGTATGCACATTATGTGCATGTGATTGCACTTCCATGGCTCTGCAGGAAAAGCACACTGCATATCTTAATAAAAGTGAAGATGGCTGCATTTGGCTTGGTGGTAAGCAAAAACCTGTGCGAAGTCCTACAGACCATTTGTTTGGTTTCAGAAGAAATGTGCCCAGTCATTTAAAAATGGTCCTTGGGGGAATGGCCCGTATATAGACGTTTTTTGTATGAATGTTAATTTAAGCATTTGCCTTTTAAAAATAATCTTCAAACCCAGAATTTGATTATTGAATTTATTGTATTAATATGCATTTTTTTCTAACAAAAAGTAAGTGCTGTGGTATGGTCTTGGCTAATTAAAAAAATTCCTCCACAAAGTAATGACATTATTTATTCAAAATAAATTATTAAAATAAATATCTTGGATATAATTTATTCATTTAAAATATTTTCTTAAACGATGACTTGTTTTATTCATTTTAGTATAATAAATATTTTGTTAAAATAGTACCTAAATAAAATATTTTCTTAACATGACTTGTTTTATTAATTTATTTTAGTATAATAAATATTTTGTTAAAATAGTACCTAAATGAAACTTCTTCTTTTAATAGTTAATGTTAGACTGCTTCCAAGTCTCTATCAAACTTCCCAGTCCCTCCCCCACAACTCACCTCCCCTAAATCTGTCTGAGTCTCCAGTGTTTAATTCAAATTTAAATTTATAGCTTCTACAATTTGGAGTTACAAGTGTGCTATTAACTTCTTTATTTTTTTCACTTTTACTACTTTTATTTTAACAAATTTTATTAAAGAATGTAATTTATAAAGTTACTAATAGTTGAATTTTATATATACAACAGTCTTATCAACCAATCCCCCATCATTGTCAACTTCCCTTCACCAGTGTTCCCAGGTTCCCATTCACCACCAAGGCTACTACTTTGATGGGCTTTTCAATTTTTTTTAATTTTTATTTTTTAGGTTTTTGGTTTTGGGGCCACACCCAGTGACACTCAGGGGTTACTCCTGGCTCTGTGCTCAGAAATCACTCCTGGCTTGGGGGACCATATGAGATGCCGGGGATCCAACCGAGGTCCGTCCTGAATCAGCCATGTGCAAGGGAAACACCCTACCACTGCACCACCACTCTGGCCCTAATAAGCATATTTTTTGAGTTTGTTGTTATAGTAGTTGTTATAGTTGTTGGTTTGGACCTCATGTTTTCAGTATTGTTAACTCTGTGGTTTGGATATATAGCTGTACTGCTCTACCCATGGAGATATTCATGGCCCTTGATTCCTGCCATCTATTCCTCCCCTTTGGTTTCCTGTTCATTCCATTTTACTTCCCAACCCTTGATTTATTTCCTTTTCTGTTCTTCTCCTCCCTATAATTTGGGGTCAGGATTGATCGAGGCCCCCCCCCCCACCTTTAATACATTATATTTTCTTGGTTCAGACACTGGTTTAGACACTACTGAACTAATAGTCTTCCTGCATTTGAAATCTTCTGATTTAATTTAACATGATATCTTCCAGTTCTATCCAAGTTGAAGTGACTTGCATGATTTCCTTGAAGCTACTTTAGTATTTCATTTTGTAAATATACCATACCTTCATTATCTACTCATCTATTGTTGGAAACCTAGGTTAATCCCATATGTTAGCTATTGCCCTAAGTGCTGCAATGAATTTCGGTGAAGATATGTCCTTTCGAATGTTTTCTTTCCTCATTTTAGATAGAAGAAGTGGAATTGCTGGGCTTTAGGACAGTTCAATTCTTAGTTTACTGAGAGAATCCCTATACTACTTTTTATTATTGAATCGAATAATGTTTCAATCAGCAATGGATGAGAATTCCTTTACTGCCAGCTTCTTTAAAAATACCCATGGCAGCTGGAGCTATATAGTACATCAATCCCCTGTATCCCATTTGGTCCCCCCAGCACCTCCAGCAGTAATTTCTGAGTGTAGAGTCAGGAATAACTCCTGAGTATCACTAGGTGTGGCCCCCCCTTATACACTGGCTGTTTGGTTTTCCTCCTGCTCACTAGGCTCTATTCACTGCTTCTAAGAGATCCTCTCTCTCTTTTCTCTTTTCTTCTCCCCTTATTTCCTTCTCTCACCCTCTCTTTCCCCTCTTCCGCTCTGTCCCCTTATCTTAACCTCTCCTCCACTTCCCTCCTCTCTCCTCACTCCTTCTCCCTCTCTGTCTCACTTTTTCCTTTGTATAGAGCCTTGTGTGTGGATGTCTCCCCCTCTTTGTATTTGTGGCAATTCTTCTTGCCCTTTGGTTTGTGAGTCAGCCCCATGAAGAAGGGGAAATACTTGATGGTACAGAACATAACTTTTTTTTTTTTTACCAGAATCTTGATTATAGATCAGTACAGGGGGAAGTGGGTGGTGAGTTGGAATTGGAACCTTTGGGCTGATGAGCAGGATGATGAAGATGCTCCTTCTTGGCTTTGGTCTTAATTTTCTTCACTTTTGGCTTCCTGAGTTGACGTTCTTGTGGTTGTGATTATTTGATGTGAAGTATATATGGGTTCTGTGTTGCTGTGTTGGCATCAGAACTTTGTTAACTGGATTTTTCTGCTTACATGACTCTACCTTCTTTGACTGACCCTGACAAGCTAGCAGTCATCCCTGTCATCCCGAGCAGCAGGTTCTCTGATCAAGAGGCCTGTGTTCCATCTAACCTCCCACCTGCTCTGTTCCCACTCACAACCTGTATTTTTTCCTGTAGCTCTACTCATGAAATTCTAATTGGGATTATAGAAAGTAGTGGTTTGAATTATTTTATATAACTAAATGTTCTTGCTATCGTAGTATAAGCAATAGAGCTACAATTGTGTTGAAGTTTATAGTTTTGTTGTACAGAATTGCTGCACATGCCACCACCAAAGTTCCCATGACCCTCCTTCCTCTGAAAGTGTTGGTTTTTTTTATTTATTTTAATTTTATTTTATGTGCATTTTTTGGCTTTTGGGCCATACCTGTTGGCACTCAGGGGCTACTCCTGGCTCTGAGTTTAGAAATCACTCCTAGAAGATTTGGGGGATCATATGGGATGCCAGGGATTGAACCCAGGTTGGCCGTGTGCAAGGCAAACTCCCTACCGGCAGTGCCATTACTCTGGTCCCAGGGACTTTCTGTTTTTGCCACATGTGTAGACACTCAGGAATCACATCTGGTGGTACTTGAGGGACCATGTGGGATGCTAGGAATCAAACTTGGTTGTCCACATGCAAGGCAAGCACTGTACTCACTGTACTATCTCTCTGGTGGTGGTGGTGGTGGTTTTTAAAGAAAGAAGTTGTGTGAGGACTAAGGGAAAGTCAAACTTAAATTTTGATTTGGTTCGAAATTTTGGTCCCATTAATATGTAAGATGTGTATAATTAAACTAGTGATATTTGAACTTAGATAAAAGGGAATTATTGTAAAGAACACTCCTTCAAAATGAGAGGTTTGGGGCAGGGCTATATTCAGAAAGAGGGACACATGCTTTACATGTACGAGTGTCTGGGTAGAGCCCTTGAACTCCAGCATTACATATAGTAAGTTACTTAATTAAAATAAAATTGTGATTGAGAATAAGTGGGAATCTCTCAGGTATAGTATTTTAATGAGCAGGATGCTCAAAGCCTTGATAGAGGAATCCTGGATCACCTGGAACTACTGCAGCTGGCCCCTAGAACGTCTCAGCTGTTTAATTTTTTTCTCACATGCATAATGAGATTGTAGACTACGTGATGACTTAGCTTCTTTCGATTCTGTTACTCCAGTGTATGCCATACTTTTCGGTGAATTTATATCTTTTTTTTTTTAGTAAATTAGCTAGCCTTTGTTTTATGATTAAAAATACCTCAAAACCACTTGAACCAGAATTGTCTAATATTTGATAAGGTTCATATATATGAACCTTATATGAATGTCACACCCGTGACATTCAGGGGTTACTCCTGGCTTTGTTCTCAGAATCACTCCTGACAAGCTCGGAAGACCATATTGGATCAAACCCAGGTCTGTCCCAGGTTGGCTGTCTGCAAGGCAATAACCACCCTACCTGCTGTGTCATTGCTCCAGCCCCAGTAAGATTAAAATATTTAAGCAGCAGCAGTTTACTTTGAAGTTCTGTATCTAAATGGAACAGGGCAATTAACCAATTATAAAACCCTCTGATTCTTGTCTTATAGTGAAAAGTGCCCTTCCAGAGCCCTTCAATGACACTAGGATGAAATTTATTTTTGAATGAGAATTGACAGTGTATGGTTAACTTTTAACCGAGTGAAGGTTATTAAAACCTTTGAAAAATCTCAATGCTTGAGATGAGTTGAGTAAATCCCTTTGAAATTCTCCATACTGTTTTAGAAAGATAATGACATAAATTTAAAATGTAAAGAATCAGAACAGCTTCCTTTGAAAAGTGATTTGAAACAAATGTTTGATCATACTATCTTTGTGCTGCCGTTGAAATGCTGAAGTAGCATTTTGGCTTCTTTCCCAAAAGCATGCGTTAGGAGGCTAGCGGCAGCATTGCTCCCTGTTCTCTTCAGTGCCTTTTACCTTGTGAGTGGTGCAGCTTGTTCTGCAGATGTACTGAAACCCTCCCATTTACTCTGCAGTGGAGAATAATGGAGCTCAGTGTCCAGTAGAAATCAGTGGTTCTAGCAAGGATGCAGTAAATAGAAATGACTATATATTTCATCAGCTGAACAAGAAGATCTTTATACATTTCTTTTCCTTTCAACTGATATATTCTTCCCTTTTTTTTCCTCTAGAAAGATGTGGATAATTTGCCCTGCCTCCAACGTCTATTTCTCAGCTTCAACAATATAACTACGTAAGTGGAAGCTCCCAACTTGTCATTAATAACTAACTTGATCTTGTGAACTCTAGTGCTTTCTATTAAGATTTTAAGTACCTAAGAGCATTCATTGAAATGTAAGATTTTAAATTTAGAAAACAATAGCATGGCCTTATGACAAAGTTCTTTGTAGAATTTCAAAGCTCCTGTATATATTGTTAGTACCTCTAATGCCAAAATGATGACATGTGCTTTTTATTTCACTGCATTTTAGTGCTGCTTATTTGTACAGCATGTATATGTGGAATTTCAACATAAATTGTGCTGTCCTTTGTTTGACACTTACACTAGTCAGTTGAATAAGAATGTTTTTCATAAATTATCTGCAGTCTGCATAGCTACTAGCAGTTCTGGTGTGGCAGGCTATATTTGTCCCCGAGCAGCAACTTACTAATTAAATTATATCATAACTGACTTCTAACCTGATAAACCTTAGAATTAATGATGTCAGTAGACTATATTCAAATATATAAATGTATACATTTTGCTTCTCAAATATTTGATGCATGTGATCCTTTATACAATAGTGATGTTTCATTCAGTGCCATTGTGCAAAATTTCAGAACTGGAACTGAGACAAGTCCTGGGACTTTTCAGTGCAAATGGATCTTCACTTCTTTTATTCTTTCCTCACCTCCTTAATCAGACATTAGCTGGAACTGTGTTTATATCCCTCATTTCTTTAATTTCTCTTCAAGGTTGTTCTTTGAATATTTTTTATCAGAGTAACAATTAAGTATAAAAGAGTTTAGAGTGTATTTCTGCTAGGAACCTAGTTCTAATGATTAAGAACCACCTTAGTTTTTATACATTTTCTCTTTAATTTTTGTTCTCCATCATACTTAATTGCTAACCCCATATCTGTGGTTACTGTGACTTTAAATTTTAAAGATGAAACAATGCTTTTTAAACTGGCATAATTTCAAAGAAAATACCCTGAGTCATTCTCCTTTTTCAAAAAATAAAAGTTTTCTGAAAGTCTTTTGATGTTCTTTTTTAGTGTATATTTACTGATATTCCAAATGTCTTTTAGTCTTATATGGGAAGTAGGATTTCTTTTCATTGACAATGGAAGGGGTACACTTGATATTCTTTAGGGAATTTCTTCCCCAAAACCATTAGCATTGTTTTGAGAAAGTAATTTCTTCTTCTCAGATATTATTTGTTCATGTCTTAAAATAATAGCTATTTAAATTACTTAAAACTCAGATTCTCCCAACTTCTGTTAGATTTGATTATTTTTGCTTCTTATTTTGCTTCCAGAGAATAATTCATTAATTTTAGGGGCACATCTGGAGATACTCAGGGATCACCCTTGGTGGGCTTGGGAAACTATATGAGATGTGGGTGATCAAACCTGGATGGGGTATAATTAAGGCAAATGCCCTGTCCACTATCCTATCTCACAAACTCTATGGAGAGTAATTTAAAGAGAAATATAAATTCTGGTGACAAGATTTCCTGGTCTTCAAGATACTTTAACTTCTGTAGGTAGTTGGTTTTTTATTAGAATTTTCTAACGAAAAGGAACACCATCTACCCATGAAATTATAAACATATGGTTGATATTTCTCTTAGTTTTTTGAACTATATGTTCAGTGGTAGAGGACATACCTTTCACAAGTGAGAGTCTAGGTTTGGTTTCTGGCAACATAAAAATTTTTCAATTTTTCTTAAAAACACAAATTCTTAAGAGTAGAATAGAAGTTAGTCAACTATTCCAGAAGATTTTATTTTATAATTGATAGCTGTCTCTGTTTTCTACTTAGGTATAGCATTTTACTTTCGTTAGGTCATTCAGCTGAACTGCTCTTGGCACTAAGTGCATCATCTTTGTGTTGATGTGTAAGGTCCAGGATATGGTGCAAAGAATATATTGCTTCTGAGGTGTGAGGGAAGTTAATGATTAAGACTTGAAGGATTTTTTATGAACTTTGCTCAAAATATTCTAGTTATCTGGATTATCAGATGATGTTTAGTAATAAGTCTAGTATCTTTTTAGAGAATTATTTTCCTGATATAGATGTGGCATATGAAATTGTAGTGAAGTTTCCCAGAAGTAGCATAGGTCAAGAAGAGTAGAAATGGGGCTGGTGAGATGGCGCTAGAGGTAAGGTGTCTGCCATGCAAGCACTAGCCAAGGAAGAACCGCGGTTCGATCCCCCGGCGTCCCATATGGTCCCCCCCACAAGCCAGGGGCAATTTCTGAGTGCTTAGCCAGGAATAACCCCTGAGCATCAAACGGGTGTGGCCGAAAAACCGAAAAAAAAAAAAAAGAAGAGTAGAAATATCACTATAAAGCTGAAAGTCAAATTTTAGGTCTCCGTCTGGAAAACTGCCAGGTGATACCAATGATAAAAATATCTAATTCTATATCTATTTTGGGGAGACCAAATTTATTCATTATTATGCAATAGAAATTCTTAGGTTTTGACCTCCTCAGTTAGATTTTTAGAGTTTAAATGTTAACTAACCTCTAATTTAGAGGTTAATAATTATTACCTGCTGTATGTAATAGCAGGCTATTGAGAGTTCCAAGAGATCTGAATAAGTATCTACATGGAATGCTGGGTTAACTATGAGCTTATTGAATAGAATGTTTATTTCTGTTTTCCTATTGGTATTACAACCATGCAATAAATTTTAATAATAGACACGCAAGATTCATGTACTGAATGAAATCCATGTTTGTCTGAATCAATGCTTCGTAAAGTATCCTCCCAGAGCATTTGTAGTATTATGAGTGATACCGACACAAATTATAATAGTGAATTAAACTTTACTTTGTGGTATGTGGAGATATTAGCTAATGTAAATTAGCTCATGGAAAGGAAGTCAAGGAAAAATTCCCAGGGAAAGATGGTTTCTGGGTTATGCTCTAAGTAAAAAAATAGGTCTTAGTATAATGAAAGTGACTTGGGAATCATAGAGAAGGGTATACAATTTGACAAAGCTGATTTCCAGGGATTTGCAGTGAAATCCTTGTTCTTTTCTTCCCTTTGCCCCCCTCCCTATTCTAAACTCTAGTGTTCCTCTAGCACATGCTAAAGCAATTATACCAAACATGTATTTTATGACTATCCCTCCAGAAGTAAATGCATTGTGGTTTATCAAGTGGATTGCTCATATTCATTCTTGAGACTGGTAAATATTCTGTGATTGATCAAGGAAAATGACTATACTGAATTCATTCTTTAGATAGGTTGACCTTTTATTGATTTTTTTTAAAGGTGCTGTTCGATTTTGTCATTTCTTTTGCATTGAAACCAATGTGAATTACAAGTCTTTCACAGTTGTATTTCAGGTACATAGTGACAGTGAATTAGGGCCATTCCCACCATCAGTGTTGACCTCCCACCACCATAGTTGCCTGTATGCATCTACTCTTAGCCACCTGGACTGCTAGTGTAAGAGGTGCCTTTTGTTTATAGTTTGTTATATTTTGGGTCTCTTAATTCTATTGTTGTTGACTTTGATTTGGATATTTAGGTCTGACCATTTTTTATTTTCACTCAATGCTTCTGAGACCACTTGGCCCCTGGGTCCATCCATTGTTTTACTTTTTTCTCAATTTGTAGGAAGACATAGAAATATGAGGCAGAACAAGATGATTCATGTTCTATGGTCTGTGAAAAAAAAACTGTCTAGAAGCTATAAATATAAATTAAATTAAAAGAAGATAAAAAGAAAAAGAAAAAAATGGGGCAGATGTGACAAGGTTTGTTTGTTTTTCCATAGACACAGTAAACATTGGGGAAATTAGAAAGGTAATTTTTTGGCCTAAGAGATACAGGCTGTATCTACCCTTGAAGTATACTGTCATGAGACAGAATACAGGCTCCAGACATATTAGTTGTCAACCCCCAAGGTCTTTATGGTGCCAGGAAACGTTCTGTTCAGTGCCAGTTGTCAAAATTAGTCCACTGTAGTTAGTCCACAGATCCTAGGACAAAGCATAGGATAGAGTCTTTCTTTATGGTCCCAGGCTCAAGTTGGTGCCAGAAAAGTATTAGGGCCTTCCCTGGAGTGGGAGGGAGAGTTTGATTCTTGGTGCTGTTGCAGGGAACTGTGCTTGTTCTAAGGTTGGGTTCAGGGATAGATGGTCGATGTTCAATCACATGAGATCTAAGTCAAGTCCTAATGACAAATGTTCAGGGTGGAAGGCGTCCCTGTATTATTACCCATATTAGATAAGAACTTGTTTCTTATATAAGATTTCCCAATTTTAGTGTGCCTGTGCAAAAAAAATTTCATATTATATTATTTGTGCATTTAGGGGTAAAAATAACAAGCTATACAGTCAGTCTCTGTGCCCTGGTTTTGACCTGAGCTCTTATCCCAAGCAAGACTTTTCTACTAGAATTTCCTACTAAGCAGAACCAAAACAATAAAAAGGGGAGGGGTTGGGTGGAGGAGGCTGTCTCTACATATGGAAATAAATAGAGAATTATGACTATTAAGGAAATAAACATACAAAGAAAATATAGATATCCCCATTAAGTCTTTTGAGATAGTCTGAGGGGGTTAAGATCCAGGGCACATTTTCATCCCATACTTTAGTCTTGTGGAGTCTGAGAAATGGTTTGTAGCAGTCAGGGAACAGGTAGTGTCCTTGATCTGGGGAGATCTCTCTGGAGCTGAATCTGGTAGCAGGTAACTATCCACATTAAGGGGAGGTGGAGAAAATGTGACGCATAGAATGTGTCAGCAGACTAGATGGCTACAGCTTCTTGGTGGGGGGGTGGAGAGGAGGTGGAGGCGAGAGACAGGCAGGCTGAGAGGGTGTCCTTTCCCTTTGGGAGCTTGGGGAAGGCGAAAGGTCTCGGTTCCTGTAGGGTTAAAGAGGACTGAGGGTAAAGAGGATTAAATAGGGAGAGATAAAGTAGGATGGTGAAGGGGATGGTGGATAATATATAAAAAGGCTTTCTTGTATGGGCTTTGGTATTGGCAGCTGGGTCTTTTTCTTTTTTTTTTTTAACCATTGTGATTTACAAAGTTCTTCATAGTTGAGTTTCAGACATACAATGTTTCAGGGCCAGTCCCACCACTAGTGTTGACCTCCCTCCACCTTGTGCACAGAGTGCATCCCAGGCCACCATCCTCTGCTCCCAGTCTGTCAGCATAGCAGCTCCATATAAAGTTTTATTGTTAAAGTTTGGGTCTCATGATTTCATTGTTTTTGTTTCTGCCTTCGATATTTAGTTCTGTCCTTTCTTAACACCACCAATGCATCTAAGACCTCTTAGTCTCAGTTGCTTTTTTCTTTTTAAAAAATTACTCATCATCTTAGTTTTGAAACAGTCTGTATATTTTTACAAGCAGCTTGTTTTTATTCATGATAGTTTCCTTTAATTTCTAACATTCACTCCTTGCCCCTCAGAGTTAATATTACCTACATTTTCATTTAAAAATATGATTTTCAACATGAAATTTATATTTTAAACGAGAGCTTAAATTGGATTTGTTTTTACAATTGAAGTTGTAATAGTTTGAGAGGCCAGAGTAATTATCCAATGGGTGGGGCATTTAACATGCAGGAAGCTGACCTGAGTTCTATCCAGGGCTTTCAATACTGTCCCCAAAGCACTGTCAAGAATGATTCCTGAACATTGAGCCAGAAGTGTGGCCCCAAAACAAATTCAGATTGTGAATACAGGGTCTCTGACTTCAGAACAGATTTAGGGTTGGAGAGGGAAGGCTGTCCCTCAGATAGAGTTTCTTTTAGAATGTACACAAGAAGCTTGCCTTCTTGTTGGGCCACAGAACTTAATATAGAATATGCTCTTCTCTTTTTTTCAATGGAGACGGTTCAGTAACCTGCTCCTTTGAGAGTGAAAGGTTCCAAAATTGTTACCAAAGTCATCAGTAATTTCTGGGCACCTGACCCACATCTGCTGACTACACCTGCAGACTTGGATCTAAAGAATAATTTGAGGCCCTACCAGCAGTGCTTAATTCTAATGTAATGATACTGTTTATTTCAGATTCTTTATAAACTTGGGGTTTAATTTATTCCCATATGCTTTATATCGACTAGAAATTTCTTAGTTTTCTTACCTTCTGATGAAACTTTTCTTAGTTATCCAATACTGGCAAAGGATATTTTTGTATTTTTTAGGTTCAGACATTTCATAAGAAATTTTGAGATGTTGAAGAGGATTAAGAATATATATTCAGACAACCATTCTCATAACTGCTCTTTATCAGAAATATTTTCACTAAATAGGATACCCCAAAAAAGTCTTTGAAAACTTTAAAAAATACATGGTTCCAGGATTACTGACTAATTATCATTTCCAGTAGATTCATAATAGGGTCAGAGATATTCATAGTTTTAGATGTTTCTCAGATTTCAGATGTGCAACTTGATGCTGTGCTTGAAAACCATTGCATTTTGATACTCCCACCTGGAGGTGCGTGGGGGCTATTCCTGCTCAGTATTCTTGTATTGCTCCCTGTAGGGCTGGGGAAACTCAGGAGTGTCCGAATGAACCCTGGGCTCTTGCATTAATAAGATTTTACAGTAATTTTATTTCTTTTTAAACATAGGGGAAATGTGGTTTGATAACCTAAGAGGGGAATGGTTGTTAGCACTGAAGTAAATGTAATATTCTTGGGAAAGGACTCAGATACCAGCTTAGGATTTAAATACCAGCTCAGGATTTATGTATTATAATTTTGTTGTTGTTGTTTTCTTTTTGGGTCACACGCGGCAGCGCTCTGGGGTTACTCCTGGCTCTAAGCTCAGAAATCGCTCCTGGCAGGCTCAGGGGACCATATGGGATGCTGGGATTTGAACCACCGACCTTCTGCATGCAAGGCAAATGCCTTACCTCTATGCTATCTCTCCAAAACCTATGTATTATAATTTTCAATTTTGGTAAAAGTCATGAAACAGGAAATGGACAATGATTATTTTTTAATAATCTTTTATCTAAGTATCATGGTTATAATAATGTTCCTAGTTGGGTTTCAGTTATAGAATGTACACCACCCTTCACCAGTGCAACTTTCCCACCACCAATGCCCCTCATTTCCCTCCTCCCTCACCCCCTGCCAGTCTCTAGGATAAGCATTCTAATTTTCTCTCTCACTATCATTGTCATGGTAGTTGTCAGTGCAGTGAGTGCTATAAATATACTCACTGCTCTTTTGTGGTAAACTTTAAATCATGGGCTGGTCCTCACAGCCCTCATCTCTATTGTCTCTGGATATTATTATATACTGTCTTGTATTTTTCTTGGATATCCCACAGATGAATGAAACTATTTTACGTTTATCTCTCTTCCTCTGATTCATTTCACTAAGCCTAATAATCTCCATGTCTATCCATGTATAGGCAAATTTCAGTGACTTGTTTTTTCCTAAAAGCTGCATAGAACTCCATTTTGTCAATGTACCACAGTTTCTTTAGCCACTCAACTCTTGTTGGGCACCTGGGTTGTTTCCAGATTCTGACTGTTGTAAATAGTGCTGCAGTGAACATAGGTGTGCAGAAGGTGCTTTTTTAAAATGTCTTTGTCTTCCTAGGGTGTATCCCTAGGAGTGGTATTGCTGGATCATATGGGAGCACAATTTCCAATTTATTTGATGAATATCTATATTGTTTCCCGGAAGGGTTAGACTAGATGATGTTACTATCAGCAGCGAATGAGAATGACTATCTCCTCGAATCCATGCCAACACTAGTTGTTCTTTGTGATGTGTGCCAGTCTCTATGTTGTTTTGACTTACATCTCCCTGATGATTAGTGATGCTGACCATTTTTTTTATATACCTTTTGGTCACCTGTATTTTTCTTTAAGGAAATGTATGTTATTTCTTCTCCCAATTTTTTGATGGGATTAGATTTTTTTCCCTGTTAAGTTCTGTCAGTACCTTGTATATCTTAGATATTAGCACATTCCTGGAGTAGCCTTTGTATCCTAGTCACTCCTTTCTTTCAGTTACAAAAGCTTCTCAGTTTAATGTGGTCCCATTTATTTATCTTTGCTTCCACTTGTTTGGAGTGTAGTGTTGCTCTTTGAAGATGCCTTTAGTTTACAATGATTATTTTTTAAGTCAACAACTTAGTATGTATAATACAATGTCATGTAGCCAGCTTCCAGAATTTCCATTTTGCAAAACTGAAACTCTACACCCACTGAAAAACAAATCATTATTTCTCCTTTCTGAAAGTTACCCAATGGTAACTACTGTCTACTTTCTATCTCCATGAATTTAACAATTCTATGTTTTATATAAATGGAAGCATATAATGTATTGTTTGTGATTGCTTGTTTCACTTAGCATAGTGTCCTTAACTTTAAGACATCTGTCAACATTTCCTCATTTAAAGACTTTTATATTATTAATGAATACCTCTGTATTGTTTTTGAAGCAGCATAGAGCTGATGAGAAGAGGGATCTTGCTCAAGGTTTACTGTTGGCTCTGTTCAGATGTCACTCTAAGGGTGACCTGGGGACTTATATGTAGTGCTAGTATCAAGTTGGAGTAGTAACAATAAAGGTATGTTACTACTTAAGTATCTTAGCCACTATACTATCTCTTCAGACTGGAAAAAAGGGACCTAACAGAATGAATTATTCCTGCTTCTTATCTTCATTTCTTTCCACAGTGCTCCAGACTTTCCTATTTCTTTGCACTTCCTTGAACATACCTTATTCTCCCTTCCCTCTTTAGTTTTTGCATTTAGTATGGCTTCTAAAAGTAACAGTTTTCTACCTTCTGTTTGTCTGAAAATACATCCTGTGATGTATTAGATTTTGTATTTAATTGATATGAAACTATCTCAAACTATAAGGCTAAGAATTTTCTGGAGATAGGGGCCGGGCGGTGGCGCTGGAGGTAAGGTGCCTGCCTTGCCTGCGCTAGCCTAGGATGGACCGCGGTTCGATCCCCCGGCGTCCCATATGGTCCCCCAAGCCAGGAGCGACTTCTGAGCGCATAGCCAGGAGTAACGCCTGAGCCTCAAATGGGTGTGGCCCAAAAACCAAAAAAAAAAAAAAAAAAAAAAAAAAAAAAAAAAAAAGAATTTTCTGGAGAGTCTGCTAAAACATAGCTTTCTGAAACACATTGTTAATAAATTTGGTAGTTTTAGGTAGGTCTCAGAAATTTCTATCAATAGTAAGAAGCTGACTTAAAATTCCAGTGGTCTGTGTGTGTGTGTTTTTTTTTAGGACTTAATGTCAAAATCATACAAAGATGATAAAAATTTAATGGTTCAAGCCAAGGCTGGAAACTTTTGAAATGGATAGGAAATAGTTTATAAGAATTTGTAAGGACATATTTTATAAAATATCAAGTTTTAATGATGTATTATAGCTATATCTATGTGTTTTTTATAGATTATTTCACTATAGATCAATGGGAGTTGGTTTTAAAGGTAAATGAATTTCTCATTGTGGGTTGGGATTGGTTTTAAAGTTTGAAAAATACTATTGGGTTGTTGTAATTAAGCCCTGGGTGGGGATGGAAGGTGATGGGATGGAGGATGAGGTCTTTCTCCTCCAGCTCGGACCACTCATCTGCCACCCTGTTCAGCTGGCGGGTCTGAGGGTTCAGGAGAGTGGTAGGTAGAAAATTCACAGGCAGTCAGGCTTCAGGAGATATTTATTCACTGAATAAAGCTGAAGAATCCTCCAGCCTTCCTCAGACCCTTGCTTTAAAACACAAGAATCAGGTACCACCCTAGGGTGGGAGCAGAATACCAACTAAGGAATAATCCAATATACTATCACCAGGTAGGATCAGTAACCCAACATTGGGTCTTGCTACATAGTTTCATAGCTTCCTATACTTCCCCTACTATTGAAGTGTTCCTAGTTTAATTGTATTTTGATTTTAAATTGTTTGCCCTACTAGACTATAAGTTGAAAAAAATCTGTCTACTTTGATTTCTATAGTCTCTTTAGCATCTTGTATCTATATGTATATTTTTTAATAAAAAGGACTCTTTATTGTTGTTTTGGGGCCACACCAGGCTATCTTTAAGATTTACTTCTGGTTTTATGCTCAGGAATAACTCCTGGTGCTGATGAGGGGATCATACATGGTTTATGGGTTGAATCTGAGTTAATTGAGTTGGCTGCATGCAAAACAACAACCTTACCTGCTGTACTATCTCTCTAGCCCCAAATATTACTTTTATATTAAAGTTTTTTCCAACACTTATACCTCAGATTTTTCTATATTATTTAGGAACTTATTTTGGTGGGCTTTTAAATATAATTATTTAGCCAATTGGACATAGTCTAATGCCTGGACTTATGAGGGCTATAGGTTTAAACTATTAGTTCTCTTGGCAGTCAAGGTCAGTCTATTGATTTGACAGTAAGGATCTTGTTCATAACTTTAGCTTTGAAAAAAAAATCTATAAATGAAACCATCCAGTTTGACAAGACTGGGTCATGGTGTGCTTTGACCCAAGATACTGGAAATAAGGAACACACTATCAGTAGGGCATTGAATTTAATGTAGTGCTATTACATTAACAGGACTAAAAATAATTTTGCTTTTTATTATCACCATGCACCAGAAGTTCTAAATAATGTCAGGGAAGATACTCTTCCCTGCCAACATGTGCACCTAGCATTTCTCCTACCTTTCTTTTTTAAGACAGTGCTGTTTGGACTCTTTTCTCTTTACTGATGTTATTGAAAATTTTAAACTATTTTCTTCCTTTTGTCAGGAAGGAATGCTGTAACAAGTTTTTATTTTAATTTAAAGGATACACATCACAAAGTTGACATAGTCATAATACATTTGTCTCTAGATAAGTGAAAGCAAAGTTATTGAAAAAAAGGAAAGAAAAATAATAAAATGGAAGAGAAGAGAGAAAGAAAAATACAGTAGCAAGCTCATTTGCGAAAATTATTGTATCATTAATGAAGCCATTCATAAAATAAAGAAGGTTTAGTAAGCTGTTGTAATATGCCCAGTCTGTCAAATTGGAATGTTCCTTTAGGGATGAGAGCATCAAACAAATGAAGTTGTCCAGAAATTCAAAGCTCTGATGCTACAAATTTTAGGGGCATAGACTCAGCTGCAGGGCCTTTTGGAAGAAGGCCTGGTTCGAACATGGCAACTGTGTGTGTGGGCATGATTACAATTTCTGGGCTTTCCAGGAAGAAAGAAGATACCGGGGAGTATCTGTATACTGGGGCAAGTACTGCCTGCACTTGCTCTCAAAAACACCCCTGTTGATATCGGCTCAACAGCCAATGTATTTGAAATGTGGTCAAATTGACATCCCTGCAGATAATATTAGAGGATCAGTGATGCAGCAGGCCATCAGGGAAATGGTGATTCTGGGTAATGAAGGAGCAAGTGTGATTTCAGCAGGGTAGGGGCTTGGCCCACCCTCTCCTCTGGAAATGGCCAGCTTTGTGATACATGGGCCAGGGTAGCCATAATCTTTCACAGCTTGGTCTATATCTCGTTCATGCAAAGAGTGAGTCTATGAAGCTGGCCCAGTTCAAACATGGTGATTGCTTTTGTGGTTATCATTACAGCTATTACAAGTTTCTAAATGACTTCTTTTATTAATAATAGTATGACTGAAGGTCACCTAACTCTCAACTTTGAACAGTCACTTTTCTTTAGCACTGTTTTTTAGGGTTAAATATCTACCCACATATCCTTATATTCAAATATTTACTGAAAATAATTCATAATTTTAAATCACTCATACATTTATCAGGAGGCCAATTTTTTTCAAGTTAATTTCAACTTGGTAAATAGCCATGTAATAGTAAATACCTAGGGAACTATATATCCTTTTATGAAGAATGCTCTGAGGAAGGCTGCTTACAACTAGTTCTTGTATGTTCTTGTAGTTCTCACTATTGATTTGAAGGATTAATTATTTCACTGATTGAGAATATCTGATACTTGTTCATGGTAGAACTCAACTGAATGCATGAAGTGTTCCAATAGTTGAGATACAGTACTTCATTTTATTTCTTCCAGTGTTAGGTATATCATTCTTGCCATGGTGACTCCTTAGTTATAGTATTCAGCAAGCTCTTAGAATGCTCTTGCTTTGGGGCCGGCGTGGTGGCGCTAGAGGTAAGGCGTCTGCCTTGCACTAGCCTAGAACGGACTGCAAATTGATCCCCTGGCATCCCATATGATCCCCAAAGCCAGGAGCGACTTCTGAGCGCATAGCCAGGAGTAACCCCTGAACGTTACCGGGTGTGACCCAAAAACCAAAAAACAAACAGAAAAAAATGCTCTTGCTTTTCTATCTTTGTGGTTCAAGTTAACAGATAACCAAAAATATGTGACTCTTCAAAATGAATACAGTAGAGAAGTTCACTGGCAGATCTATCTTGATCACCTGTGTAGACAAATTTTAAATCTGAAAATAATGACATGCTTATCAAGGAAGTTTTATTATCAGAACCCATCTAGCCTTTTGAGGTATATGACTGATGGTTGTTGTGTAACACATCTTCAGACACACTATTTGGTCGCATTTTTCTAAATGTGATAGCTATCATCTAAAGAGAACTTACAAAAATAAGTTTTAAAATTTCCCTACACATATTGCTGTTTTACCTCTTTGTCATAGTTTCTTTGCTTTGATGATCAAGCCTTTTCAGTTCTTTCAGACAAAAGATCAATTTAAAAAATACATTTATAATAGATAACAGATCTGTTCTGATATTTGAGAAAAATAACTCTAAAAGTGGCTTTTTGGCTGGAACTGATGCTGAGGCTTTGGCTTCAGTCTTGTCCTCCGAGTAAAGCTGATATTTTCACAAGCTTGACTGCCTGCTAGCCTTTTACCCGCCACATTCAACTCAGAACTGCCGGCTGAACAGGGTGGCAGACGAGTGCTCCAAGCTGGAGGAGAAAGAACTCATCCTCCATCCCTCCATCAGTCAACCCCATCAAGGGTTGTTCTGCAACAGGCATCCTGGTTCCCAAGGCATGGCATCCTGTCCCTCGGGGTGGGGATGAAGTCGCCTGCACAGCGCCCCCAGAGCAGGACTCACCCACGGAGGTGATGTCAGCCAGCTGGTCCTTGGCCTCCTCAGGATTCAGCAGGTCCTCCTTTTCTTGATCGTGGCTCTCCGTAGAGCTCTAACAATAGGAACATGACAAGAGAAGAAGCCATCACCCTTTCAGCAAAATGAGGAGCCCGCCCATGCCTCCCCTCATGCCCAGACTATGCATTGGGATGCCATTAGCTACCCCACCCCATCCTGCAGGGATCCTGCTCTCCGGACTTAGAGTTACCATCAAAGGAATGTCTCTGGTCCCCGTCTGTCTCATCTTCTGTGGAAGAGAATGGGCAGAATTGGACCCCAAGAGTTGTACCCAGAAGCCAGACCGATCAGGTTACCTAGCTCTCATTCCTTTCTTGCCCCCAGTCTGCTTCTGCTGCATCATTGCCACTTCCCTGGGTGAAACCCTCCACCCCTCACATACTCCTTCCTGCACACCTGCTCCACCCCTGGCTTCCAGGACACACCTGGCAGCTTTGCACCTGCTGTTTTTCCAGCTTGGAACCCCCTTTTCAGTCTCAGATTCCTGCTCAAAGGTTCCTTCCCCTGCAACTTCACCTCCTATTCTCTCACCGTGTAAAGGTGGCTGACCAAATGACATGGTCGAGCTCACTGAAGACCTCCCATAGCTCTAGCCCAGGGGTCTCAAACTCGCGGCCTGTGGGCCATTTGTGGCACTCCATACAACATTTTGTGGCCCGCGGCTGGCCTTCAAATATCGCAGTGTTTGCGATTATTCGCTTACCGAATAATCGCAATAAAAATCGCATTAGTAAGAAAAAAATCGCATTAAACATTCGCAAAGGGAGAGAAGGGAGAGAAGTTTATTACAGGATTAGATTTTGTCATACCTTCATCATGATTTCATCAAAGCCTGCAGTGAAGAGAAAGATTGATGACAAGCACAGACTATTTCAGGAAAAGTGGGAGATGTAGTATTTCTTTGTTGAGCACAGGGGCATCCCCACATGTCTTATTTGCTCAGAGAAAGTTGCAGTGCACAAGAATACAACTTGAAACGCCATTATTCAACTAAACATGCTGAGGAATGTGCAAAATATCAAGGAAATGAGAGAGTCAAGCGGGTTGCCAGTCTTAAAGCATGTCTAATGAGGTAACAAGATTTCTTCAAGAAAGCAACCAAAGAGAATGTTGCGTCAGTGGAAGCTAGTTACATGGTTAGTGAGATGATTGCTAAGGCAGGGAAACCATTCACAGAAGGAGAGTTTGTTAAAAAAAAAATGCATGTTACAGGCTGCAAGTATTATCTGTCCGGAAAAGGAAGGTCAGTTTAGCAAAATCAGCCTTTCTGCCAACACTGTGGCAGAGTGCATTTCTGACAATTCTAATGTCAATAGTTTATAATAGATTGGTAGTAACATTGACATTTCTACCTACAGAACTTTGGTTCATCCTTTATGAATGAATAAATCCACAGGTACCCAAACTTATTTGACCTACCACCCTCAAAATAATTCACTGATTGCCCTCTGTTGAATTACTGGGTCCTGTAGTTTAAAATAATAATGAAGGTCCTTAAGATGGAGCTGGATGGAGATGGAGGCCTTTGTCCTTAGGCCCCGGCCACGTGGCTCCATCCACCATTAACCGGGTCAGCAACTTCATGTGGTCGCGGCAGGTAGAAACTCATCCAGAGACAGGCATCAGGAAATATCAGTTTTATTTGCCCTGGCCATCACGTGTGTGGCCTATATTATAAACCTATTTAAACACATGCTATTCTTAGCTTGCCCTGTGTCTTTGTTTTTTGGGCCACACCCAGCAGTGCTCAGGGGTTACTCCTGGCTGTCTGCTCAGAAATAGCTCCTGGCAGGCACGGGGGACCATATGGGACACCGGGATTCGAACCAACCACCTTTGGTTCTGGATCGGCTGCTTGCAAGGCAAACGCCGCTGTGCTATCTCTCCGGGCCCTGCCCTGTGTCTTAACTTCTTTCATCCATGTCTCCTCCAACCTCCATGCTGGCCAATTCCTTAATCCCTTCAGTCAAAGGCCTTATCTAACCTTCCCAAGACCCCTCCCAGGAATGGGCAGGTCTTGCAGGTAGTTACACGTAAATCCGGGGTGGAATCACAGGGTCCCTCCCTACTCAGTGTTCATTCTCCACCCTAGGGTGTGTGTGGGTATCCTCCCCTAACTTCTTATTGATCCCATCTGAATGATCAAAACTGCCCACACCTGGAATGGGCGGGTAGTGGAGTCTGCAGGATGGAGAGAGAGGGGATAAGAAGGAGAGTTAGAGAAGTGTGTGAGAGGCATCATCATCAGAGATTCAGCATCAGATTCAGCATCATCAAAGAAGCAGCAGCAGTAACTTCACCAAAGGGAATTACTCAGCCTGGAAGCCAGTTAGGAAGCCTGGAAAAAGCAGGGTTTTTTTTGTTGATGTTTAATTTGTTTTTGTTGTAGGATTTTGTTTTTTGTATACTTTATGTTTTTCTTCCTTTTTTATTCTTTCTTCTTTTTTAAATTGATATTCATGAACTCTAGATGGATTCCCCTCAGTTTTTTGTTTGTTGCTTTTTCTTTCTTTCTTTCTTTCTTTCTTTCTTTCTTTTTCTTTCTTTTCTTTCTTTCTTCTTTCTTTCTTTCTTTCTTTCTTTCTTTCTTTCTTTCTTTCTTTCTTTCTTTCTTTCTTTCTTTCTTTCTTTCTTTCTTTCTTTCTTTCTTTCTTTCTTTCTTTCTTTCTTTCCCTCCTTCCCTCCTTTTCCCTTCCTTCCTTCCTTCCTTCCTTCCTTCCTTCCTTCCTTCCTTCCTTCCTTCCTTCCTTCCTTCCTTCCTTCCTCCCTCCCTCCCTCCCTCCCTCCCTCCCTCCCTCCCTCCCTCCTTCCCTCCCTCCCTCCCTTCCTTCCTTCCTTCCTTCCTTCCTTCCTTCCTTCCTTCTTTCCTTCCTTCCTTTCTTCTTTTCTTTTTTTTTTCAAACAGAACCACATAACTTGAATAATCTTGTTCTCTCTCATAAATTGAGAGGGGAAAAAAATGGATGGTACCAGGACCAAACAGTCGTATGAACATTGAGTAGAAATATAAAAGGATCAGACTTAAACACCAAACCCTAAGTCAATGACAACAGAATCGATAGCCAATCTTTAACAAGCTATACACAGAGGGGACCAGTTATCCTAGCAGGCCAGGGGGCAAAAAAGGGGGATGCTGGGATCTGGGGTGGAGGGAAGACAATACTGGTAGAAGACAACACTGATTCAATGCCACTATGTACCTCAAATATTACTGTGAAAGATTTGTAATTTATGTTGGTCACAATAAAAATTATTTTAAAAAATAAAGAAGTTAAGTGGAAAAAATGGAAACTTTTCTAAAAAAAAAAAAAAGCCCAGGTTTCAGGAAGGCATTTGCATTCATCTTTGGTCTTCATCCACTAAACTACTTTCCTTCGTAGTAGTGGAATAGGAGTGGAAGTCTTGAGTGTTGGAATTTCTGAGCCCCTTCCTCCCCACCCCTTTCACTGTGTGGATTAGTTCTTGCATTAGCATTTGCTTCCAGATCCACATTTCTCCAGGTCCTGGTTTTGGAGCCACATCCCCTGCTCACACCCAGAAATCTGCCTTTTAAATGAACAGACAGAAAGTGGCCCGATAGGTGCACTGAGGTTTCTTTTCACTTGGCTCATTCTAGTAACATCCATCCCCCAAGGGGAGTAGCAGTAGTGACCATTTTAGGGAAACTGATTTAATCCACACCCCAAACAAAAATTATTTTCTGTTTTCTACTTTCTTTATAATATCTCTTAGAGTATAATATGTTTTTATATTGCTGATTAGACCATGTTTAATAATCTTATTTCAATGGCTATGATATCAAGCATGTAATAGGTAAGTTATTGTTAAAATTGATAAATAAGTTAAGTTCATTTTATAGTCAATTACTATTTAGCATCTGTATTATTTCTATAAGAATTCAATTTTTAACTAATTCATCATCATCATCCCTTAGGTATAAACTATACAAAAATAAGATAAGGAACCTAAATAAAGATTATCTTATGGTTGAGTGGAATTATTGGTAACACCTGTCTCAAGATCTGCCATCCTAAAGCTCTTTCAGTGGTCTAAGATTTTACTGGAGGTAGTTTTGAACATTTGAATTTCATTTCATATAGTCTTAAAGGATCTGATGTAAAAGTAAGAAGACCCTATAGCAAGACAAAATAATAATAGCCGTTTTAAAGTTATTGTCTTTTAATTTCAACAATTGTGATTTCTCTGTGACAATTCCTATTGAAATTTCTCTTTGATGATGATCATATTTTCTTGTTTCCTCACTTATATGGCAAGTTTGTATTGTACCCGAAAACTTGTGGTTATTATTGAGAATCTGAATTTTGTTGTCTACAGAGGGTTGAGTTTTGTTCTGAAAGTAATTTACCTAGTGGTGAGTCAGCTTTATCCTCTTGAGGCTTATTTTTAGACATTTTTTAAGGACAGTGAAGTCATTTTACTTAATTTTAGACTAAATGCATGATGGCTTACAAAATGATATTGGTGGGAGAATTGGGGAGTGAGGGAAGTGGTGAGAGAGAAATAGGGAGACAAGAGGAGAGATTGAGAAAGGAGAGAGAAAAGAGAAATACTACCCTCCTGTTTGACTTACCTTGGTCTCTCCAAGGATGTGCCAGAGGACTTTATGGTTCATAAAAGTTAGCTACAAGCATCTCTATTCTTTTTTTTTTTTTTTTAAGCATCTCTATTCTGTGTATGACAGTCAGCCAGTCCCTCAAGGCTGCATCAAGCTATATTGCTCAACATGGAACTTGTCCTCCACCATTCCAATTCCTGGAGAGCTGTGGCTTCAGTTTCAACTGAAGGATTTTCTCTGTGGGAAAGGAAAAGTTTCCCAGGTTTATTGTCTACCTGCACAGAAAATAACTTCAGGACAGTAATAGGAAAAAACAGTTTTATTTATGGGATGTGCAATGCTAATTCTGTAACTAAGGCAATATATTCTTGTCTTGATTTTTGTTTTTGTTAATTTTGGGGCTACATTCAGTGGTACTCAGGGCTTACTCTGTACTCACAGATCATTCCTTGCAATGCTGGGGAATCATATATGGTGCCAGTAATCATACTGCAGTATTTTATGCAGTAATGTATACTGCATGAAAGGTAAACATTCTACTCACTATTCTATGTCTCCAAATCAGCAATATGTTCTTTTTTATAAAAATAATAATCTCTTATTTAATTAAAGAATCATGATTTATAAAGTAATAGGTAGTAGAGTTTTAGGTATTTAATATTCTACCACCAATGGTAATATGTTCTTAATCTCTCTTTTTTTTAATCCTGACAGTTAGCTACAAGATCAAAGGCAGAGTGATTATTTACCTATTAAAATATCCTATATCAGTTGCCCTTGCTATCTTTTCTCTTTCTTATCACAGGATTGTATGATAAGAGCAGATACCATTTACAAGCTTGGGAGAAGAGGGGAAAGTCCAAATGTAGGAGTTGCTTGCACAATGTCATCTCTTTTCCTCTAGAGACTAGAGGGGACTACAAAAATAGAGGGTGTCAACCAATGGCACAAATCTGAGAGATAAATTTCTGTATTTCTCCCAAGATATGAATGTGTTCTTATTGTTTCCTGATAGAAAGTCTCTCTAGGCCACAGCCATAACCTGTCTGGGGCCTCAACAGTGTAACCGGCATGTTCACTGAGATCTCTGGCTCTTGCTAGCATTCCAATGCTAACAGATACTCTTCTTTCATAGCACTTTCATAATTGTCCTTTGCAAGACTTTTCAGTCTTACTCTGTTGGTACAAATGCAGTTAGATATTTAAGTGATCCTTAGGTAGATTTCTGGGTTTTCTTTTCTATGCCTGTTGCTCTTCTGTATTACCCCTCCTACATTTCAGAATTCTATACCAATACAAGCCCTGGCCTCTTGTTTCATTTGCTCAGGGATGCCTTTCTCTTCTGATTTCTCTTCCATGGATTATGTGATTTGGAAAATGCCTTGGGCAAAAAGACAAGTTGAATATGATTTTGACATGTTCCTTTTATCTAGAAATCACAATGTGAATTGTTCAATTTCTGCTTCATGTATGGTTTTCAGTTTAATTGTTCATATCATAAGAACATATCAGATATTATAGTAACCAAAAGAGCCACTTTCTTCTACCATATATTTAATTAACATGTTTTATATTACCTTTGTTACCTATCTCCTACCTCACTGGAACTTAAAGGATTTAAATTCCCTTGAAATAAATAATACAGCATTTCTAGGTTTAAGAACCATGGTTTAACATATTTCTGAGTTGGTTTATATATATATAGCTCCTTCAAAAGCCTTCCTGGGGGGCGGAGAGATAGCATGGAGATAAGGCATTTGCCTTGCATGCAGAAGGATGGATGGTGGTTCGAATCCTGGTATCCCATATGATCCCCAAAGCTGCCAGGGACGATTTCTGAGTGTAGAGCCAGAAGTAACAACTGATCGCAGCCGGGTGTGACCCAAAGAAACAAACAAACAAACAAACAAAATTCAAAAGCCTTCCTCATATTTAAAATGAATATTTAGAAATATGCTTCATATTTCTTATTTATATTATTTTATGTGCCCAACTATAATTTGTTCAGAAACTCTATGCTTTTATTTATTGCCTTACCTTTCTGTAGAAGTGCCTTAGTAAAACTAATTAAACATATTTAATTATTGTTGCATTTGAAAAAAGAGTGAATTAAACAAAAGAACTATTAATTATAGTTAAGAAAATATAGTTTAATATAGATTTTTGTTCTCGATTAAACATTTATACAACATATCGACAGGTGAACTATTAGGATGCATTTTTACATGCATGTATTATAAATTTGTCAATAAATTTGAGCAATTTCTAAATTACAGGATCATGTAATGCTCAATAGAACATTTTCAAACACCCAGTTGTTGTCCAGAGTGATCATTTCCAACTATTATTATCATACTGATCTCTTCTTTCCTTAACTGTACTTTTCCTGCCTATTTGTGGCAAGCTTCCCACCATGAACTGTTTCTCCTCACTCACAGGTCTATTAAAGGTGCACACTTTTTTTTTTTTGTTTTGTTTTGTTTTTTGGGTCACACCCAGCAGTACTCAAGGGTTGTTCCTGGCTCTACGGTCAGAAATTGCTCCTGGCAGGCTTGGGGGACCATATGGGATTCGAACCACTAGCCTTCTGCATGCAAGGCAAATGCCTTACCTCCATGCTATCTCTCCGGCCCTGAAGGTGAACACTTTTGAAGGAAGTCCTGGGCACACAAAAAAGATAGAGACTTAATACATTTCAAGGTATCTTCAATGGTACTTCAAAACAATCAGCCAGATAGTTCAGGGGTTAAAGAGCTTGCTTGTATGCAATTTACCAGATCCCAGTTCCAGTTTTGCACTATCTGTTCCTCAGAGCACTGCTGGAAGCAGTCTCCAAGGATAGAACCCAGGGCATAGTTCCTGAGCATTGCTGAGTGTGACTCCCAACCTTTTCTAACTCACTACACACACACACACACACACACACACACACACACACACACACACACATACACACATACACACACACAGACATACACACATATTATCTACCAATCTTTGAGACTTGTCTTCTAATAAAACTTTCTCTTTTTGACTTAAAAAGAAATGGACAGTGTTAGTTGTCCATGTCCAGAGGATAAATACTTAGTTTCTGTTCTTAATGTGTGTATAATCTAATGACAGAACACAAAAGCATAAAGACAGAAACAGAAAAGAAAACAACATTGAATCTTATTTAAAAACAAAACCAAACCTTGTAGTTCTCAAATCAGTCTGTCATCTTAGCAGCTCTGGTCAGCACTTCTGTCCTGATAACCTGGGTAGAACATTTTAGAGCATTACAAGTCACTTCATGACCATAAAACTGTAGAATTAATACCACTAAGGTACTTATTAAAAACCCACTATTCTATACCAATCCCTAAATCTCTTGGATCAGAAGAATCATTTCTTCAGATTTCCAAGTGATTTACTTATGCATTGCATCTTGGGAAGCACTGCTGCAGAGGATTCCCACTGCATTTATTCAAGTCAGATGTCTCATTGGATGCAGTCAGTTTAGCAGTGCATATAGGGTGCTCTGAATGCTCCAACTTAGGATATGTGTTTTACCTCCAAATCAGAGGGGGCTATGATTTGTTTTTGAACAGGGCTTGCTGCAGAAACTGAGAGTATTTTAACCAGAAGAAAAGGAACTGAGCAGGTGATAATAACAGATATTCAGTAAACTCACTTCCTGCTTTTAATGTCTTTGTTCCTAATAATATTGGAGATATTAGTTTCTTCATATTAGGCATTAATTCTGTGTCTGTGTGTTCCTGCACACACCCATGTCTTATTCCCAGTCCCCCTCACCTCACAATACTGTTTGTCTGCCTGACCTAGATAGCAGAGATGCTTCTTTCACAGCATGGTTCTTCTGCCTCTTCTAGGTCATCTTTCTCAAATATTAATATATTAAGGATAAACACACACATACACCTTGTTTAAGCCTGACTTACATTCTTGTTAAAGCAAGTTTGACTTACTCATGCATCTTATTATCTAAGGAAATCATTGATATTTGGAGTCATGCCTTTTCAAACTGTAAACTTATTTGTTAAATGCATTTGCATTTATTAAAGGGAGCCATACTTTTAGCACTCATTTTTCTTTTTTTTTCTTTTTATAATTTTTATTGTGACCATCGTGAATTACAAATCTTTCACAGTAATATTTAAAGTACATAGTGACAGTGAATCAGAGGTATTCCTACCACCAGCGTTGTCCTCCCTCCAACCCTGTTCCCAGCATCCCACTCCTTTGCCCCCTGGACTGCTAGTATAATTGGTCCCTGTAGAATTAAATAATTAACGATGGTGCTGGATTGAGGTGGAATGGATGGATGGAGGGATCTTTCTCTGCCATCCCAGGCCACGTGGCTCCGCAATCCCCATTCAGCTGGCGGGTCCCAGCTTTAGGTGAACGGCGAATCAGACTCATCCAGAGATAGGCATCAGGAAGCATCAACTTTATTCATGCCCTATCCACCACATGTGTGGCCTATATCATAACCTTTTAAGCATTCAGCCATTCTTAGCTAGCCCTGCATCTTAACTCCTTTCAGCCATCTTCCCTTTGACTTCCAAGCTGGCAAAAGACCAAAAGGGGGCCTAATCCCCTCTGGTCAAAGCCTTATCTACCTTTTCCAAGACCCCACCCAGGAAATGGGTGGGGTCTTGCAGGTAAGGTCAAGTTACCTAGGAAGAATGGGGGGGGGGGGATAAGGCTTCAGGTCCCCTCTGTTTATAGTTTATTGAAGATTGGATATTCTGTTGTCATTGACTTAGGGTTTGGTGTTTAAATCTGATCATTTTTTTATTTCTACTCAATGTTCATACGGCTAAGATTCTGGTACCATCCATCTTTTTCCCCTCGATTTATGAGTTAGAACAAGATGATTCAATTTATGTGGTTCTGTTTGGAAAAAAAAAAAGAAAAAAATAAAATGAAAAAAGAAAAAAACAAAAACCCAAAACCAAAAAATAAAAAACAAAACAAACAAAAAATCGGAAGGTTATAAATATCAATTTAAAAAGAAGAAAATGGAAAAAAAAGGAAATCATAACCAAAAAAAAAAAAAAACCAACCCCCCCCACAAAAAAAAAAAAACCAACAACCACCACCAAATAGACAAAACAAAAAAAAGAAACAAAAACCAAAGACCAAAACCAGCAACTACAAAAAAGCGCCACAGCAACAAATGCAACAACCAAACAATCACGAGACCAAAAGGAAAAAAAAGAAAAAAAGAAAAGAAAAAAGGAAGGAGTAGCCCTCATTTTTCTAACAAGTTTTTTTATGGGCTAGGAAATAAAGGGGGTTAAATTCTTTTTTTGTTTGTTTGTTTTTGTTTTTTATTGGTCACACCCGACAATGCTCAGGGGTGACTCCTGGCTCTCTGCTCAGAAATTGATCCTGGCAGGCTCGGGAGAGCTTATGGGATGCCGGGATTCTAACCACCATTGGTTCTGGGTCCAATGCTTGCCAGGCAAACAAATGCCCTACCGCTGCACTATCTCTCCAGCCCCAAGGGTGGTTATAAATTCTTGATTATTTTTATTATTATTGATTTGAGGGCCACATTCAAATGTGCTCAGAGCTTACTACTGATTCTGTACTCAGGGATCACACTTGGAGATGCTCAGTGTTGTATGTGGTACCAAGGGATCAAATGGAGGCTAGCTGCTTGCAAGGCAAGTGCCTTAACACCTCTGCAGTCTCTGCCTTATTTTAATTAATTAATTAATTAATTAATTAATTTTGATGCTCAGTTACTTCCTGTGGCACAGTATAATGTTCTAGGACTATTTTTAGCAGAAACTATTTTTAGCTGAAACTTGTAACTTTTTTTTTTTTTTTGACTTTTAAAGTGGAAATGATATTTAGATACAAGATTTCTATGCTAGGTGTATTTATGGTTACTGGTATATCTTTGCTTCTAGGCCTTCTGGTGGAATTAGAAAAATTGTGTATGTGTATTATACATTTTTATATCTGTTTTTATATCTCATACATTTATATTATTTTTATTACTTCTGGGCTTAGTTTAGACATCTATCACTCCCTTTTTTATTTTTATTTTTCTGATATTACTTTTCATTCTATATATTTGATCACTCTGAATATAGAAAGTAATTTCAAAATTTTCAGTTTTTGCTTGTTTTGTTTTGGGGCCATGTCCAGCAGTGCTCAGGGATCACTTCAAGCAGTGTTCACGGGGGACGTTGAACCTGGGTCAGTCACTTGCAAGGTAAATGCCCTTCCTGCTGTATTAACTCTCCAATTCAAGTTTCAGAATTAAAACAATCTTGTGTGGGATAAAAAATAACTGATGATAGGATTTCAATATTTGGCTGATTTTTAATATAAAATTATTACTTTTAAAAAGCAATTGTGTTTGTTCCTTATTAATTGTATTGTGATACTCATTTGACTAATTAGATTTGTTTTTTTTCTGTTCTACTTTTAATTATTTTTCTCTCAATTTACTAATTTTTGACATATTTTATGTTTGGTTTCAAAACTTAGAACTCTACAACAAAGGAATAAAAAAACCAGTAATAATTTTATTGGATTTTACTAATTTTTAAAACTTACTCATTGGAATTTAACTTTTTTGTTTGTGACGCTCAGAGGTTACTCCTGTCTATGCATGCGCTCAGTAATCACTCCTGGCTTGGGGACCAGATGGGATGCTGGGGATTGAATGGAGGTCTGTCCTGGGTCAGTAGCATGCAAAGGCAAATGTCCTACTGCTGCACTATTGCTGTGTCCCCAGAATATAATTTTTTATAGTTTGTTTGATAATCCTGTTGTATGAAACCATAAGTAGAATGACTTTGTCAGCTTCGTATGCAGGCTTCTTAGTCAGTGTTTTTTTTTTTTTTTTTTTTTTGACCTATTTATGTTTCTAGGCTTTTGTTATTATTTGGAATGTATGTAGTTAGGCTTCTCTATTGGGGAAATTTTATGTTTTCATCAGGTACTTACAGCCTATTTGAAAAACTAATAATTCTCATTTTGACATATTTTAAATTATCCATTTATGCGGTTTCTCTTTGCTTTGCGGCTTGTGGTTATAAATAATCAGGGAAGCATTTTCCACTCTATTTAGCCCCAGATTTTGGTATTAACAATATTTCTTGGACAGCAGGTAGGAAAGTGTATAATGTATTTGCCCTTACATTGAAGTCTAGTCCTTGGGTTTGCTACTAGTCTCAAATTAAGACTTTGAGTAACTTCAGGGATTTGTCTTCTATTGAAAATCATGCAAAGTTTAAGTTAATTGTATCCAATAAATGCCCACACAGCAAACAGTCAGATCCTCTGTTCTGCCTGCCTCTCTGATTTCTTACTTTTTAGGATTTTCTTGGATGTGTGTGGGGTGAGTGGAAAAAGACTGGGAAGTTTTCTATTTGTAATATTTTGGTAGATAAGAGTTTTATTAAGAAGATTTTAAATGTATACTTTATCCAAGATTTTTAGTAGGTTTTAGCAAGAATTTTAGTTTCAGTCCTCAAAATTATTTTTATTCTACTAGAAATGCAAATACCTCATTATGTGCTCTTTTACAAAAAAAGAATTATGCTCCATTATTCAATACTTAATTCTATATTACCTATAGATTGTGTTATTTTTACATTTTTATGGTACATATATTTCAGTCCTTATGAACTAATTTGATTTATTTTACTGTTCATTTGTTTCTGCCTGCTGAACATATTGTAATCATTCAGTAAAATAAATACTGATTGATCAGTATGAAACAATTGAGCTATTTATTAATGTAATTTAAGTGAATTTTTTATATGAAAAAATAAAATTTCTTTTTTAAAAATACCTAACTGTGATGGAGGGAAAACTTTCTATTTGGAGAAAATTTACTGAAAGTTTGAAAAATTTCAATATCTATATGTATGGATACCCATTTATATATGACATTTGTTTATATATTATCAAATAGGCTTAAAACAGATTCATATATTTTCCAGTTGAGATATGAGTTTAGGTCATAGGAGAGTTGGTTCCTCTGTTAAGTTCTTTAGCAGATAGGAAGCAGATGTGGCATTGGGAAGAGATTAATAGAGGAAGGACAAATGTATGAGTAATCTGGAAAAAGATTAAAGTCATATTATGAGTTAAATGTCAGTATTTGAACCTAAGCTTTTCCATTCTTAGTACTCTGAAGAGACAAACTGTAAAACAGAATGTTCTGAGGGAGCAGGAAAGGGGGGAGAGAGAGAACGAGAGAAGAAGGAAAAGAAGAGAGGAGAGAGACTTCTTGAGAGAGAGAGAGAGAGAACATGAGAAGACTGTTCTTAAAAGCCAGTTTAGTTCCACTGTACTAACTATTCTATTTCTAGTTTTTAATTCTTATTTTCTCTTAAAAATGTGACTTTAACTTTCTTTGATAAAGTAGAATATAACTCATCATTAGCCTATATTTGTACTTGATCTTGCTTTGTTTTATTAGTTAATATCTTTACAATCATATGCGGGTTGTCAAATGTTTCTAGGAATATCTGGCATATTTATTAGTAAAATGTTTGCAGAAGCAAATAAATCTGGATCAATTAAAAATAACTTTATTATAACTATTTAAAGCATAAGGACCTTAGTTTAGTGACAGTGTTAGAGCTGATTTGGGGGTAGCCACTAAGTAGTACCTCTCTAAAGACATTACTAACTTTCTAAATTGTGGTGCCCCTTTATGGTGGTACACAAGTTAATATACACATACAAATGCCCTTACCCTTCCCACAGAGAATCTAAAAGAATGATACCCAGTAGCAAAAATCATACCCAGTCTTTAGATTTTGTTTTTAATATTATTCTCCAATAACAGGAACCCTAGCTCTTCGGGGAAATGATCAGCTCTAGAACTATAGTACAGTAAACCTCCACTTAACATCATTGCAGATGCTTGGAATTGGCAAGTGTAAGCAAAAATTACATGTAACAAAAGCAGAATAGCATTTCAGTGAGTGTCAGGATTTTTTTCTCATTAGTCTTATAACAAAGCATCATTGAACAAAACAATATTCAAACATAGGTTGTGTGAAATATGAGTATAGTGAACATTCCAGTGCCAGAACAGAAGCATTAAAACAAATCCACATAATCTGGGTATGCTGAAGGGATGCGGCAGCTGAGTGAGTTTCTAATGACCAAAGCCGAAATAATTTGAACAATAAAATAAGTAGTATTGGGTTATAATAAGAATATGAAATAAATATCCATTAGTCTAAGCTGATGTAAAATAAATGAGTGAGAACAACAAAAAAGATGAACTTCCTATGTTCTCTATGAACTCTTCCTATAAAGAGTTATAATGCATGTAGCTTTTCTACCACCAAGGAGGAAAAGCTCAACTTTGTTTCTCTATGGGCTTCACATGATGTCTTCCTCAGAGTATTCACTATGGAAAGGAAAAGACAGGAGATGGAAGGAATATTGGAGAAGCCTAAAATAAACCACCTCAGCTAAGAAATCAAGTTCAGTATCAACAGTGATACATTGTGTGTATAAACATTGCATTATCTTTGACTTGTATAAATATTGCATTATCTTTTGAATTGAGGAAATTATCAAAAAAATTCCAACTAGGGATCTCCTAAAAAATATCCAATGAGAAGGCTACTGAAATCAAGGAAAGTAAGAAATGGTTACAGTTCCAAGAGCCCCTAAGGAACATGCTACACCCTCTGGGGTATTCTGGAGAGGATCCAACAACAACAATAGCAATAAAAGACGAGGTTAAAAACTAGGAAAAATCTAGATGGAATCTAAGCTTGAGGTAGTAAATATATACTGATTATTATTATTATTATTATTATTCATTGTAACACATATATTATCCTAATTCAAGATGGTAATGATAAAGGAATCTGGGTGAAATATGTAGGGACTCTGCTCTCCTATCCGTTTTTCTGCAGATGGTTTCAGAATAACCCAATGCTCTCTTTCACTCCTGCAGTTTTGAGAGTGTTTGCTGCCTTGCTGAGTCCACTTCTCTCTCAGACATCACTTTTGATGGCAATCCAATAGCTCAAGAGTCATGGTACAAACACACTGTCCTTCAGAATATGCTGCAGCTGCGCCAGCTAGATATGAAGAGAATCACGGTAAGAACTCTGCATTTACCTAGAAGTTTTTACCAGATTTGTTTTTAATCTTAGTATGGAGTAAGAAATAGGAGATATAGGGACATATATTCTTTGCTTGAAACGCTTTTAATTTTAATAAATGATGAATTATCATGACTTTGTACTTAACTTTCCCCCCTTTCATTGATTTCTCTTTACTTTGCCTTGAGGAATTTTAGCAGTACAGCATAATACATTATATATGTATGTATTTAGTGATTCATAATACCTACCACCTATAGTACTATCACAATACTAAAAAGGGGGACTGGAACAATAGTACAGTACTGGGGATCACTGAAGCAGAGGTGTCCTGAGGTTTAAGAAAATAAGACACACATAATAGAGAAAAGCATTGGGTTCAAGGGGCTCACAGCTTCATAGACTGAGAGCCCTGACTGCCTTCCACATACAGTATTTATCATTCAGTTGGGAAGAAAGGCAGACATTAACAGGCAAATACCTAACTCATGCTAATCAGGCCTAAATGGGTATTTACATCTCAAAAAGGAAGAGGTAGCTAATGCCAAGTCTCCCTAGATTGTCTTTCTCCCAAAGAAGTGGCAGGACTAAAGAGTTAATACTGGAACCCCACTGTCAGAGCATTCCCTGAGGGTGCCAGCATTCTGGTAATTAGAAATTAAGAGTCTTTAAATCTGGAGGCCAGAGCACAGTGGGTAGGGTGTTTGCCTTGCAAACCGCCAACTCAGTTCAATCCCTAGCATCCCATATGTTTTCCGTGAGCCTGCCAAGAGTAATTTTTTGAGTACAGAATCAGGAATAACACCTGAGCGCAGGTGAGTATGGCCCAAAAAACAACAAATAGTCTTTAAAAAACAATCCACCCCTCTTCTCAGACTATCAAATCTCTAGCTATATGATTCATTTCTTGAATGTCTTCTTATCCAACAATACCATGAGTGGGTAGATTAATTGTCTTGCACATGGCCAACCCAGGTTTGATCCCCAGCATCTCAAATGGTCCTTCCCCCCCCCCCCATTCTGCCAGGAGTGATCCCTAAGTGCAGAACCAGAAATCAGCAATGAGCTGACTCATGTATGGCCCCCAAACCCAAGAACTAAACAAAAACAAAATGCAATATAAAAGGAACCCACTTCTTATTCCTTTCACTCACCCCATCCCCACTTCCAGTAATCTCCATAGTTTTGACTAGGTTGAAGTTTGCCAGATTTTTGCAATAGTTGCTTATATTCCACATATAAGTAAAATGATCTGGTAATTGTCTTTCACTTCCATACTTATGCCATAAGCATAATCACCATAAATTTTATAATTGTGTTCTTTGATGGTATAATGTCATCCCTTTAAATAGCACAGTAGTAGTGCATTGAGTATATTTGCACCACAATCTCTTATCCAGTTATGTGTCAATAACACTTATATATTGATTCATTTTTTTCTATTGTGAACAATGCTGCTTATAAATATTGATTTTAATTAGTGTGTTATATACTTCCAATCAATGCCTTTGTAATATTACTAAATTCAGTTTTACTTATTAGATTTTTTTTTGCAGTACTATGTTTGATTCAGGACCTCACATATGCTGTTCTACTGAACTGCATTCTCAGTACTTATTATTTTTTTTTGAAGAAATCTCCTTATTTTTCATAGATGCTATACCAGTTTACAGTTCCATCAACAATGAAAGAGGAGCCTTTTCCCACATTCTTGACAACATATAGATCATTCTTGTGTGGAGAGTGATATGTCATAGTTTTGATTTTTATTTCTCTAATAATAAATGAAGTTTTTATTCCAATAATAATCATTATTATTATTTTAATAGTAAGTGAAGCATTTGTTAATGTATCTTTGGGCCATCTAAGAAGTGCATTTTAAAGTCTTATGTTTATTTTTTTATTAGGTTGATGGTGTCTACAGGTATTTGAGTCTACTTTTGCATTTGCTGAGTCAGCAGGGCGAGGAAAGAAGCAATAGGGCTTCAGCTATGTTGAAAATATAGGGGGACAAGGCAAAATACAGGGGACAGGCGAGTTTGTGCTTCTATCACTGTAGACATCCATCCCCGTAGAAGGAAAATCTGAGACTTGGAAATCAGTTTTTTTGTCAGTATAACTTCCCATCAGAACCAGTCCCTAGGTGTGGATATGGGGCAGTGTTGACTATGGTGAGTTCTTTGTTGTAATCCTTGTCAGGGTTCTAATCTTGGTAGAGTTCTTCATTTCCTTCATAGAGATGTCACCCTGGGCCAAAAGATTTTGTCTCCACTTTCTATCTGCCATTCCTTCTACAGAGCCCCTCTGTCCCACTCTTTAGATCACAACTTCTGGGTGTTTCTTTCCTCTCATCTTTTATACAGTGAATTATAAATCTCCTCCATGTCCACCCTGTTGTGGTTTGTACTTTGTTCTCAGTTGAAGGGACACTTCAGTCTCACTGTCACTGTGGAACCCCCTCAGTTTTATGTCATTATGGTTAACTGTTAGGACCAAAACAAGGCACTCCTTTGGCATCATTTTGGTGACTTCTATGCACCTGAAAATATTGACATGACTTCTGATCAAAGTAAAATGCTGTCTTTGGTAACCCATTTTAAGTATATATTTCATAGGCTACAACAGAAATAATGTGACAAAAGGATTTGCCTTCATTGTTTTATCATTTTCTAAATTTATTTGGTTATTTTATTTTCTCATAAAATACCTATGAGTGACCTCAGTTTGATTATCTTGTATCTAATAAAATTTTCTGAATCTCCACCTATTTTCTCACATGTAGGCTCTACTACTTTTTATGTGGACCTTGAGTGACCATCTAGATTTATAAGTTGCCACTGGACTCACTGTATACCCACTTCAGTGTGAACAGTTTGCACTTGGACCTATGCAAATTATGGACATCTGAGCATCTAGCAGAGACCTAGGAGTATTGCAACTTCTTGACTCTGAGGGGGCTCTTGGACTCTGTCCCTCTCTGCTTCAGCATGGAGATAGGTTTATTTGACTTCTGACTTTGTACTGTCAACATTGTTTTGCACTTTTATTTTTTTTCCAGTTTTATAATTTTTTATTATGAATTATGAGAACAAAAGATGCAAAGAAAGAGGATAAGGTAAAGTTACAGTGGAAGGACAATCACCCATAACATAATTATCAGAAGAAGTCCCCTTGCTGATATCTTAACTTTGAACTTTCACCAAAGAAAGTTAAGATAAATAAAACAGAATCCATGTGCAATTACTTTGTCCCTCAAGTCCCCAGATTGTAGCACATTATAATATTTCTTAACAGCACACAAGGCAATCTAAAGCCATCAAACTTACGTAACTCCTTAAACATTAGAGGTATAGTATTTTTTACATTTCCATGTACATGCATATTAGCTTAAGTTAATCTCAAATTTTAAGTGGGTGTGTTTTAAGTATTAGAGTCAAAGGAGCACAGTAAAAACGGTGTTAGAGTGGCAATTGTTGTTTGCATAGGCCCACCAAAATATGAGAGGCATGGAAAGGAATAGCCTTGGCCTAAATACAAAGAGATCCTACCCCTGAAGTTTCCTGGCATAAGACCAGCTCTAGGCCTCAGGAAAGTTATCGTTCGCTCCAAGACATTGTCCGTAGCGCCAACACACTTATCACACAGTCTCTGTTGTCGGTCTCATGTTTCTGTATTAAAGATTCTGGAATCTGCATGTCCTACATTGAAGTCATGATGTGGAGTGCCTTCTCGTTTCACCTCACCATGAAAGGGGAATGCAGGAAGCCCTGTCCTATAAGCAGGTTGTTGTTGTTAAGTCTTCTCAGTGTTAAGGGAAGTCTCTTTTGAGCAGGACGGTGTCTGAGCAGTGGTAGGGTCTTCCGTGGTAGAGGATTGCTTCCAGGTGATGTTATAGACAAACCTCACCATAAAGGGGCAATACAGCAAGCCCTGTCCAGTGAGCAGGTCATTGTTCTTGTTGTCTTCTCAGTGTTAAGGGATGTCTCTTTTGAGTAGATCGATGTCAGAGCAGCTGTAGGGTCGTCCCTGGTACAGGAATGCCTCCGGGTGATGTTATATACAACCTTGGATGTTTTGTAAATGTCTTCTGTAGATCAAGGGGTAAATGGAGAATGCCCATTCTTCTGAGGCCTGTGCCAGGTCTTTATGTCAATGTTCAGGGTGTAAGGTCTCATTGCACTACAAGATTTGTGTGTTCCCATTTCTATTAGATAAGAACTTATTAGTATGTATAGTATTTTCCCATGTTAGTGTGCCTACGCAAAAAAATAATAAATAAAAAAATAAATAAATAAATAAAAAAAATAAATAAAAAAAATAAATAAATAAAAAAAAATAAAGACACGTGGTGCTATCAGATATATGGGGGCATAAGAACATTTCCAACAAGACCCATGACTTGGTTCAAACATAAGTATTAAACTGAGGGATTCTTTCACACCAAATTCCATATTGAGCAGTTCACAAAGAGAAGATAAAAAACATGGGGGGGGGAATCATCACTGTATAAGAAAGTATTTAGCAAAAGTTATAGCCGTCAAAGAAAACACCCATAAAATGTTGAAAAGATATGCGTCATTTTTATGCCTTTTAAAATAGTTGGGTGGGTGTTAACTCTAGGGCACCACTTTGGTCTGTGAATTAGGACTCAATACTACTTAAGTTAGAAAGGGTAAAAAAGGAGTAATGATGATAGGAGATAAAGAAGTTAAAGAGAAATATGAACTTATGAAGGGGTATGCAAAAGGGCAGAGTACAAAATGGACATTCTGCATACATAAAAACATAATTCAGTGATAGTGAGTACTATTAATGTTTCTTGTGAGAGTACTATTAATGTTTCTTGTGAGAGTACTATTAATGTTTCTTGTGTGCGCGGGGGCTATCGCCCCCGCGCGATTTTGAGAATGTAGACTGGACAGAGATTACCAGTGCCAGCCAAACCTCCTCCTGCTAGACTCCCGGCTCCCAGGAAGGAGAGATCCTTCAAGAAGCTGGGAGACCAGAGGTTCAGAGCCCCACCCAGACCCTCCCTAAGGAGCCGCATGGATAGTGGGGGAAGGCCTAGGGTACCTTCAAGCTCCACCAAGGGACCCAACTCACCGGCTTGCCCAGGCGTGTGGCCCAGGGAAGCCCTGGAGATCTGGAGCAAGGCGGCAGAGGGGTGCTGGGGTTACCCAAGTCCCGCACCCCCCCTAGGCCTGGCCAAGCAGGCCTCCGGCATGGCGTGGGCTTGCCAAGCCTCCTCCTGCTAGACTCCCGGCTCCCAGGAAGCTGCACTTTTATTTTTATTTTTATTTCTTAATTATCTTTGGTACTTTTATTTGCTCTTTCTAATGAACTGAGATAAGGGAGGTAGAATTTTGTTAACTCGTATAAATTAGTGCTTAATATATTAGACTTATCTACTTAGCCAATTTGTATCTTTAAGGGTATAAGTCTGATATATGAAGTGTTCTTTATATGTATGTTTCTTTTCCTTGGTTATCTCACACAATACTGAGAATGTTGTCATAAAGGCTATTGATTAATAAAATTTACCTGCTACTAAGGCTTAAATGAAGATAAAATGTATGATCAGTGTCCTTATACGTTCCAGAAACTGAGTTTACCTAGAAAGGAAATGAGGAAAGATCACTTAAAATTTTTATTTTGAAATGAAATATCTAAAATATTCTGTATGAAATAAGATTTTTGGTTTTTGGTCACACCCGGCAGCGCTCAGGGGTTACTCCTGTCTCTACATTCAAAAATCGCTCCTGGCAGGCTTGGGGGACCATATGGGATGCTGGGATTTGAACCACAATCGTTCTGCATACAAGGCAAATGCCCTACCTCCATGCTCTCTCTCCAGCCCTGAAATAAGATTTTTAAAAGATTGAAATGTTGAATGAAGAAAAATGGAACATTTTTCCTAGTCAAAAATTGTTATTTAAAAATCTTAAATATTTGACATAGTAAAGAAAAACTATTTTCATAATTCCTCATAATAGTGGATTTCACAACCCACATTGTCACTTATTTTAAAAATTGATGTAATGAATTATTGTCTATACTTATTGCTATTTATTTTGGAGCAAAATCTCTTCTTACATAATATAGATATTGTTAAGCCACAATATAAGATTACATAAGATAATAATAAGAAAACATATAATATGCTAATATAAGATAACATAGGTTATGAAATATTAATAATAAGATAACATATAATATAATATGATAATATAAGATAACATAGGCTATGAAATATTTACTAAATTATTCCACTTCTTAATCTATATTGGATAATAATGCAAACTAAGGTAAGGCAAAAATACAGTTCTTTTTTCTCTTTCTTTATTCCATAAAGGCTGTGGCTTTTATTCCAGAAATTGCTAACATGAAGATGCCAGAATTTTATATTTTTTCCCTTTTTAACAAATGATATATAACTAACTAATCATTGCTAATTGAGGTTTACTTTTGCTTAGGGTTTAGTTATTCTGCATTTATTTGTGTTGAAATAAGGTCATCAATGAATACTTAAAAATACTTAATATTTGAATTAATTTGGCCTTTGTTCAAATTTCCTAGGTTCAGCATTCTTTTTAAAATCCTGCTTCCTTTAATAGAAACTCCAATTCTTTCTGAGCGTATGATGAAATCATCTTGTAAGCATGTGTAGTACGTGATCTATACAGTTTCCAGTACTGTTTGAAGTTGGCTCTTTGAATAACCAATCTGTTTTTAGTTTACATTTCATAGATGAGTCACAATCAAACATTAATGTGTGGGCAGTGTAAATCATTATTTATTGAAAAATAATTTAATCTATTAATCCTGCTATTCTGTGAGTCTAGAAGTCAATATTCTGAATTTTTTTAGCTTATTTCTCCTTATTACCTTATTTTCATTTTGAAATAATAAGACAGCTATAAAATATACTCTTAAGTTTATCAAAATTTACATTTATGTGGCTGGTTGAATTTTAACCTCATTTTTTTTAAAAATATGGAACTCTTCACGAATTTGCGTGTCATCCTTGCGCAGGGACCATGCTAATCTTCTCTGTATGGTTCCAATTTTAGTATATGTGCTGCCGATGTCCCTAAAATTGTCAAATACATTATATATAATCTTATTATAAAAGATCATAAATTCTATTTCTCATAAAAGGTATCTTCTGGTCCTGATCCTGGCTTTGTCACTAGCCCTGTGACCTTATATAATTACTCAACTTCTCGGAGAATTTATTTGCTTATTTCTAAAATTAGAATCTTGTGCTTCCTTTTAACTTGATGCTAATTTCTTTTTGTGCATTTAAAAAGTTTTGTCTTGGAGCTTGGGATGTAACTCAGGTGTTAGAACACATGCCTTGCATGTGTGAAGTCTTGGGTTTGATTCTGAGCATTTCATAATCCTCCCTGCTACAGCTAGAAATCACCTTGGTGGCCCTTGAGCAGCTCCTGAAGCCCTCCTGAGTATTCTATCCCAGCACCACTGGGTTTGGCTCCCACAGCAAATTAAATATGTGATTTAAATAAATTTAAATATTTTATTTGTTCTTAGAAGCATAGTTGATAGCTTACCCCCACCCCAGAATATCTTTTTATAATATCTTTGACTTTTCTCAATTTTCATATAGCATATATGCTAGGTAGGCTCTTAATTTTATGAGATCTGGGTACTTAGCTGTATGTTTTTATTTTTGTTGTTGTTGTTTTTCATTTTAGCACCCAGTTTTCAAAGTGCAGAACCTAGAGTTTTGTAGATTCTATAGCAGAGGTGTGAGATAACAACTGAAAAAGCTTTTACCCAGTCATAAACACATGTCATTTTTGTGCATATGTCATTGGTCCCAACATCAAACTTCAAAGGGGCAAGAAGTGCTTTCCCACATCATGCCTTGCATATGAGAAAATAGAAATATTTGGTGAAAAGCTCTTAGGGTGAGCCAATATATATCAAATCATATGTTGACTTCTAGTAGAAATTGAGAGCTGCTGACATATCAAAGGTCCAACCCTACCATTTGTACTAATTCTAATTTTATGAAATTGTTAAACAGATAAATATATTTATGCTTAATTCCTTGAATATTTGTTGTATATTAATTTACTATGTGCAGGGAGCTTATTTGGTTCCATACCTTAATGTAGCTATTTGGAGCACTGTTGAAATACATAGTAATTATAGAGTCCTGGGTGGTTGTGGATGGTGATGGATGGAGGGTGAGCCCTTTCTCTGCCAACCTGGGCCAGGCATCTGAAACCCCTTCCAGCCAGCGGGTCTCAGGGTTCAGGTTAACAGCTAGGAAATGATCCACAGCAGTCAGATTTCAGGAGACATGAAGCTTTATTAAGGTCCTAGTCACTATGTGTGACTCCTAAGCTTAAACCTTTAGAGCTGGCTACTCCAGCCACCAAGCAGAGCACAAGAAGGGAGAGACAGCTAGAGAAAAAATGAGATAAATCAGGGGCTATTTTGGATAGTAAATAGCGCTGTGAAAGCATGTGGGAAGATCTTCTCAGCTATGTTGTTCATTCCTGTTGTTCATATCTGTTGTTCATTCCTCCTCCATTGAACTTTCAATTTCAGATTTTATTTTAATTTCTAAAAGGATTCTGCACATATACTAAACTATATTTTTGTTTCCTATCTCTGAAGATATTTTAAGCTTATATTTAATGAAGTTGATTTTAAAATTGTAACATAATCTTGAGTGCCTACAAAATCTTTTGATAATAAAAATTTCAATTATATAGTTATAATTTTCACTATTAAAAATTGGCACTCTTCAGAGAGAATACTGATCTGGACTATATATACAATTGTAAAATAAAATATTTGCTTTTAGCAAACATTGTGTCATGACACAGCAATAAATTTTGAATTAGAATGTTGGGACTATGAATAATTTAAATTTTTTGTTTGAACTAAAACATTACCAGAGTTTTAAAAATTGTACTGGCCAAATTGACTTAAAAACAGTAGAAGTTCTGACATTAGTCGAGAATTACTAATTAATATCAATGGAGAGTTTGAATGGCTTTAACTCTTATCATTTCCAATACTCTTATTTATCATAAATCAAATGAAAATCATTAGTATCACTTTTTTTTTTGCTTTTTGGGGGGCCATACCTAGTGACGCTCAAGGGTTACTCCTGGCTATACACTCAGAAATCACTCCTGGCTTGAGGGACCATGTGGGATGCAGGGGAATTGAACCATGGTCCTTCCTAGATAAGCTCATGCAAGGCAAATGCCCTAACACTTGTGCCACTTCTTCAGCCTCGTATTAGTATCAATTTAATCCGTTTTGCTTTCTAAAGTTTGTAAGCAAGTTTTAAAAGTATTTGATGTGGCTTTAAGGTATTTGGGATAAACCATAAAATCGGCCTGCCCTTTTTTCCATTCTCTTCTTGTTCATTTTTGTTTCTTGCTTTACAAGATAAAAACAACAACAACAACAACAACAACAACAACAACAAAAACCCAGGAATTTGAGCATATATTGAGCTCGTTTATTTCACACTCTGGGGTAGAATTTTATTTATTTGATTTTTTTGGGCCACACACAGTGACATTAGGGCATATGCCTGGATCTGCACTCATAAATCGCTTCTGGTAGCCTGGGGGAACATATGGGATGCCAAGGATTGAATGTGTGTTAGTCCTGGATCAGCAGACATACCCTCTGTGCTATCACTCCTTCCTGTTGTGCTATCTCTTTGGACCTGGGGGATAGAATTTTAAAATGTATCTAATTTTTTTAAATCAGAACAAAAAGAGGAACATAATTTGTTTTTTTCTGTTTAGTGTTCTGGAAGTTTGACCTTTCTTATTGATGCACAGTGGTATCTCAATGTTGCTTTAATTTGTATTTCCATGATGACAATGTGGATCAACTTTTTTTGTAATATATTTATTTAGGCAGCATGATTATAAACATGTTTGCAGTTGGGTTTCAGTCATAGAAAAAAAACACCCCCTTCACCAGTACAACTTTCCCATCACCAAAACCCCCACCCCCATCTCCCTCCTTCTCAACCTCTCTTCCTGTCTTCAAGACAAGATTTCTTTTCTCTCACTGACTACCATTGTCATGATAGTTGTTAGTGTAGTTACTTCTCTAATTTCACTCACCACTCTTTGTGGTAAGCTTTATATTATGGTCCAGTCCTTCCAGCCCTCATATCTATTGTCTGAGTATTATTACAATAATGTCTTTTATTTTTATTAAATCTCACATATGAGTGAGACTATTCTGTGTCTATTTCTCCCCCTCTGATTTATTTCACTCAACATAATAGTTTCCATGTTCATCCATCTAAAGGAAAATTTCATGACTTCATTTTTCCTGATGGCTGTATAGTATTCCATTGTGTATATGTACTACAGTTTAGCCACTAATCTGTTGTTGGGCTCTGGGTTGTTTCCAGATTCTGGCTATTGTAAATAGTGCTGCAATGAATATAGGTTTGCAGAAGGCATTTTTGTATTATTTTTTGTTTCTAGGGTATATTCCTAGAACTGATATAGCTGTATCACATGGGAGCTCAATTTCCAGTTTCTTGAGGAATTTTCATATTGTTTTACATAAAGGCTGGTCTAGCCGACATTTCCGCCAACAGTGAATGGGAATTCTTTTTTTCCCACATCCCTGCTAGCACTGATTGTTCTTGTTCTTTGTGATGTGTGCCATTCTTTGTGGCATGAGACAGTACCTCATTGTTGTTTTGATTTGCATCTCCCTATTGATTAGTTACGTGGAGTATTTTTTTCATGTGCCTTTTGGCCATTTGTGTTTTTCTTTGAGAAAGTCTTCATTTATTTTTTCTCCCCATTTGTTTTATAAAGTTAGATGATTATTTATGTTAAATTCTGTCAGTATCTTGTATATCTTAGCCCCTCATCTGATGTGTATTGGGTGAATGGTCTCTCCTATCTTGTATTTTAATTATTATTTTCTTTTGAAGTGCAGAAGCTTCTTGGCTTAATATAGTACCATTTGTTTATCTCTGCTTACACGTGTTTGGACAGTGGTGTTTCCTCCTTGAAAATGCTTTTAATCTCAATGTCATGGATTGTTTTACCTGCGTGTTCTTCTATATACTTTATCATCCTAGGTCTGATATCAAGGTCTTTAATCCATTTGTATTTGTCCTTTGTGCATGTGTTAGATGGAGGTTCAAGTTTGCTTTTTGCATGTGGCTTACCAGTTGTCCAAGCACCACTTGTTGAAGAGGTTTTCCTTGCTCCATTTTGCCCCTTATTCAAAGATTAATTGATAGTATGTCTGGAGAACAATGTCTGAATACTCAAGTCTATTCCATTGATCTGAGGGTCTGTCTTTATTCTAATACCATACAGTTTTAGTGAATATTGCTTTGTAATACAATTTAAAGTTGGGGAAAGTGATACTTCCCATATTCCTTTTCTCAAGGGTTGCTTTAACTATTCATGGGTGTGTATTGTTCCAAATGAATTTCAGAAGTGACATTGAAAAATGTCATGAATATCCTTAGAGGGATTGCATTAAATCTGTACAGTGCTTTGGGGAGTATTCCCATTTTAATGATGTTAATCATCTCAATCCATGAACAGGGTATGTGTCTCCATTTACTTGTATCCTCTTTTCTTTCTTGAAGCAGTCTTTTGCAGTTTTATTTGTATAGGTCCTTCACCTCTTTAGTTAAGATCTTTGAGTTTGTGTAGAACTGATGTAAATGGGACTGTTTTTGTAATGTCCATTTCTTCACTATCATTATTTAGTGTAAGAAGGCCATTGATTTTTGTGTATTAATTTTATAGCCTACTACTTTGCTTCATGAATCTATTGTTTCTAGAAATCTTTTGCGTTTTCTAAATATAGTAGCATGCCATCTGCAAACAGTGAGAGGTTGACTTTTTCCTTTTCTATTTGGATGCTCTTGATATCTTTTTCTTTCTAATTGCTATGGCAGGTATTTTCAGTACTAGTTGAATAGGAGTGGTGCAAGGGGCCAACCTTGTCTTGTACCAGATTTTAGAGGAAAGGTTTTTAGTTTATTTACATTGAGAATAATATTTACAATTGGCTTGTCATAAATGGCCTTGACTATATTGAGAAAAGTTCTTTCCATCCTCATCTTGTTGAGAGTGTTTATCATGAATGGGTGTTGGACTTTAATGAATGCTTTCTCTGCATGTATTGATATGATCATATGGTTTTTATTTTTTCTTTTGTTGATATGGTGTATTATGTTGATTGATTCACATATGTTAAACCATCCTTGCATATATGGAATGAGCCCTACTTGGTCATGATATATGGCCTTCTTGATGAGGCATTGATCCTATTTGCTAGGATTTTGTTGAGGATCTTTGCATCTGTATTCTTCATGTATATGCTCTATGTTTGTTGTTGTTTGCAGCATCTTTGTCTGGTTTTGATATCAGGGTGATGTTGGCTTCATAAAAACTATTTGGGAATGTTTGTGCTTTCAATTTTTGACAGAGCCTGAAAAGTATTGATAGGAGGTCCTCTTGAAAGAATTCATTAGTGACTTTTTTTTTTTTGGTGGGTTCACACCCGGCAGTGCTCAGGGGTTACTCCTGGCTCTATGCTCAGAAACCACCCCTGGCAGGCACAGGGGACCATATGGGATGTCGGGATTCAAACCACCATCGTTCTGCATGAAAGGCAAATGCCTTACTTCCATGCGATCTCTCCGGCCTCTCATTAGTGACTTTATCTGGGCCTGGACTTTTGTTTTGGGGAAGACTTTTGATTACCATTTAATTTTCTCAATAGTGATGGGTCTGTTTAGATATGATAGATCATCCTGATTCAACTGTGGAAGATTCTAAGAGTCCAAGAATGTATCCATTTCTCCAAGGTTCTCTTGTTTTGTGGCATAAATTCTCAAAGTAGTCTTTGATTGCCCTTTGAATCTCTGCAGTGTCTGTAATCTCCCCCCTTTTTATTTCTAATTCTATTTATTTAGTTTTTCTCTCCCCCATTCTTTGTGAGTTTTGTGATTTTTTTGATCTTGTTGATTTTTCAAAGAACCAACTTTTGCTTTCATTGATTTTGCGGATTGTTTTTCTAGATTTTCACTTCGTTGATTTCTACTCTAAGCTTTGTTATTTCCTTCTGCCTACCTAATTTTGGTTCCTTTTTTTTGGAAAGATATAGTACAGGGGTTAACTAAGGTGTATGCTTTTGGTTCAGTCCAATCAGGTATATTCCCTGGCACTGCCGAATGCAGGCCAGATACCCTCTCAAAGGTTAAATAATTAATGTTTCTTTTAAAAAATTTTTTAGGAAGAAGAAAGACGTATGGCATCTATTGTAGCCAAAAAGGAGGAAGAGAAAAGACGGGAAAGTCATAAACAATCTTTGCTTAAGGTATTTTTTAATCTGTCTGTATACTTGCTTACATAAGCTGAAGCTAGAAAGTGATTCTTAAACTTTGTAAATTTTGTGGGGAGTGGCGGGTTCCAGACATTAAACCCAACGTTTCACACATACAAGCACTGAACCACTGAGCCTTATTTCTGACCTTCAATATATTGATTTCTGTAAATCAATAGTTACTTTTAAATAAAATCACTTCTGAAATTTTAAACATGTGTTAGAAAGCACTTGTAAAAATTTTGTTGTAAAATTTAAAACTTTGAGTTTTAAAATAATGATATAGGGGCCGGGCGGTGGCGCTAGAGGTAAGGTGCCTGCCTTGCCTGCGCTAGCCTTGGACGGACCGCGGTTCGATCCCCCGGCGTCCCATATGGTCCCCCAAGCCAGGAGCAACTTCTGAGCACATAGCCAGGAGTAACCCCTGAGCATTACCGGGTGTGGCCCAAAAACCAAAAAAAAAATTATGATATAAAAATAATTATGTATAAACTTTGTCAAGGAGGTCAGAGTAATAGCACAGTGGGTAGGGCACTTGCTTGCATACGGCCAAATCATGTTTGAACCATAGTACCCATATTATTCTCCATGGCCACCAGAAAGATCTCTAATCCAGGATCCCTGAAGCCTTTAGCATCATTATGTGGCCCCCAAAACAAACAAGCAAAAATTTTTGTTAAAAAGTTTCATTATTTTTTAAATCTCTACATCACCAGTGTATCCTCATAACATAATACTTCCTTTCAGAAAGCACTGTGATTCATTGTTAACTTACTTATCTAAAGCTCTGGTTTATTATGGTTTATTAGCTTTGAGATATCATTAACAAAGTTTATATTAGATGTGCAACATAATCATTTGATGTGTATATATCGCAAAATGATTACATATAGTCAACATATATCATTACATGTTCTTTTTTGTTTGTTTTTTTGGTTTTTTGGGCCACACCCGTTTGATGCACAGGGGTTACTCCTGGCTAAGTGCTCAGAAATTGCCCCTGGCTTGGGGGACCATATGGGATGCCGAGAGATCAAACCGTGGTCCTTCCTTGGTTAGCACTTGCAAGGCAGACACCTTACCTCTAGCGCCACCTCACCAGCCCCTATCATTACATGTTCTTACAATGTTTTTCTTGTGATGAGATAGTTTACATTCTTTTTATTGGTAATTTTCAAATATACAATGTATATTTTTCACATAAAATACTTTTTGTAGAGAGATGATACATAGTCATCATCTATATACTTCATCTGCATCACTTGTTTTGAAATTGGAAGCTTATACATTGTGATTATCTTTCTTTATTTCATCCATCTTTCTGTAAATTATCATTTTCTGTATCTAGGAGTTTAGGCTTATTTAAAGTTATACATAGGATATCATACTTATCTTTGACTTTCTTGCTTGATTCATTTTATTTAACAGAATGCCTGCAAGATCCATGCATGTTCTCACAAACGGCAGAATTTTCTTCTTTTTATGACTGAATATTGCTGCGTTATTGTTGTGTGTGGTATGTGTGTGTTTTGTTATTTTTATGTAATGTTGGTGATCAAACCCAGTATTGATGGTACATTATAAATGAAAAGCTTTCTCTTTTGTTCCTCTTATGTAGAGGTGTTGAAGATCTTAAGGAATCTATGAATTAAGTTTCATTGTTTTTAATTAGGTGGAAGTAATTTTACATATCCGATACTATTTTCATAACACGGTTTAAAAATATTTTATATTAACATCACAAAATTTAATAAAGACAACTTAAGGTTCATATTATACATCATGTTATATTATAATGCTATGGATATTCTCCCGATTATCATTGTTGTAATCTTTGTTTTTTATCTGGGACAAACTTAGTGATGCTCTGGGGTTACTCCAAGCTTGGTGCTATGTGGCAGAGGTGGTGCTGGAAGTTAAACCCAGGGCACTAGCATGCACAGCATTTTCCTTGGTGTATTGAGCTGTATCTCTGGTGCCCATTACTCATTTTTGTCTAATGAAGTGCATAATGCAGTTGATTTTCTTTTTGAAATACAAAATGGCACCCAGTATTTTAAAAATGACTAGTGGCGAGACAGTTGAACATAAGTAGCTTAGGAACAAAGGAAAATTTAAGAAATGTGTACGGGCTAAAGAATTTTACAGTTTAAGTTGACTAAAGAATATGCTTTTATTTTTTTCCTAATAAAAATAGTCTCACATAAACAAAATAAAAAAAGGCAAAAAACATAAACAAATGGTCTCAAATTCTCACACCTGGGGATTAAGACTTTCAGAAGTAATCAAGAATAGTACTCACTTTTCTCATCTGCTACATTTAGCATTCTTTTTCCTATTTCGCTTTTCTCTGTAATCTTGATCCACTAGAATACCTAAAGTCTTTAAACATCTCTACATTTTTATTGCTTTGCCAACAGGATCTGAGTATTTTCCATATTGGAATATTCCTCATGGTTAAGTCACAACACATTGGTTTATAGCAAATAATTGTATTTACTTTTTTTAAAATTTATGAGTAAGATTTTTCACTGCCAAATAATAGCATTGACAAGTTTTCTGAATTATTCATTTATAAAAAGTAATATTTTCTATAATGAGACTTTTTCTGTCGGGTTCATAAATGTACAGAATAATATAAATAATTGGGCTAAAACTGTTGAAGGAACCTAAAAAAACCACTTTTGCATTAGCCCTGGGGCATGGAACAAGGAAGAATAAACAAAGAAATTCTATAGGAAGACTAGCATGCTAGTAAATTTTGTAGCAAATCACACTTGGCTCACACTTAGATCATATATGCTCAATTTAACTACTTAGTACTTTCCAGTGTTTTTGGAAACATGCCAGTGAAAAATAGAAAGGCTTTGTTTGGAGAGCAGGGAATACTGGGGAGAAGAGCTCCACTGCTGAGTGCTCAAGGATATGGATAGACCTCCAGCAAACATCTCAGGGAAAAGGGGGATACACTCCACATTTCCTCTGCTGAGGGTGCCCAGGCTACCAGATGGTGGGGAAATGAAAATTCAAGCTGTGACTTTAGAGCACAGGCAGCTGAAGTTTGAGCCATCGCAGTGGAAGATGGATCACATGGGAAACTGCAGTCCACAGTGGACTGTAAGATTAACCTCTCTGGCTATCTGTTACGAAGGCTCCTGTTCTACCCACAACTAAGGCCATTTCTAGGATTGGGCCACTTGTTATGCAATGTTTCTAGTCGCTAAAGCACCCAAATGGAAAATGTCTTATGAAGGGCTGGTATATACTTTGAGAATCGCTCTCCCTGGATCCAACAATGAGTTTTACTAGGATTGCAGTTTTAGTCTGTTCTCCTCCTGTCCATACCCCTCTGAAAGATTAGGGCATAATAACTTTCAAACCAGGACTAGAATCCAGCCAAGAGATAAATAGTAATTTGAGGTATTTGGGAAAGCATAGACTATGGAATCTGTTTTGAAGAGAGGGCAGTTTAATATCTTTACCCACTCTCCCTCAGCTTAGCCTCTAGTAGTCCCTTGTTGAGCCTGTACTTCTGAACTCCATTCTCCAATGGAGAAAGCTATTAGTAGCCTTTCTGCTTCTACTGCCTGTTTCAAACTGTAATAGAACTAATCTCAGTCATATAAGTAAATACAGAAGTGCCCAGGTGTAAAGCAACAGATCTTGCTTAAATAATTTGTATTAATTATATCCTACATCTCTGAAGCCTACAAAGCAAGCTAAGGAACGTGTTGTGCACCTGCACAAACTAAAGTTAATATACAAATGTTAAACAAAATGAGGAGAAATTAGATCAAAATAAACACCTAGAGAAAAGAACAAATGTAATGAAACTGGTTAACTTGTCAGACAGTCTCAAGCAACACTTACAGAAGAGGAAATAAGAACAATACTTTGTAGACAAATTGATATTAATTATAAGGACAGGGAAACTTAGACATAAAAATAAATACTGAGAGAATGTAAGAGAGGGAGCTTAATAGTAAGAAGGAAAATGGCCACGGAGGTTATGATTTGTAAAGTATGGGGTTGAAACATCTGAAAATAACACAAAATTTAAAAAAAGAATTGTAAATGTGAAAATAATGTAAGAGCCCTTTGGTACTATGTTAAAAGGACAAACTCCATATGATAGAGGTTCTGGAAGGAGAAGAGAGAAAGAGAAGTTATTTGAAGAAATAATATCTGGCACGTTCTCTAATTTGGGGAAAGAAACATACAAGTAAAAGAGGCTCAAAATGTTTTAAATAAAGTTAACTTGGACATGTACCAAAATATGATTAAAGTGTTAAAAATATAAATACCTACAGATACCTGGGGGAAAATGAGTTATGTATGCAGGAAAAACCTGTAGGCTAAATGGTACAAGGTAAGTTCTTAAAAGTATTTTTTCAACTGAGAATATTGCCTTTGAGAAAAATGCCAGATTATTTTTTAGAATCTAAACAGTACAACTAAATGACAATTCAAACAATTCATCCCACTCACAAGACTTCAAAAATATTAAAAAAAACAAAAACAAACAAACACTTAAGAGGAGCCTTGACTTCCTACTGGCTGCAGGAAAGCAATGAGAAGGAATGTGACCAATGCTTACCACTCTGCATGTCACCTTCTTCAATCAGGTACAGCCCTCCCTGACATTAGGGGCCCAGAAACTTATGTGTCACTAACAAACAGCAATGACCTATGAGCAAGGTCTATCCCCACACCACCCACTCTTGGCCAGGTTCTCACTAACACACCAGGAACTCCAAGGCCCTTTGAGTTGCCAGATCAGTGGTGAGGGGTACAAGCCAAGGCCCACTCTCACCCTCCATTGTTTGCAGGCAAGTGTTGATCCCAAACTGATGAGCAGCCAGAGCCCCACCCTACAGACTCCACCAAAAGCTGAAACCCCTGGAGGGAGAGAGATGCCCCCAAATCATGACTGGCTGGGTCCCACCCTGCAGATGATGCAATACCAAGAACAATGAAAAGCAGAGGAACTCAGTTACATCAGTGTATGATGATGACATAAGTTCAGAAAGAGGATGATAAAAGTCCATAAATAGCCTCAACTCCATCAGAACTTTTTACTCGAAGAAGACTTTAGCAGTCTTCTTGATGCTTAATAGTCTGGAGGAAAAATGAAAAGAATCCAAAAACAAGAACAGTGATGGAAAAACTTAACATGCTTAAAGTAGAAATAAAGGTTTTAAAGAATATAATACATGTCTCAGCAGCAACATGAATGAAACTGACGATCTGAAAGGCAAGTATCAGAACTCCATGAATAAAGAAGTGGTGAGAGAATAAGAAAAGATGAAGAGACTATAAGAAATGTTGTTGACAGTATCTGAATGTGCACCTGAGAATTACAGGAATTCCAGAAGGGGATCAGAGAGGAAAAGGGAAAGAAAGGCTGGTTAAAGAAAGAATGGATGAGAAAGTCCTCAGTTTGAAGATGGAGAAAGGTGCACTGATCCAGGCCCAGAGTACAATCAGACTTAATTAAAGAGAGCACCAAGATTCATTGTAATAAAAATAGAAAGAACCAAAACCAGAGATTCCTTAATGGAACAAATAAGAAGCAAGACCTCATGTAAAAGGTTAAAAAATAAAACAAAGATTAACTTCAGATTTCTCAAAACTCTCTAAGCAAGAAAAGAAACACAATGATATATTCAAAATACTAAATGAGACAAATCTCTGACCAATGTGAGATGTGAGGCAGTGATAAAAAATATTCTTGGGCCGGAGAGATAGCATGGAGGTAAGGCGTTTGCCTTTCATGCAGAAGGTCATCGGTTCGAATCCCGGCGTCCCATATGGTCCCCCGTGCCTGCCAGGAGCAATTTCTGAGCATGGAGCCAGGAATAACCCCTGAGCACTGCCGGGTGTGACCCAAAAACCAAAAAAAAAAAATATATATATATTCTTATACAAACAATCCTTCAGGGCATTTGCTGTATCTAAACTATCTGCTAGGGATAGTGAATGATCTCATATAAAAAGTAAAGCTCATGATTTTAAGAAATAGTACACTTGGTAGGTCTCTTGCCTGGTACATAGCAGACCCGAGTTCTGTCCCTGGTATCCCATTGGTTTCCTGCGCACTGCCAAGAATGATTCCTGAATGCAGAACAAGCAGTAACCCCTAAGCATCACCAGCTGTGGCCCCCAAAGAAAATAAAAGCAAAGTTCAAATGGCAAAAGAAACCAAATTGCTATTAAATGACAACAGATTTCTTCATCAGTAATTTATCTAGATTTTAATGACGTGAACTGTCATCAAAAGGCACAGTGTGGCAGAATATATTAGGAGAGATACCCTTAACCTTTCACAATAAAAACAGAGGAAGAGAGAAGAGAGAAGTAAAATGCCTGCCCAGAAGCAGGTGGGGGAAGGTGGGTGGGAGGGAAGAGGGCATCAGGGAGGGTGAGAGGAAAACTGGGGACATTGGTGGCAGGAAATACACACTGGAGAAGGTGGTTGTACATAGTATTACTAACTCAAGCATGAGCAACTTTGTGGAAAAACAAACCTATTATGAACAACCTTGTAACCATGGTAGTTTTTTTTTTTTTTTTTGGGTGGGGTCCACACCCAGTGGCCTCTAGCTCTGTGTGCAGAAATTGCTCCTGGCAGTCTAGGAGAACCTTATGGGATGTTTGTTGGGGATTGAACCCTGGTCGGCCATGTGCCAGGCAAATGTCCTACCTGCTTTGCCATACTCTGGCCCCAACCAAGGCGCAAGTGGTAGGGCATTTGCCTTGCACTCGGCTAACCTAGAATGGACTGTAGCTCCATCCCCTGCATCCCAAGACCATATGACCATATGCCAGGAGTGATTTCTGAGCACATAGCCGGAGTAACCCCTGAGAGTCACCGGGTGTACTCCCCACCCCAAAAAGAAACAAAACAAAACAAAAACAGGCTCAGAGTGAATGGTACTATAAAATAATCATACAGACTAATAGTACCCATAATAATGTAGGAATGACCGTACCTGTATAAGACCCAAAACTTTCCAGTAAGATAGTAATAAAATATAGGGACTGATGTTACATACTGGTTAAGAGATGAACAGATCAAGAGAATATACTCTTTCCTTTTCTTCTTTCTTTCTCTTTTCTCTCCTTTCTTTCTTTCTTCTTCTCTTTCTTTCTTTTTCTTTCTTTTCTTTCTTTTTCTTTCTTTCCTTTCTTTCTTTCTTCTTTCTTTCTTTCTTTCTTTCTTTCTTTCTTTCTTCTTTCTTTCTTTCTTTCTTTCTTTCTTTCTTTCTTTCTTTCTTTCTTTCTTTCTTTCTTTCTTTCTCTTTTTATCTTTCTTTCTTTTTCTTCTCTTTCTTCTTTCAGAAATGGAGAGAAGAGTAATGTGTCTTCCATAGAATAGAGACAGGTTACAATGGGAATGGAAAGGAAACTATGGAAATTGGTGGAAGAAAATGAACTGTCATGAACTGTCATGAAGGGATGGGTGTTGGAACATTACATGAAACTCAATCACCAACAACTTTTGAACTCTATCTTACTGTGATTTAATTGAGAGAGAGAGAGAAAGGAAAGAAAGAAAGAAAGAAAGAAAGAAAGAAAGAAAGAAAGAAAGAAAGGAAGGAAGAAAGAAAGAAAGAAAGGAAGGAAGGAAGGAAGGAAGGAAGGAAGGAAGAAAATGAAAGAGAGCAGAGAAAGAAAGAAAGAAACACGAAAGGAAGATATAAAGAAAGAAAAATAGGAAGAGAAAGAGAGAAAGAAGAAAGAGAGAAAGAAAGAAAGAAAGAAAGAAAGAAAGAAAGAAAGAAAGAAAAGAAAGAAAGAAAGAAAGAAAGAAAGAAAGAAAGAAAGAAAGAAAAAGAAAGAAAGAAAGAAAAAGGAAGGAAGGAAAAAGAAAGAAAAGACAGATGGGCTATGTGATTTGGAGAGTGGGAAGTATTGTGATATTTTACCTATAGATTGGGGTTTGTAGTTCTGGTCCTCTCCTCTCCTCTCCTCTCCTCTCCTCTCCTCTCCTCTCCTCTCCTCTCCTCTCCTCTCCTCCTCCTCTCCTCTCCCTCTCCTCTCTCTCTCCTCTCCTCTCCCCTCCCCTCCTCTCCTCTCCCCTCCCCTCCTCTCCCCTCCCCTCCCCTCCCCTCCCCTCCTCTCTCTCCTCTCCTCTCCCCCCTCTCCCCTCCCTCCCCTCCCCTCCTCTCCCCTCCCCTCCCCTCCCCTCCTCTCCCCTCCCCTCCCCTCCCTCCCCTCCCCTCCCCCCTCTCCCCTCCCCTCCCCTCCCCTCCTCCCCCTCCCCTCCCCTCCCCTCCCCCTCCCCTCCCCTCCCCCTCCCCTCCCCTCCCCTCCCCTCTCCTCTCCCTCCCCTCCCCTCCCCCTCTCCCCTCCCCTCCCCTCCCCTCCCCTCTCCCTCCCCTCCCTCCTCCCTCTCCCTCCCCTCCTCTCCCCTCCCTCCCCTCCCCTCTCCTCCCCTCTCCTCCCCTCTCTTCTCCACTCCTCACCTCTCTTCTCCTCTCCTCTCACCTCTCTTCTCCTCTCCTCTCCTTATTCCTTTCCTTTTTTATTTCCTTTCCCTTTCCTTTCCTTCCTTTCCTTTTCTTCCCTTTCTTCTTTCCTTTTTTCCCTTTTCTTTCCTTTCCTTTCCTTGCCTTGCCTTGCCTTTCTTTTCCTTTCCTTTCCTTTCCTTTCCTTTCCTTTCCTTTCCTTTCCTTTCCTTTCCTTTCCTTTCCTTTCCTTTCCTTTCCTTTCCTTTCCTTTCCTTTCCTTTCCTTTCCTTTCCTTTCCTTTCCTTTCCTTCCTCCTTTCCTTACCTTTCCTTCCTCCTTTCCTTTCACTTTCCTTCCCTTTTCTTCCTTTTCCCTTTCCTTTCCCTTTTCTTCCTTTCTTAGCAACACATTGTACTCAAGGCTTACTTATGACTCTGTGCTTAGGGATTATTCCTGGTGAGACTTGGAAGACCATTTGTAATACCAGGGATTGAACCTTATTTGACATACTATCTCTCTAGTCTCTGGAAGATCATTCTCTAATTGATAAATATGCATCAAATGTAAGCAAAGTTTATAAAGCAACTTCTAATAAACCTGAGGAGATGCATTGATAGAACAGAACAGTAGTGGGAAATTTTTAACACCCAGCTCTTATCATTGACAAACCAACCAGACAAAAGAACATTATTACCAAGGAAATAAGAGCTTTAAACAGGAATTGGAGGAACTGGGAAGGTTAATAGACATGTATAGAACCCCGCACCACATGCTACCCCACCCCTGAATAAACCAAATGCTCAGTCTTCTCTAGTGCATATGGAACATTCTTAAGGATAGACTATGTGCTTGGGCACAGTGAAATTGAAAATAAGATCACAAAAATAGAAATAACAGCAAGTTTTATTTTTAGAAACCATGCAATGAATTTAGAAATCAACTATAAAAATCAGAAAAAATTCTTACATTTGGAATCTGAACAATATACCATTGGGTCAAAAAGCACATGAGAGAAGAAATAAAAAAAAATCAAAGAAGACTGAAGACACAAACTATTAATCTAACAAATACAACAAAAGCAGTACCAAATGGGAAGTTAATAGCAATTCAGGCTTACATCAGGAAAGAAGAAAAATCTCAGACAAACAATCTTATCAGTTTGAGAAACTAGAAAACAGCTAATATGGCCTCAAAGTAAAAAGAAGAGAAAAATTAGAGTAGAAATCAAGAAATAAATGAATTGGGGCCAGAGAGATAGCATAGAGGTAAGGCATTTGCCTTTCATGCAGAAGGTCATTGGTTCAAATCCCGGCATCCCATATGGTCTCCCGTGCCTGCCAGGAGCGATTTCTGAGCTTGGAGCCAAGAGTAACCCCTGAGCACTGCCAGATGTGACCCAAAAACCAAAAAAAAAAAAAAAAAAAAAAAGAAAAAGAAAAAAAAGAAAAAAAAAGAAAAAGAAAAAAGAAATAAATGAATTTGGCATATTTATCAGTCTCTTTTTCTTTGTCTTTACTTCTCTCCATACACCAGGTTATTTTACCATATTATTCCCAGTTCTAGGACAAGAAAATAAAGCTAACATTTACTATGTTTAAATACAGAATTAAGTGAATATTGGCCAAATAAAAATTTCAGATAACACATAGTTATACAAATTTTTATCAAATTAAACTTTCAGGTACACATTAAATAGGAAGAATTATTGTTTACATATTAAGGGTGATGCATCCTTTTTAAGATGTGTAAATGAACAGAAAAAATAAGACCATTTATACTTTGTTTAAGGATGTGTATTTGGTGACTACTATTAAGGAATAATCTTAAAAGTGTGCTATGTAATAAAGTTGGTTAAATAAAAAAAAGTGTGCTAAGTAAGTATAAACTGTTTTTGATACTCTGCTGCTTACAAAATCAGATTATGTAATTCTTGTCACAATTAACTTTCATAGGAGAAGAAAAGATTAACAATAAACAACATAGCTCGAAAGTGGGACTTACAGCAACATCGAATAATCACTATTGCTGCAGATCAAGATAGAAAAGATTCTGACTCATCTACTCAGGAGCCCTGTCAGATCGATGGAGGAACCATTTCTACATTTCCAGAGGAAACAGGGTATGCAAATGGGAGTGTCTTTGAAGATCTGTATTTGGAGCAGAAATGGAAAACCATTTCACATATAATTATTTAGAAATCAAATTTTTAAGAAGACCTACTCAGGGCCCGGAGAGATAGCACAGCGGCGTTTGCCTTGCAAGGAGCCGATCCAGGACCAAAGGTGGTTGGTTCGAATCCTAGTGTCCCATATGGTCCCCCCCCCATGCCTGCCAGGAGCTATTTCTGAGCAGACAGCCAGGAGTAACCCCTGAGCACTGCCAGGTGTGGCCCAAAAACCAACAAAAAAAAAAAAAAAAAAAGAAGACCTACTCATATTAGAAGTTTAAAATTTAAAAATAAGATGAAAATGACTAAAATATAAAATGATCTCTAATTTAAAACCAGTAATTTCCTTTTTTTATTGGAAAACATCTGGATTACTTACTATGCCCCCTCAGGTCCTCTGACTACCTGGCCTGTTTCATTCCCTGTCATTATCCACATTATTCTCCAGTCTTCCTAACCTTTCAGTTCAATTGCTTTTTACCCCAGAGCCTTTCTCCTAAAAGCACTTCTCCCCTGACACCACTTCCCTGCCCTGCTTCCTCACCCTGCCTTAGCAAACATTCTTCATGGAGACAACACTAGCACAGATGCCACTATGATATTTTATTACTCTGTTCTTCTTGTTCTTAACACCTTCTATAATCAGAATTCAATAACTATAAAATATTTCATTACTTCCTATCATTTTTATCCCCACTAGCATGTAATCTTCTAGAGGCAAGGATTTGTGCCTGTCATGATTTTTTTTTATCTTTTGCTATTGTCTGGAGGTGTTATACAGCTCATATTCGAGCTCACTGATTCTATCTTCAGCAGCTGTTACTCTGTGATACCTTCCAGTGTCTTTTTCTTTTTAGTCATAAAGTTTTTCAGTTCTGTCATTTCTGTTTGAAGTTTCTTATTTCTGTACTTATATCGTGTTGTTTTTATTGTCTGTTCTGTGGTTTTGAAATCTCCTTGAACATCCTTAAGGATGTACACATATATACATATATACATATATATACATCTGTGTATATATACATATATACACATATATAGTTGGTTAATACTGGTTGGGGCTTAAGGGCTACCAATCTTGCACACTAAGCATAGTGGAGTTCTGCATTACTTTATTACTTTCCCATTATGATTTTTGCAGACTGGAGGTGTTTTCTATGCGTTGTTGTCTAACTAGAGTTAGGATGTCTTTGTATGCTTATGGTGTTGTAATATCAAAACTCTAGAGCATTGGGCTTTATATTTATGAAATATTATACAATATTTAGTTGCTACTTTATGTAACTAATTAATAATTCTTATATTTCTCTAGAGCTTTATTTAATAATATCTACTATCAAAATATAATTTTGCTTGGTTATAACTAATCACTTTATTAGATCATAACTCTAGAGTATTGGGCTTTACATTTATAAAATATTATAAAAATAAATTTCATTTATAATTTTTAAACATTTTATTCTAGAGCCAGGGAGATAGCCAGGGTCACATACCTTACCTGCTCAGGAACTAAGTTCCATCTCTGGAACACAGGACCTCTTGAGCACCACTGGGTGTAGACCCACTGGACATGAACAGTACTACATCACCGTCCAAGCATTGAACTGTGCAGCTGGCTTGGCCACAGATCACTGTGCTTGGCCTCATATCACAGGGCTTGGCCACATATCTCTGTGCTTGGCCACATATCACAGGCTCCTGAACATCTCTTGAGAGCATCCTCCCAAATTATTTTAAAGGTATTTTAGTTCCAAGGTTATCTAAATAAATAAGAGTTCCATTCTATAATTTAATGTCTGAAAAAGTTAGTCTTTGACCAGACTCCTTAATTTTATATTTGGTATTAAGAGTGTAATTTCAAGGTTTAGGGAGAAAGCTCAAGCCTATTAATAAGAATAGTCTTGTTCATCGAAGGATGTAAGAAAAATTAATGACAGTATAGTAATAATACCCAAAGACAATAAAGATGAGGGTTAGATGGACCAGCCCATGATATGAAGCTTACAACAAAGAGTGGTGAGTGCAGTTAGAGAAATAACTACACCAACAACTAACATGATATTGGTAGTAAGTGAGAGAAATAGAATGTTTGAATACAGGCCGGGTGTGGGGGAGGAGGGAGATGGGGGGGGCATTGGTGGTGGGAGAGTGCACTGGTGAAGAAGGATAAACATTTTATGGCTGAAACTCAATTACAAACATGTTTGTAACCATGGTGATTAAATAAAGAAATTATTAAAAATTATAAGAAAAAAATAAAGTTCATAAGAATATGTGTGAAACTTGATCTTTGATAAGTAAAAATGCCCCTATTAGATACTACAAAACTACTATAGCAAAGACAGTGTTAATGACCAAAAAATAAAATAAATGATTAATGTCATCTAGACCAGATTTTTGGTAGAGATGTTTGGAGGTGGGGTGGGGGGCTGAGCCATGATGATTTGCTCAGGGGCTATTTCTGATTATGTGCACAAAAATGACTCCTGGTGGTGCTCAGGGTATTTAGATATTGGAGGTCCCTATCAGAGTTGGCTGCATGCCAGGTACACACTTTAGCTCCTTTACTTTCTCTCTGGAGAACAGTATTTTTATAGAATTTTAGAAAAAAAAAGAAGCTTATCAACTTCTTTGTAGAAAGTTTAGTATTTCTGGGACTGAAATAAAAATAAAGTAGAAGATGGGAAGTATATGAGTTAATAGTAAACTGTCATTGAGGAAAATTATGCTCAAAATAATGTAAGTCTGAAGATTTTAGAGATAGAACATATCTAAGTTATGAAAATCAAAAGCAGTTTGGAGACCATTATGGTGACCTCAGGAGATTATTGGAGAAGAGGAGAAGTAAAGGTCATTAAGGAAGAGATTAGTTAAAGTTATTGTTGTATCTAGCAAAATCACTGATAATAGGACTAAGTATTGAACCGGGTCCAAGTATTTAGTAAATAGCCTGCCTATCTCCTTTGAGCCTCAGCTATGCAGCATGCTCTTGTTACAGGTCTGTTCACTGTGCAGATTTAACTAATGTTGGGAATTGCTGCAAGTATAGGAACTTGATTATTAGCTCTTTTAGTAGGTAAAACTTTTTGGTGAGTGTTTTCCATATTATTAGTATGATTTTCCTAACACTCTGAACTTGTTAAGAAGTTTATGGCCAAAAATTCCATTACCTTCTAAGATTTAAAATTATAGTCTGGGGTCAGAGAGATGTACAGGGAGCAAGCCATTTTCTTACATGCAGCTGGCCCAAGTTCAATTCCTGGCACCACATATGATTCCCTAAACATTGCCAGGAGTGAACCCTAAATATAAGCTAAGAGTAAACCCTAAGTGTTGCTGAGTGTGATCCAAAAATTCCCCCCAAATAATAAAATAGAATTATAGTTTTTCCTCTTATGGTCCCCCCAAACCAGCAGTTAAGAGAAAGTTTTTACATTCATGAAAACTATTATGCCTTACTACTGTTACTGCCAAGAATTTAGGAATTTTTATTTGGAGCTATACTTACCTTTCTAAAGTTAAGAACACAGAAAAGTTTGGAGGAGATGGAAAAATGATGGGTGTGTCTAGGGGAGGAAAAGTGGAAAGTAGAAATTTATCACTGGGAAAGAAATTTGTCTTTTTTGCAAGAGTTATTTGCTACTGATGTAAGTTCAAAGTAGTATGGAGAAACCACAGCATTGTCTTGGCCTTACCTAAAGCTATTATGGAGTCACAAATGATAGTTATATATAAAATTAGAAAAACAAAACTTCAGAGATACTGAATTGTTGGAGACTATAAAGCAAAAGTGCTTTTTAGTGATTGGTAATATAGTCAAGTCTGTTTGTGGTTGTTTGATTCCTATTAAACCTTTATAAGAAATAACTTTATTAGAGCTATTTCTAAAAGAGCTTTCTGCTTTGATTTTGTTTTTTAGTCAGTCCCAGCTCTTCTCAGGAGTTATCTTGCTTCTGCACACAGAGGTCACTCCTGAAGGGTTAAGGAGACCATATAGTGTGCCTGGGATTGGACCCAGGGCAGCTGCATACAAGGAAAACCAATTACCAGCTGCATTACTGCTTCAGTCTCTAAAAGACCTTATACCTTGATTATGCCTAAACCAGAGGTTCTAATCTGACTCTTTGAACTCAGTCTTTGTTTTAATGTAAACTTTCTATGTCATTTGTCATAGTTGACTATTCCTTTTTATATTTTTTAAAATAATATCTTTATTTAAGCACCATGATTACAAATATGTTTGTAGTTGGTTTTCAGTCATAAAATAGAACAACCCCCTTACCAATGCAACATTCCCACCACCAATGCGCGCCCCCCCCCATCACCTTCCTCCTCAAACCTTTGCCTGTCTTCAAGACAAGCATTCTATTTCTCTCTCTACCATTGTCATGCTAGTTGTTAGTGTAGTTCTTTCTCTAATTGTACTCACCACTCTTTGTGGTAAGCTTCATATCATGGTCTGGTCCTTCCAGCCCTTATCTCTATTGTCTTTGGTATTATTACAATAATGCCTTTTCTTTTTCTTAAATCCCACAGATGAGTGAGACTATTCTGTCTGTGTCTATCTCTCTCCCCCTGACTTATTTCACTTATTTCACTTAGTTTACATGTTCATTCATGTATAGGAAAATTTCATGACTTCATTTTTCCTGAAAGTTGCATAGTATTTCATTGTTTATATGTACCACAGTTTCTTTAGTCACTTATCTATTGTCAGACTCTGAGTTGTTTCCAGATACTAGCTATTGTAAATTGTGTTGCAGTGAATATCTGTGTGCAGAAGGCATTTTTGTATGTGTTTTTGTTTCTAGGGTATATCCCTAGGAGTGGTATAGTATAGCTGGATCAATTTCCAGTTTTTTGAGGAATTCCATATTGTTTTTCAAAAAAAAAATAGCTGGACTAGATGGCATCCCCACCAGCAGTGAATGGGAGTTTATTTCTCCCCACCTTTCTGCCAGCACTGATTGTTCTTGTTCTTTGTGATGTGTGCCAGACTCCGTGGCATGAGATCATATCTCATTGTTGTTTTGATTTGCATCTCCATGATGATAAGTGATATGGAGCATTTTTTCATGTGCCTTTTGGCCATGTATATTTCTTCTTTGAGGAAGTGTCTGTTATTTCTGACTCTTCCTTTTTTAATGAATACTGAGTTTGGCCACATCATCTGTTCTCAGGGCTTACTTCTGTTTCTTTGCTCAGGGATCACTAATGGTAGTCCACTTGGTAGTCCTCTTGGTAGTACTGGAAACTGCACGTAGTTGAACCAGGATTGATCATATACAACAAAAGAGTCTACACCTCAGTATTACCTCTCTGCACTCAACACTTCGTTTTTGAAATATTATTTGCATAGACTTTTTGATAACACACCTAGTTTTTTCTTATTTATATAAATTCACTTTTAATTATCTTATTTTGCACACTTCTTATCTACCAAAATTCCAAGTATATTATAGCATGTTATTTCTTGATTGTTAAGATTTAAATTATGTTTTTTTTAAATAAAAAAGAATAAATATTCCTGAGACTGGCTCTTGTATTCTGAGCACTATTTCCTTTGAGGTACAGAAGCTTCTCAGCTTAATATAGTCCCATTTATTTAAAGATACCAATACAGTGGTAGGGTGTTTGCCTTGCACATGGCCAACCCAGGTTCAATTCCTGGCATTTTATATGGTCTCCTGAGCCTGTAAGGAGCAACTTCTGAACACAGCCAGGCGTAAGCCCTGACTGCCACTGTGTGTGGCCCACAATCCCACCAAAAAGATTTACATGTATATATTTTTTTCATAGATGAATATTCATTTCATTAAATCCCTTTCCTTCCAACATCTATAATTTTTGTCCCCCAATTCACAATACAGACCAGGCAAAGGGCCTGTGTTGAGGTGTATATGGGGTGCATTTACTGTACCTCCTCTTTCTATACAGTGTAAAGAAAGCCTGTGGTAAGAATTGGGAGGCCTTCTCTTTTCTTTTCTTCTTTTTGATTTTTAATATATATATACATATATATGTGTATATAAAATCCTTCACCAGTACAACATTCCCATGACCAATATCCCAAGTGTCCTTCCTCCCCACCCCACACCGGCCTGTACTCTAGATAAGCTTTCTACTTCCCTCATTCAGTCACATTTTGTTATGATAGTTCTCAGTGTAATTATTTCTGTGACTGCACTAAACAATCCCTGTGGTGAGCTTCATGTTAAGAGCTGGACCCCCCAGTCCTCCTCTATTTTGTGTCTGAGAATCATTACACAAATGGTTTTCATTTTCCTCAAAACCCATAGATGAGGGAGACCATTCTGTGTCTATCTCTCTCTCTGACTTATTTCACTCAGCATAATAGATTCCATATACATTCATGTATAGGAAAATTTCATGACTTCATCTTTTCTGATGGCTGCATAGTATTCTATTGTGTATATGTATCATCATTTCTTTAACCATTCATCTATTGAGGGCATCTAGGCTGTTTCCAGAGATTGGTTATTGTAAACAATGCTGCAATGAATATAGGTGTGAGAAAGGGATATTTGTATTGTATTTTTGTGTTCCTAGAATATATCCCTAGGAGAGATATAGCTGGATCGTATGGGAGCTCAACTTCCAGCTTTTGGAGAAATCTCCATATCGCTTTCCACAAGGGTTGGACCAGATGGCATTCCCACCAGTAGTGAATAAGAGTTCCTTTCTCTCCACATCCCCGCCAGCACTGCTTGTTATCATTCTTTCTGATGTGTGCCAATCTCTGTGGCATGAGATGGTACCTCATAGTTGTTTTGATTTGCATCTCCCTGATGATTAGTGATGTGGAGCATTTTTTCATGTGCCTTTTAGCCATTTGTATTTCTTTTTGTCAAAGTGTCTGTTCATTTCTTCTCCCCATTTTTTGATGGGGTTAGATGATTTTTTCTTGTAAAGTTCTGTCAATGCCTTGTATATTTTGGATATTAACCCCCTATCTGATGGGTATTGGGTGAATAGTTTCTTGCACTCAGTGGGTCGCTCTTGTATTCTGGGCATTATTTCCTTTGAGGTGCAGAAGCTTCTCAGCTTAATATATTCCCATCTGTTAATCTCTGCTTTCACTTGCTTGGAGAATGCAGTTTCCTCCTTAAGATGCCTGTAGTCTCAATGTCATGGAGTGTTTTACCTACATGTTGTTCTATATACCTTATGGTTTCAGGTCTGATATCGAGGTCTTTGATCCATTTGGATTTTACCTTCGTACATGATGTTAGCTGGGGATCTAAGTTCACATTTTTGCAAGTGGCTAGCCAGTTGTGCCAACACCACATATTGAAGAGGCCTTTCCTGTTCTAGGATTTCTTGTACCTTTATCAAAAATTAGGTGACGGTATATCTGGGGAACATTCTCTGAGTACTCAAGCCTGTTCCACTGATCTGAGGGTCTGTCTTTATTCCAATACCATGGTGTTTTAATAACTATTGCTTTGTAATACAGTTTAAATTTGGGGTACGTAATACCTCCCGTATTCCTTTTCCCAAGTAATGCTTTAGCTATTCGTGGTTGTTATTGTTCCAAATGAATTTCAGAAGTGTTTGATCCACTTTTTTGAAAAAGGTCATGGGTATCTTTAGAAGGATCGCATTAAATCTGTACAAAGCTTTGGGGAGTATTGTGATTTTAATGATATTAATCCTGCAAATCCAAGAGCAGGGTATAAATTTCCATTTCCATGTGTCTTCCCTTATTTCTTGTAGCAGTGTTTTATAGTTTTCTTTGAATAGGTCCTTCACATCTTTAGTCAAGTAGATTCCAAGGTATTTGAGTTTATGTGAGACTAATGTGAATGGGGTTGTTTTCTTAATATCCATTTTTTCCCTAACATTATTGGTGTATAGAAAGGCCATGATTTCTGTATGTTAATTTATAGCCTGCTACGTTGTTATTTGCATCTATTGTTTCTAAAAGTTTTTTGATAAAATCTTTAGGGTTTTCTAAGTATAGTATTATGTCATCTGCGAACAGTGAGAGCTTGACTTCTTCCTTTCCTATCTGGATTCCCTTGATATCTTTTTCTTGCCTAATCGCTATAGCAAGTACTTCCAATACTATGTTAAATAGAAGTGGTGAAAGAGGGCAACCTTGTCTTGTACGAGAGTTTAGAGGGAAGGCTTTCAGTTTCTCTCTATTGAGGATAATATTTGCCATTGGCTTGTAATAAATGGCCTTGACTAGATTGAGGAAGGTTCCTTTCATTCCCATCTTGCTGAGAGTTTTGATCAAGAATGGGTGTTGAACCTTATCGAATGTTTTCTCTGCGTCTATTGATATGATCATGTGATTTTTTCTTGTTTATATTGTGTATTATGTTGATGGATTTACGACTGTTAAACCATCCTTGCATTCCTGGGATGAAACCTGCTTGATCATAATAAATAATGATCTTCTTGATAAGGCATTGAATTCTATTTGCTAGAATTTTATTGAGGATCTTTTCATCTGTATTCATCAAGGATATTGGTCTATAATTTTCTTTTCCGGCTGTATTTCTCTGTCTGGTTTTGGTATCAAGGTGATATTGGCTTCATAGAAGCTGTCTGGAAATGTTCCCAGTTTTTCAATTTCATGAAAGAGCCTGGCCAGGATTGGTAGTAGTTCCTCTTGAAAAGTTTGAAAGAATTCATTAGTGAATCCATCTGGACCTGGGCTTTTCTTTTTGGGAAGACATTTGATTACCGTTTTAGTTTCCTCAATAGTGAACATCTATAAATTTTATTAGGAATATTGGGGGGAGCTGTTGAGGGACCATACCCAGAGGTGTTTATAAGCTGTTATATTCTCTGTACTCAGGAGTGATTCCAGACCATGTTTATGGGACTGTATGTGTACCAGGGATTTTTCTATAGGGAACTTTTTTAATTATATAATTAATATTCTTCTAGCTACATATATTATACATTATAGTTCTCAAGTCTATACTATATGAAATGATAATCCTGCTTTATTCTCTAACTTTTTACTTTACTCTCAGCTATACATATTTACTGTATTTGCCAGCGTATAAGACGACCCCCTTATTTTGCAGTTAAAACATGGGTTTAGGCCTATATTCGCTGTATCAGACAGAACGTTCCTGTGCTGCAACTGTATATACCATAGTGAGCCAATCACAACAAGCAAAGGTCCAAAGGTTATACTGTAATAGACTTCCTCTCTGACTCTAGCCACTCTGAGCAGGCTTTTTATAGTGCAGATTCGGGTCAGAACATTGTCTAATTTGCATGCATAAAAAGCCTGCTTGGATTGGCTGAGTCAGAGAAGTGGTTCCAATAGCCTTGCAGTGATTGGTGCAGGATCGAGTTGGAAAATTCGTTTTGTGGCAATATTCAGACAATTTTCGTTTAGTGGCATATTGAAACATTTTTCAGGATATACTGGGTGTATAAGACGACCCCCGATTTTCGGTTGACTTTTTGTTTCAAAAGTCATCTTATACGCTGGAAAATACGGTACTTACCATTGTCAACTCTTCCTTGGCAATATTTGGTTTTTCAGAAGCCTGTTGTTTAATTTTCACACATGTATGAATTTTTCATTTAATTTCTATTATTGCTAGTTTCATGCTATTGTTTTATATAAGATGTTTAGAAGTAAGAGATATTCCAATATCTCTTTCTTTGACTTTAAATGCAATTTACATTTCAGAAATATTTCAAGTATGTCTCTCATATGACATCCACTTATATGGTGTGTAAGGCAATAAATTATCAAATGCACGGATCATGAAACTATCTTCTCACTTTGTAATTTTAAAGAGAAAGGCTTAAGACTTGATCTTTTATGTTCTAGGGTTTTTTTTGTACCTAGAGATGATTTTCTGGAAGAGAGAGGAGCACACCTAGCTGCATTCAGGGCTTTTTTCTTACTCTGTGTACAGGAATCACTCTTGGCAGTGCTCAAAGGATGACATGTGGTGTTTAGGACTGAACCATGGTCTGCAGTATGCATGGAAATACCCTAAGCTGATTTCTTAAATCTGAGGTTGAGGCCTGGTTTGTTTTCTTCTATAGAAATAACCCATTAGTGGCTGTAGTGAATAAGCCCTGAGCACTAATGGTGGGGCCCAAAATTAAAAAGAAAATAGCCAATGAACCTCGTGCGGTTTCATTTTCCTGTTGATTCGTAAGGAAATGTCATTTCTAATTAATTGTTGTAATGTTCCTGTTTTCTTTCCCCATTGATTTGTAATGTCATTATGCCCCATGCGTTGGTAGAAATAGTAGGATAGAATCTTATTGTAAATCTTCAGTGAATAGCCCTGTTTTAGTCTGACTTCTGACTCCCATTCTATCCGTTTAGATTGTTCCTTTTCAAAGTTCTGCTGGATTGGTTGGCTCCGTCTATTCTATAGTGTAATTGAAGCTTTGGTTTTCTTTGTCCTTTATCATTCAACACTTTTTACTTTTTAGATTATGGAAACATTTTTGACACCACCCTTACTGCACATTCTCTGCCTCTGTCTCTCTGTGTCTGTATGTCTCTTCACACACACACACACACACACTCTCTCTCTCTCTCTCTCTCTCTCTCTCTCTCTCTCTCTCTCTCTCTCTACTTATGGGTAAAGTACTGTGGGGTAGTGGAATCTTAAAAGTTTCAGATACGTGTTCTAGTCTTTCTGTGATTTTATCTAAAAGTATGAAGTGAAGCATTTAAGTATTAGATTTGTATTATTACACTTTTGGTTGTGTTTTGTTTTCTTTTTTGGGCCACGAATAACAGTGTTCATGGGTTACTCCTGGCTCTGTACTCAGGAATCAGTCCTGGAGAGCACAGGGGATGATAAGGGATGCCGGTATTGAACCTGGGTGCTCGCATGCAAGGCAAACGCCCTACCCACTGTGCTCCACCCCAATTATTACATTGTCTTTAAGTCATATAAAACTACATTTGGGGGGGGGTTGGGCCACACTCGGTGGCACTCAGGGGTTACTCCTGCCTCTGCACTCAGAAATCACTCCTGGCAGGTTCAGAGAGCCATATGGGATGTCAGGGATCAAACCCAGGTCCATCCCAAGTTGGCCACATGCAAGTCAAATATATTACCTAACACTGTGCTATCACTCCAGTCCCTACATTTTGTCTTTCTGTTATTTGAAAGTCAGGCTCTTTTTGAAAATGGGAAGCTAGTCAGGTGATCACTAAGTTCTTCCTTAGAGTTACAGATTCATTTCTTTAATGCTACTTGTTTTTTAGTATTACATAAGATTTTCCGTTTTAGCAATTTGTATCAACCTTTTCATAATGCAAAGTGGCTAATGCTTATGTTATAAGGACTATAACCTTTGCCTTATGAGTGTATAAACTAAATGCCTAGGACAAATGCCCATGAAAAAATTATCGGCACATGAAGTGAAGTAATTTTGTAAAATTTTGGTGTATTCCATCAATAATTTTACTGTTCAATGTATTTAGAATAGTTCTATGGGGAAATGGCATATGGCAGGTTTCTTTTCCCTTTCAGAAATAGGAAAGTACTTGGTGTAATTTTTTTTTTTTTTTTTTGCTTACCTTGGATGTATTCACCAGAGCTGGTTTATTTTTGGCCATATCCTGTCTATGAACACTCTGGTATTTTAGCCAACATTACTATATAATAAAATACAATGCATAAAATGTATTTCTACACCTACAACTGTTGTAATAGAAATTGATGAAATACGTTATTATAGTAATCGACACCACTTACTCATTGGAAAAAGAATCTTCTGAAATATTTTAAGACTTTTTGTTCTAGCCTGTTAGAGGAAATTTAATGATTAAATATACATACAATTCATAATCCTTTGAAATAATCTTTTTCTTCACTTAGTCATTAAAGAGTCTGTACTTCATTTAACCTGATTTTTGGGGACATAGTAGATTGTTAAATACTCTCTTTGTTAGTGTCCTCTACAAATCAATACATATTTTCCTAATTTATTCTTCTGTATAGTTGACTGAAAGAACATTTGGTTTTAGGATTAACCTCTGAATATCTTGAATATAATTCCTATTTAGAGATGCACTTCATGCTGTTATATAACATTTTAATTGGGATTGTATTAGAATTCATGAGAAAACAAAATTTTTGTTTGTTTTTGGGCCACAACCAGTAGTGCTCAGGCCTGCTGCCTGGTTCTGCACTCAGAAATCACTCTTGTTGGGGACAGAGTGATGGCACAGTGGTAGGGCGTTTGCTTTGCATGCAGCTGACCCAGGACGGACTGATTCGATCCCCCAGAGTCCCATATTGTCCCCCATGCCAGGGTCAATGTCTGAGCACATAGGCAGAAGTAACCCCTGAGCATCACCAGGTGTGCCCCCAAAAAACAAACAAACAAAAAAAAAGAAATCACTCTTTTGGGGGGCTCAAAGGATCATGGGGGATGCTGGGATTGAATCTAGATCAACAATATATAAGACAAACACCCTGCCCACTATACTATCACTATGGTCTAAGAAAATAAATTTTAAAGCATAGATCCTCCATGGAATGAGACTACATTTCTTAGAGTATAAATATAGTCTCTCTCACCTACTCTAAACATTTGAGTCATTTGATTTATCCTAGTCACTGATGAGTGCTGTAATTTTCTCATAAAGATCTGTAATATTTTTGTTATAATTTTATATTAATAATATTAACAAAATATTATTAATTAAAATGTATTGAACTAAGAATGAGGCATGAGTTCGAGTTTTTTATTTCTGGTTCACATAACAATTCAGAAAAATTACATAACAGATCACTGTTTCACATACAAGGGAATTGCTTGTTAACAAATTATGATTTTAATTATTTCCAAAGTAGTAGTCTCATTTTCTATAAAACATCTCAAAAGTTTTACCAAAATATTTGATAAGAAAAGACAAGGAAAGTCCCATTCAAGTCCATATCTTTACTTTGTGAGTACTATGCATAGATCCATTCTCAAACCTCAAATAATGTTGTTTTATATGCTTTCATGCTAAGATCTTTGTTTTCAGATAATATTCTTACTAATATTAATTTATCTTTTATTTTCTTTAATAGATTTGTATACATTTCTCTATTATATCACCTCTCCTAACTTATTAAATTATGTTTATAATTTTGTCCCCTTTATAAGATAGCAAGTACCTTGAAGCTAAAGGCATTTTTTTTATGTTTTGAGAAATCTGAGACTTTTCACAATGTATGTTAAATGAATAAATTATTAAACATTTTAGAAGGTTCCTTTTTTTTTTTTTAAATTTTGGGCCACACTGCAGTGTTCAGGGCTTACTCCTGACTCTGCACTCAGAAATCACTCCTGGCAGGCTCAGAAGACCATATAAGATGCCAAGGATTGAACTCAGGTTTGTTTGTGCAAGGCAAACAAACACCCTACCCACCACTGTGCTATCTATCTTTCCAGCCCAAAACATCTTAGAAGTTTTTATAATGTTGATATGGAAGGTAAAGTGAAAAAACTATTACACTGTTGGTTTTTCATGTCTAAATTGGCTTATATTTATTTCAGAGGCACCAATGAGCATATTTACCTACACAAAACTAAACTGGTTAATAATACCAGTAAACTGTTTAACAGTTACTTTTACCATTATATTCTTTAATTTTATTAGAATTTAGGTAACTGCATTAGTATTAACATTTATCATGGTACTGATATAAAAAATTACTATAACCCACCATGCCCAAATGCCTAGGCCTCCCTACCACTAGTCCTAAGTTTTTATTTTCTCGATTTCTACTCCCCTCCTCCCTCTTTATTTTAATTTGGTTATATATACAAGTCACAAGGAATTGTATTGGAATAATCTTAGATAATAATTTTGTAAAGGTAAAGACTGATAATGGAGCAAAAATCAGATGAAAATTAAGAGTTACCCATACAGAAAGACAATTGTTAAAGATTATTATATATTCCCAAATGCTTTAAATTTTTATACTATATAGATTTATGATAGAAATTCTATTTTATGATATTTATTTCTTCTTAGTTAATTTTTAGATAAGGAAACATTTGTGTTGATATGAAAAGCTATCTAGGATGTATTAAATAGTTTTAAAATTAAACAGATTATATGTTGTTATTATAATTAATTTGGGTATCAAATTAATTTTTGTTTATATATGCCTCTTATTTAAAAAAACAATGAATTAGATTAATGTAAAACTTCCAAATATGTTATTGAAAATTAGTTGCTCTGGGTTTATTTATTGAAATGAAAAATGAATATAAAATTTCACATAAATTTCTGTTGCTCTGGATTTATTTTTTGAAATGAAAAATGAATATAAAATTTCATATGAATTTTCAATGGGATTTTGTATTGCTATTTGTTTGTTATCTACTCTTGTTACATTTAACATCATGGCATTTGTCTTTTAGGTCTCTGGACTCAGGACTCAGCAATGCTTTACAAGATTTATCTGTCACAGATACACACCTGGTTGAAGTGGATGGAGATACACTTTCCTTGTATGGCTCAGGGGCCCTAGAATGTCTGGATCGGAATTGGAGTGTTCAAACAGCAGGAATGGTGACCACAATCTCCTTTACTTTCATTGAATTTGATGAAATAGTTCAAGTGCTTCCCAAATTGAAGATTAAGTTTCCTAATTCTCTGGTAAGCATTTCTTTTAAGTGGTATTCCCAGTCATGACTTAATGTGTTTAACTTTTATTGATGCCTTTTTCATATTACAGAAAGATTGGAATTTTGTTTTAATTTTCTGAATTTGGAACTTAAGCTCATACATTTTATAAATTAAGTGATCTCGAAGTTTTATGTTAATATTAAAATTGTCTCTATATAAAATGATTATCTGCAGAGTATAATTTTACTCAAGTTATATAATTCTACTTAATAAGTAGAAGTTAGCTTGAGAAGTTAGCTTTTTGTAATCATAATGGTGTTAACTTATTAGTATGGTGACTTCCTTGAACTTTCTTTGGAGATTTTATTATCCCCATTTATCTGTTAAATTATTTTCTTTTCTTTTATATGAAGTGTTCTTTTATTTACGGTGATGATGAATGTTTTCTCATTATCCTTAAAAAAAAGGACTGAAGAGACAAGAATATGTTTACAAAAGTGCATTGAAAATTGCAGGCAACACTCATACTAGTACTTTTGTCTTAGTGATTTTATTAGTAATTGACAAGATAGAAATAAAATGACCAGCTATTTTTTCTCAGAAACATTGTGAACCCAGTATGAAAAAAGTCTTGAAAGTTTTATTTTTGGTTTTATCTTTGTAGATTTAATTTAGTATAAACATAATTATAATTATTGAGTTTGAATTACACATATTTATGTAATTTGAAAGAATCTTCTTATTCTTTTTCTTTGTCCTTTGAAGAGAGGGAATTACTCAGAATCAAATAGCTTAATAAATTTCACCAATGATTAACAGGATGTATTAAAATTACATACATGCATGTTTGAACCAAGTTACGGGGAATGTTGGACTTTATTTGTCGGCCCCCAGATGCACCAACAATATCTTGTGGTATTGTTTCTCTTTTGCATAGGCACATTAAAATGGGAAAATAATACATATGCAAACAAGTTCTTATCTAATAGAGATGGGAACACAAATTTGGTAATGCAGTTAGGCCTTATACCCTGAACATTGGCATAATGATTTGGCTTAGGCCTCAGAAGAATGGGCATTGCCCATACACAGCTGAACAATGGATACCATCTATGGAAACAACCACAATTGTCTATAACATTACCAGGATGCAAACCTCTACCAGGGAAGACCTGCTACTGCTCTGGCATTGACTTACTCCAAAGAGTGCTCTCAACACCCAGACGACTCAGCAATAGCCTGCTTGCAGGGCAGATCGCTCCACATCTAATGGTGTGCTGAAATTAGAGGATGCTCCACATCAGCCTGACTTCGATGAAAGAAGTGCATAGAATCCAGAATCTTTAAATATAGGAACCTGACACCAACAACAGCTAAAGTGTGAAAAAGTTTCACCGGGACCACGGAGAATGACTCGGGTTGGACAGACTGATATGCCTGGAGCCCAGAGTCGGTCTTATGCCAATAAATCTCAGGGGTGAGGCTTTCTTGTAATCAGGCCAAGGATTTTTTTTTCCGTTTTCCCCATATTTTTCTGGGCCTATGCAAACAATGGCGATTGCCACTGTCACACCTTTACTATTTTTTCTTTAACCCTTATCCTTTAAGGAAAAAAAAAATTTTACTGAACTTAAAAACAAATAACTATAGTAGAATGCCTGTCTCGAATATAGGCAGGGGATGGGTAGGGGTAATGTTACAGTGGTGAAGGGGGGTGTTCTGTTTGTGACTGTAACCCAACTATAATCATGTTACTTAAATAAAAAATATATTTATAAAAAATAAAATAAAAAAATAAAAGTAAAAAATACGGGGCCGGGTAGGTGGTGCTGGAGGTAAGGTGTCTGCCTTGCAAGCGCTAGCCAAGGAAGGACCGCGGTTCGATCCCCCGGTGTCCCATATGGTCCCCCCAAGCCAGGGGCGATTTCTGAGCACATAGCCAGGAGTAACCCCTGAGTGTCAAACGGGTGTGGCCCAAAAACAAAAAAATAAAAAAAAGTAAAAAATACATACATTAGTGTATTTAGTTGATTTAATAATTTGAAGCATTTTCAAAGTCTATGGTTAACAGATTTACTTAGGAAATTATTAATAATGCTTTTAATTTTATATTTTAATATTATTAAACTCGTTTAGCTCTTTCTGTGTTTTATTATTATAGCACCTTAAATTCAAGGAAACGAATCTTGTAATGCTGCAGCAGTTTAATGCACTAGCACAACTTCGTCGTATTGACCAATTGACAATTGATCCTCAAGGAAATCCAGTTGTCAATTTTACACTCTGGAAATATTATGTTCTATTTAGACTGAGCCATTTTTGTATGCAGAAAATAAATGGAACAGAGGTAAGTTAAATAATAAGTCAACTATAGAATGAAAATATTTCTTTTGAAGGGAAGTCTAACTCACCATGATAGAATTTGTGAGAAATGGTGTTTTTTAAAATATCTTGGACTCAAGTGATAGTACAGCAGGTAGGATGTTGCCTGGTATGTAGCCACACAGCTTCAATTCCCAGGACCACATTATAGTCCCCCAAGTTTCTGATCTGTGAGCTGAGAGCCAGGAGTGAATCCTGAGCATCTCTAGGTGTGGCCCCAAAACAAACTGTAACCAAAGATATCTTGACATTTCAAATTTTAAAAAAGATTCCTCTAGGGCAGGGCCACAAAATGTTGTATGGAGGGCCGTTTGCAGCCCGTGGGCCACGAGTTTGAGACCCCTGCTTTAAATATTATTTTGGAGTATTCAATCTCCTACTGAGGAATTCCTGGACTAAAATTAAATAATCCCTCTAAGGGGGGAAATTCTTTACTCTGTTATTAGTACTATTATGATTCTTACAATCAAGAAGAAGACCTTCTTATTGTCAGACAAACTGTATTCAACTTTACCATCACAGTGGTTATAGCAGCTGCACCTGGAATTCAAGAACCTCGCCCTAGGCCCCAGAATTCCAGCATACTATTATGAACCTGGAGAACTCTTGACTTATTGTACAAATCCCCGAGATCTGTCTCTATCAGCCAAGGCAGGCTCTGAACTATAGTAGCTGTGAGGTAAATCTCTAATTTGAGCTGGTTATTAATTCTCCAACTATTTCTAAAGAGGTTTTGTTCAGTACTGCATGCTCATGTACTTTCTTAGTATCTCACCTAGATTGCTAGTGAGTGACAAATAATCCCAAGGGTTCCAAAGCTAGTTTAGATTAGGGTAAGAGTCATTGTGGATGGTTATACCATTTTTACTAATAGCTACATTTTTACAATAATTTCCAAATGGTGTATTTACCCAGATATGTTACTACTAGAGTTATACTAATTGTTATAGGATTTTAGAGTAAAGAGGAACAGTATAATTATAAAAAAAGAAAAATTGGAAAGAAGCAGTATAATCTAGTCTCTTTAAAAGTTCCAAATTGTGTGGCTCTTCCAGCCTTCTAGCCTTGGACTTAGAAATAACATTTAAGGAAAAACAAACATGAACAAAAATAATAATGATAATAATAATTGGTTTCTTTGAAGTCTTTACTCTTTTGGGTGGTGCCATAAATATTTTCTTATCATCTAAATACCTACAGTAAAGATCTCTATCTCGATCTTGACAGCACATAGTAATGTTATACTAGATTTCCACATCTTGTATAAGAGAATAAATGACAGTCGAGGCAGGCATGAATTTCTGGATGTTAAGAAAAGATGGAGTAGTGACCTATGCTGGCCACTAGGTGACAGACCAAACAACTTCATTCTCTGCTAAAGCAAGGATTTGAGGAGTAACAGCAGCATTATCTATGACTGTTTAGGAAAATGTCTGCACTGATTCACATTGACAAGATGTTTTTAGTTGCAGGTTTATTTTCCAGAAGCTAGATTTATTTCAGTTAATGTTAAGAATCCATTTATTAAGAGATCAAAAATGTAAATAAACCCAATTTTCTCAGCCTGAGTTTCATGACATTTTAGATTAGCTAGTTCATTGTTATGGGGACTGCCCTATGCATTTAGAATGTTAGTAATAGCCTTGGCTTCAACCATTGGATACCAGTAGCATCCTTCTATTTGTTGTAAAAAACATAAATGTCCTATATGTTGCCAGAGATTTCCTAAAGACAAAATGTCTCCTGAATTATACAAACTAATAGAACTTAAAATACAAGCAACATTGTGTTTTATTAAAGAAATTATGTTTAGGGGCCGGAGAGATAGTATGGAGGTAAGGCATTTGCCTTGCATGCAGAAGGATGGTGGTTCAAATCCTGGCATCCCATATGGTCCCCCGAGCCTGCCAGGGACGATTTCTGATTGTAGAGGCAGAAGTAGCCCCTGAGCTCTGCCAGGTGTGACCCAAAAACCAAAAAAAAACTTATGTTTAAAAATAATCTAAGTCTGGCTCTAAGCTTTTAGCACTTTCTTGGTCAGCACAAAGATTAGCCCTTAAAGGAAAGCTCTGTGACATTATTTGTTTTGGGGAGTCCTGACTTCACAATAAACAGAAGAGTCATTGCTAATACAATATTGAATCATCTTGTTCTGCCTCATATATTGAGGGAGAAAAATGGATGGTACCAGAACCAAACAATAGTATGAACATTTAGTAAAAATTTAAAAAGATCAAACTTAAACACCAAACCCAACATCAACAACAACAGAATCGATAGCCAGTCTTCAACAAGATATACACAGAGGGGACCAGTTATACTAGGAGTCCGGGGGCAAAAGAAGGGTATGCTGGGAACTGGGGTAGAGGGAGGACAGCATTGGTAGTGGGAAAATACCCCTGATTCTATGTCACTATGTACCTTAAATATTACTGTGAAAGATTTGTAATTCACTTGGGTCACAATAAAAATTATTTTTAAAAAAAAAGAAACTCAAAGATTATATTGTTATTTTCATATTATCAGTTATGAAAAAAATAATTCTCTCTCAGGAAGGAGCAAAACAACTAACACCTCAGCTTGCCTCGTGTACATATTTATGTCATTGATACTTGAGAATCACTTTCCCCATAAGTCATTCTACTCATAAAATATAGATTTTCTAGGAGAAAAAAGAATTTAAGGTGCCTCAAATACAGGTTCTAAATACTTCTTAATCATTATCCACAATTTCAATATGAATAATTTTTTAATATTTATTTTAATGAAACCCAACTAAGAAAAAGAACCATCAATGAGACTCTTAGAGTCTAGGAAAATGTACTTTAGTGAACTAAAGTAAAATGTTTCATATGAATGTCTTTTTATTGTTTGGATTACTGGAACTTCACACTTGTGAAAGACCTTTATTCCCATAGCTTTATGGTAATTGTATCTAGATTGTATACTGATATATTTTACTCCTTTCTAATATATCTCTTTAGGTGACACAGAGTGATATGATAATGGCCGAAAGGCTCTTTGGAATCCTAGCACACGTAGCATCTTCTGAATTACCCCAGTACCGTATGATTTCAATTCTGGGTGATGCCAGGTAATTTTTAATATTTATGGCTCTTCTGTGGGGGAAGGGAAGGGCCCATGCCTATTAGTGTTGAAATTCTTTGGTGTTTTGGGCCACACCTTGCAGTACTGAAGGCTTACTCCTGGCTCTCTTTAGAATGATGTGAATCGAACCTAAGTTAGATATGTGTAAAGCAAGCACCTTACCTGCTATATTGTTGCTTCAGTCTTAATGTCTATAGTTTTTAATATAATTAATGACACACTAGAAAAACAGAACAAATTTCGCACAACTTTAATCTGTTCCATTTATGATCCCACAAACATCTTAAATTTGTTTTGTCACTGACCCATTCAAAGTCTTAGGATAGAAAGATAAATAAGACAATACCTTTACTCTCAAGTGACTTCTCATCTAATGTTGATGAATTCTATAAGCAATTATAATTTTTTTATATTTCATTGGGAGCTATGGGTATATAGAAAAGACTAACTGCACTTGGAGAAATATGTTGGGAAAGGAGTTACAGAGAAAAATATTTCTTTTTTTTTTTCATGAACGAGGAGTTTTTCAGGCAGAAGGTATGAAGGAAAGAAATCTGAAAAGACACGAAGAATTATAATAATCTTGCATAACTAGATCACAGGATAATTGTATATAATAATAGGTAAAAAAAGCTATAAAGATTGATTGTGGGTGCTAGAGCAATAGGACAGCTGCATGCCTTGCATGCAGCCAATCAGGTTCTAGTCTTTGGTGCCTCATCTGAGCCACTGAGTCGTCGGTCAGCATTGATCTGTGACTATACAACCAGGGAAATATTGGGTGTGCCCCACAGAAATAAATAAATAAACAAATAAAATGAAATAAAACCTTGATTGCAGTCTGAGTTTAAGCTCCTTGCAATCTGTGCAAAATAAAAATGAAAGCTTCTTTGTGGGTAAATGGGACAATCATGTGATTAGATTTATATTCTAGAAATGTTTCCATTTGGGCAAACAGAAAAGGAATGGAGATCAATCAAGAGCTAGTCCAGGAGAGAGATTCTGAAGGCTTAAACCAAGACAGGAGAAATGTGTAAAACATACTTAGGAAAGTTTATTTCTATATGCTAACACAAAGCACTGATTGAAACGAAAGAGAGAAGAGTCAAGGATGTATGTCAGTCATGATTTAGTTATTGATAGAGAATTTACTTTACTTAGAATGAATATAAAAAGAATAGTCAAGCAGTCTTTTATCTGGACTGGGCTTCTAGTAATGGTACTCAGAATTCCACATAATCAGCCTACAAGGGCAGTAGCCACCTTTCTTCTGTGAGGGAAATAAGTCCTCCCTCATGAGCTCCAGGACCATAATCTTTTATTTCCTAATTTTGTTTGTTTTGGGAGGGGTTTGTGTGTACGTGTGTGTATATGCACGTGTGTGTATATATGTGTTATGTATATGTATATTATATATATGTGTTATGTATGTGTAGACACTGTGATTTACAAATTTATTCATAGTTGAGTTTCAGGCATACAGTGCCAGGCACAGTCCCACTCTCAGTGTCAACTTCCCTCCACCAGTATTCCTAGAACCTCTTCTACTTCCCTTCGCCCTACCTTGCTTCTTTGAAAAGCACATTTTAAGTTTGGTTGTTGTTGTTTGGATCTCCTGTTTCCAGTGTAATTGACTTTGTGCTTTGGATATATCCCACTTTAATAGCCTGGGATAGCATAAATCTCCAGTTGCTTTCCAGAGCTTGGCTTCAGAGCAATGTTGGCCTGCTAAAATCATGTCGACAAAATGGGTATCTCATGTGCTACTCCTAGTTCCAACTTAACTCAGTTCTGATTTTAGATTCTATATTATTGAGGGACGTATCAGTATAAAATGAACAATAAATGCAAGAAATAGAGACCCTTGAAGTCAGGAAATGATATAGGAAATTAGTAAAAAAAAAAAGGTGTTTTTTACAAAGTTCTGGCCAATATTAAAAATAAAAGATAATAACCTGAAAGTAAATAAAAACATCCTAACAAAATAAAAATTAAAGTTTTCTAATTTTCTTTCCCAGTTTGGAAGAAGGACTGGTACTAGTTAACTTCAGAAATTGATGAAAAAAATTCTATAATTATATTTGTTAAATCATAATGATTAGCATTAGATAAAAGGTTTAGATGCATACTTTCTAAATCATTAAAAGGAAAAATTACCAAGCAACATAAAACAGTAAGAGAAGAAAAGAAATGCCTCAAATAAAAGAGCATTGATGAATGAAATTTTCTAACTAATATATTAATAGTAGCTCTCAGATTAGGTTAAAAGCTGAGTTGTCTTTGGGAGATAGCCATAAAGAAAACAATAATAAAGACTGAAAATATAATAAATAAATAAATAAAAACAAAAAAAGACTGAAAATATGTCAGATGCAAATGTCAATACCAGAAAGCAAATATGGTAGCATTCATATTAATAATAATAGGTGATGATAATACTAAAAGATACAACATATTGAAAATACAATAATTATAAAACTTCTAAGAATAGCAATTTACATAAGAATAGAATGAGCAATTCACTTTTATTGTAGTAATTATTGATCTATTTGATCAACATGAAGGGAACAACAATTTTTGTCACTAAATGTTTTAATTTATAATTTATTTTTTATACATATCTTTATTTAAGAACCATGATTACAAGCATGCTTGTAGTTGGGGTTCAGTTTATATATATATACATACATATAAGGAACACCACTCCTTCACCATTGTAACATTCCCATCACCAATACCCTCCATCTCCCTCCTCCCTCCTCCCTCCTCCCTCACCCCTTGTTTGCATTCAAGATCTTGGAGTCACCTTAACTAAAGAGGTAAAGGACCTATACAAAGGAAACTCAAAAGACTGCTTCAAGAAATAAAAGAGGACACAAAGAAATGGAGACACGTACCCTGTTTATGGATTGGGAGGATTACATCATTAAAATGGCAATACTCCCCAAAGCTTTGTACAGATTTAATACAATTTTTAAATAATGGAAGATTGAATAACATAATTCATTTTGTCAAATGAGTGTATTTAGAATTTTATTTCTAGGACCTTCTTCCAAATAAAAAAAAACCCAAGCACCTATGAATCATTGCAAAATTTGAGCTTATGTTAAGATCAAAGTAAATCTCTGTGTCCCTTAAAAGCATACTCCTACATATTACTTTTCTTTTTTAGGGGGCCACACCAGACAGCACTCGGGTTACTTCTGGCTCTGTACACAGAAATCACTCCTAGTATGCTTAAGGAACCATATGAAATGCCGGGGATTGAATCCTGGTCAGCTGCAAGCAAGGCAAACACTCTAACCACTGTGTGTTTGTGCTGCAAACCCCAAATTAATTTTTCTTAGTAAATCCATAAATTTAGAAAATAATGAACAAAAACCTTATAATTAGAGGGTGGCAGGAGAAGCAAGACCCTAGAATACAAAGTACAATTGCCTGGAGACTTTTAAAATGATGTCTGACCTCAATCAGTTCTAGGCATGATATTTTTTAAAATAATGAGATAACCTCATGGAAAAAGACTGAAAGTTTGACTTTACTAATAACAGGCATCTCATATTAGGATGGTAGAAATAATGCCATTCTTCAACAGCACTTTAGTAGAGTCCAACAAATTCAAATATGTAAACCCTTTGACCCTGGAAATTTCACTTACAGAAAAATTCTAGTGTTGACTTGTTACAGAAATACAAGTATATGAATCAAAGGATTTTTATTACAATGTTTATAATAGCTAAACATTGTAAAACTGACCACTCTTCATCAATAGAAGATATATTACTTACAATTTGAAAAATAACTGGATCCCTGACTCTGTATATGATGGTGCATCCTCAGGCATAGAGCCAAGACTAGGCAATAACATTAGGCAATAACACAGGCCAAGAATAGGCCATAAAATTAATGGGGATAGCCTCCAAACCAAAAATAAACATAAAAATAGTTGTCTATGATATATTTTGGAAAATAAAAATTCCAGGGCTGCAGACACAATAGAGAGGATAAAATGAAAGGATCAGTTAATCAGAAATATAATTTTTTAATTGGTAGACAATGTGTGGTTTAACTTTATAAATAAGAAATTAAAAGAGGGGTCAGAGAGATAGCATGGAGGTAGGACATTTGCCTTGCATGCAGAAGTTTGGTGGTTCAAATCCCAGCATACCATATAGATAGAACAGAGCTGACCGGAGTATAAATTTCAACATTGCAAATGGTCCCTGGAATACCACTAAAAGTGATCCCTAAGTGCAGAGCCAGGAAAAGTCTTGAACACTATTGAGGAGGGTCCAATCCCCCTCAAAAGAAAATTAAAATGCAATGTAAACTAATTGTGTGGTGTGCTATATCCATTGAGAAATGGGGCCTTTATTTCAGAGACATGCTTGTATAATTGTAAAGCGTTAGATACTTTTGTGATAGAGGACACACCTGATTATACTCAGAGCTCTGGGGACCATATTGAATCTAAAAGTGGCTTACCTGCTGTCAAGGACTTATTAGTATTCAAGATAATATACACACTACAGTGTTGGAATCTGATACGGGCATTTTAGGAAGTGTCTGTTCCCAGAAATGATCATGTGCTTGGCAATTTCTATCATATATATTGATTTTTGGGTCACACCCGGTGGCACTCTGCACTCTGGTTCTGCACTCAGAAATCGTTCCTGGCAAGCCCGTGGAACCATATGGGATGCCCGGATTCGAACCGCCATCCATCCTGGATCAGCCTCTTGCAAGGCAAATGCTCTACTGCTGTGCTATCTCTCTGGCCCTCTATCATATTTTTTGACTTAGAAGGAAACTTGAAGCTTGATTTTGCTATCTGCAAAGAATAAAGGCTAGAAATCAAAGCTCAGGAATTCATTTAAAGTGATTGAATACAAAGTAAGGTCTTCCCTCGATTAACTAGAAATTGAGAGCATTTCTCTTAACTGTGAGGGTGAAATAGACCTGGCTTTAATTTCCACTCTCAGGCTTTTCCAAGGAAAGTTTTTGTTGCCTTTCTATGAATACAAAGGGAAAATTTGTCTCTTAGAAGTTTTAACTGAAGGTCATTCCTAGCTGCAGCATCCCATTGAATACATTAATTTTGACCTTCAATATAACCAATCTGCTTCTGTACTAATTACTCTGGGTAAGAGCCCAAATTGTCATATAGAATTTTAAAATGAGTTTCAAATTTTTATCATTTGTTATGGGATACATTTGAAGCATAATTTTGCATAAAGTTTACTAATAAAAAATGAGAAAAATAACATTGATACTAGAGTAACCATTAAGGACTAGAGTAAAGTCAAAAGCAGAAAAATAAAGAGGGATTAAATAAAAATGAAAGGATCAGTTAATCAGAAATATAATTTGTTAATTGGTAGACAATGTGTGGTTTAACTTTATAAATAAGAAATTAAAAGAGGGGTCAGAGAGATAGCATGGAGGTAGGACATTTGCGTTGCATGCAGAAGTTTGGTGGTTCGAATCCCAGCATACCATATGGTCCCCCGAGCCTGCCAGGAGCGATTTCTGAGCATAGAGCCAGGAGTAACCCCTGAGTGCTGCCAGGTGTGACCCCCCCCCAAAGAAAAGAAATGAAAAGTATTAGAAATCTATAGTTTTAGGGAGTTATATAATGCTTAATAATCAATAAAAATTTATAAAACAATATTTTAAACAGCCTAATAATAAATTTGACTCTGCTGAACATTTGGAAAAATGTTCTAAGTAACTGCATGCTGTACATTTTTTCAAGAATGAAGTAGTTATAAAAATTGACCAAATACTCATAACTATTCATAAAGTAATGTCACAGATTCCAAAGGACCATGTTCTCTGTTCAGAATGCAGTTAAGCTTTAATGCAATTATAAAATGTTAACTAGGAAATTTCCATATATTTGGAAAATTAAGTAACATTTCTAAATAATCCGTACATTTAAAATAATTTTATAATGGAAATATAAACTGAATTTGGACTAAATTAATAACAAATGCCATATTTCAAAACCTGTGGCATGAAACATGTTTATATTTTTGTAATTAGATATCAATATGGAATTACATATAGAGATACATATGTTACTTTTTATAAAAGTGAGAAATTAAAGACTTTCCTCTCTGGAGAAGTATTCTCTTTTGAATATATATCTTTCTCTCCCTTCACACTTCTCTAAATTTCTTTCAGTAAATCTACTTTGTGGAATGGGAAAGATAAAACAAGGGGTAAGGCTCAGCCAACCACCCCAACACCCCATATGTTCCCTTGACCAGGAATAATTCCTGACTGAACACAGAGCTAGGAGTAAGCCTGAGCATCACTGAGTGTGGTTCAAAAACAAAAAAGAATACGTGAGAAGTGGAATATTTAGTTTTAAAAGATTGGCCCAAAACTTGTTTTAAATTAAAAAAGATCGATAATGGCACACATGTGTTGCCTGGGTACATCGTGTCCCAGCACACTAGCCCACCCACATCCCCCCTCTTGAACTTGTACTTTCATGCTGAGTTGTGTTCTGGGGATCTTGCCATCTTTGGAGAAGCCTGTGCTCTCTTTAGTGAGCTACACTTAGACTTTTTCTTTTTTTTTCTTTTCTTTTTTTTTTTTTTTTTGGTTTTTGGGCCACACCCGGTGACGCTCAGGGGTTACTCCTGGCTATGCGCTCAGAAGTCGCTCCTGGCTTGGGGGACCATATGGGACACCGGGGGATCGAACCACGGTCTGTCCTAGGCTAGCGCAGGCAAGGCAGGCACCTTACCTCTAGCGCCACCGCCCGGCCCCTTCTTTTCTTTTCTTATCCTTTTCCCTCCAATTCCTCAGAATTACCAAATAAAATCAGTATGACTTTAAATAGTTTTGATAAACTAAAAAGAAAGTAAACTAAATCATAATTACATTTTATTAATTCATCAACATTTTAATGACATGAAAAATACTATATTTAATGAAGTATAAAACATTAAGAATTACATCTTGATTATGGTCTTAACTTTTTTGTTGTTGTTTTGGAGCCTGACCCAGCAATGCTCAGGAGTTACACCTGGCTCTGCACTTAAGGGTCATTCCTGGTGGTGCTCAGGGAGCCACATGGGGTGCTGAGGATCAAACCCAAGTTGGCCCATGCAAGGCAAAAGCCCTACCCACTATGCTGTCACTCTGGCCCTTGGTCTTAATGTTTTATAAAGATTTATTTAGTTTTGAGCAGTGGCAGTATCATAGTTAAGGTATGATTTTGCTAATTGAAAAATTTATAGGAAAAGACGGGAGCAGAATAAGCATGACAGATTGATGAGTTATCTTTTTCTGTGATTTTTATCTATATATTTCTCTTTTTTTATTTTTCAATTTAAATATCATGATTTGCAAGGTTTTTTTTTTATAATACAGTTATTCCAGACATTCAATATTCCAACAACAATCTTATCCATGTTCCCAAATTTCCCACCAGGATCCGAGCCTGCCTCCTTACCGCACACAAATAAATTTAATTTATACTGCTTGTTACAACAAAATGGTAAATGGATTTATCAAAACTTATCATAAAAGAAATTGTGATTATTGTTATATTTCACAATGGTGGTGTTGAGGTTTCACTGATCTAGTTGGTGCTAGTTGACTCTCTGTGTTATTGTTTTCATTATTTCATTATTATGTTAAGCTTGGTGGGATTCTACACAACTTTTCCCAATTGCAGTGCTTTTACTGAGCTTTTAGTACTGTGAAATTTGTGTTGGATAATTTGATGGTTTGGCAGATTGATGAGATTCAGTTGTGGACCTGGACTGTTCTATGTTCTATACTTTTTAAAATCTGTACTCCTAATTTCTAAAATGATACTTTTAAGTTGGAGAAGGGAGCATTTAATGATATATTCATCTTCTCCAAGTTTTTAATTCAAGATAATATCACCCTAAATGTTTTCAGTAAGTAATCATCATAGAGAATTAAGTTGCTGACCTATGGAATTATGGCATTGAAGTCTTTCAAGTAATATTATGAGCATTATTAATATGCTTCTCCATAATCATATCAAGTTTTCCTGTTTTGTTATTTGCTTCATACTCAGAGTTTACCTTGATATGCTAACTGGTTTTTTTTAAAACACAAACTGGTATTTAATTTTCTAGCAATGAACAGTATTTCTAACCTAAAATGAAATTATGAGTGATTTGTGTTATTTAGAAGAGGTAACATTTCTTAGAGAACATAAAGAGTTGGAGTTTTTTTGTGTAATACACTTGAATTGTATTGCTTTGTGTTCTGTGATCATTGAATTTCTTTAGGTAGGGTTTTTTTTTCACTTTAGAAATGCTCAAGAAATGTTGATGATTAGTAGTTATAAAACAAAAGAATTTGGATTAAGTAGTTTAATTAGAAAAATGGGGTATGGAACTGAGTTCAAATCAATACACTTCATAAAATAAATAATTAAAAGAGCATGTGCATTCTTTTAACGTCAAAATTAACCTTTCTAAATATTTATCTGACAAGTAATGCTAAATCTCTTTACTGTCTTTCTACAGGAAGAAACAATTCCGGTATCTGTTAGAAACCAAAGGAAAAAAGCCTATTCTTATCAATGAAGAAAATAATGATAGCAAAAGACTTGTAGGAGAAAACACAAACCGTGCCACACTAAATTATACCACAAGAGAATTCTACAATGAAAAGCTAGAGGTAAAACTAAACTGACATTGATCTTTAGAAAGTTCTTTAGAATCCTTGAATGTCTGGATATATTCATGCATTGGGACTTAGCAGTTGTATCATTTCTCTCTTCATTGGGTAAGATAGTTTTTCAGAGACCAGAGAGAGTACAGTAGGTAGGGCACTTGCCTTGCATGTGGCTCACCTACATTGAATTCCTAGCACCCATATTGTTACCACAAGCCTGCCAGAGGCGATCCCTGAACACAGAGCCTAGAGCAAGCCCTGACCACCAACAGGTACGGTCAAAGAGCAAAGAAAGTTTGCTCCCCAAACTTATTATTTTGTTTTTGTTTTTGTTTTTGGGCCACACCCGTTTGACGCTCAGGGGTTACTCCTGGCTATGCGCTCAGAAATCGCCCCTGGCTTGGGGGGACCATATGGGACGCTAGAGGATCAAACTGCGGTCCATCCTATGCTAGCGCTTGCAAGGTAGACACCTTACCTCTAGCGCCACCTTCCCGGCCCCACTTATTTTTTTTTTTATCACCTAACTTTTTTAGTAAAAAAAAAAAAAAAAAAAATCAGCCACTGCCCCCAATCTAAGTTTCTATATCTTTATTTCAATAGAACAAATGTTTAAAAATCTTGATCAAAAATCTAAAGTACAGATCTCTCTAAATTAAGAGAATATATCAAGGTACTCCAATGAGTACTGCTCTATCCCATGGCATTCTGACATGATACCACAGACCCTCCATTTTTATTTGTGTTTATTTGTGCTTGTATTGCGGTTTCCCCAGCAGCACTAGGAACCACCAGGATTATCCCCAATGGTGCTAGGAATGGTACGTAGTGCCTCTCATCTCTAACCCCAAATCATTTTATCAGAACTCAGAGGATTCCAAGAAGTACAATTTGAAAATCTCCTGAAAAAATGGAATAGTATTTTATGGCATCTCAAAAGAAGTTGATTTTACTTGTTTTGGGGCTACATCCAATATTGCTCAGGGATTACTTCTGAGAGGATGATGTAGGGCAGGGGTCCTCAAACTTTTTAAACAGGGGGCCAGTTCACTGTCCTTCAGACTGTTGGAGGGCCAGATTATAGTAAAAACAAAAATGATGAACAAATTTCTATGCACACTGCATATATCTTATTTAGAAGTGAAGAAACAAAGTGGGAATAAATACAATATGTGGCCCGCGGGCCGTAGTTTAAAGACTCCTGATGTAGGGTGTCAGGGATCAAACCCAGGTCTCCATGTGCAAGACAAGCACCTACAATACTGTACTATCTCTCCATTCTTGATTTTGCTTTAAACCATTTTAGTGCAAGGAATGCCACTGCTTAGTGAGACAGCAATATGTCATTGAACAATTCCATTCTAACTTAATTTATCTTCTGAAATGTGCCTTCTGCTAACCTTCATTTTGTGATTTAAAACAGAGAAGAGTGCAAGTTGTCCATTTTCTTATGAAAACTTTTCAAATACTTGAAATTATTATCATGAACCCTCTCTCTATTCATATTTTTACTCATTCAAATGTCATATTGTTTTTAGAGTTCATGTATTTATAACCTATCAGACACAGTGTGTAGTAGGGAGACACAGTCTTTATCCTCATGGGACTTACATTTGGATGGAGGAGCTAGACATGTGTAGACATAATTTTAAATCAGTATATGGAAAGGGTAAAGGAGAGATAACTTATCCAGGTCAATAGAGTGTATCTAGAGAAGTTTTATTTTTAACTATTAAAAGAGAAAACAGAGCTACTGTATTTTAGTGCATATTTATTGTAAATTTATGCTCCCAGTTTTTTTTTTTTCAAGAAGCAAAAAACTTCTAACAGCAAGCATTGTTGTAAAGACTTTTCCTATTATCACTGGTTTTCCTAGATAGCCCTCAGTGATCATTTTAACTAAATAATTCTGTTGTAAGGCATATTAAAAAAAACACTGGAGTCTGATCTCATTATCAATTTGAGAAAGTGAGTATGAAGTTTTCTGGCACATAACAAATCGATGAAAGTTTACAGTCTCTTCTCTGTAATCAGTTGACAACTTTTGGCCCTTTGTGGTTCTCCTTTACATGGACAGATTGTGTCATCACCTAAGCTTCATGGCCCAGCCATGACTCTCCTTAGACTGTTATAAGAATATTGTGTTTATAAGAACCTCTTATACTTTCATTTTCAACGTCACCTATTAGCACTGTAGCCACTGGTGCTCATTTTGTTGACATACAAGCAAACCCTCAATTTGTAGAAACTTGCCTCTTTTCAGGACTTGAAACATGCTTTTGTCTAGAAAGGCTTGCATTTCTTAGCTTGTCTTTAGTTTCTAGCTCAGATTTAGCTTTCACTCTGAAAACTCTTTCTGAAACAACTGTTTCCATGCTGTTTAGTAAGCATAATCACTTCCAGCTTAAAACCTGCCAAAGAATTTATTTACTCATAATCAGAAAGAAAGGCTTCATGTACCACCATGTCAAAGAATGCAAATCTCACTGTCATGTGACTAGCTCATGGCAGTTTATCTGCCTACCTCACTGTTTTTTTTTTAAATAATAGTTTCATATAAATCATAAAAATAGAATTTTGGTTACTAGATTAAGCCATAGATAAGCAGTAAGACAAGCTGTGTTGATGCCAATTTTGAGAAATTTTAAAAGGAAAAGGGCATTTGAAGCCACATAATGTTTTGGAAAGAACACTTGGCCAGTAGACTTGGATTTGAATTCCTACCTTTTATTTCTTGTTAACTGAACCACCTTACCTTAGCCCTTTGAACCCCCTTTGGGTTCAGCATTCTTCCTTACTCAGTGTACCTCATTTGAAATATTTGAAATATCTTCAAGTACCTTGCAAGCTGAATCCTGTAATGGTCATTGTGTTGGTATTTAGTATGGTTAAGCATAAAAATATTTGAAATACCTCATTGAAATATTATTAAAACATCATTCTCTGTTGTTGTTAATTCTTTAGAAAACTCATTGAAGTGAGTATCCGGATGGTAATTGCCCTGCCTTTCTTCACCTTATTGTAAGAAAGATAGACATCAAATCAAAGAGCTATACTGTTTTCAAATAATATAATTCTGGGTTTAGAAGGCAGTACAGAGGTAAAGGCACATATCAAGCATGCTTCTGACCATGAATTCTCAATCCTACATGTCATCCTGAGCATCTCCAGCATACCAGGGCTCAAGCAGTAGTGCCTCCACCAGTTGGGAAAGTATCATAGACAATGGCCCCTGGGCCCCTGAGTACTTTTGGGGAGGTATCCCACTTGAGTAAAAAAGAAATTAATAATAATTCAGTCCTGGTTTGAGGTAGATAAGAAAACAAAATTCAGGTGAGCTACTCAGGGTTACAAAGTGAGTTACCGAGTGAGCTGCTTTTGGAAGTGAGTGATTCATTCCTGCCTTGGCATTTTACACTTTCAAGTATAGCATGGAAGCCCCTCTGAGGGCCTCTTAACGAGCCCAGTACACAGTACTTTGTCTTCTGTGAACACTGATAAATAAACATAAAGAGCTGGATCATTTTCTCTAGGTGTTATAGAAAGGATGTTTAATCCGGAGCATGTCTCTTTACCTCTCTAGACCTTAATTTTTCATTACATAAATAAGACAGACCATACTAAATGCCAATATAATGACCATTACAGTTCGAATCACTCTACAGTAAATCTTGCCTTTGACTTACTTTATTTTACCACACTATCTTCTTGACAACCAAATGTTAATTTAGTGAAATAATATAAATAATGCTATATAGATTTTTATCTAATCAGGATTCAACTTGCAAGATATGTGCCTTATGCACCCCACAGGGATTTTTTTTTTTTGGTGGGTTGAAATAAACAAGTATCTGAAAATACTTGGGAACATAAAAAACATTATCCAGGGAGCAATAATTTCTTGGTGGGTCAGGGCTAGAGAGATAACACTAATGTGCTCTTGACAGGATCATCCCAGACAGAGTCATCCTCACAGACAGGGAAGAAGAGTCTGATAGGATATACTTCACAAAGAGGCAGAGTAATTTACTTGAAGGAGAGAAGAAATAATGAATTCAAAAAAATTTCAAGTACAGTTCCTAAATTAAAAGTTATAAGAGCTATATTTCTGCATTGACATGTTTATAAAGAAGTAATAGAAGAAAATATAGCAAGAAATTTTAAAAAACTACCCATTATGTCTATCATGTAAAGCTTATTTTAGTTTCTATGAATTTAACAAAATATATCATTTAGAATAAATATATCATTTTTAATAAAAGCAGACTCTGCCCAATGTGTGCAGCCAAGAATCAGAGGTAGGCCTGGCTCTGCTTTATGTCTATGTATCATTCACTGATGACTCAGGAACCAAGAATATAAAGTGGAGAGAAGAAAGCCTCTTCAACAAGGAATGTTAGACTAAAGAAAGTAGTTTGGTCCCCAGAAAACGCATGTGCAAGCATCCCCAGTCATCACAGCAGTTCATAACAGAAAGGTAAAAGAGACAAAAACGGTGCTGAGAAAACTAGTTAGCAATCATAGCCACTGCCTGTCTAGGACTAATATTCCTAATTATTCCTCCTGATGTGTAAGTCCTGCCCCAGCCAGCCCAGGGTTTCAGAGAGAGGTGGAGATAGTTAAACTAAAATTTACCCGGGGGAGGGGGGTGGGATGGGAGAGACTTGGGGTCAAAGAAGAAAGAAATGGGAGTAGATACAAAGGTTTTCACTTTTTTTTATATCTATCTATCTATCTGCGGTGCAAATATACTATATAAAATTTTTCTTTGTTTCTGTGTCTAAGTCTCTTTTTTCTCTATGTAATCTATTTTTCTATTCTTTCTCAATGTCTCTATTTTAATCACTTTTCTTTCATTTATCTCTTTCATTCATTCATTTTCATTCTCTCTTTTCAACATTTTTTTTAATTTACTTTTTTTCCCCTGAAATTCTTGTAGAAGCCAGGGTTCACATGGCCTTTTAAGAGTTCCATTTACAGTGAGCCATGGCTGCAAATGGGCCTGGTGCTGCAAAGTTTGCAGGAGCCCATAGATTCCAGCTGTTGGGTGGGGCCTCATGCCCACCCAGGGACAATATGTAGTAACCACTGGCCAGGGACTGAGAGAGAGGGGAGAGAGAAAGAGAAATCAAATATACCTTTTATTCCTCCTGGAGCCTGAGGCCTGTTGCTACCGCCAGGGGCTTTCTGAGTGAGGGAGAGATAGATGGAAATTCACCAGTCAAAGTTGGCCAGGGGAGGCCCTCATACAAGAAAGAAAAAGGGATAGATACAAAGCAGGCATCATCTTGCTAATGCTTTATATCCCACCCCTTGTGGTCCAGCAGGCACTACTCTGGTAGCTACTATCCTGTGCCCCCCCCCCAAAAAAAAAAGGTCCAAGTTTTTCCTTTTATGCCCAGCATGACAAGGGGATTTGTCTGGGGGGATGTCCAGGTTCAACTGTCATTACAGTTGGGTATCCAAGTCCTGCTGCCAAGTGGGGGTATCCAAAGGGAGTGTTCAAGTTAACTGTCATACATCAACACTGGGTCTTCGTATCTATGTATTTCTTCTTCCTCCGCCTACATTTTCCCCAACTTTATATGTATTATATAGGACACATAAGACTGTGTATCATTATATACCTACCTAAAATACATTACCCAGTAAAATACTGAATATTTGCATTTAGCTGAATTGTGTGCACCAAACTTCCTGAACTGAAAAGGAGAAAATGCACCAAAGGAACAGTAGTAGTTATGACTAAGCTTAGTCATTCTAATAAAAAAGCTTATTTTCTAATAAAACTTCCAATAGAGGAAGTATACTAGCAAACAGAGAGCTATCTTTTATTCACACAGAACTTTGTGTCAACCATGTCTAGCAAAAGTATTACAGCTCAAAGATGAGGCTCAGAAGAACTTCAAGTTTCTCTGATTTAACCCATTGTTTTGACTTTGGATGTGGTTTGATTCAATGCAATTTTTTTTATTTTAACAGGAAATAAAGGAAAAGAAGAAATTTTGCAAAATGTATATAGAAGACCTTGTGAAAGAAGCAACAGAAATCAACATGAAAAACGAGGCTTTACAGAAACTTTGGCCACAAATGTTCATTGAGCTTGTTAGGGATGCCGTCATAGAAATCCGCAATAAAAATTCCTATATGAAGCTTTGCCTGCAGCAGATAGCTGAACAAAAGTAGAAATGGCTTTAGTTACAATTGATTTCTGCTCTTTTATGGCTTTGAAGGTTGAAATAGATTCAACATGTTAAAACAACAACAGCACATCCTGCAAACTAGAAAGGCTAACATCAGAACATTATTACCTGTTATAAAGGTTAGGAAGCAAGGAAAATTAGAGGGAAGATTATCTCACAATGGCCACACAGGGTGGCAGCTCAGTCATGTTTCCAGCTAGCTTGAGCCTTTGTGGTGTGTTCTGATTTTGGCTTTGATTGGTTACCCCTGCTACAGCCCAAAATACATCCTGTTTGCTCCTGGTTGAGCATGAGTTACTTCTGCCTACTTTCAGCTGATAATATCTGGTTATTTGCCTTTCTATTTTATGCCATGATTTCAAAGCCTCAAAGAAATGTTCTTTTCTATGATGAAGAATAAACTTATTTTAAAAATTGGTATGGAAATGTGTTTTTTTTCCTTCACTGGGTCAGAATAATAATAATTCTTGAACGTTTTGCTTATTTAGGAAAATACTTCAATTTTCTTAGCTAACATTCTCAGGCATTCTAGGAGCTCGGGGGCAGGGTAGGGTGGTGTCAGTGGGGCAGCAAATACAAAAATGAATCAAAATAGGAGCAGGAATAAAATTATTTGTATTACATGATGCTGAAAAAAAGTGACCTGCAAAAATAAGCAGGTGTCTCTGCCACCTGTTTTCTCCCTCTGTCAGCTGTGTGGGTGCCTTTTTTTCAGATACCCTAAAAAGGATAGGGACACATGTGGGAAAGGTTCTAAATGTTCTATTCTATTTATCTTTTTTTTAAAAGTTTTGGGGCCACACCAGTGGTCACTTCTGGTTGGCTCAGGAAACCATATGTTACTGGAAATTGAACCCAAGTCAGCTCTGTCCAAGACAAAGCACCCAGACCTCTGTACTCTCTCCAGTTCTACAGTTCTAAGTTCTAATTTCATCTGAATGTCTACTCTAAAGATAAGTTACAAGCAGGGAAACAGGGTTTGTTCCCTGGCAAAGCTGAAGAGGGGACAATTTTACAAAATAATAATAATGTCTTGGACCAAAGAGCTAGTACAGAGATTAAGGCACTGGATGGTATGCAGCTGACCCTGAGCATGTGCAGGGGTCACTTCTCAGAACAGTCAGGAGTTATCTCTGAGCACTTCAGATGTGGGCCCATAAACAAAAAGAAAAACCCCAAAATGGCAGTGATTACCTTGTAGGCTAATCAATAGGAATTCTCCAACTTGCTCCTATTTTTCCTTGTAGATATTTCTGGTGACTGAGGGTCTCCCCTGCCAGTGCTTAGATCTACTTCCAGTTCTCTATGCCAAGGTTGTACCAAATAATGATAGGGTCACGGGCAATACTGATGCTTTAACCTCTCCACACATGCCTTGTAGTTTTCATGATCACAGTTTCCAAGCTTCATAGACTTGGTAGGGAGCTAGGTAGGTAGCCAAGGCAGAGGGAGGCCCGCATCTTTAAGAACTTTGATTCCTATGCTCAAAGTGGAAGAAATTAGAAGGATGCTCTCAACCTGTCCTTTGCTGGGCCACTTCACTAGATTTGTGTCTTATCACTTAGAACTTCAAGAAAGAGGAAAATGCACACCCATAACCATCCTAGTGATTTCCAAGGATTGCTTTTATCCCCAGAAGAATTCTCAAAAACACAGTATGAATGGATGGAAACCTGGGCAGCAGGGAGTGAAAACAAAAACTGAGAGCCTGCCTAGTTAGCCAAGGAAGCTGGAGAACAATACAGAGGAACTGCTGTAAAGAAGAAATCTCTCTCTCTATATATATATATATATATATATTGTAAATTATTGTAAATACTATTTATATATATTAATAGTATTTACAATAATTTTTATACTGGGGTTATAGACATAGAGTGTACACCACTCTTCACCAGTGCAAACTCCTACCACCAATGTCCCCCCATTTCATTATCCCAATCCCTGCCTGTTTCAGACAGGCATTCTGACTATCTCCCTCATTATCATTGTTATGGTAGTTGTTGTTATGGTTAGTGCTCTAACTGCACTCACTGCTCTTTGTGGTAAGCTACATGTCATAAGCTGGTCCTCTTGGTGTTCAACTTCATTGCCTCTGGATATTATTGTCATACTGTCTTTTATTTTTCTTATATCTCACATATGAATGAGACTATTCTATGTCTATCCCTCTCTCTCTGGCTCATTTCCCTCAGCATAATAGTCTCCATGACCATCCAGATATAGGAAAATTTCACAACTTCATTTTTTATAATAGCTGCATAGTAGTATTCCTTTGTGTATATGTACCATCTGTTTTTTTGTTTTTTGTTTTGGTTTTTGGGCCACACCTGATGATGCTCAGGTTACTCCTGGATATGCATTCAGAGATCGCTCCTGGCTTGGAGGACCATATGGGACATCGGGGGATCAAACTGCGGTCTGTCCTAGGCTAGTGCGGGCAAGGCAGATGCCTTACCACTTGCACCACCACTCCATTCCCCTGTATGCCACAGTTTCTTTAGCCACTTATCTGTTGTTGGGCACTTGGGTTGTTTCCAGGTTCTGGCTATTGTAAATAGTACTGCTATAAGCATAGGGAAGTAGAGGACATTTTTTGTATTGTTTTTGTGTTCCTAGAGTATATCCCTAGGACAGGTATTATTGGATCATATTTTTGAGGAGTAGTCATATTGTTTTCCATAAAGGCTGGACTAGACAGCATTCCCACCAGCAGTGAATTAGAGTTTTTTTTTTCTGCATCCCCCACCAGCACTGGTTGTTCTTGTTCTTTGTGATGTATGCCAGTCTTTGTGGCATTGTGTTCTCCCATCAGAGCTTCACCTCTCAGGTTAAATATGTGCTTTTGTAAAGAGGAAATAGTAAGTTTGAAACTAAGAGAACAAAGGTTAGTTTTTGTAACCTGCTTTTATGGGTCACTTGGAGTTAGAATGGTTTCCATTGCCAACAAGTTCAGAGCCAAGTTTGAAAGTTGATCATGTCAGCTGAGGTTAACCAGTAATTGGTGGCTTATTTGTTTATCTTTGATTCTGGTTTTCTACTCATGTTTATATATTTCTGGCTCATTTTATGTGTCTTTTGCTGCAAACTACCTTGAGTCCTCAGTGCAAAGAGGATAGAATAAATAAATGAGCTCAAATATCCTTACAGCTCTAAAGCTCCCAAAGACCAATAACTTCTTTATTTTGGCTGTACCAGAATCACTTGCAGTTTCTCTTTGGGAGACAATGAAACTATTAATCTCTTATCCTCATCTCTCCAAGCCTGAACCACAAGGAAATTGGCCTCTTCTCTTTGTTTATCTTGAAATATTTCAGCATGCAGAAAAGCATGTAGAATAGTATCTCAAATAAATACCCTGTACCTACCCCAAACATAATATCTTAACTTTTTTCACTTTTGCCACAGTTTTAAAACTCAAACATTAGAGAAACAGTGCCCCTCTGTACTTCTTTTTCTCCCTTGAGGTAGCCACTCTTTTGAATTTGAAGTTTATTTTTAATTCATGGTTTTGTACCATCATAATTAATGCAAACATGTTTGGGGAGTTATTAGGCTTTTTTTAAAGAAAACAAAGCTTTATTTAGAAATTCTGAGAGGGGAAGAGAAAGAAACACACTCAAGAGAGAGTGTGGGCTTCTCTAAAAGCAGAAAGAACTCCAGAATTAAAGTATGAAAGTATACATCTCAAGCACATGTGTCTTATTGGTTTTATTTTTTGTTTTCGTTTTTTTATTTTTGGGTTTGGGGCCACACCCAGTGACGCTCAGGGGTTACTCCTGGCTATGCACTCAGAAATAGCTCCTGGCTTGGGGACCATATGGGATGCCAGGGGATTGAATCACAGTCTATCCTTACCACTTGTGCCACCGCTCCGGACCCCATCTTATTGTTGTTTTTTTTTTAATATTCATTGGCAATCTGTATTTTCCTGTTATTTGCTATTCAATATATTTCTGAGTAGCTCAAAAATAAATTATGGGAGTAACTACTTTCATTTTGAATGCTTTTGCTGTTTATTTGTATAGTCAGCATAGAATTTTTATATTCATTGTCTATTATTGGGCAGTGTGTGTTCTGATTACAGCTATCACAGTGTTGGGTTTCTTTTATTTTTCTCAGGGTTTTTTTTTTTTTTTTATTTTTTATTTTTTATTTTTTATCTTTATTTAAACACCGTGATTACAAACATGATTATAGTTGTATGCTTACAGTCATGTAAAGAGCACCCCCCCTTCACCGGTGTAACATTCCCACCACCAATTTCCCAGATCTCCCTCCTCCCCACCCCCCTACACCTGTACTCGAGACAGGCTTTCTACTTCCCTCATTCATTCACATTTTATGATAGTTTTCAGTGTAGTCATCTCTGCAACTGCACTCATCACTCTATGTGATGAGCTGCATGTCCTGAGCTGCACCTACCAGCCCTCATCTCTCTTGTCTCTGAGATATTGTTAAAAATGTCCTTCATTTTTCTTAAAGCCCATAGATGAGTGAAACCATTCTGCGTCTTTCTCTCTCCTCTGACTTACTTCACTCAGCATAATAGATTCCATGTACATCCATGTATTGGAAAATTTCATGACTTCATCTCTCCTGATGGCTGCATAGTATTCCATTGTGTATATGTACCACAGTTTCTTCAGCCACTCATCTGTTGAAGGGCATCTTGGTTGTTTCCAGAGTCTGGCTATTGTAAATAGCGCTGCAATGAATATAGGAGTAAGGAAGGGTTTTTTGTATTGTATTTTTGTGTTTCTTGGGTATATTCCTAGGAGTGGTATAGCTGGATCGTATGGAAGCTCAATTTCCAGTTTGTGAAGGAATCTCCATATCGCTTTCCATAAAGGTTGTACTAGACGGCATTCCCACCAGCAGTGAAAAAGAGTTCCTTTCTCTCCACATCCCCGCCAGCACTGCTTGTTTTCCTTTCTTGTGATGTGTGCCAATCTCAGTGGCGTGAGGTGGTACCTCATAGTAGTTTTGATTTGCATCTCCCTGACGATTAGTGATGTTGAACATCTTTTCATGTGCCTTTTGGCCATTTGCCTTTCTTCTTTTTCAAAGTGTCTGTTCATTTCTTCTCCCCATTTTTTGATGGGTTAGTTGTTTTTTTCTTGTATAGTTCTGTCAGTACCTTGTAAATTTTGGATATTAGCCCTTTATCTGATGTGTATTGGGTGAATAATTTCTCCCACTCAGTGGGTGGCCTTTGTATTCTGGGCGCTATTTCCTTTGAGATGCAGAAGCTTTTCAGCTTAATATAGTCCCATCTGTTTATCTCTGCTTCCACTTGCTTGGAAAGTGCTGTCTCCTCCTTAAAGATGCCTTTAGTCTCAATGTCCTGGAGTGTTTCACCTACATGTTGTTCTATATACCTTATAGTTTCAGTTCTGATATCAAGGTCTTTAATCCATTTGGATTTTACCTTTGTATATGGTGTTAGCTGGGGGTCTGAGTTCGCTTTTTTGCAAGTGGTTAACCAGTTGTGCCAACACCACTTGTTGAATAGGCTTTCCCTGCTCCATTTAGGATTTTTTGCTCCTTTATCAAAAACAAGGTGGTTATATGTCTGAGGAACCTTCTCTGAGTACTCAAGCCTATTCCACTGATCTGAGGGTCTGTTTTTATTCCAATACCATGCTGTTTTTATAACTGTTGCTTTGTAATACAACTTAAAATTGGGGAAAGTAATGCCTCCCATATTCCTTTTCCCAAGGAGTGCTTTAGCTATTCGAGGTTGTTTGTTGTTCCAGATGAATTTCAGAAGTATTTGATCCACTTCTTTGAAAAATGTCATGGGTATCTTTAGAGGAATCGCGTTAAATCTGTACAATGCTTTTGGAAGTATTGCCATTTTAATGATGTTGGTCCTGCCAATCCATGAGCATGGTATGTGTTTCCATTTCCGCGTGTCCTCTCTTATTTCTTGGAGCAGTGTTTTGTAGTTTTCTTTGTATAGATCCTTCACATCTTTAGTCAGGTTGACTCCAAGATATTTGAGTTTGTGTGGAACTAATGTGAATGGGATTGTTCTCTTAATGTCCATTTCTTCCCTATCATTATTCGTGTATAAAAAGGCCATTGATTTTTGTGTGTTAATTTTGTATCCTGCCACTTTGCTATACAAATCTATTATTTCTAGAAGCTTTTTGGTAGAGTCTTTAGGGTTTTCTAAGTAGAGTATCATGTCATCTGCAAACAGTGAGAGCTTGACTTCTTCCTTTCCTATCTGAATTCCCTTGATATCTTTTTCTTGCCTAATCGCTATAGCAAGTACTTCCAGTGCTATGTTGAATAGGAGTGGTGAGAGAGGACAGCCTTGTCTTGTACCAGAATTTAGAGGAAAGGATTTTAGTTTTTCTCCATTGAGGATAATATTTGCCACTGGCTTCTGGTAGATGGCTTTGACTATATTGAGAAAGGTTCCTTTTATTCCTATCTTGCTGAGAGTTTTAATCAAGAATGGGTGTTGAACCTTATCAAATGCTTTTTCTGCATCTATTGATATGACCATGTGATTTTTATTTTTGTTGTTGTTTATGTTGTGTATTATATTAATAGATTTACGGATGTTAAACCATCCTTGCATTCCTGGGATGAAACCTACTTGATCAAAGTGAATGATCTTCTTGATGAGGCACTGGATCCTGTTCGCCAGGATTTTGTTGAGGATCTTTGCATCTGTGTTCATCAGGGATATTGGTCTGTAATTTTCTTTTTTGGCAGCATCTCTATCAGGTTTTGGTATTAAGGTGATGTTGGCTTCATAAAAGCTATTTGGAAGTATTCCTGTTTTTTCGATTTCATAAAAGAGCCTGGCCAGAATTGGTAGTAGTTCCTCTTGAAAGGTTTGAAAGAATTCATTCGTGAATCCATCAGGGCCTGGGCTTTTGTTTTTGGGTAAATTTTTGATTACAGTTTTAATTTCCTCAATAGTGATGGGGGTGTTTAGATATGCTACCTCTTCTTTATTCAACCGTGGAAGGTTATATGAGTTCAGAAATTTATCCATTTCTTCCAGGTTCTCATATTTAGTGGCATAGAGTTTCTCAAAGTATTCTCTGAATACCCTTTGAATCTCTGCAGTATCTGTAGTGATCTCCCCCTTCTCATTTCTAATACGCGTTATCAAGTTTCTCTCTTTCTTTTGCTTTGTGAGTTTTGCCAATGGTCTATCAATCTTGTTTATTTTTTCAAAGAACCAACTTCTGCTTTCGTTGATCTTTCGGATTGTTTTTTGGGTTTCCACTTCGTTGATTTCTGCTCTCAGCTTTGTTATTTCCTTCTGTCTCCCTATTTTTGGGTCCTTTTGTTGAGCACTTTCTAGTTCTATTAGCTGTGTCATTAAGCTACTCAGGTAAGCTCCTTCTTCCTTCCTGATGTGTGCTTGCAAAGCTATAAATTTTCCTCTCAGTACTGCTTTTGCTGTGTCCCATAAGTTCTGATAGTTTGTGTCTTTATTGTCATTTGTTTCCAGGAACCTTTTGATTTCCTCCTTGATTTCATCTCGGACCCACTGGTTATTGAGTATGAGGCTGTTTAACTTCCAGGTGTTAAATTTTTTCTTCTGTGTCCCTTTGCAGTTCACATCTAACTTCAGAGCCTTGTGGTCAGCAAAGGCAGCCTGCAAAATGTCTATCTTTTTTATTTTATGGAGGTATGTTTTATGTGCCAGCACATGATCTATCCTGGAGAATGATCCATGTACATTGGAAAAGAATGTGTATCCAGGTTTCTGAGGATAGAGTGCCCTATATATATCTACTAGGCCTCTTTCATCCATTTCTTTTTGCAGGTCTAGTATATTTTTGTTGGTTTCCATTTGGTTGACCTATCAAGTGTTGACAAGCCTGTGTTGAGGTCTCCCACAATTATTGTGTTATTATTGATATCCTTCTTCAGATTTGTCAACAATTGTATTAAATACTTTGCTGGACCCTCATTCGGTGCGTATATGTTTAGGAGAGTGATTTCTTCTTGCTGTACAAATCCCTTGATTAGTACATAATATCCATCTTTGTCCCTTACAATTTTTCTGAGTATAAAGTTTGTGTCATCTGATATTAGTATGGCCACCCCCGCTTTTTTAAGGGTGTTGTTTGCTTGAATGATTTTCCTCCAGCCTTTGATTTTGAGTCTATGTTTATTCTGACTATTCAGGTGTGTTTCTTGTAGACAGCAGAAGGTTGGCTTCAGTTTTTTGATCCATTTCGCCACTCTGTGCCTCTTAACTGGTGCATTTAGTCCATTGACATTGAGAGAAATAATTGTCATGGGATTTATTGCCATCTTTGTGTAGAAGTTTGGTGTGTTTTTTGTTCTGTCTTGTTTTTAGAGTAGATCTTTCAGTTTTTCTTTTAAGGCTGGTTTTGAGTCTGCAAAGATTTTGAGCTGTTGTTTATCTGTGAAGCCGTGTATACATCCGTCAAACCTGAAACTTAGTTTTGCTGGGTGCAATATTCTTGGCGAAGCATTTATTTCATTGAGTTTTGCCACTACGTCCCACCACTGCCTTCTGGCCTTGAGTGTTTCTGGTGACAGGTCTGCTGTAAATTTCAAGGATGCTCCGTGGAATGTAATTTCCCTTTTCGATCTTGCTGCTTGCAGTATTCTATCTCTATCGGTGGGTTTCATCATGGTGACTAGGATGTGTCTTGGGGTGTTTCTACTGGGGTCTTTTTTAGCTGGTACTCTTCGGGCATGCAGGATTTGGTCACATGTTTTCTTTAGCTCTGGTAGTTTCTCTGTGATGATGTTCTTAACCATTGATTCTTCCTGAAGATTTTCTTCTTGGGTCTCTGGAACTCCAATGATTCTGAAGTTGTTTCTGTTGAGCTTATCAAAGACTTCTATTTTCATCTTCTCATATTCTTTGAGTAAATTTTCCATTGTCTGATCATTTGATTTGAGGTTTTTTTCTAATCTCTTCTGCTGTGTAAAGTTGTTATGCATCTCATCTTCTAAAGCACTAATTCTATCCTCAGCTGCTGTTAACCTGTTGGAAAACTCATCCATTATGTTCTTCAATTCGTCTATTGAGTTTTTCAGACCTGTTATCTGATCTGATATTTCAGTTTGGAGTTTTCTGATTTCTGTCTTCATATTCTCTTGATTTTTATTAGTGCTCTGATTTATACTTTCTTTGATATCTGATAGCAACCTCCATATTTCGTCTCTAAACTCCATTTCTGAAAGACTGCTTAGGTAGTTGGTCGTTGTTGGGTCATCAGAGTTTCCATCTTCATTCTCTATGGTTGAAGTTGGTCTGCGTAGTCTCCCCATTGTCTCGCTTACGCTGTGGGTTTTTCTACGTGTTGTGGTGGTACTCATTGGCGAGGTGGAGTGCGCGGCCGCGAAGCGCAGCGGAGCGGCCGCGCTCCGGCCCCCAAACACTCACCTCAGCCGAGGCAAGCCGTCAGGGGATGCCTGGGGAGGCCCCCAAGTGTCTGCCAAGCAAAGAAACCAGCACAATCCACAACTCCAACAGAAAACTCACAGCCCCAGCGAGACACGCCTTGAAGAGATTAATGCTGAATCAGGTCAAAGTTCCCAGGTTGATGCAGGCTGGGGGAGGTCCCAAAATGTCTGCCGGGCCTAGGGGTCCAGCAGTCAGCCTGATCTGCAACTCCGGCCCCCAAACACTCACCTCAGCCGAGGCAAGCCGTCAGGGGATGCCTGGGGAGGCCCCCAAGTGTCTGCCAAGCAAAGAAACCAGCACAATCCACAACTCCAACAGAAAACTCACAGCCCCAGCGAGACACGCCTTGAAGAGATTAATGCTGAATCAGGTCAAAGTTCCCAGGTTGATGCAGGCTGGGGGAGGTCCCAAAATGTCTGCCGGGCCTAGGGGTCCAGCAGTCAGCCTGATCTGCAACTCCGGCCCCCAAACACTCACCTCAGCCGAGGCAAGCCGTCAGGGGATGCCTGGGGAGGCCCCCAAGTGTCTGCCAAGCAAAGAAACCAGCACAATCCACAACTCCAACAGAAAACTCACAGCCCCAGCGAGACACGCCTTGAAGAGATTAATGCTGAATCAGGTCAAAGTTCCCAGGTTGATGCAGGCTGGGGGAGGTCCCAAAATGTCTGCCGGGCCTAGGGGTCCAGCAGTCAGCCTGATCTGCAACTCCGGCCCCCAAACACTCACCTCAGCCGAGGCAAGCCGTCAGGGGATGCCTGGGGAGGCCCCCAAGTGTCTGCCAAGCAAAGAAACCAGCACAATCCACAACTCCAACAGAAAACTCACAGCCCCAGCGAGACACGCCTTCTTTCTCAGGGTTTTTGGTCATACCCAGCAGTGGCACTCAGGGGTTACGCTTGGATCTGCACTCAGAAATAGCTCCTGGCCTTCTCTGGGGGACCATATGGGATGCCAGGATTAGAACCACTGTCTGTCCTGGGTCTGCTGCATGCAAGGCAAATTCCTACCACTGTGCTATCTCTCTGGCCCCCAAGTGTTGTTTTAAATATATTTGTTCACATGTGGGTTTGGGGGACACAATAGAATTGCTAGGTTTTAAGTACTCATTCAGTTGCACTGAATATTGTCAAATGTATCTGCCATATTTCTTTACCCATTCCTCTGGGTTGTTTTTAGTTTAGAGGTATTATGGTTAGAGACATTTTTATATAAGGTGTGTGTGTGTCCTTGAGTGTTTGCACATGCACAGTAGATTTGCAGTTCAGAAAGTTGAACTCTGGGTTAAATCATTTAACTCATAAAATCCTGTGTTTAACTCACTTAACTTTATAAGGAACTGACTTACATTTTTTTTCCCAAACTGGCTGTATAACTTTATACTGCCTCCAGCAATATGTAAAAAGTTCCAGTGCTTCGCATATATTTTCTAATAGTGGTTGTGTTTGGGGCCAGAGAGACAGTACAGTGGATAGATAGGATGCTTGCTTTGCATACAGCTGACTCAGGTTTGATCTTCAGCACATCATATAGTTACTGAGCACCACCATGAGTGACCTCTGAGTGCAGAGCCAGGAATAACTCTAAGTGTTACTGGATGTATCTCAAAAACAAAAACAAAAAGAAACAAAGAAAAATTCAAAATAGAAGTTGGCATGAAACTTTAGCTATATCAGTGCATGGCTTTTCTCAATCATCTTGTATTTGGTTTTCTTCTTTTCTCTGTTATCTAATGATTTGATCACACTTTTATGTGCAATAATGTAGTTTTTATCTCCTTTTGTAAAGTTGTGCTTAGATTTATAACCCATTTTCTTAAACCTTGTCTTTATTACAGATTTACATTAGTAAAGCATATATCTAATATGTAATATATATGTCTTATACATAAGATATATATCATATATAAGGCAACTCACCTTCTAAAACATAAGCAAATATTCTCTGTTATCATTCTGGAAAATTTTACTCAAAGAATGGCTTGATTATATCAGTATTAGAATCACATGTATGTGGGGTCTCACAATTCAGAGACTCACCTCCATACCTTTTTCCCCAGACCAAAACTCTGTGGACAACTCGTAGATGACTGTCAGGCATCCCAAGCCTTGGAACCCATGTTTTGATGGCTGCTGACCTGGAGTCAGAAGCCCCTTCGCCAAACCCTGTCTCTGGAAAGAAGTCCACAATCACCTCTGCCCTCCTCCAAAAGAAAATCAACCTGATGAGCTATGGGAGTGTGTGGGAAAGGCACTTGCCTTGCACATGGTTGACTCTAGTTGAATCCTTAGCACTGCATATTGTCCCCTGAACCCCAACAGGAGTGACTCCTGAGAACTCAGTCAGGAGCTAGATATGTCATTGGATATAGCCCCAAAACTCTGACCTACAAAGAAAAGAAAATCAACCTGATCAGATCCTAGGGAGTGTACATCCCTAGGATGTACATTAACAAGGATACAAGAATTATTCAAATGGCATATTTTTAGTCAACTTAAAATCACTAAATGTATCCATGTTTAAGAGTTCTAGCCCTCTGCTTTTCTTCATGCAATCACTGCAGTATCAGAACTGGGCAGCTATTCTGGAGCCCTTAACATAGACGGAGTCACAGAGGATATGAAGTTGGACTTTGGATAGGGGCTGATGACCAGTGGCAGAGCATTATGTGATATGGTAAGAATAAGATGAAGGTTCTAAGTATTCCCAAGGATGCTGCCATGCATATGGAGTAGAGTGCTGACAGCAATGGAGAAGGTGACAGGATGAACTTATGAAGCATTTGCTTTTGGGTCCATCCCAGCATGGAACACAAGAGTGCAAAGATCTTCAGCATCAGGAATTATGAAAAGCCACATCTCATAGGCAAGCTTGCAAAGCTTTTTTTCTAAAATGGTTAACCTAATGACCAGAAAGACTATAGAGTTGAACACCCAATGACCTATAGAATTAAGCAAAGCTGACAAAGAAATACAGAGTATGTTTCTTAGTATAAATTTAGCAAAGACCATTCAAATGCTGACAGTGCATTTCCAGTCAGTGCATCTATGATGGTGTATCTTAGAAAAGAAACTATAAGCTCCTTGCTCTCTGCTTTCCTCTCCTCCTTCTTCCTATTTATTTATTTATTTATTTATTTATTTTACCATCATGGTCTCCACCCTCACCTCTCTTTATTGCTTAGATCTTGTTATAAATTGTCTCTCAAGATCCATCATATGCTCCATATTTTTCTTCTCTTTATTAGTCCTCCTTGATCTCCCCCTTCAATATTTCTGCAATCCTCTCCCTCTCCCCACTCCTGCAGCCTCACTATTCTCTCATTCATACTTCTCATCATATAATACATATTTATCCCTCTCCATCCTTTAACTTCATCATTTCTCAACTTTAGTTTCTGAATGTATCCAACAATGTGAGTTTCAGCAGGCTTGCCCCTAGACAGAATTCCTCAAGGCAGTCGGCTTGGGGCAGGTTGGAATATTTATGTTTACTGAACTTACTGATGTCCCTTAGTGAGGCCATTAACGACAATAAAATTAGGAAGCAGCAATATGCCATTTTATTGAATACTCATTGAAAGTAATGGTTCATTTTTATTGACTTTTATTTTGGGTTTGGGGGCCATATCTGGAGGTGCTGAGGGTCTACTCAGAGTTTTGTGCTTGAGAATTGCTCCTGTGGGGGAACAAAATGATGCTAAAGTTTGAATCTACTTTCTGCCTATAGATCAGGTGTTCAGCCCATTGAACTTTCTCTTGACCCTATTTTTTTTTTTATCTTTTTATAGGAGCAACATTTAATGCAGACTCTCCTAAGGTGCTAGCAAGGGTTTTGTGGGGGAGTCTTATTTTACAACATGAATGGTTCAGAAGCACTGCTGGGATTATCTCATCTTTCCTAGGCATCATTTCCAGCCTCTTATTTTGAAACTTTTGTCAAGCCAAAGACTCAAGTACATCTGGAAAATTGATGATGCTTTGTGTGTGGAATAAAGACAAAGAGATTAGAATGACCTACAATTGCCACATGTCACCAGAAGGCAATGATTTATTTAACAAAATATTAAGAACAATACCAAAAGCTCAACAGACACAAGTTCAGAGTTTCCATTAACTAAATTTGTAGCTATTTGAACATAGTGTTACTGATATAAATTGCTTGGATAAACTTGAGTCTATGAGACTGTGAATTCATAATTATTCTCAAGAGAAAGCATAACATAACAAGTACAAATACATAGTGTAATACAATAAAAGATAAACAGTTATGAATTTATATCTTATTAATGGATTTTAACAAGTGGCTATTGTTTATGACTGTTTCACTTCTCCTATTCTTTTGTTTTAGATAAAAATACACATATTTTCTTCAGAGAACAAAAGTATGAAATTTAGTAATCCAACAATCTAGAAATAAAATAGAATTATCAAGAAGAGATATTTCTTCTGATTTGGTTGGTAGTAGAATCAATACATGGAACATGGTATAATGGAAAGAAAATCCAATACGTCATCTGGATTACTAGGTGGAATAAATATAAAAAATGCAACTATCAATAATTTTGTAAATAAAAGGGTTTTTTTCGGACCACACCTCAGGGGTTACTCCTGGCTAAGCGCTCAGAAATTGCCCCTGGCTTGGTGGGACCATATGGGACGCCAGGAGATTGAACCGCGGTCCTTCCTTGGCTAGCGCTTGCAAGGCAAACACCTTACCTCTAGTGCCACCTTGCAGGCCCCTAAATAAAATTTCTTTAATTTTAAAATAATTTTAAAGAGCATACATTAATCAATGTGAAACAAAAACAAAGACCAAAGGTCTTTCAAAAAGATGAATTATTCTGATGTCCCAAAGAGGAAAAAAATCTACTGCCCAAAATAAATCTTCTTTTTTTTTTTTTTTTTTGGTTTTTGGGCCACACCCGCTTGACGCTCAGGAGTTACTCCTGGCTATGAGCTCAGAAATCGCCCCTGGCTTGGGGAGACCATATGGGACACCGGGGGATTGAACCGCGGTCCGTCCTACGCTAGCGCTTGTAAGGCAGACACCTTACCTCTAGCGCCACCTTCCCGGCCCCACCAAAATAAATCTTACATCAAGGAAATTGACCTTTAGGTGGCCTTACTCATTTAAAGAAAATGACAATAAAAAGCACACTTTATGTGTTTTTTTAATTAATTCACCATGAGGCACATAGTTAAAAATTTATGATGGCCACCCTGCTGTGCTTCTGAGGACCCTGAGGACCTGAAGGGAACTCTCTCCTCTGCTTCTCTATCTTTTCTGAATACTTGAAGCTCTCTTTAGATGCCTGGGAAGTGAACCCAAAAAAAATGCATTCTGAAGATGCCCAGCTAGCGAGTGAATAAGAACTGGCTGGCTGTGGGGGTTGCCAAGCGAAGTGCTGATCACTCTACCTGTGGAGACTCCGTCCTGCTGTGCTTATTCTGAGGACACTAGGACCTGAAGGGAACTCTCTCCTGTGCTTCTCTGTTTTTCCTGAATTCTTGAATCTCTCCTCAGAGGCCTGGGAAGCAAACCTCCCCAAAAAAACTGTCACCTAGAGGCCCCAGAAGAGCACAGTGCTCCCCTTTCTTCGCCGCTGTGCACTCTTTCTAACCAATAAACCCCACCACAACACACAGAAAAAATCACACTACAAGCTTGACAATTGGGAAACCTCACAGGCAAACACCATGCACAGAGAATGGAGATGATAGCTCGGATGACCCAAAAAAATTCCAACCATTTGATTAACTTCTAGAATAAGGAGCTTAGAATAGAAATATGGAAGATGTTCGTATAACTCAAAGAAAGCATAGATCGATCTGAACAGAACACAAAGACAGAAATCAGAAAACTCCAAACTAAAATAACAGATCTGAAAAACACGGTAGCTCAACTGAAAAACTCAGTGGATAGTCTCTCCAGCAGGTTAACAGCAGCTGAGGACAGAATCAGCGTGCTGGAAGACGAGATGCAGAAAAACTCAACACAGCAGAGAAATTGGAAAAGAACCTTAAGACAAGTAATCAGGCAATGGAAAAAGTACTCAAGGAAGGTAAACAGATGAAAATAGAAGTCTTTGATAAACTCAACAGAAACAACATAAGAATCATTGGAGTTCCAGAGGCCCAGGTAGGAGATCCCCAGGAAGAATCAACTGTCAAAGACATTATCAAAGAGATACTCCCAAAGTTAAAGACAACATGCAATTAAATTCTGCATGAAGAGTACCAGCTAAAAGAGACCTGAAGAAAAACACCCCAACACACATCCTTGTCACAATGAGAAATCCCATAGATAGAGATAGAATACTGAAAGCAGCAAGATCAAAAAGGGAAATTACATTCAAAGGAGCATCCTTAAGACTCACAGCAGACATGTCACAAGAAACTCTCAAGGCCAGAAGACAGTGGTGGGATATTGTGACAAGACTAAATGAAATGGATGCCTCACCGAGAATACTGCACCCAGCCCGACTCAATGTTCAGGTATGAAGGAAGGATATATAGCTTCATGGATAAACAACAGCTCAGAAACTTCACAGATTAAAAACCAGCCTTAAAGGAAAAACTGAAAGGTCTACTTTAAGACAAGAGAGACCAACAAGCACAGCAAACTTATCTACAAAGATGATATTAAATCCTATGACAATCATTTTTCTCAGTTAATGGACTAAATTCACCAATTAAAAGACACAGAGTGGCAAAATTGGTCAAAAAGATAAAACCAACCTTCAGCAGCCTACAAGAAACACACCTGAATAATCAGAACAAACATAGACTCAAAATCTATGGAACTAAAAATCAAAGGATGGAGGAAAATCACCCAAGCAAACAGCACCCTTAAAAAAGCTGGTGTGGCCATATTAATATCTGATGACACCAACCTTTTACTCAGAATAGTGGTAAGCGACAAAGATGGACACTATGTACTAATCAAGGGATATGTGCAAATAAAAGAAATCAGACTATTAAACATATATGCACCCAATGAGAGACCAGCAAACTATCTAATACAATTATTGACAAATCTGAAAGAAGAAATCAATAATAACACAATAATTGTGGAAGACCTCAACACGGCACTGTCAACACTTGATGGATCAACCAGACTGAAACCCAACAAAAACATACTAGCCCTGAAAAAGAGAAATGGAAGAAAGAGGACTAGTAGATATATATAGGACACTCCACCCCAAAAAACCTGGATACACATTCTTCTCCAATGTACATGGATCATTCTCCAGGATACACCATATGCTGACACATAAAACATACCTTCATAAAATCAAGAGGATAGAAATCTTGCAGGCTACCTTTGCTGACCACAAGGCTCTGAAATTTGTGAACTACAAAGGGACACAGAAGAAAAACTTTAACAATTGGAAATTAAACAGCCTGCTACTGAACAAACAGTGGGCCAGGGATGAAATCAAAAAGGAAATAAAAACTTTCCTGAAAACAAATGATAATGAAGACACAAACTGCCAGAATCTATGGGACACAGCAAAAGTGGTCCTGAGAGGAAAATTTATAACTTTGCAAGCACACATCAGGAAGAAGAAGGGGCATTCCTAAATAACTTAATGATGCAACTCTTAAAATTAGAAAATTACCAACAAAAGGAACCAAAAATAGGAAGACAGAAGGAAATAACAAAGCTGAAAGCAGAAATCAATGAAGTGAAAACCCAAAAAAACAATCTGAAAGATCAACAAAAGCAGAAGTTGGTTCTTTAAAAAATAAACAAGATTGATAGACCATTGGCAAAATTCACAAAGAAAGAGAGAGAGAGAAACCTGATAACCTTTATTAGAAATGAAAAGAGGGAGATCACGACAGATATTGCAGAGATCCAAAGGGTAATCAGAGACTACTTTGAGAAACTTTATGCTACTAAACATGAGAACCTAGAAGAAATGGATAAATTCTTGGACACTTATAACCTTCCACAGTTAAGTAAGGAGGATAGCATATCTAAACACCCCCATCGCTATGGAGGAAATTGAAACTGTAATGAAACGTCTGCCTAAAAAGAAAAGCTCAGGCCCAGATGGATTTACTAATGAATTCTTTTAAACCTTTCAAGAGGAGCTACTACCAATCCTAGAAAGGCTCTTCCATGAAATTGAAAAAAACAGGAACACTCCAAAACAGCTTTTATGAAGTCAACATCTCCTTGATACCAAAACCAGACAGAGATGCTGCCAAAGAAGAAAATTATAAACCAATATCCTTGATGAATGCAGATGCAATGTCTTCAACAAAATCCTGGCAAATAGAACCCAATGCATCATCAAGAAGATCATACACTACGACCAAGTAGATTTCATCCCAGAAATGCAAGGATGGTTTAACAGCCATAAATCTATCAACATAATACAAAACATCAACAACAAGAAAAATAAAAATCATATGATCATATCAATAGATGCAGAGAAAGCATTTGATAAGGTCCAACACCCATTCTTAATCAAAACTCTCAGCAAAATGGGAATGAAAGGAACTTTTCTCAATCTAGTTAAAGCCATCTACAACAAGCCAATGGAAAATATTATTCTCAATGGAGAAAAACTAAAAGCCTTTCCTCTAAATTCTGGTACAAGACAAGGCTGTCTGCTCTCACCATTCCTCTTCAACATAATACTGGAAGTACTTGCTATAGTGATCAGTCAAGAAAGATATCAAGGGAATCCAGATAGGAAAGGTAGAAGTCAAGCTCTCACTGTTTGCAGATGACATGATACTCTACTTAGAAAACCCTAAAGACTCTACCAAAAAGCTTCTAGAAACAATATATTCATATAGCAAGGTGGCAGGCTACAAAATTAACACAAAGAAATCAATGGTCTTTTTATACACCAATAATGATAGGGAAGAGATGGAAGTTAATAAGGCAATCCTATTCACATTAGTGCCACCAAACTCAAATATCTTGGAGTCAACTTGACCAAAGACGTGAAGGACCTATACAAAGAAAACTACAAAGCCCTGCTCCAAGAAATAAGAGAAGACACACAGAAATGGAAACACATAACCTGCTCATGAATGGGCAGAATTAACATATTAAAATGGCAATACTCCCCAATGCATTATACAGATTTAATGCGAACCCTCTAAAGACACCCATGACATTCTTCAAAGAAGTGGATCAAACACTTATGAAGTTCATCTGGAACAATAAACACCATCAAATAGCTAAAGCACTCCTAGGGAAAAGAAATATGGGAGGCATTACTTTCCCCAACTTCAAACTGTACTACAAAGCAATAGTTATCAAAGCAGCATGGTATTGGAATAAAGACAGACCCTCAGATCAGTGGAATAGGCTTGAGTTCTCAGAGAATGTTCCCAAAACATACAAGCAACTAATTTTTGATAAAGGAGCAAGAAATCCTAAGTGGAGCAGAGAAAAACCTCTTTAACAAATGGTGCTGACAGAACTGGTTAGCCACTTGCAAAAAAAGCGAACATAGACACCCAGTTAACATCATGTACAAAGGTAAAATCCAAATGGATTAAAGATCTTGATATCAGACCTGATACCATAAGGTATATAGAACAACACATAGGTAAAACATTCCATGACATTGAGACTAAAGGCATCTTCAGGGAGGAAACTGCACTTTCCAAACAAGTGGAAGCAGATATCAACAGATGGGAATACATTAAGCTGAGAAGCTTCTACACCTCAAAAGAAATAGTGCCCAGAATACAAGAGCCACCCACCATGTGGGAGAAATTGTTCACTCAATACCCATCAGATAAGGGGCTAATATCCAAAATATACAAGGCACTGACAGAACTTTACAAGAAAAAAAAAATCTAATCCCATCAAAAAATGGGGAGAAGAAATGAACAGATACTTTGATAAAAAAGAAATACAAATAGCCAAAAGGCATTGAAAAAATGCTCCTCATCACTAATCATCAGGGAGATGCAAATCAAAAAATGATGAGATACCATCTCACACCAAAGAGATTGGCACACATCACAAAGAATGAGAACGATCAGTGCTGGCGGGGATGTGGAGAGAAAGGAACTCTTATCCACTGCTGGTGGGAATGCCATCTAGTCCAACCTCTATGGAAAGCGATATGGAGATTCCTCCAAAAAACGGAAATTGAGCTCCCATTCGACCCAGCTATACCACTCCTAGGGATATACCCTAGGAACACAAGAATACAATACAAAAACCCCTTCCTCACACCTATATTTATTGCAGCACTATTCACAATAGCCAGGCTCTGGAAACAACCAAGATGCCCTTCAACAGATGAGCAGCTAAAGAAGCTGTGGTACATATACACAATGGAATATTATGCAGCTGTCAGGAGAGATGAAGTCATGAAATTTTTCTATACATGGATGTACATGAAATCTATCATGCTGAGTGAAGTAAGTCAGTGGGAGAGAGAGAGACGCAGAATAGTCTTACTCATATATGGGTTTTAAGAAAAGTAACAGTCACTTTTGCAACAATTCTCAGAGACAATGAGAGGAGGGCTGGAACTTCCAGCTCACTTCAAGAAGCTCACCACAAAGAGTGGTGAGAGCAGTTAGAGAAATAACTACACTGAGAACTACCATAACCATGTGAATGAATGAGGGAACTGGAAAGCCTATCTAGAGTACAGGTGGGGGTGGGGTGGGATAGAGAGAGAATTGGGACATTGGTGGTGGGAATGTTACACTTGTGAAAGGGGGGGTGTTCTTTACATGACTGAAACCTAATCATAATTATATTTGTAATAAGGATGTTTAAATAAAGATATTAAAAAAAGTTGATGATGTTTGAATTTCAGTCATACAATATTCCAGCACTCATCTCTTTACCAGTGTTCATTTCCCACCACCAATTTCCCCAGTTACCCTCCTGTTCTTTACTCCAAACCTCAGCCTGCCTCTAGCAGAACTGAAAGTGAAAAATCTTTTAAACTGCACCAGAAAAAGCCAGTCTGTCATTTTGATAAGATATCGGGTTTTGTTTTTGTTTTTATTATATATATGATTCTTGTTTTATTTTTTAAAATTGCTTTATTTAAGCACCTCAGTTACAAAATTGCCCATTGTTGGATTAAAATCATACAATGCACCCTTCACTCTTCACCAATGCACGCTTCCTATCAATGTCAAAGATGTCTCCTATTTTCCTCCCATCACACCCCTATCCCTGCCTTGCTCTAGGTCAGGCAAATTGCCTCGCTCTGTCTCTCTCTTGTTCTGCTCTCTCTTGCTCGCTTTCTCACTCACCTTTTTGGCACTGTGATTTGTACTATTGTTAACGGAGGGTGACTTGCCTGTTAATTTTTTCACTCTCAGTGCCGATTTCTTGTCCAGAGCAATCAGTTCCAACCATCATTGTCCTAATAGGCCTTTCTCTAGCTACACTCACAGCTGTTTGTGGCCAAATTCCTCCCCTAGACTGGACCTTCTGACCTTTGCCTCTATTATCGCTGGGTGTTATTATCATAGTATGTCTTATTCTTCTTATATCCCACACATGAGTGAGATTATTCTATACGTATTCCTTGCTAATTTCATTCAGCAAAATACTTTCCGTGTCCATCCATGTATAGACAAATTTCATGACTTCCTAAAGGCTGTATAGTTTTCTATTGTCTAAATATACCAGTTTCTTTAGCCACCCATCTGTTTTCAAACATCTGGGTTGTTTCCAGATTCTGGCTATTATAAATAATGCTGAACTGAACCTAAAACTGTAGAGGGATTTATTGTGTGTTTTGTGTTCCTGGGGTATAACCCTAGGAGTGGTATTGCTGGGTCACATGGAAGCTCAATTTCCAGCTTTTTGAGGAATGTCCATATTGTTTTCCAAAAGGACTGGTCACAGCAGTCTGCATTCTCACCAGCAGTGAATAAGAGTCCCTTTCTCTGCATCCACACCAGGACTGGTTCCGTGTGTGTGTGTGTGTGTGTGTGTGTGTGTGTGTGTGTGTGTGTGTGTGTGTGTGTGTGTGTGTGTGATGTGTGCTAGTCTCTGTGGCATGAGATGACATCTCATTGTTGTCACTTCTCCTAGTCAATGGACCCCAGCATGAGACACAGAAAACACCAGGACATTGGGTTTTGTAACTAATAAAGTTTGTTAAAATACGTAATTCCCTTAAAGACACCAGGTATACAAATGAATTTTAAAAAAGTCTAAGGGAAGAGGTGACCATATATACTTGGCGTGCAAGTGTGAGACTATGAGTCTGTCCTTGAAGTTGTCCATAAGCCTTGAGTATGTTCCCAGATGCTCTGCTATGGGAGATTTCTGGCATCTCCACCAAGTGTGTGTGATCTTGTCTCACTGTACCCAGTTGTGTGTGAGCCCTCTGGCTAAGGCTTGCACTGCCCTGGCAAGCACCATGAACAAGCATGTCTGTGACTGCTACCCCTAGTCACCTCAACAATGAAGGGCTAGGGAAACATTAAAATGTATTTATTCATTAACTTATAACTTGAAAAGTAGGAAGCCAACTTGTGATCCATTGAGGTAGCTCAAAGTACTAAAAGATATGTCTGAGTTGTAGTTTTCATGGGTTTGATTTCCCAATATTTCATGACCTCTGGTGACATTGCCCATAAAAAAAATCAGAACCTAAAACCCTAAACACCCAAACCCAAGACCATCCCACATATCATAAGAATTTAGCACAGGCTGGTGAAATCTCCCAGGCCCAGACTGAAAATTGATCAGTTTATAATTCAGATCTGTAACCTAGCAGAGCTGTGTGCAGACATAATTTTTCTTCGGGATCTACTAATATTACTCCATCCCTGGGAAGTAATAAAAATATATTACTCACACTAGAAATATATTAAAATAAGTATACTAATATCCCGTTGGAAGGTATAAAACAAGCACATAAATTACCAAAGAAATGAATAGGTCATTGTTCTGAGGTTAGAGAATGTATTCAAGTGTAATATAATAAGCATCTAGTAAATACATTTGTTAAAGGTTTATGTTTGTGGTGGTTCAAAATATAAGCCATATAAAATTTCAAGTGCACTTGAAATCATTTAAGGCAATTTAATAAAATATGGTCTACTTAATTTTGGAAGAAAAATATTTTTTCATCTATTTCTGTCTTATGTATACAAGTTTAAATATTTGGGCACTAAACTAAATGCAAGTTTCTAGAGTCTGACAGGGTTGTGAGGTCCCCTTCCCATAAGCAGCCCGTTAGAAATCAAATAGTTATTATAAAACTATTATCAGAAGTACTCAGAGGGCTTTAGAGAAAAAACAAAATACCTATTGATAATGAGGTATCTTCTTGAATTAACTGGATCTGAATCTCCATGAGCAAAATCTGGATGCTAATATATAATTTTTTATTTTTTAAATAATATCTTTATTTGAGCACCATGATTACAGACATGATTGTAGTTGGGTTTCAGTCATAAAAAGAACAAACCCCCTTCATCAGTGCAACATTCCCTCTACCAATGCCCCAATCTTTCTCCTACCCAACCCCCAGCCTCTCTTCGAGACAGGTATTCTACTTCTTTTACTATTAATATTGTCGTAATAGTTGTTAGTGCAATTATTATTCTAGCTGCACTTACCACTCTTTGTGGTGAGCTTCATACCATGAGCCTTCCTTCCCACCCTCATCTCTATTGTCTCTGGATATTATTACAATAATGTATTTTATTTTTCTTAAAATCCATAGATGAGTGAGACTATTCTGTGTCTATCTCCTTCCCTCTGACTTATTTCACTCAGCATAATGGATTTCATGTCCATCCTTGTATAGGAAAATTTAATGATTTCATCTCTCCTGATGGCTGCATAATATTCCATTGTGTGTATATATATACCACAGTTTCTTTAGCCACTCATCTATTGTGAGGAATCTCGGTTGTTTCCGGATTCTGACTATTGTAAATAGTGCTGAAATGAATATAGGTGTGCAAAAGGTGTGTAATGTGTTTTTGTGTTCCTAAGGTATATCCCTAGGAGTAGTATAGCTGGATCATATGGGAACTCAATTTCCATTTTTTTGAGAAATCTCCATATTGTTTGCCATGAAGTCTAAACTAGACAGTATTCCCACCAGCAGTGAATGAGAGTTCCTTTCTTTCCATATCCCTGCCAACACTGATTGTTCTTGATCTTTGTGATATGTGCCAGTTTCTGTGGTGTGAGATGGTACCTCATTGTTGTTTTGATTTGCAACTCCTTGATGTTTAGTGATGTGGAGCATTTTTCATGTGCCTTTTGGCTATTTTTATTTATTTGAGAAAGTGTTTGTTCATCTCTTCTCTCCATTTTTGATAGAGTTAGATATTTTTCTTGTTAACATCTGTCAGTACCTTGTAGATCTTAGATATTAGCCACATATCTAATGGGTTTTGGGTGAATAGTTTCTCCCATTCTATGGGTGGCTTTTGCATATTAGTCACTATTTCCTTTGAGGTGCAGAAGCTTCTCAACTTAATATATTCCCATCTGTTTATCTCTGCTTCCACTTGTTTGGAGAGTGCTGTTTTCTCCTTAAAGATGCCTTTATTTTCATTGTCATGCAGTGTTTTACCTACGTGTTGTTCTATATACCTTATGGTTTCGGGTCTGATATCAAGGTCTTTAATCCATTTGGATTTGACCTTTGCTCATGGTGTTAGATGGAGGTCTGAGGATAAGTGCTCAGAAATCGTCCCTGGCTTGGGGAACCATATGGGATGCCAGTGGATCGAACTGCGGTCTTTCCTTGGCTAGAGCTTGTAAGGCAGACACCTTACCTCTTGCACCACCTCGCCGGACCCTGAGCTTACTTTTTTGCATGTAGCTAAGTTAGTCTATTTTTTGAATAGCAATGTTTAAGAAGCAGAGCCTGAAAGTCTCACGGGAAATCTTGGAGACCAGGAGGAGATCATGGCAATTATGAGGGGGTGAAGACACCTATGCCAGGCTGTGAGGCCTATAGCTGAAAATTAGCAGGACCATGCCCTTTCTATCTAGACCTTCAAACAAAGTGTTTTGTAACTGAAAAGAGCTGTCTTCAAGAGGAGCTTTTCCCCCACACTTTTTCACTTTTTCTAAGAACTCCAGGAAAATATCTGTAATGAGGCAATACCTAGAGAGGGAGCTAGAAATGGCATTGGTCTTCACTTTTCATTCCTGGAGACCATCCTCAGTCTCTGACTGTCCCTAAAGATCTCTGTCATATGAATTGTTTTCTAGCCACAATGCAGGCCCACTGTTCTGTAGTTACAGAACCAGCTCAGTACTGTTTCTCCCTGGGCCTCACATTCTTAAACAAAGATTCATCTGTCTTCTCTTTAAGGCTCTCCTAAGTATGAGCAAACAGTTGGGGAAATTAAGGTGCCTATTCCTATGACAGAGGAAGACTTGTGCCATTCTTCTGTAGGGCTCTCCCTTTGGTGCCATGCCCACAAAATAAAGAAAGTCTGCAGGTTCTCCCCAGGCTCAAACAGCTGCGCATTCCTTCTCAGGCATGAATATTTTATCAAGAGTTTAATGTCCTCAAACCCCAAAAATCATGTGCTGTGTTCCTCATTCCAGCTTAAAAACCCTTTCTTCACAGGAATAGCTGTTCATGGCGCTGGGAGCACCAGCCCAACATGAAACATGTGGTTAAGTAGGTCACTTACTGGGCTCTCTAGACTACTTGTAGGCCCCAAGTCCACATGCTTTTCTTGATCTTAGATCCATGGAACAGCTGTAACCCACTCAGTGCCTTTAGCCTCCACCCACTCCTCACCCACCCAATAATTCCACTTCTTCAGGACCCCTAAGCCAGACTTTCCTCTATAAGCCTACTCAGCTCTTTTCTGTCTTCTTCACAATCACCACATCCTCTGGCACCCCAAGTCATCATCATCGACAATAATCAAAAGCTAAGTGGCATTTGCCTTGTTTGTCTCCCTCCTCCTCAACCTCTTCAGGGATTTACTCAAGAGTTCAAACAAACTCAGTACCTAAGACAAAATTCAGCACCAAATTATGGAATAATAATTCCAATTATTGTGAGTGAGAGAATAATCGTGAGTGAGAGAATGGGTGACTCAAGTGTGGGTGGAAGATATGCAGCTCCCACTGCCCATGAAAAAATTTGTGAGGGCATGAAGGAACTGGAAAAACATGCATCTTAGGAACAGACCCAAGATGGCACCCACCCACCAGCCTCCTGACCTGAGTCCGTAACACCCCTCCCTACACACACTTGTTCTGTCACTGCCTCTCCCATCCTGGAGGCTTCCCTTTCATGTGAGTGTTGGTGCCTCCCATTGGAATGCCATGCCAGCTGTGGCTTTCTCGTTTGAAAATAAACATCTAATCCCATCAAAAAATGGGGAGAAGAAATTAACAGACACTTTGATAAAAAAGAAATACAAATGGCCAAAAGACACATGAAAAAATGCTCCTCGTCACTAATCATCAGAGAGATGCAAATCAAAACAACGATGAGATACCACCTCACACCACAGAGATTGGCGCACATCACAAAGAATGAGAACAATCAGTGCTGGCGGGGATGTGGAGAGAAAGGAACTCTTATCCACTGCTGGTGGGAATGCCGTCTAGTACAGCCTCTATGGAAAGCGATATGGAGGTTTCTTCAAAAACTGGAAATTGAGCTCCCATTCGACCCAGCTATTCCACTCCTAGGGATATACCCTAGGAGCACAAGAATACAATACAAAAACCTCTTCCTCACACCTATATTTATTGCAGCACTATTCACAATAGCCAGGCTCTGGAAACAACCAAGATGCCCTTCAACAGACGAATGGCTAAAGAAATTGTGGTACATATACACAATGGAATATTATGCAGCCGTCAGGAGAGATGAAGTCATGAAATTTTCCTATACATGGATGTACATGGAATCTATCATGCTCAGTGAAATAAGTCAGAGGGAGAGAGAGAGACGCAGAATAGTCTCACTCATCTATGGGTCTTAAGAAAAATAAAAGTCATTTTTGTAACAATCCTCAGAGACAATTAGAGGAGAGCTGGAACACCAGCTCACTCCATGAAGCTCACCACAAGAGTGGTGAGCACAGTTATAGAAATAACTACACTGAGAACTACCATAATCAAGTGAATGAATGAGGGAACTGGAAAGCCTGTCTGGAGTACAGGTGGGGGTGGGGTGGGATGGAGGGAGATTTGGGACTTTGGTGGCGGGAATGTTGCACTGGTGAAGAGGGGTGATCTTTATAGGACTGAAACCTTATCACAATCATTTATGTAATCAAGATATCCAAATAAAGAGAAAAAAAAAAAAAGACTATCTTAAAACTCTAACAAAAAAAAAAAAAAAAAGACTCCAACCGCACAGGTTCAAAAAAAAAAAAAAAAAAAAAAGAAAATCACACAGTCACTTTCTACTTTACAGAAATCTCTCGTCTGTCAACTAGAGAAGTGTTTGTTTGTCTGAAGTATACAAACCAGGCTGCATTTGGGACCACTGAAAGGACAAAATTGTGGCATTAGGCTCTAGAAGGACATTATAAAGTTTAGTAAAGATAGATTCATCTCTTCTCATTATGGAAAAACATTTCACGCTGGCAGAGGACAGAGAAGCAGAATTAATTTGCTTTGGAATGTGGCAGGAAATATAAAAAAATCACAATAATAAAAACTAAATCTAAATAACAAAACTAAAACTTAGCATGGTGGAACCATTGCTAAGTTTCTGAGGAAGTCAGTCTCTGACTCTTGCTGATGGATGCTGCTGACAGAAGCCATAAAATAGTCGAAGTGAGAGCTGAAAGGCTCCCTCAGAATCTGTTCCAAAGCTTTGGCTTTATGGGCAAGGGATGTCAGAGGTTACTCTCACTTCAGCCATTATGATGCCTATTTGTATTGGCAACGTGATTTATTGCTCTGCTTCTTGATCAGAAGATTTGCAGAGGGGTGAGGGATACCTTAGTGCACTTCCTGTTGGAGAGGTTGTTACTGAGACAACCTTTCCTGTGCTATCTCCTCCACCAGCTCTAATTCAAAGGTTCTACATTTGGTGGCTAACATCCAACACCAAGATTGCTGCAGAAAGTGAACCCTCCTCTCAGAGCAGACAGTCTCTGAAAATCGATAGTCATGTCCCATCTCTAATGGTGCTTCAGATGAGCACGTAGGATGAGACTAATAAGTCGTACAGTGTCTATTCTCCTTGACTCCCACTGTTCTCAAAGGGTTTTATTTCCCTGTGATCCTGGCTGTTTGCCTGTCCTAATTTTTATTATTTTTGTTTTGGGGGGGGCTGTACCTGGTAGCATCCAGGCGCAGTCTTTGATTTTGAACTTCCAGGGCTACTTGGGGGATTATACTTCATTCACAGTGTCTTACCACCTCTATTGTTTCTCAGTCCTCCTATCTGTGTCTAGGCAGTACCCCTAAACTTGGACTGTGCATGATAGTAGGAAACTACATTTGGAGCCATTATAGAGAAGACAAAAGCTCAGGTTAGAAAGCAAAGTCAAAGGAAAGTGATCCCTGAGCATCAAGCCAGGACTAATGCTTAAGCTCTGCCAGGCAACTCTTCTTTCCAATAAAATATCAATTAAATATGGGACAAGAGAAAGGACAGCGGGTAAGGTACTTGTCTTACATGAAGCCAACCAGGTTCAATCTCTAGTATCCCATCCCAAGCACTGCCAGGAGTGGCCCCTGGTGCAGGGCCACGATTAAGCCTTGAGCACTGCCAGGTGTGGCTTAAAACTTCTCCAAAATCGAATAGAAATAAAATAAACATAAAAAAGAAAACAAAGACTCATGCTCTTGAATGCTAACTTGGCAGGTAGAGAATAAAATAAATAAGTTCACTCTAGAGAAGGGCAAATGAGGAGAGAAGTAGAGAAGGGAAAAACCATAAAGGCAGAGAGAGTGTTTGCAGCTTCAGAAAGTAGCATTAGAGTATTGGAGCATTTCTTTCTCCTGAAAAAGGGAATTCTTCTTCTTCTTCTTCTTTTTTTTTTTTTTTTTTTGGGGTCACACCCGGCGATGCTCAGGGGTTACTCCTGGCTGTCTGCTCAGAAATAGCTCCTGGCAGGCACGGGGGACCATATGGGACACCGGGATTCGAACCAACCACCTTTGGTCCTGGATCGGCTGCTTGCAAGGCAAACACCGCTGTGCTATCTCTCCGGGCCCGAAAAAGGGAATTATTGAGCTATGCAGATATGTGGAGCTCCTGACCCGGGAGGTGGTAGACAGCAAGTGTAGGGGCTACATGAAGCTCCTGCAAAGGTAAAGGCCAGGAACCTTGCATGTAGGATTAAAGGACCAAGTAGGAAGAGCAAAGAGGATAAAATACAAGAGAAACTGAACCACAGGCCTTGAAGACCATTCACATGGCTTCAGCTTCCTCATCTGAACAGGACCTGGGTCTTTTGAAAGACTCCGAGTAGAGAGTGAGCCTCTCTAACTGTCACTGGAGAAACAGTAGGATTTTTGGGTGGAGAATTTGTCTGCAGTGGGCAAGAGCAAGGCAGGGTTACCCCGCAGGAAACCATTGGTCAGAGGCCAGGCGAGAGTTCAGGGGAACAGTGGAAGTGGTGAAAAATACTCATCTGTGCAGACTTCTTCCATGAAGCCTAGCAGCCATAACCACATGCATAAATGCAGTCACCATGTTCGAACCTGGCTAGCTCCATAAACTCACTCTTCTCTAAAGAGATGTAAACCAAGAGTGAAAGATCATGGGTACACTGGCCTACACAGCAGAAAGCTGACCATCTCAGGAGGAGAGGGCAGGCCAAGACAGCCACCAAAGCCAAACCTAATGCCTCCATCACCCACAAGCACCTTCTCCCAATGGCCCTGCCTCATCACTGACCCTTTATGATTCTCTTTGGGGGACACCAATCTGATCAAACTTCAGGTATGCTGGCATTTGGGCTAATTATTACTAGAGCTATTTGGAGGGAGTGTGGGCATCCTCCCCATATCTTCCATCTTCCAGGAGGTATGGCAGCTGAGTACACACCTCTAAAAGCCATAGTATCAGTGATAGTGCTTTAAATTTTTGGACAACTTTATTTGTTTGATGCTCTATCCCTATAAGAACACACAATTTAACAGAATGGGACAGCTAACACAAGAGCTTACTAAACTTTCTGCCATTGTATTAATGACTTCATTGGAGACACAATAATTTTCATAAATGTGCTTACTACTCTCTTTTTTTCTTCTTTCTTCCTTCCTTCCTTTCTTTTTTTCTTCCTTTCTTTTTCTTTCTTTCTTTCTTTCTTTCTTTCTTTCTTTCTTTCTTTCTTTCTTTCTTTCTTTCTTTCTTTCTTTCTTTCTTTCTTTCTTTCTTTCTTTCTTTCTTTTTTCTTTCTTTCTTTCTTTCTTTCTTTCTTTCTTTCTTTCTTTCTTTCTTTCTTTCTTTCTTTCTTTCTTTCTTTCTTTCTTTCTTTCTTTCTTTCTTTCTTTCTTTCTTTCTTTCTTTCTTTCCTTCCTTCTTCCTTCCTTCCTTCCTTCTTCTTCCTTCCTTCCTTCCTTCCTTCCTTCCTTCCTTCCTTCCTTCCTTCTTTCTTTCTTTCTTTCTTTTTTTTTTTTTTTTTGGTTTTTGGGCCACACCCTGTGAGGCTCAGGGGTTACTCCTGGCTATGCGCTCAGAAGTTGCTCCTGGCTTCTTGGGGGACCATATGGGACCCGGGGGATCGAACCGCGGTCCGTCCAGTTAGCGCAGGCAAGGCAGGCCCTTACCTCCAGCGCCACCGCCCGGCCCCTCTTTCTTTCTTTTCTTTCTTTCTTTCTTTCTCTTTCTTTCTTTCTTTCTTTCTTTCTTTCCTTCTTTCTTTCTTTCTTTCTTACTTTCTTTCTTACTTTCTTTCTTTCTTCTTTCTTTCTTTCTTTCTTCTTCCTTCCTTCTTCCATCCTTTCTTTCTTCTTCCTTCCTTCCTTTCTTCCATTCTTTCTTTCTTTCTTCTTCCTTCCTTCCTTCCTTCCTTCCTTTTCTTCCTTCCTTCCTTCCTTCCTTCCTTCCTTCCTTTCTTTCTTTCTTTCTTTCTATTTCTTTCTTTCTCTTTCTCTCTCTTTCTTTTTCTTTCTTTCTTTCTCTCTTCCTTCCTTCCTTCCTTCCTTTCTCTCTCTCTCTTTCTTTCTTTCTTTCTTTCTTATTTCTTTCTTTCTTTCTTTATTTCTTTCTTTCTTTCTTTCTTTCTTTCTTTCTTTCTTTCTTTCTTTCTTTCTTTCTTTCTTTCTTTCTTTCTTTCTTTCTTTCTTTCTTTCTTTCTTTCTTTCTTTCTTTCTTTCGGGGATGCACACTGGGCTGTGCTCAGGAGTCACTCCTGGCTCTGCTGGTTTTGCTCTCAGAAATCACTCATGGCAGGCTCAGGGGACCACATGGAATGCAGGGATTGAACCCAGGTCTGTCGGATCATCTGCATGCAAGACCCTACCACTGTGCCATCACTATGCACCCCCTTTTTTAAACTTTCTTCTCTTCCTATTTTATTTCTTCTATTTTTTCAATAAATTTTCTTTCACTTATCTGGAAACAGTAAACTATGTCAACTATGTGATGCATTTTCTTTAAATAAAGTAAAAAAAAAAAAGAAAGAAGAGTGTTCAGATTCTGAACGTGGGGAAATTGATGCAGCCGGATATTCTGGATCAAAGAGAGTGACAGGGAGCGGGGGAGGCTGACCCTGGTTTTGACTGAAGAAATTGCAAGGGGAGATGCAGAGTAGAGCAGTTCTTAGAAAGAATATAGGGGCCTGTGTGTGGACCGCTCAGCTTGAGAGGCCTTTAGGCAGATTATGAAGATGGGGCAGCTCTACAGAGGCTAGAGGAATGTGTCAGATACACAGAGAAGTCAGTGAAGAAAGTGTTTATGGAGAGAGTCTGCAATTGGCAAACCAAACAGCCCTGGGGTCACAGAGGAGGCACAAGCAGGGCTCTGTGATCACAGTCCCAGGCATGACCCTTAGTGGCAAATGTCTGTTCTTCTCAGATCCTCCGGACAGTTTGGTACTCTGCCTCCCTACTTCTCCTCCCTGGGCACTGAAGCCTGTTCTTTGATTGTCATGCCACAGAACTTCAGTTCTGTCCTGAACTGATAGGAGGGTATCCTGACCTTGAGTGGTATTTTTCTTAAAAAAAAAAAACAAAAAAACAACAACAACAACAAACATTGCTTTTTCCTGCTTAAAATATCCTATCCTTTTCCAAAGGCAGTGACAGGGGCAGGGGAGTGGAAAAAATGATTTCAGCCTCTTTTCTAATTTTTCCAAGGATGGCAGACCTGACCTACAGTGCGGCTAGGGCAAGGACTTCCCATGCCCATTTCTGTATGCCTGCACTACTATATTCTGCACTATTTCTTCTTGTTCTAATAGATGGAAAATGACTTTGTGCCACCCACTCATGCAGAAACGCCCAACAGATGGGCTACAGAGTTCCGTTCCCAGTAGATGGCACGAAACTGCATTCATGGGGCATAAAATATTTCAGCATCTGTTTCTTGGGTTTACTTGATATGATTTGTCCTGAAACACAACACCCTGCACACACAGATCAGATTCTAAATTTAGAAGGAAAAATTACTACTGGGGTAATGTTCTGGTTGTACCAGGTTATCCAAATTTGGCTTTTATGAATGGATTGATTGAATAAGGTAGGCTGCAAAGAGTGAATCTTCCCTGACTTCTTCCATCAAATCATCCCTGGAGAAATAAACCAGGAACACAAAACTGAGACAAAGTCATTCATATATAACATGGAGTAGTGGAGTAGGAGTTTCATAGATCAAAGCACAACTGAATTATAATCATTGCATATATCCTGGCCTGCTATCAGAGTGACTAAGTTCATGTAACAATGGATATTTGGATACTGGCTAGCAAAGATTTTACAGTGACAATGTCTGTCATTAGAATATACAAGACACTGATGAAACTTTACCAAAAAAAAAAAATCTAATCCCATCAAAAAATGGGGAGAAGAAATGAACAGACACTTTGATAAAAAAGAAATACAAATGGCCAAAAGGCACATGAAAAAATGCTCCACGTCACTAATCATCAGAGCGATGCAAATCAAAACAACTATGAAGTACCATCTCACGCCACAGAGATTGGCACACATCACAAAGAATGAGAACAAGCAGTGTTGGCGGAGATGCGGAGAGAAAGGAACTCTCTTTCACTGCTGGTGGGAATGATGTCTAGTCCAACCTTAATGGAAAGTGATATGGAGATTCCTCCAAAAACTGAAATTGAGCTCCTATATAATCCAACTATACCACTCCTAGGAATATGCCCTAGGAATATAAAAATACAACACAAAAATACTTTCTTCACACCTATATTCATTGCAGTGCTACTTACAATAGCAAGACTCTGGAAACAACCAAGAGCCCTTCAACAGATAAATAGCTAAAGAAACTGTGGTACATATACACAATGGAATATTATGCAGCCAGCAGGAGAGGTGAAGTCTTGAAATTTTTCCATACATAGATGTACATGGAATCTATTATGCTGAATAAAATAAGTCAGAGGGATAGAGATAGATGCAAAATAATCTCATTCATCTATGGGTTTTAAGAAAAATAAAAGAAGTTTTTACAATAATTCCCAGAGACAAAAGAGAGGAGGGCTGGAAGGTCCAGCTCACAACATGAAGCTCACCAAGAAAAGAGTGATGAATACAGTTAGAGAAATAACTACAATGAGAACTATCATAACAATGTGAATGAACGAGGGAAGTAGAAAGCCTGTCTCGAGTACAGGTGGGGGTGGGGTGGGGAGAAGGGAGATCTGGGACATTGGTGATAGGAATGTTGCACTGGCGAAGGGGGGTGTCCTTTACATAACTGAAACCCAACTACAATCGTATTTGTAATCAAGGTGTTTAAATAGATATTTTAAAAAATTACAATACACACACAGAGAGAAAGACAAAAGTAAGTAAATACTGTTCCTAGTACAGAGAAGAGGATAGAAGTCATAGAAAGGGCTCTTTGAGCTTTACTGAGCACTGTCCTACTGATTCCCCTGAAACAGAAACCATTTCAGGGTGATGACAGTTCCAAGTGGAAAACAGAACTTTGGATGGCCATCCTGTCAAGTCTGGCATGGGGAAGAGTAAGAAAGGAACAACTTTTGATTAATGTTTAGCAAATTCAGTCAGAGGCGGTTTTCTTTTCTTTGGGGTGGGTCACACCCAGCAGCGCCCAGGGGTTACTCCTGGCTCTGAGCTCAGAAGTTGCTCTTGGCAGGACCATATGGGATGCCGGGATTCGAACCACCATCTTCTTATAGCAAGGCAAATCCCTAACTCCATGCTATCTCTCCAGACCCGAGGCAGTTTTCTTTATTTTGTTTTATTGGTGATAGTACTTAGAGATCAGACTCCTAACTTCATGCTTGGGGATCACTCCTGACAGTGCTCTGGGTGGATCTAGATCATCCATATGCAAGGCATGTGCCTTAATCTCTGCACTGAAGTCTCATTAAGTAAAAGGTCATGGTGCACTGTAGCTAAGAGTAGGGTGTACTAAGGTGTGAGTTCCTTAGAGAACTGAAATCTTAGTGGTTGTGGCATGGAGGAAGAGTTGGTAGAATAAGATATTCATGACAATATCTAGAGAAATACTTTATCTTTATTTAGGGACTTTAAGAAGATAGCAAATTGGGGCCGAAGCAATGGTGCAGTGTAGGGCGTTTACCTTGGACGTGGCTGACCCAGGACTGACCTTGGTTCAGTCCCTTGGCATTCCATATGGTCCCCCAAGCCAGGAGTGATTTCTGAGCATATAGCCAGGAGTAACCCCTAAGCATTACCTGGCATTACCCAAAAATAAAAAAAAAAATTAAAGAAGATAGCCAATAATTTGTTATGACCATGGGGCATTTGATGACACTAGAACTATATAATTTGAATCGGAACTTCTTACTGTTGCACTCTGGGTAACAGCCATGTGATTAGAAGACCCTCTACAGAAGAAGTGAGGAAGCAGGACTGAGACTGTCATCCTCAGAAGGGCTTGCTTACATGGATGGCCTTTGTGGCTTGAGGGAAGCTGGGCAATCAGCACTTTCCAACACAGTATCAAGCCTCCCCTATATGATAAAATATTTCATGTTGCCTATCCCATTTTTACAGAGAATTTTATGCTAAACCCAGTCTTTTCTTCTAGGAGTTGGGAGTTTTTGAGCCATCTCTTAATAAAACTCTGGGATCTAGTAAGCTTCACCTAAAGTCAGCACCTCATGAATATTGTTCTTAGTGTCAGAGGAACCACTTCCTATACACTTCTCATATACCTTTACCCTTTGCTGATTTTTTCTCCATTCTTTTCATTGCAGTAAATCAGAAATGTGAGTGCAAGTATGCACTGGAAGCTCTTTTAGTAAATCACTAGCAGCTTAACCTAACACTTGCCTCCTTCCTCTGTGCCCCATATTCTCCGTCTCAGTTTACCTATCCTGGAGCAGAGCAAATCAGAAACAAAAAAAGAATCTGTGTCTGACAGTATTAAAGCTGGGAACAACATAGCTGTTGTAATTCGTTGCCTAAGTTAGCAGGGGTGTCGTGCTGTGTGAACGCAGAGATACATTCAGATCACACTCCTCCACAGCAGAGCATGGAGGTTTCTTTCCCACCATGTCTTTCTAGGTTCCAAGCTGTTCTATTCTACTCAATCTTCACAGTTCTTTCTTTGAACACTATAATAATAATTTTAAAAAGTCAATCTTACAACTTCTTCGTAATGGGTTGCAAGAATAAGTTGCTTAGAAGGATGTTTTGATTCTTACCAAATTGATCCAAAGCTTGATATCAGACCAGATACCATAAGGTATATAGAACAACATGTCGGTAAAACACTCCATGACATTGAGACTAAAGGTATCTTCAAGGAGGAAACTGCACTTTCCAAACAAGTGGAAGCAGAGATTAACAGATGGGAATACATTAAACTGAAAAGCTTCTGCACCTCAAAAGAAATAGTGCCCAGGATACAAGAGTCACCCACTGAGTGGGAGAAACTATTCACCCAACATCCTTCAGATAAGGGGCTAATATCCAAAATATACAGGGCACTGACAGAACTTTACAAAAAAAAAAACATCTAATCCCATCAAAAAATGGGGAGAAGAAATGAACAGACACTTTGATAAAAAAGAAATACAAATGGCCAAAAGACACATGAAAAAATGCTCCTCGTCACTAATCATCAGAGAAATGCAAATCAAAACAACGATGAGATACCACCTCACACCACAGAGATTGGCGCACATCACAAAGAATGAGAACAATCAGTGCTGGCGGGGATGTGGAGAGAAAGGAACTCTTATCCACTGCTGGTGGGAATGCCGTCTAGTACAGCCTCTATGGAAAGCGATATGGAGGTTTCTTCAAAAACTGGAAATTGAGCTCCCATTCGACCCAGCTATTCCACTCCTAGGGATATACCCTAGGAGCACAAGAATACAATACAAAAACCCCTTCCTCACACCTATATTTATTGCAGCACTATTCACAATAGCCAGGCTCTGGAAACAACCAAGATGCCCTTCAACAGACGAATGGCTAATGAAATTGTGGTACATATACACAATGGAATATTATGCAGCCGTCAGGAGAGATGAAGTCATGAAATTTTCCTATACATGGATGTACATGGAATCTATCATGCTCAGTGAAATAAGTCAGAGGGAGAGAGAGAGACGCAGAATAGTCTCACTCATCTATGGGTCTTAAGAAAAATAAAAGTCATTTTTGTAACAATCCTCAGAGACAATTAGAGGAGAGCTGGAACACCAGCTCACTCCATGAAGCTCACCACAAGAGTGGTGAGCACAGTTATAGAAATAACTACACTGAGAACTACCATAATCAAGTGAATGAATGAGGGAACTGGAAAGCCTGTCTGGAGTACAGGTGGGGGTGGGGTGGGATGGAGGGAGATTTGGGACTTTGGTGGCGGGAATGTTGCACTGGTGAAGAGGGGTGATCTTTATAGGACTGAAACCTTATCACAATCATTTATGTAATCAAGATATCCAAATAAAGAGAAAAAAAATCACAGTTAAAAAAAAAAAAATTGATCCAAAGCGCAGAACCTGTGTCATTATGGCATTTTCCCCCCAAAGGCAGTGACCATCCTGTTTGTAAACTTGCATTCACAATTGGTGTCCTTCACAGCCACAGTACAGAGAAAAATCATGCCTTTGGTTTGCATGTTGAAGGTTTTCAGAAGGAATTTTCCATGCACCTTGTTCTGGGTTTCCAGATAGTTACTTAATAGAACTGTTCTGTCTCTTCAGCCTCACTCCTCCTCTGCAGATCTCCACAGACATGTGAGAAAGAACTTGGGACATATTCAGATGCCAAGCTAACAGAGAGAGCTACTCTAAGAATTCTGGGCCATTTGATTATTTTATTAACTTTTTCTCAGGGGTGCCCACACCCATCTGTGTTCAGGGTTTACTCCTGGCTCTATTTTAAAGGATCACTCCTGGCAGGATTGGGTAACAATATGGAGTGCAGAAGATGGATTAAACTGTGTGAAAGCCAAATGCCCTACCTGTATATTGTTCAGTTTCTTCCTTTTGATTATAAGATAATTTTATTTATTATTTTTTTTTTGGTTTTTGGGTCACACCTGGCAGTGCTCAGGGGTTATTCCTGGCTCCAGGCTCAGAAATTGCTCCTGGCAGGCACAGGGGACCACATGGGGCGCCGGGATTCGAACCGATGACCTCCTGCATGAAAGGCAAACGCCTTACCTCCATGCTATCTCTCCAGCCCCTGATTATAAGATAATTTTAAAACCTGAGAGATTTCTGATTTTTAAGATTTATTCCTTTGACTGCTTAATAGTATGGTCTTAATCAACTCCTCCTTGGAAGAAAATAGTCTATGGGTCTGACCACCCCTTAGAGGGTCAAGGAGATAGGACACGTAGGTGTGGGAAAGAGGGGGGTGAGATATAGATATTTCTATATCTAGGAGTCCCAGGAGCTTCATGGGCTATAAGAGCTGAATTAATATAAGCATCTTCAAGTTCAAAGGAAAAAACTATTTGACATGTTCTGTTTCCATGGTATGGGTAGTAGGAGAGCAAGACTTTTGAGTGATGTAGGGGCCATCCTTGCATCATCCTCAGCTTTTTAGGAAAATAGGAAACTTTCATAGTGACCACTTCAGGAAATGCCAAGAACAGGAAATGTTACTAGAGAACTAGGATTTCTACTATGGAGTTTACCCTTAGTTTTATTTCAAAAGTTTCTGGATTTACACTCCAGGTTTTAGTCAGATGACTTTATGAAAAGAGTGTCTCTTTTCAAGTCCAGGAGACTTGTTTACTCTCCCTAAGGTCTGGGAGAGCAGCCTCATTCTTGGCCTGGCATATATTAGCTTAGCAGTGGAATGATCAAGGGAAATACAGGGGGCCGGAGAGACAGCATGGAGGTAGGGCATTTGCCTTGCAAGCATAAGAACAGTTTTAAAATCCTGGCATCCCATATGGTCCCCTGAGCCTGCCAGGAGCGATTTGAGTGTAGAGCCAGGAGTAATCCCTGAGCACTGCCAGGTGTGACCCAAAAACAAAAAAGAGGGGTGGGATACAGAGCCACAGACATTTATGATGCTGGGGACTGAATACAACCTTACGCATAAGTAGCATGCATTATACCACTGAGCCACATTCCTAGCCCAGCTGAGCCACATTCCTGATCCAAGAGGCTATATTTGTCTATTTACCCACATATTTATCTGTCTGTCTGTCTGTCTGTCTGTCTGTCTATCTATCTAGCAATCATATTATCTTATCTATAATATGCCCAATTGTGTGAACCAATCCTAGTTCTCAAAGGTAGAAGGTTCAGTAGCCTTCTATACTTTCCACATCTCTTGAGAAGTTAGAGTAGAATCCTATTCAATCCCCAGAATAATTGCTTTTGTTATTGTGTGAAAGTATCATATCTTTTAAGAAGGTCTTCAAACAACACATTTTAGTTTCTCTCTCCTTTTTTTTTAATTAAACACCTTGATTACATACATGATTGTGTTTGGGTTTCAGTCATGTAAAGAACACCACCCATCACCAGTGCAACATTCCCATCACCAATGTCCCAAGTCTCCCTCCTCCCCACCTGACCCCCGCCTGTACTCTAAACAGGCTCTCCATTTCCCTCATACAGTCTCATTATTAGGACAGTTCAAAATGTAGTTATTTCTCTAACTAAACTCATCACTCTTTGTGGTGAGCTTCCTGAGGTGAGCTGGAACTTCCAGCTCTTTTCTCTATTGTGTCTGAAAATTATTATTGCAAGAATGTCTTTCATTTTTCTTAAAACCCATAGATGAGTGAGACCATTCTGCGTTTTTCTCTCTCTCTCTGACTTATTTCACTCAGCATAATAGATTCCGTGTACATTCATGTATAGGAAAATTTCATGACTTCATCTCTCCTGACAGCTGCATAATATTCCATTGTGTATATGTACCACAGTTTCTTTAGCCATTCGTCTGTTGAAGGGCATCTTGGTTGTTTCCAGAGTCTTGATATAGTAAATAGTGCTGCAATGAATATAGGTGTAAGGAAGGGGTTTTGTATTGTATTTTTGTGTTCCTAGTGTATATTCCTAGGAGTTGTATAGCTGGATTGTATGGGAGCTCGATTTCCAGTTTTTGGAGGAATCTCCATATCGCTTTCCATAAAGGTTAAACTAGACGGCATTCCCACCAGCAGTGGATAAGAGTTCCTTTCTCTCCACATCCCCGCCAACACTGTTTATTCTCATTCTTTGTGATGTGTGCCATTCTCTGTGGCGTGAGGTGGTATCTCATCGTTGTTTTGATTTGCATCTCCCTGATGATTAGTGATGTGGAGCACTTTTTCATGTGTCTTTTGGCCATTTGTATTTCTTCTTTGTCAAAGTGTCTGTTCATTTCTTCTCCCCATTTTTTGATGGGATTAGATGTTTTTTTCTTGTAAAATTCTGTTAGTGCCTTGTATATTTTGGAGATTAGCCCCTTATCTGATGGGTATTGGGTGAATAGTGTCTCCCACTCAGTGGGTGGCTCTTGTATCCTGGGCACTATTTCCTTTGAGGTGCAGAAGCTTCTCAGCTTAATATATTCCCATCTGTTAATCTCTGCTTTCACTTGCTTGGAGAGTTCAGTTTCCTCCTTGAAGATGCCTGTAATGTCCTGGAGTGTTTTGCCTATGTGCTGCTCTATATATCTTATGGTTTGGGGGCTGATATCGAGGTCTTTAGTCATTTGGATTTTACCTTCGTACATGATGTTAGCTGGGGGTCTAAGTTCAATTTTTTGCAAGTGGCTACAAGTCATAGCTAACATTTTTTGAAGTTTAATGAGGATGGTAAAGCATTTGTTCTCTGATCCTTTCACCTGCTGCTTGGGATGGGCTGAGGATTCCAAATTATTTTCTGGCAGGCAGGACAAAACCTCAAGTGTCTGTGGAGCAATTCAATGGGTGCTTTAGTTGAATTCTGAGAAATTTCCTTCACTGACATGGCTACTTCCTGCAGCTGTCTTTCTACCCTTTGCATCTCTTTCAGTTGCAAAAGTCAAGTTTCTGCAGATTCTGTCCAGGTCACTGACCACTCAAGAAATTAGCATCTAGAGAGCATCTAGGGCTGAAGAGATGGGGCTGAAGCAAAACAGATAGGGCTTTTGCCTTGCACAATGCACAATAAAACCTGGATTTCATCACTTCTCTGTCTTTTGGCTAAGATCAAGTGTAGTATCTGTTCTTATCAGTTTAATATCTAATACATCATCTATCCAACAAAAATATATTAAATGGATTTTTGACATCAGGAAATGGAATAGGAACTTGCTCCATCCATGCCATGCATCGACCTGGTATTGCAGTACCTCCAGAAATGGTACACCAAGGGAAAAAACAAAACAGATTTGAACCCTGGCATTTCATACCCTGAGTACTTCCAGAAATGACCCCTGAGCCAGGAGTAACCCCTGATTACTACTGGGTGTAGCCCAAAAACAAAAACAAAAAAACAAAAAAAGAATTTAGCATTTTTCTCTTGTCATATTATTTTCCCATCTTTTCTAAGAGATGTGATCAATGTATGCCCTCTTTGTAGGCCTTTCCTTTTTTTGACCAGTATATTTAGCAAGATAGGAGCTAGTAATTTCATCTTCATGCTCTTCCTGAGGTGAGGACCAAGGGCAGATCAGAAGACAAGGAATATGAGCCTTTAGGTGCAAAAGATGGGTGACCATTCTTCCCTATCCCTGTCATGCATGTTCTCAGTTTAAAAAAGTTTTTTTCTAAACTAATTTTTATTATTCCATATTAAAAAAAACTTAGCAAGAATCTTTCTTCAACCTGAAAATTTGCATTATTTAAAGGAACAAACAGAAAATTCTCATAAATTGTACAGAAGCTCTGGCTCCAGTGTTTCGAAAGTGAAACAAAATTGGTAAAGGGGCCACTGTAAATAAAAACAGAGATCTCAGAAGTAACCAGTGCTTCCTTGTGTTCCCTTGATACTAGGATTGTCTTTATTGAGGAACTGGGGATGGTCCCTTGACTCTTGTTAGAAGAAGAAGAAGAAGAAGAAGAAGAAGAAGAAGAAGAAGAAGGAGGAGGAGGAGGAGGAGGAGGAGGAGGAGGAGGAGGAGGAGAAAGGAAGAAGGAAGAAGGAAGAACAAAGAAGGAAGAAGTAAAAGAGGAAGAGGAAGAGAAAGGAGGAGGGAGGAGAAGGAGGAGGAGAAAAAGGAGAAAAATAAGGAGAAGAAAAAGAAAGAGGAAGAGAAAGTGAAAAAGAGGGAAGAGGAAGAAGAGGAAGAGGAAGAGGAAGAGGAGGAGGAGAGGTTCTAGGTGGCATTACACATTATGGCTTTTTTTTTGGTTTTGGGGCCACACCTGGTGATGCTCAAGGGTTATTCCTGGCTCTGCACTCAGGAATTACTCCTGGTGGTGTTCAGGGACCATATGGGATTCCAGGGATTGAACACTGGTCAGCTACATGCAAGGCAAACGTCCTACCCCCTGTGCTATTGCTTTGGACCCCACATTATAACTTAATTTAGGTTTTCCTTACACATATCACTGAAGGTTTAAAATTTTAAAAATATTCATAGTTACAGAATAGGACAAGAGAGAGATAGTCTAAGTTAAGGTGCTGCCCTTGTATGAGGCTGATCTTATGTTTGCTATTTGGTATCTTTTGGTCCCCTGAGCATCACTGAATTGTGGTCTTGCAGGCTTGTAAGCAGCATTGGGGTGGCCCTGATGTTACCCAGCAATGCATGACCCAAGCAGCTCTGTGTCCTTGGGTTTCTTGAGCTAACTGCAGGCCTAATTGGCAGAGTATTTCTGGGAGGAGTCCTGGGCCTTCTGAACAAAGCCTGAGAAAATGGCATCCCTTTCAAAAAAATAAGCTAGAGGAAGTTTATTACTGGTACAGCGCACAACCTAGAATGCTCTTTGGCCTATAGATTACTCTCAACATAAAAATTAATGCTTAGCATGTTGAGTCCTAAGTTTCAATGAAATAGAAGAAGGCTTCTTATAAAATTAACTAAAAAGTTACTAAAATTGATGTCGAGTCTATCCATGGCAGAGGCAGGCACAGAACTCTCCTCTGGTATTTTGGGGGCAATCTCTTTTTCCATGGATACCATATCCAGATTTGAATTACTTCATCAAAAGTAATGAACAAGGGGCCAGGCCCACAAGGCAACATGTTTTTGAAGAAAAATGTTCTCTTAGAATGAAGGCTCCGTGTCAATAGAGCTGATCCTGAAGAAAGCATGTGGCTATGTAGACCACTAACCCAGCCCCTCATTACATGAAAAGGGTTTTGTGAGAAGGCCTTTTATATTTATGTCTTCAAAGGATTTTTGAATTACTTCATAATTTGATATTAAGACTTTGGAACTTTGTATAGCATCAGTCACTGAGGAGAGATCTTTGAAGTTAATTCTATAATTTGTAATTATAAATAATTGTAATTTATAATTTATCTTCTGAGATTATATTCCTTTTGCTTTCCAATTTTTGCTTTCAATAAATACTTTGAAGAACTTAAGTTATAATTTGTTTCCTATATATACTTACCATTCTAGTTTGTATTCTTCTGTTACAATATCTTCTTGAAATTATTTTCCTTTTGCTGATTTTTCTATTGCAGTTCTCATAAAAAAAGTCCTGGCATTTAATGAGTTATTTTATTTGTGAACATCTTTCTTTCATATTTATTTCTGAAGGATATTTTGATTATATATAGAATTATAAATGGATATTTTATTTGAATATATTACAATTTTGACTTATCCTTTCGACCTACATGATTTCTGGTGCAAAGCGTTGGTCATTTGAAAATCATTGTTGCACTATATGAAACACATAATTTGTCTTTGGCTGCTTGCACAGTTTTTTTTACTTACTGTTTTGAATTCTTTTTGAGTCACTTGTGCTCAGGACTTACTTTTGACTCTGCACTCAGTGATTACTCCTGGCAGTTCTAGAGGACCATATGTGGTGCTGCAGATTGAACCATAATTGATTTCATAAAAGGAAAATGCCTTAATTCTACTCCATCTCTTTGGTCCTTCCAATTTTTTGTCTTCAGTTTTTCTTTTTTTTTTTTTTTTTTTTGGTTTTTGGGCCACACCCGGTAACGCTCAGGGGTTACTCCTGGCTATGCGCTCAGAAGTCGCTCCTGGCTTGGGGGACCATATGGGACGCCGGGGGATCGAACCGCGGTCCGTCTCCTAGGCTAGCGCAGGTAAGGCAGGCACCTTACCTCCAGCGCCACCGCCCGGCCCCATTGTCTTCAGTTTTTCTTTGTTGCATTATGATGGTGGGTCACTTTAAGATTAACCTATTTGGAGTTTGCTGTGTTTGTACAACTATCACTTTATCATTTGAAAAATATGGTAAACATTTTAATGATAATTTTCTAAGGCATTTGTTCCCATTTAACACTTCTTTCTTCCCTCAGGAAATCTAACAACACAAATATTAAACTTACGATACTTTCCCTTGAGTTATTGAGATGTGCTTGGTTGTCTGTTTATCTGTTTCCCCCAATTCAAATTTTATCATTTCCATTGATCTTTAAGTTTATTTCTATGGAGTAAACTTTTAATTTCAATTTTTAAGATATCAAATTTGAATTTATCTTGCCTTTGTGTTTCTTTTTTGCTGCTACTGCAGTATTTGTTTTTTTCCAATTGTTTCAAGAAGCAAATGTTTGCTACATGAGTACTTTTTGTTGTTGTTCTATTTTCTGTTTGGGCCACATTGGGAAGTGTTTGGTGCTTATTTATGGCTCTGTTTTCAGGGATCACTTCTGGCGAACTATAAGGAACCATATGCAATGCCAGAGATTGAACCAGGTTAGCTGAGTGCAAGACAAACTACTATCTTTCCATACTCAAACTTTGACTTCTTGGAGCAGGTCATTGTAGCTATTTTAGAAAAATTTGATCATCCTAACATTGATATCTATTTTGAACAATTTAAGCGTTATAGTTATGAAGCTCTGTTCTGAGATTTTGAGGCCTACATTCTAAAGGAGCATTGATTTTAGTTTTTGTTTTGTTTTGTTTTGTTTTTTAACTTTTTGGGCCACACCTTGTGACTCTCAAAGGTTACTCCTGGATATGCTCTCAGAAAGAGCTCCTGGTTAGGGGAACCATATGGGATGCCGGGGATTGAACCAAGGTCCATCCTAGATCGGCCGGGTGCAAGGCAAATGCCCTCCCGCTGTGCTATTGCTCTGGCCCCTGATTTTAGTTTTTAATTAATTAATTTTTATTTGAGGTTTTGGATATGCTCTGGGGTTACTACTGACTCTGAACTCAAGAATAACTCCTGGTGGTAATTGGGGGGTTGGTTATCTGGGATGTCAGGAATTGAACCTGGATTAGCTCTGTGCAAGGCAGCTCTATTACTATGTTATCTCTCTGGTCCTGATTTTATGTTTGTTTTTGTTTTTGTTTTTGTTTTTTTAAAGCAGAAATTGATCGGGTATATTCTGGTTGCTACTTCCAGGCTGTCATAGTGGACTGTAGTTCTGTAAGTTCTGTTTGCAAATTATAACACTCTTCAGATCAGTCCTTTGTGTGTGCCACCCAGTGGCCAGTTTTGGTCCTGAATCATTATCCTGTAGTTCAGATCTCATAACACATGGAATGCATTTTTAGGGACAGAAGCACACATCTGCCAGTTGGAGGTTACTACACAGGAGTTCCTACATATGGGGGTTTATTACTCAATTTCATTCTCTTCATAATTATACAATACATTCTGGATCTTTGAGACCTTTCTTTCCCAGTAATCTGACTTGCAATTTGGGGATTTACTTTTCTTAATCTACCACACACTTTAGCTGTTTTCATGTCTAAGACGGAGTGATAGGAAGACGGGATGTGAAGAACTTTGCTCCTAAATTTGCCTTTTTTTTTCTAAATTACTGAGGACTCAAGATAGTATTGGGTAGCTAGGGTTAGTGCCTTGCATGTCATCAAACTGGGCTTGATCTCCAGAATAACCTATGGCTCCATAGCCCTGTCAAGAATTATCCATAAGAACAGAATCAGGAATAAGCCCTGAGTAATGCTGGGTGTAGCCCTTATACAAAAATTGAATTGTCATTTGGAAATTAGTATTTTATTTATGTATGTATAGGTATCATTATTGTAAAAATTCTGCCTTTTAAAACTTTAACATCAAACAATGACGGAGAATGAGGTTATCTGTAATTCATTTTTTTGAACCTACAATTTGAAGCATTCTCCCTAGATTGAGCCAGTCTTATATATCCAGCAAAATGTTTTCAGTGTTTACTGTTTGTGCTCCTCCCTTTCATATTGGCAGATAAATGTGGATCCTCAGAAGGCCAGGAGAAGTTTACAATTTAGAAGCTGAGTGATTGGGAAGACAGGTGCATGTGACCCAACAGAGTGTGGAATGGGAAATGTTGTGTTGGGTGGTGGCAGAGCAGGAGAAATGTTTTCTTCTTTTTATTGCTTTTTGGGCCAAACCCTGCGAGGCTCAGGGTTACTCCTAGCTATATGCTCAGAAATCGCTCCTGGCTCGGGGGACCATATGGGATGCCAGAGGATCGAACGAAGGTCCATCCAAGATCGGCTGTGTGCAAGGCAAACTCCCTACTGCTGTGATATCACTCCAGACCCCGAAATGCTTTCTTCTAAGAACACAGACTTAAAGAGATCATATCAAATACCAAAGAGTGGGAACATGGAGTGTAAGGTAAGAGGCTAGATCTAGGTGGCACAAAGAAAATTCCCAGAGAAACTATTGTGGGTGTTGTGAAGATGAGATTGTTATGGGAGGGAGTGAAAATGCCAAAACAGGAGAAGACACCTAGAGAACAACACATAGGAAAGTTGCATCTCCCTCTAGCAAGGATATGTCACCACAGTGCAGGCCTCAGGCCTCTCAGACACCCTTTTAGGACTCTTGCCACTGAGCCTTTCTCAAGCATCACTCCAGTGCCCAGACCCTGGGCAGCTTCCCCCACATTACCTGCTTTTCAGAACATGGGGTCCCCCTATACCTGGAACTTAGCAGAGATGAATATTCATATCACCATGACAGATCTATACAGGGAGTAGATTTTCAGATATTTGGAAAGAAGAGTCTTCTATGGCCATGCGAGAAGTTGTTGCTTAATGTGGATCTCCCAATATCCCAATCATCTGTGTAGAATGAATAAGACTTTTCAAACACTGTTCCGTGGCCTACTTGTATTTTCAGACACCTCAAGACACCTTTGTACAACTACTTCGCCAGTTCTAATATGCTAAGATCTTGTTGTAGCAATGAGAAAATTCAAATTTCAGTGACTTAATTCAAAATGCTACAGAATATGGGGTGGTGAGTGCTTTACTTAACACCCACTTCTGAGACCAGCCTACCAAGTATCTGACAGTAACTTCCACAGTTTAGCAGGAGTCCATGTTCATGTCTATTGGAATAACTGGTGTGGGAAAAGGAGGCATGCTAATTAGTACACTGTTAAAAGCAGCTTAAGAGTTTTTTGCCCAATTTTAAGAAAACGTAAGTCAAGAAAAAGCTATTGGCTAAGGAAAATCCCATTATTTAATATCAACTGCAACAGGTAACTTGCTTCTCACCTCAAAGGGGAATGACAATACGCCCTTAAGAATGGTGGTTAACCCCACTTTACAGTAGACAAAACCTAGTCTCTTGTGTGGTTTTTCCAAAGTTAGTTAATAAAGAATAACAGAACAAGAATCCAGTTGCACGTTTGCTTAACTATACAGTTCAGCTCTCTCCTTATAAAAACATTACACAGAAAATGGTTCTTATTACCTGCAAAAGACAGACACTGACAGCTAAAACATTTGATCTCCAATTAAAGTTCATCTTTAAAAACAAAGCTTTGGTTTTTGATCACACATGGCAATGCTCAAGGATTACTCCTGCTTATGTGCTCAAAAATTATTCCTGGAGGTACTTAGGGGACCATGTGGGATTCTGGGGATCAAAACCAGATTGATCGTGTGCAAAGAAAGCATTTACCTACTGCACTATCTATCTCTCCAGCCCCTAAAGTAATCTTTGTAAATGTGTTTTTCTGTTTCTTCTTCAAGGATGCTCCATTAAAAGATACAAAATTTAAAGAAAGGGAAATAAATAAGGAATGGGAGGAAGAAAAGAAGAAAGAAGAAAGGAAAAAGAAGCAAAACAAACCTTTCACAACACCTTCCCCCACTGCCTACCTAAACACAATATCCATTGCATGTTAGAGTGATAAGGTTTCCTTCCTGTCTGTGATATTTTCAATTCATAAGACTGGATCAGAAGTTTGCCTCTAAACTGACATGCTTGTTCATGCTCATGTTTGTCCTCTGCTTGATTTGATGCCCTTTATTTATCCTTCAGAATATTGCCTTGACACTGGAAGGACAGTGATCTAGCTAGGCAGACAAATGGGACAGACAAGGTAGACAATACACATTCTCGCAAACTTTGGATGTATATGTGAGTGTTTGTGTGTGAGAGAGACAAGTAAAGAGAAAAGAAGGTAGTGAGGGAGGGAAGAAGGGAAAGAGAGAGAGAGAGTAAGAGTGAGATGTGAAGTCAGGGCTCCCATATGCAAGCTGAACCCCATGCCTGGCCCAGTTTCAGAATTCCAAGAGAAAAAGGTAGAGGGCTTGAGGATCCTCAACCCAATACTTCCTTGAGGGAAGTTCATGGCCATGAGTTAGGCCAGCAGTTAATAGCCACAAGTTAGACCCACTTAGCAGGTGAAGAAAGGGGCTTAAAGAGGCGATGTGATTGCTCATGGTCTCACTTCCTGAGGGAAAGTACAAGCATTCTTAACTCTATTCTGAATCCTGGTCCAGTTTTCTACCCCTTTAACCACCCTGACCCTGATATATATGTTATATATATATAACATACACATATATATAACATACTGATGTAGAAAGCTCTGCCTTATCTTCAACATCTGCTCCCACAAGTCAGCCTGGTCCCCAAAGGGCATAGGGAGATACATGAATGAGCTCATTATCCTACATTCCAATAACCCACAGCTCAGGTGGCTTTATCCTCCCAATGTTTGTTTTTATTTTATTTTTTTGTTATTATTGTTGCTATTTTATTATGGTTCTTTTGGTTTGGGGCAACATCCAGCTGTGTTCAAGGCTTATTCCTGGCTCTTTGCTCCAGGATCATTCTTGGGAGCCCTCAGGAGCTTTATGGTACATAGGCTTGGGAACTGTACAATTCCACAGGTCACCCACCTACAACCATATCACCCACTTACTTCCCAATGTGTTTTAGAAGAAAAGCTTTAAAACTTCGCCCGAATTTTTAAAAGAAAATCATTTAACTTCCAAAAAAACTGGATTTGCACAGACGAATCCACCAGATAGAGGCATGGGCACTGGTAGAAATGTACATCTCTAGTATGGGCTGTCCGTGTAACAACCCAGCTGAGTTTTTGTTTTAATTTTCAAGAAGGAACAGAACAAAACCCAACACCAAACCCGGTTAGATTTCGTCTTCTTTGGTAGAGTCTAAACTCCTCTGCTTTGATGAGATTCGAAACTCAACACCTTTTCGGTAGCAATGACAGCTGAGACTCCTTATTGACCCCCTTTGCTACATTCATGAGGGGCAGAACAAAGAAAAGGGACGCACTGGAGCAGCCCCAGGCATGGATTTTGCCGGATCAGCAAAGGAGCTGGTGCCAATACTCAGACATGCGCTTGCACGGATTCTTGTCCTAATCAACTATGGGGCCACTCATAGAATGAATGCAGAGTCACTGCCTCTATCTCCAAAACCCTGGGTTTAAGACAGGGAAACATGAGTGGAGCAGAAGTAGGCTGGGACTGTTGCTGATGCACCGTTGGGTGCTGACACCTGGTTAGGAGGAGGATTGGCTTCCTTCCAGGGCTCCCCACACGGGCAGGCCACCTCTCGTCCTTTTCAAATCAATAAGCACAGCACCTTTCTCAGTACATCCTAATGATCTCTGGCCACAAAGTGGTGGTTTGGGAGGAGACCTATTCTCTTGAAGCCAGGATAAGGCTCCAGGTTGCACAGTAGAATAAAAAGAAGCCATTTCTAATACGGCTTGAAATTTAAGAAAAAGTCACATGCTTCTTTGCATATGTCATCTTTTCCTAGGTGGGTACCAAAGGGGCTACATAACTCCTTATTCCATTTTTGGAAGTTTCAAGAGTTGGTATGAAGCTGTCTGCTCTTCTTCTAGTATGTTCTTTGCATTAGATAGACAGTGGTTTTGAGTTTGATGGTTTCTAAGCTGCAGGGTTTAGGTGAAAGTGTTCAAGCATGGGGTCGGAGTTGTAGCACAGTAGTAGGCCATTTGCCTTGCATGCAGCTGACCCAGAATAGATGAGAGTTCAATCCCCAGCATCCCATATGGTCCTCCAAGCTAGGAGCGATTTCTGAGCACAAAGCCAGGAGAAATCCCTGAACGTCGCCTAGTATGGCAAAAAAAAAAAAAAAAAGTTCTCAAGCAAGTCCTGGATGTGAAGGCATAGCAGGGACCATACAGTAGGTAGAACTCTTGTCTTGCATGTAGTTAACATGAGTTCAATCCCTGATACCACACATGGTACTCTGAGGACCACCAGGAATGATCCCTAAGTGCAGAGTCAGGACTAATACCTGAGTTTTGTCAGGTGCAACCCATCCCAAGGCAAGACAAAGTGGGCATTGTAAAGCAAAGAACTTGGAGGTTATTTGGCTTTCTCAGGACTTTGGGTATATGTAAAAACCAGATATGGTCAGTGTTTGTTAGATATGCACTATCTCTAAGACGTTAGAAAATAAGCTCTGTTCAACAATAAAACCAGTTTGCTATGGAGGAAACTTGCCCAAGAGGCCCAATGTGGCTATGGCACCAAGTATCTTAGGAGCTGATTAGCTTCACACAAAACTCTGTTTTCTGTGCTGATACCTCTGTCCCAGAACCACTGACTGTGGGGGAGCGTGGCCCAGGGATGAAGGACAAGGCCTTATTAAGAGCCTCTCCCAGGAAGCAGGAGTAGCATGCAAGCATTCCTTTAGAATGATGAGTTTGTTTTACTTTGAATACATTTTTTATTACAAAAGACTTATGGAATGATCTTTTTTTTTACCTTACCTTTTTTTTTTTTTAATAATAGCATTTTACCCTCTCCCCTTTAGCATACACACAAATCTGGTGATGTTTTATTCCACATAGAGCTCCTCAGAAGCTGCTTCTTGTGAATTTAAAAAATCACCCAAATCACAATAAATGGCCCTCAGTAGCATTGACTTGTACTAGCTTCTCAGAACAACCTTCCCAGGCAGATTAGAAAGAGATGTGGGGCTGGAGAAATAGCATGGAGGTAGAGTGTTTGCCTTGCATGCAGAAGGACGATGATTCTAATTCCGGCATCCCATATGGTCCACTGAGCTTGCCAGGAGCGATTTCTGAGTGTAAAGCTTGGAGTAACCTCTGAGCGCTGCTGGGTGTGACCCAAAAACCAAAATAAATACATAAAAGAGATGTATTCTGTCAGGAGAAAAGGGCATCTAGTTGGTCCAGGTTTGATCCCCAGCACCTCAAGCACCACCCAAGAGTGATTCTGAAAAGAGTCAGACCTAAATCCTGAGCATCTCTGGTGCTTCCCCCCAAAAGAGGTGTAGATCTACTTCTGTATTTGTTTATTTATTGCCAGCACTGCATGCTGCTTGCTCTCTTCACTTCTTTATTCTGGGATCTCTGGGCCCATTCCCAGATCTATCATGTAGAACAGCTGGTGGCTTCAGAAGCCTGCTATAGCCTAGGGCTTGTATCTTTCCTATTGGGATATACATGTACCCATGTGGTGGTCCCAGGATAGTTAACCATGTCAGAAGATTCTGTGCTACTGAGATGCAGCCAGTTGTTGAAGGTCCAGTTGTCCTTCTCTTTTCCCAGTCTGTCCCCTTGACTTTGGTGAATGTTTTTCATGACCAGAGGATTGAAGGATCCATCAAGTTTGAGAAGAACAGGCACTCCCAAAGGGGCTGGATCTACAAATACCTATTGTCATCATTTTGTTAATCCTTTTTGGAGGAGAAAAGGGACCTGTGAATCTGGAGGCCACCAACCAGCCTTCTTTATTATCCCTTTAGCCTCACACCTCCTGGAGACAATGCCTTCCATTTGAGAGACCCCTCTCAGCTGTGATAATTATCAAGTGAAGAAGGAAAACAGAAATACTCAGACTTTTTGGAATTCCTAAAGTGGCCCTGTAGCCAGTAATATGAAGTTTCCTATCTTCTCTAATTGGGTATATTGGAGCCGAGAAAAAGAATGAAGTAAGAAGGGGAAAAAAACATATAAAGGAAAATAGAGCCTAAAGGGGCTCTGACACCTCTATGGAAAACTCCACTTCCTTCTAGAAACCCCTTGTCTTACTCAGAGCCTGTGACTATTTCTCTTCTCACAGCCAGGGTGGATTTCAGATCAAGGAGACTAGACTCCAGTTGCAGGAAGAAGCATGAACCCAGATTACCTGGAGATAGAAGAAAAAGAACCAGTTAGGGAGACATGCAGGGTAAGAGAGACCTCTTAATACTCACTCTAAAATAAATAGAGGCCCTAACGCAACAAAGAAATATTTACCTGTTGGCAAAGGGTTATGTTATATTTGTACTTCATCAGGCTTCTCCTGATTTCTTACTATTCCCTGTGCACATGCTCTCTTGGACTTTATAGTCTACAGAAATTGACAATTGAGAAAATGAAAGGAACAATGTTGTGAGCATGGTGATAAGTCTGATACCTTGCAGGAGCCTGAAATTAGGGGCTTGGTTGCTTTGTTTTTCTTCCACTCCCACATACTGAGAGACTAGGGGTAATATGGCGTTGTCTTCCCTACTGGAACACAAGCCCTTCTGCCTCCCACCAATGCCATTAATTGGGAAACATGGCTGTTTGTTAAGAGTGGAGCCTTGTGAGATTTTCATTTTGGTAACCTTAGCCCCCAGAAAAGTGCTGCCAGAAAAAGGATTCATGGTTAAATGACATTGGGAAGCCCTGAGTAATCTCCCTATGTGGGGTCATCTCAGTGCTTACAAGAAAAGCAAAGAAGTTGTGTTGCTCATCCGCTCTCCCCACCAAGGTCCAGTTGTCCCAATTCTCTTCCCTGCTGTCTGCTCTCACTTTGTTCTCAGGCCAACACCACAGGCGCTAAAATCCCATAAAGTTGCTCTCTGGAGCAGATGCCGTGGCCCTTGATAACTGGAAGCCTGGGGTGGGGAGGCGTAGGCAGCAGCATCAGTTAGCTCCCTCCAGGGACAGTGAAGTGGAAGGGGCACTCAGCTCCTGCATACCTAAAGAATTCCAGCAAAACAGCAGGTGTAAGCCAGCAACATCCTGCATATATGGATCTGACACATGACAGTAAGTTTCAGTGGGTGTCATGTTGGGAGACATCATTAGCACCAATGGATAGATGACAAAAGAGAGGTTCCATGCAACATGAAAAGGGCCATCTAACAACCTCCAACAATAGCATTTTAAAAATACTCTGTTGTGAAGGAGTGAGTCATTCATTGCTGCAGCTATGCCTGAGTTCACTGGCAACCCCCTTTCTAAGAAAGCACCTACCTATTGGAGAGATAACTGGGTTGCAGATTTTAGGGGGCATTTGTACTGACCTCTTCTTGGCTAAGGATGCAGCTTATCTCATCCTTCAAAACAGAACCTTACAATATGATACATGCAGTAGAAAACTAGGAGAATGGCACAAATAGAGTGCGGAGAGATAGTACAAGGGTTAGTTAAGGTTTACGGTGGGGAAGGTGATTGCCTTGCACACAGCTGACTGGGAATTGATTCCTAGATTATATATGGTCTCCTCTGCCTCACCAAGAGTGATTCCTGCCACAGAGTCATGACTGTCCCTAAGTACAATGTTCCTAAGTACTGCTGGGTTTTGGTTGGCCCACTCAACTGAAAAAACAAAGCATAAATAGAATAGAACTGAAAGATGAAAAGTTGCCATTATTTTATTCTTAAGGGTCATAGATATTCAGACATAATGTTAAAAAAATCTCTTTAAAATAAAACTAATTGAGGATTGGTGAGATGACAAGGAGGTAGGGCATTTGCCTTGCATGCAGAAGGACTGTAGTTCAAATCCTGCATTCCATATGGTCCCTAGAGCCTGCCAGGACCGATTTCTGAGCATAGAGTCAGGAGTGACCCCTAAGTGCTGCTGGGTGTGACCCAAAAACCAAATAAAATAAAATAAAATAAAATAAAACTAATTGTTTCCTGACCTTTTGACTAAGATCAAGTGTAGTATCTGTTCTTATTAATTTAATATCTGATACATTCTCTATCCAAGGAAAATCTTTTTTTTTTTTTTTTGGTTTTGGGCCACACCTGTTTGATGCTCAGGGGTTACTCCTGGCTATGTGCTCAGAAATCGCCCCTGGCTTGGGAGGACCATATGAGACACCGGGGGATCGAACCGCAGTCCGTCCTATGCTAGCGCTTGCAAGGCAGACACCTTACCTCTAGCACCACCTTCCCGGCCCCAGGAAAATCTATTAAATGCTTTTGTGGTACTAAGAAATGGCGTAGAGGGGCCCGGAGAGATAGCACAGTGGTGTTTGCCTTGCAAGCAGCCGATCCAGGACCAAAGGTGGTTGGTTCGAATCCCGGTGTCCCATATGGTCCTCTGTGCCTGCCAGGAGCTATTTCTGAGCAGACAGTCAGGAGTAACCCCTGAGCACTGCCGGGTGTGGCCCCAAAACAAAACAAAACAAAAAAAAAGAAATGGAGTAGAAGCTTGCTCCACCCATTCCATTTATCAACCTGGTATTTCAGGACCTACATTTAGAAACAGTGCACTCTCCAAGAAAATTAATTAAAAAAAATAACATGAGTCTATTGGGATTCAATAAAATAAATACATAATGGGGAAATAGTTTAAAGAGGAATTGTCGGTTTGTTGTTTTTGTTGTTGTTGTTGTTGTTGTTGTTTTTTCATTTGGGAACTCCAGTTTTGATGCCTGGCAACACAGGATCCTCCAAGCATTGCAGTCAGCAATGACTCCTGAGCACAGAGTCAGGTGCAATACCACTAAACTAAGATAAAAATGAGTCTACAGCCATGCCACCTGACCATGGCTTATCTCACATAGAAGGCAACCAAATTTTACAGTGCCACCTATATGTTAGAATGAAATTTTAATAAGTCATTCACTTGAGGTTTGAAGCTATTAAGAAACATTTCTGGGGAGTTTGCCGAGTAGCTAGATCAAGTATGGTCAATAGTAATTGTTCTTTGGCTCTGAAAGAAGCTTAGGAGATAGAAAGGAATTCTTTGTTCTATTTTTGCAACTTATCTCTAAGGTCTAAAATTAGTTTAAAAGAAAAAAACATATCCTTTGCTCCTAAGCCCTGTTCACAGCAGTCTGGCTTGATATCCTTGAAGACATCCCAGATTTCCGCTGCTCTCTCTTGAGCTCTCATCACTCTACCATCTTCCCCCCACACCATGACACCATCCACCCACTGGTGAGGGACATTTTCTGCCTCCCACTGTGAACACTCCACTGAGCATAGCTGAGACAGTGATGTCCCCTCTATTATTTTATTTCTTAGTACCAATGTCTTGCTCTGCATTCAAACCATAAAGCAATCTAAACTTGTACCATATTACATATACTTAACTGTTTTGTTTACTCTGGGAGTACAGTTTAGTAACATCAAGTACTTTTCCATGTCCTGTGCTTTTACTATCATTTACAATGGTATGGGAGCTCGGGAGTCAGTACAGGGTCACCTGCTGTAGGTCACGTATACACCCAACCCAGTGTGACCCCAGCATTATTTGCCCTCTGAGCAACATTGGGTGTAGCCTCAGAGACCTCTGGGCACTATAAGGGGGCAGTCAGCCTGGCACCTCAAAACCTGAGCAGCAGCCCCAAATTTCTCAGTCTTAGAATGGAGATGAAGGCCAGGTTAGCAGACTATCATCAGGAGTAGCCCCCAATCTCCCTGAGCACTGTTTGGAAGGTACAAAATAATAGCTTCAACTATTCAACCGTTTATTCAGCTTCAACATCTTCAACTAGTCAGGGGAGCCCATGGTTAGGCAATAAAATGCATTCAAAAAGTTAACTGGTGGAAAATTACTAGAAGTGCTTGACTCACTTAACTGAGTTTCTCAATGAATTTAATCCCTCTTGTTCCAGGTGTCTCCCATCCAAATTTATTTGATACAAGATGGAATTATTTTATCAGCTCCAGCCAGTCTGCCCCCGCCTCGACAGGCTTTGCCCAGTTCCTGGTTGGGTATCTGCATACAGTGCAGGTTCTCTCTCTAGTCTGATCACTAGAGTTGCCGCTCAGTGCATTTACTTGTTTCCTGGGCAATCTCCTTTCTGCTCCCACACACCACACCCCTCTCTGGTTTGGCCTGGCTTTGGGGTAGGGAGCTGGCATTAAGTGACACTTTCATTGTCCCAACTGCACACCTGCACTTTCAAAACAACTGTTGCAGGTGGGCTGTGGTGACAGCAAGAAACATACAGGCTGACTCACCTGCTGGAGACGCCCACCCTGCGACAGGGTCTGAACAGCAGCATCAGAAGGTCCAGGCCAATCCCCAGCTTCCTGGAAGAGCAGTGACAGATGCTTTCAGCTGCTCGGGTTCCTGTCTTAGGAACGCCAGACAACTTCAAATTTTGGAAATGAAGCTCTGGGTTAGGATTCAGAGAACAGACTCTGGGGTTTTCTAGCCATTCTCTACCATATCACTTTTGGTCATGCCATCTTTGGAAACAGTGTTTTTTTTTTTTTTTTTTTTGTTGTTGTTGTTTTTTGTTATTGCTTTTGTAGGCCACACCCTGCAATACTTGTGGTTTCTCTTGATTCTATACTCAGGGCTCATTCCTGGTCATGCTTAGGAAACCATCTGGGTACCAGAGATTTAACCTTGGCTGGTTGTGTGCAAAGCAAGCATCTTATCTGCTATACTATCACTCCAGCCTCAGTGACACTAGTTTCTAATGAAGAGGAAGTAAGTGCTTAGGGCCCTGGGAAACTAGAGCAAAGACTGAAAAACATCTGCCTTGCAAATGGCAGTAGTTCAAAACTAAATGTTGCACTTGCACAAAGCAACCATCCTGAGCATCTGGAATCCTGGGGGCCACAAATAACTTCTGGTCACACTACCTCTAGACAGGGGCACAACCCTGACAATCATAATTATATAATTGGGATATATATTTCAAATCCTGATTTCAAAGTCTGATATATACATATAGTATATTTATTTCAAACCCTGATTTCAAACCCTGACATTGTATTCTTGATCTCTGCCTGCCATGCCACCAATACCGATTCAGATCAAACTTGGGTCAGTTATCTTTGGGAGGGACCCTCAGGTCCCTGAGCACTGCCTGGGAGTTCCCCACCCCTGAAAATAATTCAAGGCTTACGAGCATGCAAGAGCACTAAAATATCCACATCTATCATGCTCTCCAGCTGTAACTTTCATGCACCTATACCACCAACACTGAGGGGCTCAACACCTTGATGAGTGACACACACCCAGTGACAACAGCCCAGAGAGACCACAGTCCAGGAGGGCTTGAATCCCCATCATCACAATAGAGGGAGGGAAGATAAGGGGGCTTTTTAAAAAATAAACATTTTCATAGACAGATCACAGTTGATGGTTATGCTGCTTTGCTGTTACAATTACTTGCAGAAGGCTTGCATGCTTTTCTTCTTCCAAACACAAGCAGCAGAACACAGGTCATTTCTATTTCACATGGATGTCCTAAACCTAGGGTGGGTCTGGAGGATGTCTTCCTTTTCCTGTCTGCTGGAAGGAGGTTTGTGATCTTGTTTTGTGCATACATATAAGTTTTGTGGCTACTGTCAATGCATTCTGTTTAATGGCTTTAGAGAGAAGGGTGATTCCACCATCACTGTCACTGGCTTCTTCCTCTAGCTTTTTCTTCTTCTTCTTCTTCTTCTGCGTCTTCTTCTTCTTCTTGTTCTTGTTCTTCTTCTTCTTCTTCTTCTTCTTCTTCTTCTTCTTCTTCTTCTTCTTCTTCTCTTCTTCTTCTTCTTCTTCTTCTTCTTCTTCTTCTTCTTCTTCTCTTTTCTTCTTCTTCTTCTTCTTGTTCTTCTTCTTGTTCTTCTTCTTCTTGTTCTTCTTCTTCTTCTTCTTGTTCTTCTTCTTTTCTTCTTGTTTCTTGTTCTTCTTGTTCTTGTTCTTCTTCTTCTTGTTCTTCTTCTTGTTCTTGTTCTTGTTCTTCTTCTTGTTGTTATTGTTCTTGTTCTTCTTCTTCTTGTTGTTCTTCTTCTTGTTGTTGTTCTTCTTGTTCTTCTTGTTATTCTTCTTGTTCTTCTTCTTGTTGTTCTTCTTGTTCTTGTTCTTGTTCTTCTTCATCTTCTTCTTCTTCTTCTTCTTCTTCTTCTTCTTCTTCTTCTTCTTCTTCTTCTTCTTCTTCTTCTTCTTCTTCTTCTTCTTCTTCTTTCTTCTTCTTCCCTTATGACCCGCTGCTTCATCCCCTCCCCAGTTTGTTTCCAATACAAGATACCTGGTCTCTTCCAAGTGATATTACAGTGGACAAGGCACTCGTCTTGCGCACTGCTGATCAATGTTCTATCCCAGCACCCCTTATGACCCCCATACTTTGCCAGTAGTGATTGTTGTGGCCCCCAAACAAACAAAAAACCTTTCCAGATATGGGGAAGAGATAATACAGTCGGTAAGAGACTCAGTGAGCCCCATATAGATCCCTCTAATACTGCATATGGATTTCCAAGACCCCCCAGGAGTAAATCCCCAAAACACCCACCCAACCACCAAAGAACTCTGCAGTTTAATGCTATTCTAGTTTATCTAGCATAAACCATCCTGTCCTTCCCTTCTGGTTTTCCTCCTTTCCCTCTCTTTAGGACTTCCCTCTACATCCCTGACCATTCTGTCCTACGCTCTCCACTTTCCTGGCCTCTCTGTCCTTATCATGAGTCTACTCTCTTGGTGGGGTAGTGGTGGTGGATAGTGTTTCTTCTGGTAACCCAAGTGTCCATCCAGCAAGCTGAGAACTGAATGCCAAGGGTCCTTTTGGGGTGGCGGGGTGACGGGGCGCGCTTCCCGAGGCTGCCACCAGGCGGAGGCAGGCGCGGCTCCTAATGACAGCAGGAGGCCCGGGGTAGGGGTGGAGGCGGGAGTGCGGCCGCGCGCAGGGGGACCGGGACTCTTCGGATCGCAAACTCCCGGCGCGCTTCCAGTCTCTGCTGTCCTCGCAGCGGGAAGGGGGGCTGCTCGTGGCTTCGGGGAGCCACGTCGGGGCGAGCGAGGTGGCCCCTGATTGCTCCGAGGACGGGGACTGACCACCAGGTGAGCAGAGCTGCAGTCCGCGCCGAATGCACCGAGCCCCGTGTCCCGCTGCCCGCGTGGTCCCTATGTGGCCATCGCGTACTTTTCAGGGCTCGGTAGGGTGGCGGCTGGGTGCAGGGGGGGTGTGCCTGGAGCACTGGGGGCATGTAAGGGCTGCACGGTGGTGGGTGCGGACTGCGCCGTGGCCCCAACTTTTGCATTTCTGCGGGGTTTGCTCTGTCCCGGAGCCCGAGCGCTCCACGTGGGACACAAGAGACGCGCGAGCCTGGCCATGTCGGGAGTGGGGGGCCCGTGCATTTAGGGGCCCGGGACTGGAGCCATCACCGACATGGGGCGCCGACACCCCAGATCCACTTCTCTTCTTCTGCCCCTGCCCGGGCCCGGGAGAGCCTCGGTGCATGGGCGGTTTGCACCAACTCTGGGCACTTAACTTCTTCCCGTATCTGCCCCGGGAGGCCCAGGTTAGAGACGTTCATCTTCTCCTTTTTCTTGGAAATAGCATCAGCCTTATCTGGGAAAGGCATTTCAGGGCGCTGTCAGGCCCACTTTGTTTCTTCCTATGCATTTTGTAACTCAGGTGAGTCTCCGGAGCTGAGCTGTCCACACCTAACTTTTCCATCCTTGGCAGCAGATGTCATCGCCTGGTGTCATCTCCTGACTCCTTGGATCCTGCAGTGGGGTCCTCTGATGCTTTAGATCTGGGGAACAGAGGTGATCACGGAGTGCCTGCCTGCTAGAGAATTTGAAAGGGGAGACCCCAGAGAGGTCTAAGACATCATCCTATTGTCCAACTGTCCTTTGCTCTGTTGAAAGCACCGAGGCACAAAACACGTTCCAAGTGTCCCTCAAAGACGACACTTGGAAAGCTGTCTGTCTTGTTTTTCACTGGAAAAGATGGTAAAGTGATTGAAGTGATAAGGTCTTCTTGGGTTTTAGGCCCCAAAAAACAAACTTTCCCGCCCCAAAACGTGATTTAAATGCGGCATTACCCATACCTACAGATTTTTGTTGGCACTATTGTGGAATTCCGTTAGCAAATACAATCCTTGCCCTGGAATTAATGTGAGGAAGCAGATGGGAGCCCTGGGACTTTCCTGTAAGCCTCAACAAGGTTTGGGCAGGGATTTACCAGAGGGCCTGGCCTGGAAGTTCTTTGGGTAATAGACAACTCAGGAGCCCTTGCTGGAAAGAGCTCATGCCTGATTCATGAATGAGTTCCTCAGGTGTAATCCAGAGGTTTCTCTTCCAAGCCCAATACCAGACTGCGCTTGCCATCATTTTATTCTTCTCTACCATAAAGAATGTTTCTAAATCACTGATGGAGAAAAAAAAAGTAATGCAGTCTTTGTTTTTTTTTTCTTGCTTTAAAGTGCTGGTGATTGCAGGATTTTTTAGACGGTGTCTCTCTTCTCAATTCCCCACATTTCTTATTTTAAGAGGACCACACCCGGTAATACTCTGGGGTTATTCCTGGCTCTGCACTCAGGAATTACTCAGGGGACCATATCAGGATGCCAAGAAAAAACCCAGGTAGGCCACACGTGAAGCGAGCGCCCTACCCACTGTATTATATCACTCCAGCCCCAATTCCCCATATTTCTATCCACCACGTCACAATTTTTCCAGTTGGCGGGGACTCTTGATGTTAGAACCACCTTCTCGATCCAGTCTTCCACATTTATTGCTCCTTTATTACCAAGTTCGTTCCACATTCTTTATAATATCTCAGGGAATTCTTTTCTCCTTTATCTCTGTTCCCTCTGCCCCCACCTCAAACCATGTTCACTTTACAGTAATAGGCTCCCTCTCTGACTCCCAGCCATACATTTCTTTCTTCATTTTAATCCATCTTCTTTCATGTTGACAGATTAATATTCCTGAAATTCTGATTTCACCACATCATTCCTTGTAAGAAATCACAAGGCTGTCCATTCTTCACTTCTCCTTAACTTTTCTCCAACAGAAATATCTGAGTATGAGCTATGTGCCAGCCACTATTCCTGTGACCTGTGCTTACATTAAGAACAAGACGGTCTCCTCATCATCAGATTCTTAACAATAGATGATAAATCACCACCCTGGAGAGAAAGAGACATAAAGAAATAACCACAAAGCAATGCAAAAAAATTGGAGTTTTGCAAAGCATGAGGGACACAGAGAAGAGAATAATTTCCTCCAGAGTGGAGTTGGAGAGGAAGAGAGGTTACAACTGGGCTTTGAGGCATGAAAGGGAGTTCAGGACAAGGAGAAAGGTTTGTAGGAGGGAGGGAAGGCTTGTTAGAAAGATAGGAGAGCATGCACAGAAACTACAAGAGACACAGGTGTGCACATAGTTAGTTTACTCAAGGCAAGTCTTCATACCGATGTCTTTATTTTTTTCTTTTTGGGGGGCTTCCAGTGGAAGAATTACCATTTTGCAGATAGCCCCACCAGAGATTTGTAGCCAACCAGTCTAGTGTTTCAATGCATAAACCAGAGGATACAAGAAATTCAGGTCCAGTGATGCTGGGAATTTTATTCTGGCCACCTGAGTGGTGCTTCAGAGCCTAAAGGGCCATACTTGGTAATGTTTAGGGGACTATATGGTGCTAGGAATCAGCACCTGATTATGTACATTCTACACGTATGGCCTAATCAGCCTACTATCTTCTGGTTCCTCATTTAATGACTTTTGTTTGTTTTTCGGTCATACCAGGCAGTGCTCAGGGCTCACTCCTGGATTTGTGCTCAAGGATCATTCCTGGTGGTACTGGGGGACTATATGAAGTGCTAGGGATCAAACCTGTGTCAGCTATGTGGAAAGCAAGAGCCTTACTTTCTTTTCTATCTCTCTGGTCTATCACTTGGTGTCTTAATTAAAGTCTGTTTCATTGATGCAAGAGCATCCCAACATTCTCCTGCCTATAATCACTCATTTTCCTGTCTCTTTATGGCAGTCTGTCAAGTGTCAGTTAGGAAGTCCTGATTTCCCCCTCTCCTAGCGGGTATTTTGACAGGAAATGATCCCAGTACTATCTGCACATGTTGCCTTCTGTCTTGCATGCTTCCCTATATTCTCTCTAGTCAGCCTGGACTGTCCTGGTGGCTAAGTCTCAAGTACCCAGCAACCCAAAGGTCTTGAGGGTAATCCCTTAGCCACATAGCATCAGTGACATGTCATTGACCCAGTCTTAAGAAGAGATTGTACTTGGCCTCTCCCTACTCCATTTCTTCTTTACCCACTCCTACTTGCCCTTGTGCAATGAATAGTATTCTCTCATGTGCAGAGATGTGGGGTGCATGCTCATGTCTTCCTTCATAAATGGTGGGCTAAAAGGAATAGGCTGGAGTTTAGTGGGTTCCCTGGGCTAGGACAGAGATGGAAGAGAGGGGCTTTAGTGGGAAACTCTAGCCCTGTTGTTCCTTTTCAGGATTCCCCCCTTTGATTTCTTCTACTGAAGGACTATGTCTGTGTGCTAAGATCCCCCTCCCCAATTCTCCATCTTTGGGGGCCTGCTTTGCCATCTCCTACAATCCATTCAAAGCCATTTTTTCTGTACTTCAAGTCTTGTTGGTGTGATGCAGTTACACATCTTCAGTAAGCACTCATGGATGTTGTACTTAGTGCTTTAATTGCCCCAGCACCTGTGCCCAAGACATCACCCATGCTCATGCCTTCACTCACTGCATCTTATATGTAGGAAAGAAAATTCTTGGCCAAACCAAACTTGTGGAACCTAACTCTAAATTAATCTTCCTTGCACATGGTCTCATGCTCAGATTCCAAGGTGGTGGCAAGTCTAGGAATCTGACTTTTTTATATTTTTGTTTTCTGACCACAAGCAGTGGTGCTCATAGTTAATTTCTGGTTCTGCACTCTGGGATCACTCCTGGTGAGGCTTAGGTGATCATATAGGTGGCCGGGGATTAAAGCAGGTTGACAGTATGGAAGTAAAGTGCCTTCTCCATTGTGTTATTGTTCTAGCCCCTGGCATTTTAAGACTGTCATTTCTTCTGCTTTGCATTCAGGACTTGAAGAGTTCTTCCCTAGATTGCCTTGACCATGAGGTCCTAGTGTCATACAGATAGTTAATACACCACTATTAGCAGATTCCTCATTGCTTTTCTTTTTCCTAGAAGCATCACCAGCAACATTGGGGAGACTAGTTCAGGTAATCTCTGCCAGGTGTGGTGTACACCTTAGTACTTAGACAGGTAAAAGTGTGCTGATCACCCACCAAGCTGTTTTGGGGGCTACCACAGCCATACCCAATAGTGCTAGTGCTACAGTGGAGGGGGCATTTGATTTTAACTGGGGCCCTCATCCAAACAAGGCATGCATCTCATGTACTTCCAGCTATGTCCCCAGACCCAGCAGATTCCTTGTATTGACCTTGATGCTATGATGCATTGACCTTGACTCTAAGGAATACACTCTAGACTCCTAGGTGCAGATCAGACTGTGCTCTCTTTTGGTGAAGGCTGAACCAAAACCATAAGCCATCCCCACCATTCCCAATAAACTCATGGAGATCCTTTTTGTGGGGGGGATAGGACACGGCCTGTGATGCTCAGAGATAACACCTGGTGGGGATCAGGGGGTTAGAAGCAGTGCCAGATTGAAGTTGAGACACGACATACAAAGCAAATGTCCTCTCCCTGTAGAATTCGCTGTGGATTTCTTTCTGGGTCTGGACCTATGCGGTGTGAGAAACAAACAGGAGTGACTGGTTGGTGCAGGAACATTCCAAAGGGCCTGTGTCTCCAGGGCCAAGATTTCCTTGCTGGTTGCTCCTCTGCATCTCAGCTGAGACAACTGTCCTTGGCTCCACTCATGGTCCCAGTTTTCCCAACTGTAACAGGTGCATAGTCCTGTCTGGGGGACACCAGGTGCTGGGTAGGCAGAGCTGAAGGTCAAGCTCACCACATGGCAGGTGGGAGAGAGTTCTCACCTCTTTAGCTGGGTAGACAGTGTCTATAACAGGTGTTTCCAAAAACAAGAACTCCATCTCAGAAATAGAGAATGTGTGCAGAGCTGAATGTCCCTGCCTTGCACGGCCACCCAGCTAATAATGGAGATATGATAATGATATGATAATGAGCCATCTGTGGCTCCTTCATTCAACAGCCTCCCCTCCATCTTTCTTTTAGGTTCCTAAAAGAATCTAAGAAACATATACATAGATAGAAAGCTGTTCTCCTCTGCCTGTCTGCCTGTCTGTCTGTCTATCTGTCTGCCTGCCTACCTCTCTCTCTCTCTCTCCCTCTCTCTCTCTGTGATTAGGGAGTCTAAGCAGTATCTAGGGACTGGAAGGTCAATTCAAAGACTGTTCTGGGCTCCTGTGCCTTGAATCCACCTACTCCAGCATACTTACTTCTTTGGTGACTCATTTTCTGGGGAAAATCTTTTCCTTATCCCCTTTATTTTACTGTCTCTGCTTCACTTTATGCCTTAAGCCTTATTGCAATGATGATGCCTGAGCTGGTGTACTAAGCACTGTGCACCCCCTACCTCTTAGCTCCCCCATCACTCCTCTCCTCCACTATGGTCCAGAGGACACTGAGGCAGGTGGACTGGAGAGCTATGATCATGTGGGTTGCCTTACCCTCTAGCCAGCTGGCCAGTTGCCCAGGGCTGGCCAGCAGCGAGGCCCAGAGTAATGAGTGATTAATGGGTGCCCCATCTAATCTCCTGCCAGGGGAAATGAAGGGCCAGCCGTGGGCTGGGGCTGGTTGTGACCTGCTCCAGGTGGGCTTGGAATGCACCCAGCTCAGGATGGGGATTAGGACCTGAAAGATGAGAGGAAATGAGATGTTAACCCTTTAGGCCAATGCTCTCCAAGAGGGAGTCTCAGCAGGGAAATGGTGAGGGAATTGTCTGTGGACAGCTGATGAAAGGGAACACAGCCTTTGATTTATGACCTGGATATGGGCCCCTGAGACAGCATAGGGAGTGCCCAGCAATGAGCCCACAAGTCAGATCTGTGATTTCTTCATTTCTCCTGAGGGAGCAGTTTGTTTCTGATGAACTTGCTTATATGGACCTCAGGCTGCTGTACCTGCATCATGTAGCCATATGACAAATTTGTGGCTGCCAAATAGATATCTTCTCCTGACACATTTCTTTCTGGCTGCTGTCCTGTAGAGGAAGATGGGTAGACTCTGGCACTGACCCTGGGAACCCCTCCTTCCCCAGGGTAAGTAGCAGCACTCAGATATACAGTGTGGGAGTCTGGGGCTATTTTCTTGTGTTTAAGCTATAAGTACCTAAGCTAGGAGATCTTCAATAATTCTTTTTATGGGGGATGGTTGTTTGCTTTTCTCTCTTTTTTTTTTTAAGACATGGTGATTTACAAAATCATTTATAGTTGAATTTCAGACACCCTATTTTCTACCACCATCAGTATCAACTTCCCTGTCCCAGTGTCCCAGTGTCCCACCCCAGCCTGCCTCCTTGCCAGGCACATTTTTTTTTTTGGTTTTTGGGTCACACCCGACAACATTCAGGGGTTACTCCTAGCTCTATGCTCAGAAATAGCTCCTGGTAGGCTCAGGGGACCATATGGGATCATATTTGAACCACCGACCTTCTGCATGCAAGGCAAATGCCTTACCTCCGTGCTATCTCTCCGACCCCGCCAGGCACATTTAAAAGTTTGTTCTGATTTGGATCTTCTGCTCTCAGTGCTCTTGGCACTGTGGTTGGGATATGTAGTCATTCCTCACCTCGACATCACTGATGAGCGCTGGCTTTTGATTCCTGCCTTCATCACTTTCTATCTGTCCTTCTTACTTCTCTCAATTCCTTTTTCAGTCCTCCTCCCTATATCATGTGAGGGGCCACCAGAGGCCCAATTGTTGCTGCTGGACAGGCCAGGTGGTATTGTAGGGATCCAACTCTGAGACTTGCCTTTCTTAGGTCATCTACCATCCAGGCCCTCTCCCTGACCACAGTTCTTATTTTGTATGGCTTCTGCTCCATCCCCCAGAGCAGCTCTTTCTGGCAAGATTCTAAGCAGCTTCTTTTCTAGACTGTAAAGCTGACTTTGGGGGAATTGACTAGGTTCTCTTTGATCTCCTGTGTTTGACCCCTGACCCGCACATGCCTTGAATTCTGGCCTCAGCTCTCCTCCTCCTTTTGCTGCTGCTTAACTGACCCCCAGTTGCCCTTTTGATCTCACTCCCCCACCCCTTTTCCTCTGCCTATAGGTGAGGCTGTCAGGGCTACTGGACAGGACAATGATGTCTACCAGGTCCTCTGATGACCCAGTGACTTCTGTGCCTGCTGCTCCAGTCCCACCTGGCTGTTTGCTGGCAGCCTGAGCTATGTGATATGGGGGTAAGAAAATAATAAGACTGAGGATGGAAGAGGCAGTTGTATGCAGATGGAGATAGACGTCACTCTTTTCTTTGTTTTTCATTCTCTGAGCTCCTGAACCTAATCCTGGATGGAGAAGGCTCTTTATTTTTCCTTTTTTGATTTTTTGGACCACACCTGTTTGATGCTCAGGGGTTATTCCTGGCTAAGCGTTCAGAAATTGCCCCTGGCTTGGTGGGACCACATGGGACGACGGAATATCGAATCTCGGTCCTTCCCTGGCTAGCACTTGCAAGGCAGACACCTTTCTTCCAGCGCCACCTCACCAGCCCCAGAGAAGGCTCTTTGACCCTTTGGTGAGTTATTTGCTGGATCTACTATGAGCCCTGGGGGTAGAGCTGCGTCCAAAAGTTTTGAAGGATCAGAAGAGGGGTACACTGACCTGCTGTCTCTGGTTTCTTGAGTGTCTTTTCCAGGATAGAAAAAAAACTAGAGTTGTTTGTCTTTGGTGATATTTTAGTCCAGGCCCAGGATTTTTAAGATCAAGGTTCTTTGGTCTGTTAAGCTGGGGGTGGAGGGACATTGTTGAATAATAAAATAACAGGAGCTACTGCAGTCCATTGCTGCACTGCTCAATAGTCTTGGTAGGTTGGACGTTAGTATTCTTGTTCTATAGCCTAGACAACTGTGGCTCAGAGAGACTAAAGAACTGTACGGGCTCACACAGCAAGTGAATTATCAGAGTGATGTTTGAATTGTGCAGTCACCTCATTCCAAAACATGTACTCTTGGGCATCCTGGGTTGATTAGCACCTGACTTGTACTGCTTGCAAAGGTTATTTGTGATCTACTTACATGTTTTGAAAAATTGCGATAAAATCCACACAACCAGAAAGGTTACCACTTGAAAGGGTCTGGCCTATGTGGTTTCTGGTTTATTCACAAAGCTGTGCATCAGCAGGTTATAATTCCAGCATCTTTTCAGCACCCTGAGAATTCTGTCCTTGTTAGAAGTTCCTCCCTTCAGTTGCAGGGAGCCTCTTTTCTCCTTCTTGCCAGGATGGATTTGTCTCTTGTTGACATTTAATAGAAACAGAATCATTTTGTACTTGTGTGGACTCTCATTTTTTTTGTTTGTTTGTTTTGGAGACATACCTGATGAAGTTAAGAGCTTACTCCAGAGCAATAAGGAGTATTCCTTACACTTAGGAATCACTCTTGGTAGGCCTGTGGGAACCATATGGGATACTGAGGACACAACTCATGTCGGCTTAGTGCAAAGCAAAGCAAATCCCTCCCACCCCCCACTGTACTATCTCTCTGGTCTTTTGTATGGTCTTTCTCACTGGCTTCTTTCACTACGAAATAATGTTTCTAGGCTCATGCATGTGAAAGCAGGAGGCAGGAGTCCCTCGTTCCTTTTTTTTTTTTTAAATCTTAGGACAGCCTAGTTTTAAAGTGAAAGTGAGGCTGAATTTATTTTACCAGGGAAGAGAGCTGGAATCATAACTTCAAAGCAGATGTGGCACCAAGGGTTGCTCATCTATTGCTAGAAAAGCATTTTGAACAGAAGGGCAGGTGGAGACAGAGCTTTTACATTTATTTTAAATTTATTTAAAATTTATTTTTAGGGCCCGGAGAGATAGCATAGCGGCATTTGCCTTGCAAGCAGCCAATCCAGGACCAAAGGTGGTTGGTTTGAATCCCGGTGTCCCATATGGTCCCCCGTGCCTGCCAGGAGCTATTTCTGAGCAGATAGCCAGGAGTAACCCCTGAGCACCACCAGGTATGACCCCAAAACCAAAAAATAAAAAATAAAAAAAAATAAAATAAAAAATTTTTTTAACTGTACATGTAACGGTCAAACATCTTTCTCCCTCCCTGTCTCCTTCCCTTGACCTCGTCTTCTTTCCGTCCCCTCCTTTGCCCTCACAGTTATGCAGAATATACTAACTGCTTATGTTCTGCTTATGTCCTATTTCCATATAGGCAAAGAGCAAGGGTAAAACTTGGCCAATGCATAGTGTATTTCACACATTTGGACTGCACGTAACTTGGCCTGGGCAGGGTTCCCAGATTTAAGTCTAATGAGATCTCCATCATTTTGCTCTCCCCCTTGGTCCTGCCCCATTCCAGGTGGTTCTCATTTTTCTTTTTTTTTTCCTTGCCTTTTATTTTTTGAGTTTTAAAATTACTTTATTTAAAGACCATATAGTATACATAGTTGCTCAGAATACATTTTTTCGAGACTAATCCTAATGTAAAATCCCCTCCACCATTATCTCTAGACTACCACACATTCCCTTGGCAGTCACAAAATAAGATATTTTATACTGCTTGTTTATAGGTAAGTGGTAATCAAATTATATTTTTAAGTAGCACAGTAAGAAAATTTGTGAAAATGAATGTATCTTGGTATCTTGCAGTGAGATCATTAAAGCATTGTCAGAAGATTTGCTAAGTGATTTGTTACTTGCCGATTTTCTGTAATTTGTTTTTTCTTTGAACATTAGATGGCATTGACTCCATGTTGATATCTAAATTGGTGTGTTTCTACTGGGATTACAGTATTGGAGCGATCAATTGGAGTTATCAATTGGATATCAATGATCAAATTGGAGTTGTCATGTGGGATTGTATGTGGCCATAAGACCCAGGAATTCTGAGCTCTGGCTAATAGTGAGGTTTTGTGGGGCATGGTTTCAACTGCCAGGGAATCCAGAAATAAAAGAAGGTGTAGGGGTGGGGAGATGGTGATATCTTGGAGATATCAGCCCAAATGCAGCCTACCTGGAATGTATATCAGTTTGGCATCTCTGCAGAGCTCCATGATTGGGTTGTAAAGTTGGGCCATCGGTGAAGTGGTGGTTGTGAGTGGTGGGTGCAGCTGGTGTGGCTTTGTCAGGGTGGGGACTTGGCTTGCTTCTCCTCCCAACATTGTCATTTTCAGCTGTGTGGCTACTGTACCCAAGATTATTCATGCTTGGTATACATTTCTTTAGAGAATAGAGTGAATCAATGATACTGGCTGAATGTAGACATGGCAACTTTGTGTTTTGGGGTATGGTTTTGGCTAGGCTCTTGTTTTTCTGTAGCACAACAACTGTACCTACCAATGTGCATGTCCAGTTTGCTGTTGGTTTGATTTTCTGCTGATCTCATGTTTAGTTGGAAGACTGTTCCTCACCATGTAATTACTGGAACAGTCCAAACCAGGTGTGGAACTAACAACTCTGTAGCCAGTTGAAGGTTGCTTCAGAGAAAATGCACTGGGAGGCCCAGGTGAAGAAAAAATTGACAAATTAGTTCTCTGCCTCCCTTGTCCTATTATTTCCTTAATTTATCTCTATTCTTGCTACCAGCACTCATTTGAGGAACTCAGCGCTTCACTTTTAGCAAGGGACCTTAGAAGTGGTGGGAAGGAAGACTTTTTGATTTTCAGATAATCCAAGGCCCTGGCTTCTTTTTACTCACTCTTGAAAGCTAGAATACTTTGAAACCTCTGAGCTCATTTAGTACACCTTAATAGTTGCAGAGGGGCATTGTGATGCTTCTTTATACTTTTGCTTCCAAGATGCCCCTACTGTACCCATCTTTGGCTTTGTCAACTTGGAGAACTCCAACCTGATTTTTGCCTCTTGTTCCCTTGGTGACTTGGAATGATTTAATGTCTTTTTATTGTTTCTTTATTGTTTTGCTTTGGGGTTATAACTGGTGATGCTCAGAGATTACTCCTGGTTTTGCACTCAGAAATTACTCCTGGTAGTTTTGGGGGAACCATATGGGACACCAGAGAATGAAACCGAGTCGGCCACATGCAAAAGTAGTCTTCCCTGCTATACTATCATTTCAGCCCCATACGTTATCTTCTTTGCATGTTTTGTCTTTTTATTTCTGAATAGCACATTTCAGTATTGTATGCGTCATGGAAGTTAAAGGAAATAGCATATGTCAGTGTTGATTCAGTCTTCCAGGAACATTGAAGTATCTGCCCATTGTTTGTTTTGCTTGGGGGTCACACATCTATTTCTTCGGAAAATACCATAAATATTCTTATAGGGACTGCATCAAATCTGTACAGTGCTTTTGGGAGTATCACCGTTTTGATATAATCTTCCCAATCCCTGAGCAGGGGCTGTGTCTCTTGTCCTCTTTTATTTCTTGAAGTAGTGATTTGTAATTTCTTTGCATAGGCCTTTCACCTCTTTAATTAATGTGATTCCTAGGTAATGAATTTTCTTGTTGGTGGCTAGGTGCCTAGAATTGTGTTTGTGTGCTCATGGTGAGATATGAAGAGTTACACATGGTCACATAGAGTTCCAGGGGCTGTGAAGTGTGTGTATGTGTGTGTGTGTGTGTGTGTGTGTGAGAGAGAGAGAAAGAGAGAGAGAGAGAGAGAGAGAGAGAGAGAGAGAGAGAGAGAGAGAGAGAGAGAAATCCTGAGTAACAAAGAGGGCCCTGATGCTGTGATGGCTTAGTTTATTGGGACTGGGACTAAGTGCAGTCAAGCTTGGGTAGCTAGCAACCTTTCCCTTTACCCACCCCTACTGAGCACCCTCTTTCCCCCTTAGCTGTCAGTGGAGGTCAAGAAGGTAACCTGGACTCTATTCTTACTTGGTCATAATAAAGTGTGGCCACCTTTCTGGTGAATTTCAATGGCTTAATTGCTTTGTATTGGTTCCCTGAACTCTGGGGAAATTTTCGACTCCTTGCCATTCTTGGTTTTCTTGAAAATATTTCCTTGTTCATATTAGGGCAGTCTGTTTTACTTCATTACATCTGTAATTATAGCCCCTGGTTTTAACTTTACCTACTAGCAGTCCACCCCAGAATTGTGTCAAGGACATAAGACTTATTTACTGGGTTTCTGCTCCCTTCTGTAAAGTTGTATGTAACCTCTCTAAATATATTGCAGAACAGTGATGGCTACAAATCACTGGCTAGATTTCTATCACTTAAACAAATGATGACATAACTCAAATGTCAATGCAGAAGCCCCAGGAGCCAAACAGGAAGAAGAAAATCCTTTCCCCTGATGTTCAGAAGCAGCCAGGGTTGTGCCTGTGCCTGGCTGATTTATGGTGGCCCAGGAATACAGAGCTGGAATATGTTCGTGATGGGCAAATGCACGGGGGCACTGAGAAAATATTCTGGACTCAAGGCCTAAGCCATTTGGAGTAAATGGGTCAGAGTAAACCTCACGCACGGCTTCTCTCCTGGCTAGGGCCCAGACTGCTTGTTGAAGTCATGTCAGTGGGAACCAACAGTGGTCCTGGAAATGTGTATCTGACACAGTGGGCCAGGAGACCTGAAAGGCATTTGATGGAGTGCTCAGGCACGCTATGATCCCCCAACATTCAGGAGGGTTCTAGTTGTATTGCGGGCTCTCACTGTGACCCTAGTTATGACTCCATATTGCTTCATGATCCACAGCCTCCATTTTCTTCTCAGTAAAGTGAGGGACCAATAGAACCAAACTTGTTGGAATATCAAGAGAATCAATTAAAAATAAAAACTCTTCTTAAAAAGCTTGAAAATAATAATGTTTAAAAAGCAGTTTAGTTAGCTCATGTACATGATAAAAATTGAAGAGGCTCCTCCCAGCTTTGCTTCAAATTAGCTGCAATATCATGTACCAGTCATCATTTTTTATGGAGAAATATTTATTTTACTAAGTATTCATTTACTTGTAAATAATGACTACAAAGTAATGAGATCTGGGTTTTACATTAGGAAATTCTATGCATTTAATTCTGGGATATAAATCAGAAAAGTCACAAAAGAAATAATTAATAAATTAAAAGACATAAAATGAAAATCACTTGCATAAATGTTACAATAAATAAAATCAAATACAATGAGCACAATGGAAAAAGTTCCATAACTTACTTATTAGAAAAATGATTTCTTAAAAACTGACTTAAAACCTTACAAAACTCTTTTTTTCCAGAAAAGTTGGCAAAGACTTACAAAAAACTCTGAGAAGTCTATCTATAAAATTAGAAATCTGTCTCACTGCTACTAATATTACAAGGAATATATACATCTTGTTGCTTTATTGCAACAAACACATTGAATGCCAATTTTTTAAAATAATGTATTTACGTACCATAATTACAAACATGATTATAGTTGGGTCTCAGTCATAAAAAAAGAACAGCCCTTTCATCAGTGCAACATTCTCATCACCAATATCCCCCATTCTAACCCCCACCCCTGCCTGTATCCAAAACTGGCATTCTACTTTTCTCACTCATTGACATTGTCATGATAGTTGTTCGGGTAGTTATTTCTCTAACTGAATTTACCACTATTTTTTTGGGGGGGGCACACCTGTTGACACTCAGTGGTTACTGCTGGCTATGTGCTCAGAAATTGCCCCTGGCTCAGGGGACCATATGAGATGCCAGAAGATTGAACCATTGTCCGTCTTAGGTCAGCCACATGCAAGGCAAACGCCTTACCACTGCACCATCACTCTGGCCCCTGAACTCACCACTCTTTGTGATGAGCTATATATTGTGAGCCAGTCCTTCCAGCACTCTCTCTATTTTCTCTGGGCATTATTACAATAATGTCTTTTTTTTTCACCCATAAATGAGTGAGGCTATTCTGTGTCTATCTCTCTCCCTCTGACTTATTTCACTCAGTATAATAGTTTCCATGTGCATCCACGTAGAGGAAAATTTCATGACTTTATCTCTCCTGACGGCTCCATTGTGTATATGTACCACAGTTTCTTTAGCCATTCATCTGTTGAAGGGTAATTTGGTTGTTTCCAGATTCTGGCTATTGTAAATAGTGCTGCAATGAATATAGGTGAAGCACATACTTTTTTTTTGTATTTAGTTATTACAGTTCTGGCAGATATATTTATTTATATTTTAGATTGATATATTTTTTGATTTTTGGGAAGTGGGGCACACCTGGCAGTGGCTATTCTGTCCTCGAAGCTTATGTCTGGAGGTGTTCAGGGGTCCAGATGGGGCCAGAGATTGAGCCTGTACCCTCTCTGAAAGCATGAACTCAGCCTGTTGAGCTGTATCTGTGACCCTATAAAAAAGTGGTCTTTTGAGACAACATATGTATCATTAACTTTAAAAAAAGTCATTTATTTTGTTTTATTAATGATGTTTGTATCATAAGGAACTAAGCAGAACAACATATGTTTCTTTCATAGAACAATGTTTATAATCAGAGAAAACACAATAAGGGAGCATTTTTGGATATGTTTTCTGGCTTTCAGAAGGTGAACTATTTCACAGTGATTAAAATATTTCTGAATATTACTAATGTTCTATTTATGAAAGTGAAAAGTAGATTGTAACACATAGGTTTTTATGTTGAAATACCTTATAAAACATACAGAATTGGGGATGGAGCAATAGTCCAGTGGTAAGATGTTTGCCTTGCATGCGGCTGACCCAGGATGGACCTGGATTCGATCCCTGGCATCCCATATTGTCCCCCAAAGCAAGGGGAGATTTCTGAGTGCATATCTAGGAGAAACCCCTGAGTGTTACTGGGTGTAGCCCAAAAACAACAAAAAACAAAAGAACATACAGAGTTATAAATATTGTGCACAGGAAAAAATAAACAAAGGAAACCAACAACAGGTTTCATAGTGGTTAAGTTGAATTACAATATTAAAATTTATGATATTGAAACTTCATGTCTTCCATTTTTTTTGAAAAATTTTTGTTCGTTTTTTGGGTCAAACCTGGTAATGCTCAGGGGTTTCTTATTACTCTGAACTCTGTAATCAATCTGATGCACTTCGGGTATAATATGGGATACTAGGGATCAAACCTGGGACAGTCACAGGCAAGATAATCATCCTATCCACTGTACGTCTACTATCCTATCCACTTCAGCATCTTCATTTTATGTATTTTCAGAATTTCCTCCAGAAACATGCATTATTTCATAGAAACTTTTCTTTTTCTAGAAAATCATAATATGGCCAGAGTGATAAGGATGTATGCAAGACATGCACCCAATTTAATTCCATCTCTGGCATTACATGGCACCCCAAGCAGTCTAGGTATAATCTTGGAGGCACTGAGCACTGTTGGGTGTGACCCAGAGATCCCCTAAACTTCATTATTGTGGTACTGTGGATCACCCTTGCTGTTGGTGCTAAAGGACACCATATCTTTGGACCTTACTATTCAATTAAATGCACCAAATATTATCTGAGAATTCTTGGGAGTGATCCTAGAGTTCTTGGACCACCAGTTGGGATTTCTTTCACCCTCCAATCTCCAAGAAAGAAACAGTAGTTTTATCTCTCCTAATTCCTGCAGTCTGTTCTAGATCTAGGTTGTGATTGAGTAAGATACTTGCCTTATAAGAATTTATTATTTTAGTCTTAGAACATTTGGTACACCTTTGTTTCCTGCCATATGTGTATACACATAAGTGTATGCATGCCTGTGCTGGCAAGAATGACAAGAGGCCATTTGTAGGTGGCAAGATTTGAACCTTGTCTCTTCTAAGTCCAAGCTGCTCTTAGTCCATGATCCAATTCTTTTTGGCAAAGGGTGGCAGGAAAATGCATTGGTTTGGGAATAGGATGGAGCATATTGGAGAAGGCCTGAGGAGCACATCAGAAAAGTTAAGCTTCTCAGGCAAAGCCTCACAGTCTCATTTTGTTTCCTTTATTTATTTTTAAAGATTTTATTTTATTGAAACAATTGTGATCAACAGAATACTTCATAGTTGAATTTGAGATATACAATGAGCCAGGGCCCTTTCCACTACCAGTGTCAATCTCCCTCCAACAATGGCCCCAGAGAGCATCTTATACCACCATCCTTTGTCCCCTGGCCTGCCAGTATAACAAGCCCCTTTAAGTTTAGGTTGTTAAATATTAGATTCCTTGATTCTACTATCATTAACTTTGGTTTGGATATTTAGTTCTGACCTCATTTATTTCTCCACCAATGAATCCAAGACCACTTGGCCCCTAACCCCCAGACTTTCTTTGATCCTTTATTCTTAGTTTTATAGAAAAATGGGATGGGGAAGAAGGACACTTGGGATATTGGTCATGGGAATGTTGCACTGGTGAAGGATTTAAAAAAAAAAGTGGGGATATGTGATAAAAGTAATCTTTATCCTAAGGTTCTATGAAAAAGGCAGGTGCCCCAATTTAAAAGATAAGAGATTTAAAAAATTCAATAAAAAGGGGTGTGTGTTTGTCACGTTTTGCTTGTTTGATTTTTGCATAGGCACAAAAAATTTTGGGGAAATAGAAAAGAAAATCTTGGCCTAAAACCAAGGAGACCATACCTGTAATGCATCCTGACATAAAGCCAACTATAGGCTCCAGGTACACTAAGCTGTCTATACCCAATGTTGTTGTTGTTGTTGTTTTTTTTATGAGATCCCAGGAAAAGTTCTTCACAATCATGGTGTTGTGGTCAGGTTTCTGTAGTTAGAGATTCTGGTTTTTGTACAAATCCTATGTCAAAGTCAGGGTGACATGGAGGATCTTCTGGTTTCATCTTACCATTAGGTGGCAATACAGGAAGCCCTGCCCTGAAAGCAGGTTGTTGCTGTTACTAAGTCACCAGTGTGTCATATGAACCCATTCTGGAGCAAGTCAATGCTAAGGTAACATTAGGGCTGTCCCTGATAGAAGACCAATTCCTAGTGCTTTGTTTCCTTTAGTAGTGACAATCAGTGGAGGGGGGTGGTTTATAAACTGCTCTTGGCAATGGATACAGGGGAGTCTGAAAGGGAAGAAGGCTGAAATATGTCTCTAGGTGTCTTGGATGCCTCAGGAGGTGACTTCTTCCCATCACAGATGTTGTGGGTGTGTGGAGGATTCCAGAGTATGGTGGAGAGTGTCCTTAGTAGTGCCAATTTCAGAAATGATCAACAAGTAAGTGACTGTTCAAATCACAGATAGAAGATAGTATTTTGGGAACCCAGGTGAATGAACTGGGGAGGGAAGGCCTATTAAGAGAGATTGAATGAAAGTTCTGGCACCCTAGGACACCTCTTGTTCCCCAAATGCTGTTCTGGGCAGCAGGAATGGGAAAATGAAGTCTTTAAAAAAAGTTTTTTTTTTTATTTTTTCTGGTGGTTCACTATTAACAGGGAGAAAGACCAGCTTCATTCACTGGGACATGTAGCAGCAATGGTTAGAATATATTTAGTTTACGAGACTTGCATGAGTAAAGAAATGTAACCAGCTTGAAATATAATGCTTGGAATCAAATGCCAAAGCCAGTTGTATTTGAGTAGGAAGCAAACATTCTTTCTCCAAATGCACTTCTTGGTTTGATCTACAGTATCAAATCATCTGAAGTTGGAAAAGCAACTTCTTACAGAAGCAGGAACAAATGGTTCATTTAGTTGAAATATCTTGCCTGCCCAAGAATGTTTTTCTTAGTTACCTGGGAAACATGTTTTTTTTTTCTAGGCTGAAAACAAACATAAACCATGTCCGTGTTAATGATCATGGAAATGATGCAATTTGTATTGAAAATCCTTAACTGATCTGTGCTAATTACCTAATTTTGCTAGGTAAAAAAAAAGAACAGTAAGGGTTTTCTTTAATAAGTAACAAGTCTCAGTTTGGTATGTTGGCTTGAAAAGTATACAGGGAGTTTTATTACATCTTCTCAACATTTTTTTTCCTACTTCAAATTCTGATGATTTTCACGTTGCTCTGGGTCAACCAGAGTGGACAGTGTGGACATTCAAAGAAGAATTTAGTTCTGTGACTGAGCCCGGTTATGATGTAGAAGGAAGGATGCATGGGAGAAAGGAAGCCAGAGGCCTCTTTTTTTTTTTTTTTTTTTATTGCTCTTGGTTTTTGGAAAAGGCTGGAGGTGTGACCTGGACTCCAAATTCCTGGGTAGACTCTGACAGACTGGAATAAGGAAGGAACCCCTGAACTCCCCTCCTCAAGAGACTTGGAAGTCACTTATCAAGGTGGGGAATACCTTTCATCTGAAGCCATTTCCTGGCCAGCTAAGAGGAAAGTTATTTGTCAAGGAAGTTTTCATTTCTGTCAAAGTTCCTCCTTGGGAGGGAGTCTCCTCCAATATTTGGTGTCTTGTAGGCACAGAATTCTCATTATTTGGTGACTTGATTGAATACTCAAGGACTTTTCAGGGTGACTGGGGCAGAGACTCAAGATCAAACCCCTGACTTGTGACTTCAGTTCATTTAGTGTACCTCTTGATGTCTAGAAGATCTTTTTGTTTCCAAAGGAGTGCAAGGGAAAAGACCTAGACTTAGTAGTAGATCCAGTCTGCTTCTATTGTTATGGTTTAGGCCAGCCAGATAGAAAGATATGTGTACTGATGGTTACTTATGTCAAGACTGCGTCAGGCTGAATGGATTGAAATCCTGACTCTCCCATCTCTTCCCTATGTGACCTTGGAAAAGATCCTTAACTTCGCTGTATCTCCATTTTCCAGTGGTGTCTCCTGGGGTTGTTGTGAGGATAAAGTGAGTTAATATTATTGTCAAGCCCTTAGATAACCACGTGGCACAGGGTTACCCCTCAGTGACACTTGTTAGCATCCTCAGCCTGATTATCATTATTATTATTATTATTATTATTATTATTATTATGTTCAAAAGTAACAGTATTTTAAATTGCTCTTCTTGGCACTCTTTGTTTGAGATCAATCTTTTCCAATATGGGAAATCTGGAGGGTGTTGAACTTATGTGGGGGTTGGTAGTAGCTTTGGGTGAAATTTGGAAGCCCTTTCTGTTTGCTCACTTATAGAAGCAGATTTCAGAACTGGGACACCATGTTAGTCTTTTCCAGAAAGGAGGCAGTGGACCATAACAAGTTGACAGCCTCTGCCCTATGCCATGCCATATTATGCTCCATCTTGTTGCCTCACACATCTGTGAGGGACATCCAGTACCATGGGGGAATGTCCTTTTTCTTTTTCATTCTTTTATTGAGTGAGGTACTCTGGCATAGGCACTGAATCTAATAAGCAAAAGGAGTACAAGCTCTCAGGTATGTGTTCAAGTCTCAGCCTGACCCTCCACTCACTGTGTGGTCTCTGTTTCCCTAGGACAACTCAGAAATGTAATTTTGTTGTTGTTGTTCCATTACGTTCCATCCTTGTAAAAAATTAATTCTGACTCTTCTCCTTTTCTGGTCTTGAAAGACACAACTGGATTGGGAACTAATATGGTATCCTAGCATTTTGGTCCACAGATGACAACACTGTCAGGTAGAGAATGCTTTGCAAATAGTGGGCCAGGATGTGTGAGGTGGGTTCTGCAGACAGCAGCAGCAGAGATTAAGTGCAAGAGACAGACTCATGAGCCCAGGTCAGAAAGTCCTTTTGTGGGGAATGCCAGCAGGTGGTTTTCATAGAACAGGAACTTCTAGGAATCATCTTTACCTCATGTTACTGAATATGCGTTTGAAATTGTGAACTACTTTTTTGGGAAATATCTCATCTCATTTTTATGCTAGAGAGTCACTTCCTCTCCACGGGGGACTCAGTCCCTTGTTAGTCAGGGATTTTGCTTTACGTTGTAGGAGTCCCTAGACAGAAGCGATGCAGGGAAAGATAGACCAAACTGACCTCAGAAATGATGATGTAGCCTTGAGCTGAGTTGGGACTTGCAGTCAGAGAGGCTAAGAAGTGCTTTTTCCCACTAAGGTACAAGCTGAGAATAGCTGAGAGCTCTGAATGACCATGGCAAAAGGAAGAGGATAGGAGTGACACTCAGGGGATAGCCCAATGTTGGGTTAGGGGACAGCATAATCTTCCATTATCCAGGCACACAGTGTCAGCTTCTGAGTTCTGGGAGGACCTTTTCTGTCCTGGCTTAGATCTGTCCTGGCCCTGGTGTCCCTGGCCTAATCTCTAGGCATAGGAACTTGAGTTTTGGCCTGAATCAAATCAGGGCACTTGTCAGCTTTTCTGTACAGTCTCTATGGAAAGGTGACAAGATGCGTCTCCACTAGTCATGGGATCATCAGGACTATCAGAAAGTCTGAACATGTGATCTAAATATTGATTTCTTCTTCTTCTTCTTCTTCTTCTTCTTCTTCTTCTTCTTCTTCTTCTTCTTCTTCTTCTTCTTCTTCTTCTTCTTCTTCTTCTTCCTCCTCCTCCTCCTCCTCCTCCTCCACTACCACCACCACCACCTCCTCCTCCTCCTCCTCCTCCTCCTCCTCCTCCTTCTTCTTCTTCATTTCTAATTTTTGGGGCAACACCTGGCAGTGCTCAGAGCCTGCTTCTAGCACGGCACTCAGGTGATCACTTCTGGGATTTTATGGGGATAATATGAGATGCCAGGGATCACTTCAGGTTAGCAACATGCAAAGCAAGCAATATACCCACTGAACTACCACTGTAGTTTTTGATAATTGGTTTTTAATGTTTTTTGAAATTGTTTGGTCCATTGTTAATAAAAGTTGTAAAGAGAAAGAGTAAGCCCTGAAAGTTGAACTCAAAAAAGTGTATTTAGCTCAGCCCACTTGGCAGTTGGACTTGTATATGCCCCTTGGATACCCCCACTGTAATCTGTAATAACAGTTAAACCTGGACATGCCACTAGACAGTCCCCTGGAGACATGCCTTGTCATACTGGTATAAAAGGAAAAGGTTGGATTGTTGGGGGGATCCAGGATAGTGACCAGAGCAGTGCCTGCCAGTCTGTGGAGGCCAGAAATAAATCATCAACAATATGCTGACTGCTTTGTATCTATCCTTTTATTTTTCTTTCTTGAACCTGGGCCTCCTCCTGTCACCATTGGCCAGTGAATTTTTATCTATCTCTCCCTGTCTCTCACTCTCTGGGTGGTGGCAGATCTCAGACTTCAGGAGGTATAGAAAGTATACTTGGTCTCTCTCTCTCTCTCTCTCTCTCTCTCTCTCTCTCTCTCTCTCTCTCTCTCTCTCTGTATTCAGTCACTATAAATTGGCAACACTGGGTGGGCTCTTGGTCCCACCCAGCAGCCATCCCCCAAGGCCCCTGCAAGCCTTGCAGCACCAGGCCCTGGCAGACTGGGACCCCAGCAGCCTATAGCCCTAAAGTCCTGGCAGCCCTGGGTCCTTGCAGCCAAGCAGCAGCCGAGCAGCAGGCGGACTTGCAGCTTATTGAAGTAACTTGTAGAAGCCTGACAATCTTGCAGCTTACCACAGTAAATTCAACACAGTGGTGCAGAGCACTGATGTCTATGATTTCCATGGATCCTCACTGTACTCAACATTTTTCCTGTCCTAGAAGCTATAGTGGCTTTTTCTTGCGCACCTCATCAAAGTGATTCAGTTTTTAAGGCTCTGGGGTAGCTTGTGCTAGCCTATGCCCCTGCTTCAAGATCTCATTCTCGCACTGCTGTCAGTCTTCTATAGTGAGGGTTTCTGAATGTTTCTGCCCCAGGAGTGAGGACCACTTCCCCTCACCATATGTGATAAGCAGTGGTATTTTCTCCTTTCTTTCATCCCTTTCGATTCACTCCAACAAAGTGCAAGTCACGACCCATGAAATTGATTTCATGGCAGACGAATGGGTCGTGACCTGTAGTTTGGAAAGCAGAGTCGATTCAACTCAGCATTCATCATGGGAACCTGAATGAACACTAGAGGTGATAGCAGAGCTGGCACTCGCACACCAGCTATATCATGAGATAAAAATGACTGATCAAGCAGACAAGAAGTTGACCAAAACCTCTCCTGGAATCATGTTATCAATAATTTATTTCTATTTCACAGCCTTTAATAAAAAACAGTTTCTGTGTATAGTTCCAATATATGATTTTGTTTTGTTTTGTTTATCAATACATGATGTAGCCACATAAAACATGTGACTGCAATCCAGGTTTTAAGTAAAAGACTTTTCTATTGGGACCGGAGAGATAGCATGGAGGTGGGGCGTTTGACTTGGATGCAGAAGGACAGTGGTTCAAATTCTGGCATCCCATATGGTCCCCCGAGCCTGCCAGGAGCGATTTCTGAGTGTAGAGCCAGGAGTAACCCCTGAGCGCTGCCAGGTGTGACCCAACTCCCGCCCCCCCCCAAAAGGCAGTCCTATTGTGCTTTATTTATGATTGTCCAGTATTTGAGGCAAGACATACACAGAACTTGAAAGATATGCTTAACAATAGTGGTTACAAATCTGTGTTCAAATTGTTTTGGTCAGCTCATTTTTTTTCTGCTTGGCTTCCACATAAATTTTGACATCAAAACCTCTTCCTTCAACATTGTCCTTCAAGGCTAGAGACATAGTCTAATAAACAGAGTGGTTTTTTTGCATGCAGCTGACTTGGGACCTATCCCAGCACCCTATGAGTGATCCCTGAGCATGAACCAGGATCACTCTGGTTGTGATGAAAAGAAAAACAAAACATTGCCTTTACCTTCCTTGCAGAATAAAAACTGCTCCTATGCTAACACCTCCTTTTGCACAGAAATCTGAAAGAAGTCATCTTTGAGGTGAGGCCTATTTTCTCTGTCCCTTCCACCATATACTTGCCATATCCTAGGATATTCACCTCTAAGTAGAGGTCAGTTCTCATTTTCTTCTTTTAGTGTTGTTTTATATCCATAATTCTCCTTCCTTTTCCTCTAAGTTGCCCGCATTCCAGGTGCTCCCTTACCCTCACATCTGGTTGTTCCTGCTCAATCCTCAAGGCCTAGCATAAAGGTCACTTCCACTCAATGCCTTCAATTTCCAATCAAGTTGCAGCATTGAGCAAGATTTAATTATTTATATGTATAATATTCCACTGTGTATATATAAATAATCTTTATTCATACATACATCTGCTGTTAGGCAGTTGGGTTATTTCTATATCTTGGTTATTATACTAGTTACTACAATAAACAAAATATCTTTTTCGAATTAGTGTTTTTGTGTGTGTTTGAGGGTAGATAGCAGCAAGTAAAATTGCTGGGTCATATGGATTCTCTTTTTTGACTTTGATGACAAGTCTCCACGTTGTTTTCTATACAAACTGAACCATATTCATTTCTCAAATAGTGGATAAGAGTTCCTTTTTAACCACATCTTTTCCATCACTGTGTTTTTCCAGTTTTTCTAATTGTCATTTTGCTTTACTTTTCCCTGATTGGCAAACACTTATTTATTGTCTACTTTAACCACCTTTTCTTATAAGTCCTTGTAATTTGTTTTCTCAACCCTCCTATCTAGTGAGAAGAAAACTTGAAGGCAGGACTCTGGACAGGAATCAGAAACCAGTGATTTTGAGAAACGCGGGTTTTAATAGAGGGGATACTACACAAATCTTGCTTCCACTATTTGTCTTTCTCAAAAACAGATTAGAGAAGGGCGGAGACTGAACCATATATATTCTTCTCAAGTTCAATGACATTACCATCAAGCCAACCATCACAGATGCTTTTATTTTCTGAATGCTATTTCTAACTTATCTTTGATTTGTTTGTTTGTTTTTGGATCACACCTAGCAGTGCTCAGGAGTTACTCCTGTCTCTGTGCTCAGGAATTACTCCTGTCAGACTTGGGGGGGGGGAACCATATAGGATGCCAGACATTGAACCCAGGTTGGCTGCATGCAAGGTAAATGCCTTATCCACTGTGCTACACTCCATCCCCCTAATTTATCTTTGAATTCTTGACTCACTTGACAATGTTATGAAATTCATTTCACAAGGGCTCTGAAACAAGTAGTATGTGTTAGTGATGTTTTTATCTTCTTTTTTTTCAGTCTGATAACATATTGTAAGTATTTCTTGAACTTTTCTTGCATCAGTATTCTCAGAACTACTTTTCATTCATTGCCAGTGAGTGCCAAGCTCTGATTTAGCATGTCCATGTATATAATATTTATAACAGGTAATAAATACTTCTTTTAGGCAGTATTTTAAAGTGTAATTTTTCAGCTAACTTTACTTGGTAAATTTTTTCAATCCATTTTAAATTATTATGCAATGGTATTAATATTATTGTTCTTATGCATATAGCACTAATGCACTACATCATTACTCTACTGCTCATCTCTCCAGTACTGTCCTTGAGTTCTTTCTCTTGGAGGCCTCAGTTATGTTAACAATATCTCAGAGTGTGTTTTATTGGCATTATCTAGGTCCTATCTTATTTGTAAATAGAAATAAGAGGATCTAGAATTTATCTAGTATTGTTGACTCATTTTATTTAGCATGATGTCCTACAAAGATGTCATTTTTGGTCATAGCTAAGTTGAATTCCACTATCTATATAGTCTATATATCTATATAGACCACCCTTTTTTAATCATTTACCTATTTGGGTTAGGGTTAGATTAATCCTGTGTTGGCTGCATGCAAGGTAAATACCTTATGCTGTGCTATCACACTGGCCCGCCAAATGAATGTTTTATTTTTAATTTTTGAGGTGCCTTCATGTTGTTTTAATTAACCAGATAATATTTCCACCAATAGTGCATAAGGGTTCCACATTTATGCCAGACCAATTATTTCTAGACATTGAGATAGATATAAACCATTCTCACTAGAGTGAGGTGATATCTCATCATTGTTTGATTGTCTTTCTCTGATAGTCAGTGATGGTTAATACTTTTTCATATATCTATTGATTATCTTTATGTCTTCTTTGAAGAAATGTCTGTTCACCATCTACCACTAATCATGGAGCATACTTTTACTTTAGGTTTTCAATATTGTTAATATTTTAATATTTCAATGTTTCAACATTGTTAATAATATAATTTTAAGAATATGATGTTTCAACACCATAGTCATCACCAGTATGTTTGCACACTCCCACCAATGCCTCAATACCCCCTTCCACACCATTCCCCACTATTTGTCATATTCTATTCTATAGTCAGATGATAAGTTTCTGATGTCATTGACCTTTTGTTATTCCTTTACTATGTTTCTTTATATTTCACATGTGAGAGAGTTCATTCTATATTTGACTTAATTCTCTAACTAATTTAACTAAGCATGATATTTTCTAGTTCTATTCATATGAAAGCAAATGGCATGATTTCATTTTTTTAGCTGAGTGTATATATACCATAGTTTCACTTTGGTTACTTCTATATTTGAACTATTGGGAATAGTTCTGCAATGAACATAGAAGTGCAAATGTCTTAATAGTATTTTGGGGTAGATACCAAGATATGTAATTGCTGGGTCTTATGGAAGCTCAGTCCTTAATTTCTCCTTCTCTCCTTCCCTCCCTCCCCTCCCTCCCTCCCTTCTTTCCTCCCTCCCTCCCTCCCTCCCTCCCTCCCTCCCTCTCTCCCTCCCTCCCTCCCTCCCTCCCTCCCTCCCTCCCTTCCTTCCTTCCTTCCTTCCTTCCTTCCTTCCTTCCTTCCTTCCTTCCTTCCTTCCTTCCTTCCTTCCTTCCTTCCTTCCTTCCTTCCTTCCTTCCTTCCTTCCTTCCTTCCTCTCTTCCACAGTGGATGAGGGCCACTTTTTGCATACATTCCCACCAGCACTGGTTGTTTCTACTCTTGATATTTGTCAGTTCTCAATGTGTGAGGCGATATCTCATAATCATTTTGATTTGGATTTCTCTGATGACAGGTTATGAAGAACACTTTTTCATATGTCTGTTGGCCATCTATATGTCTCCTTTGAGAAAGTGTCTGTTAATCTCTTATTGCTATTTTGTTGAAGAGGCTTTTATTACTCCATTTCATGCACATAGATCTTTTGTTAAACATTGACAATTTATACACTTTCTAATCGCTTGAGACTTTCAATTCTATTTCATGGATTTGAGAGTCTGCCTTTATTCCAGTGTCATACAGTCTGGATTACTATAGTTTTATAGTATAATTTAAAGTTCAGATCGAAAAAGCCTCCTCTCTCTTTTTTCCCAGAATTGCTTTGTTAAGAAGTAATACAGTAAATAGGGTAAATGTCGTGCATGAGACCAACCAGGGTTTGATCCCAGGCTCTCTATATGTTTCTCAGAGCCCTGCCAGGAGTGATTCCTGAGTAGAGAGCCAGAAGTAAGCTTTGAGCACTGCAGAGTATTTGCTCAAAACTAAAATAAAAACAGAGATGTTAGTTCCTAGGTATTTTATTTTGGGGAGTCACAATTGTGAATGGGATATTTTTTTTCTCTCTGCTCATAAGAATTGCCATGAATTTCTGCACATTGTCCTTTTATTTTTTTTTAGCCTGTCATTTTATTATACAGGTTTAATGCTTCTAGGTGTTTTTGGTAGAGTCTTTAGAAATTTTTAAGTATTATATTATGTCACACAAAAATAGTGATATTTGACTTTCCTTTTTAATATGGATCCCTATAATATGTCTTTCTCCTTAATTGCTGGGTCAAGTATTTCCAATATTATTTGCATAAGAGTGACGAGAGTGGACATTCTTATTTTGTGTCTGGTCTTATGGGGAAGGCTGCTATTTTTCAGTATTGAGTATTGAATATGATATTAGCTATGAATTCCTTCTAACCTCATTTTGTTTAGAATTTGTAATCCTTTAAATCAATCGATTGGAGAGAGAGGGAGAAGAATGAATACCATGACATTGACTTGGTTTGATCCTTAGCCCCATATATGGTTCCCGGAGTACTACTAGGAATGCTCTCTGAGCACAAAGTCAGGAAGAAGTCCTAAGCACAGGCAGATATGGCTTCAACCCTCCAAATTCCACCCCACACACACAAAAGGGGGATTTTCATAATGAATGAATATTGGTTTGGTCGATTTTTTCCTCTGAATAGATGATATGATAATATGTTTTTTAAAAAAATATTTTACTTAAACACCTTGATTACAAACAGGATTGTAGTTGGGTTTCAGTCATGTAAAGAACACCCCCCATATTATATGGTTTTTAAATTCCTTTTACTAATAGATGCATTACATTAAATTTTTTGAGTGCCATATTTGCATTCCTTGGACAAATCTGACTTATTCCTAGTATACTATCACTTTAATGCATTATTAAATTTGGTTTGCTAAAATTTATTTGAGGATCTTTGCGCTCATCAGAAAAATTGGTCTGTAACTTTCCTTTTTAGTGATGTTTCTGTCTTTTTTCACTTCATTAAAAGAAAATACATCACATAGTTGACATAGTTGAAAATAATACATTTGTTTCTAGATAAGTGAGAGCAAAGTTATTAAAAAATAGAAAAAAGAAAAAGTAAAAGAAGAAAGTTTAAGAAACGAAAGAAAGGAAAAGTACAGTAGCAAGCACATTTGAGAAAATTATTGCATCTCCAATAAAGTCATTAATATAATGACAGAAGGTTTGGTAAACTCTTGTAGTTAACTGTTTATTCTGTTAAATTGGTATTTTCCTATAGGGATGATAGCATGAAACAAGTTGTCAAGAAATTCAAAGCACCATTACTGATATTGTGGCTATGGGGGCTGTTTTATCAGCTGCCAGGCCTTCTGGAAGAAGGAAGATGGGGGAGGGTGCATACACTCGCTCAAAAAAGCCTGGTGATTTAGCCCAAATATTAATGTATTTAAAGTTTGGTCAGAATGGTGTCCTGGAAGGAATCTAGAAGGGTATTAAGGTAAGACTATCTGCAAAACGGTACTTCTGGGTGATGGAGGCATAGGTGTGATTTCGTCGGGATGGGCTCTTGGTGTTTCCTTTCTTCCTGAGATTGCCAGCTTTCTGCTGCATGGCTGGCATACCCATGATTTTTTACGGCTTGGTTTACATCTTGTTTAAGAAAAGAGTGGGACGTTGATGGTGGGAATGTTGCACTGGTGAAGGGGGGTGTTCTCTACATGACTGAAACCTAATCACAATCATATTTGTCTTGTAATCAAGATGTTTAAATAAAGATATATAAAAACAATGTAAAACATATATTTGTGCAAATTAATGCCCAATTAAAATATTGAAGTGATACTGCTCCCCTCACCACTGCTAAAAAAAAGAGTGAATCTATAGAGCTGGCCCATTGCAAAATGATGGCTGCTGTAGTGGGCATGGTTGCAGCTCTTTCCATCTTTTTCTGTATCAGGAAAATGTACACATAGAAACTGTAAAGATTCTTGTTTCTTCCACTTTGTGAAAGAGTTTGAAAATGTAGTAAGTTCTCTTTGAAGGTTTGAAGAACTCAGAGGAAACACATTTGAACACTGGCTTTTGTTTTGGGAGAGAGTTTTTATTGCTGTTTTGATTTCTATTCTAGTAATTGGGATGTCTAGATTTTCTACTTCTCCTGATTCAGTCTTAGATGATGATAAGATACTAAAAATTAGAGATTCTTTAATGAAGTGGCATAGAGTTGTTCATAGTCATCACATCAAATCTATGTATTTTGGGGGGATTTGTTTTTAGGGCACACTCAATGGTACTTAGAACTTCCTTGTGTTCAGGGTTCACTCCTGATATGGCCATAGGCCCATATATAGTCCTGTGGATTAAACATGAGTCAGCTATGTGTGTTATACCACCTCTCTGACTCATCTTTTTTATTTTTAAGGTATCCTTGGAAATTTTTCAAATTTCCAAAAATCCCAGTTTTTCCAATCCATTAAATAGGTCAAATTTGTAAGTTTTCTTGATGTTTGTTTGTTTGTTTTTGGGTCACATCTGGTGATGCTTAGGGATTACTCCTGGCTTTGCACTCAAAAATCACTCCTAGCAGGTACAGAGGACCATATAAGATGCCAGGATTTGAACCACCGTCTTCATGGATCAGCCTCATGCAAGACAAACAACTTACTGCTGTGCTATCTCTCCAGCCCCTCTGTTTTTTGCTTGTTTGTTAGTTTTGTTTTTGTTTCTTGTAAGTACATATCGTGGCATAGATCAGGACCTCATTTGTTTTTACTGTTAGGATATATTTTTTTTCTTTCTTTTTTTTTATTTAAACACCTTGATTAATTTTATCCTGTTAACGATGTTGGGAAACCAAGACACAGAGTTGTAATGACTTTCCTATAACCAAGTAATCTTTAATACATGGGGCTAGATTTCCTGTATAAATTGCCTAATGTTTGTTTGCAGTCTGGAGTCAGCTTACTAATTGTCTTTTCTTGAACATCTGTGGTTCAATTGCTGCATGGAATAGCCTATACAATATATGGCAAGTGGCATTTTTGTATTAGGGTCTCCCATTTATTAACTTCTGCTTTCTCTGGCCCACTTGGGCTCTAGAAATTTGAGGCTCTAGAGTCCAAAGGAAAAGATGATAAAAATAGCTTTGCTGTTTTTTTTTTTTTTTTTGCAGGTCTTGAACACCATTTCTAGTATCAGAAAATTGGTAACATCACTGAGGAGCCCTTGACTTTCCCTGGACTTACAGCATCATGATTTCCCCTGTCATGGCATATCTGAGGTGAGTGGAAAACATGGAGGAGTAAGAAATTTGATCATTGGTGATGGGAATGTTGCACTGGTGAAGAGGGGTTTCTTTACATGACTGAAACCGAACTACAATCATGTTTGTAATCAAGGTGTTTAAATAAAGATATTAATAAAAAAGAAACTTGATTGTTGAGTTTTATTCTGGTTTCTTACAGTCACTGGTCTTTAGAGTCTACATCCCATAGATTTTTGTGTTTTGAGGTCACAGTTTGTGGTGCTCAGTACTTACTCCTGGTTCTACAAGGCAAGAGTCCTACCCTCTACTATTGCTCTTGTCCCTCATAGATGTTTTGTCCACATGTGCAATCTCAAAAATATGCTAAGACCCAGAGAATAATATGCTTTGGTGAGAGGTGCTTATTACAGTGGGACCCTAATTGTGTTCTGCGTAGTTTGCTGAGAGACCTGTAGGCTACCTCCTCCTCCTCCTTTTTCTTTTCTCCTCCTCCTCTTCCTTTTCCTCCTCCTCCTTTTTCTCCTCCTCCTTCTTCTCCTTGTCCTCCTCCTTCTTCTTCTCCTCCTCCACCTCCACTTCTCATCCTCCTCCTCCACCTCCTCCTCCTTCTCCTTCTCCTCCCCTCCACTCATGAATTACTCCAGGCAGTTTCAGAGAACTATGTAAGATTCTGGAAATCAAATCTGTGTTGCTCATATGCAAGGCAAGCATACTACCTGCTGAACTACTGATCTGAGCCCTTTTTTGTTTTATATAATAAAACTGTGACAGGATCAGCTAATGTATCCTGCCAATACAACTGCTAATGCAATTTAATTACCTGAAGATAACTAACTAAAACAAAAAATCAAAAACATGGTATTATGCCTATATGGCTACCAATTTTGATTTATTTGATTGGATAAACTTCAAATATGAACTCTGTGAGTCCTTCTACTTGACAGATCTCTAAATTTTCAATTTATCATGTTGTTTGACACTCAGAGTAGCCAGGCTAGATTAATAGGAGAAATACCATTATCTATATTTGTTAGATCAGAGAATGGATGCTTGGAGCACAAAGCCCTTGAATTCCCCTTCTCTTCACCAAGGTTATGAAAAGCCCTTTATACACTGAACTTGGGTCCATGTCTTGAGGCTATTCTGAAACTTTTCAGAATGCTGCTAGACCCTTTCTAAACTTTCTTTACCAAAATCCCATGTAAAATCTCAATAAATAGACTAGTCTATGGTAGTAGTTTATTAAGATAAATTTATTTTAAAAGTCTAAATTTGTAATATTTAAATATTAGGAGGTCCATGACATAGCTTCAACAAAAGGAAATTTGAAATCAGGCTTTATGAATGTTGGCCTGTATATCAGCCTTGGTATTTGATTTATTTTGCTCTTGTTTTAATTAGGAACTAAGAAAATCATTTGTTTATTTGGGGGTGGTGGCTATAGGGCTTTTTCCTGGCTCTGTACTCTAGGGTTACTCCTACAGGGGCTCAGAGGACCATATGAGGATACTAGGAGTTGAATCAGGATTTGCCACATGCAATGCAATTGATAGTACCCAGGGTACTATCACTTCATGGTCTTTAGATTAATAAAATAGCAATTGTGTGGATAAATGACTATAGTGTAGTCTTTAGTAAAAGCCTTGGAGCAATTTCAAAATTATTAAGGGAATACATTTAGAATAAGGAAAAAAAGTGAAGGAAGGACTTTTGGTTTCAAGTTTGTATTAAGGATCCCTTGTCTGTTTTTTTTTTCTATAACTATGTGTTGTAAGTCTCAAATGACCAAAGTACATTGAAATGATCAATAATTTGCTGTTCTGATGATGTGATTGCCCAACCAGCACATTTGCCCAACAGATGCTCTTGGGCCCACACATGGTATTTAATTGAACATGTGTGTACATATATGTGTATATGTGTGTATGTGTGTGAGGGAGTGTATATGAATTTTAGCTTATGGCAATTTATATATTTTATGTGCATAGACATGTGCAGTAATGAAGCCTAAATATTCATGTAGAGTCAGTACTTTTTTTTTAATCAATGACCTTAACAAGTAGTCAGAGAAGGCAAGTAAAGCTCTTTTCTGTGACCGCTGTAAAATTCAACCATTAAAATGGTAGTCCAAATCTCTTCAGAGTTAATATTTGGCATGAAATCTAAATTAGTCTATGCACATTTTTAATCATCAAAAACTTTTTTTTTTATTTTTTGGCCATACCCAGTGACACTCAGGGGTTACTCCTGGCTATGAACTCAGAAATCGCTCCTGGCTCGGGGGACCATATGGGATGCCAGGGGGGTTGAACCTTGGTCCATCTAGGCTAGTGTATGCAAGGCAAATACCTTACTGACTGTGCCATCAGAGCCCCCTTTAAAAACATTTTTTAAGGAGCCGGAGCAATAGCATAGCGGTAGGGCTTTTGCCTTGCACACGGCTGATCTAGGACAGACCTTGGCATAGTTCAAAAAGCAAAAACAAAACAAAACAAAACCCAAATAAAAACGTTTTTAAGAGAGGTTACAGCCTGTAATGTTTGGGGAATTATGCAGTGCTGGGAATAAAACCCAGCCTCCTACATACAAAGCATGTACTGAGCCCTTTGAGCAATCTCCCATGTCTGAAAATAAATGAGCAGTACACCCAGAACTATGTTCAGGAAGAATAATATAAAAATTATTGAAGTCTCATAAAGAGGAAGGTAAATTCTATGAAGTACCAATAGTTAAATAATATCTTAGAATCTTCCATAGCTGAGAAATATAGGTGCCTAGATCCAAGAGACTGGAAGAGATCCAATGAAGATAGACTCAAATAAAAAAACTCCAAGACACATATATTCAGAATGACAAACACCAAAGACAGAGACAGAATATTAAAAGCAGCAGAATAAAAAGTGAATTTATATATAAAGGAAAGCCCTTAAATTTCACAGGAGTTCTAGCAAATGCTACTCTATGAGAGATAGAAGAGAATGAAATTCAATAATTTTAGTATAAAACCTTAATGAAATGACACCTCATCATGAATACTCTATCAATTAGATTAGAATTAATGATAAACTTTTAGGGATAGACAATAGCTTAGGACAGACAACAGCTACTTCTTGAAACTAGTTTTGCAAAAGACAAGACAAATTTCTTAACATTTGACCTTGAGAATGGCATTGATTGATGGCATTTATGGTTGCCCTCTACTAGATCAAGAAAAAACTTTTCACACCTAATTCACCAAAGGACTTTACATGTTTTATATAATGAATTATTTTTGTTTAAATTGAATTTTTGTGTCTGATCAGTGTTTTTAACATCTACAGATATTATTGTAATCTTTATTTAGTAAAACAAATACTCAAACATTATAATATAAAGTTTCCTAACATAAAGACAAAATTTCTTGTCTTAGGATAAAATACCCTTTTACACTTTCACAAACATATTTATATATTTCCGTTAAAATCTTCTTAATTCTCCTCATTTTTACTAACAATTACATTTGTAATTTTTCTTTAGTGACATAATTTTTAAAATGTATTAACATAGAATTGCTTATAATATTAATTTTGAAAATATATATACTTGTAAAAATAAAGATATATAGTCTGAAAAAAATTACAGTTTTTGCACAGATTTTATTTTATCGACTTATCATTGCTTTAGAATTTTGTGGAATCTCATCTATATATGTGTAGCTGTCACCACCTCCACATTAAATTAAAAAATAATAAAGCTTTCTTTTATGTAGGCTAATAAAGAAATATTTTAAGGGAACACCAACTAGTCAAAGTCTTCAGAAATGGATATTTTGTCTATAAATTTGAGCTTGCGTGGGGAGAGCCTTGAAGTGGAAGGAAGCAAGTAGTTTTGTGATGGGTATGTTGTTGAAATTGTGTCTATATGAAAAGTATACTTAACTATATTGTAAATCCAGATACTTCAATAAAAATATTCAAATTTCCACCAAAAAATAAAATCTTCCTTTTTCATGATATATACTTCAATAAAGTAATATTGCTAAAGTACCCATCAACTTCTTTTCTTAGAAATACAGTCAAAGGGGGGGCCAGAGAGATTGCATGGAGGTGGGGAGTTTGCCTTATATGCAGAAGGAAGGTGGTTCGAATCCCAGCATCCCACTTGGTCCCCCGAGCCTGCCGGGGGCAATTTCTTAGCATAGAGCCAGGAGTAACCCCTGAGCACTCCTGGGTGTGACCCCCAAAACAAAAACAAAAACAAATACAACCAAAGGGACAGAGAAATTGAGGTGGTTACTTATAGGGTTATTGAAACAGACCTTAATAAAGAAAGGAAGGATGTAGTGCATTGAGAAAATGTGGTTTTAAGTATCATAAAGAGGATACCCAGTGTGAGTGATGGTTGGTGAGCAAAATTGAGAATCTCCTTAAAATGTGTGGTCAGGGACTGGAGTGGTGGTAGTGCAGGAGTAGGGCGCTTGCCTTGCGCGTGGCTGACCTAGGTTCGCTCCCAGGTGTCCCAGATGGTCCCCCCAAGCTAGGAGTGATTTCTGAATGCATAGCCAGGAGTAACCCCTGAGTGTCACTGGTTTTGGCCCAAAAACTAAAAATAAATAAATAAATAAAAATGTGTGTGGTCACTGCAATGGTGATGAGTTTAATCTGTTTCTTTGTGACAGAGAAAGGAGCAAGGGGAGGAAGAAGAGGAGGAGGAGAAATATGAGATAGAAGCAGAATAGAAAGAAGTAAAGGAGGGAGGGGAGCACAGGAGAAGAAGCAAGAGAGAAAGAGGCCCAGAGTAAATCCTAAGTATGACTTTATGGTGTTAATCAGTTGGACATACAATGTGTATTTGGCATCTAAGCCACTAGTGTCTCATGTGTAATATCTGTCAGATATTGAAGAAATTAAGTTATCTTTTGGGTAAAAGACATAATACCAAAAATTTATCTTTCCTGACCAAAATCATTAGCTACTTACAAAAGGCGATTAAAGCAGAAAATTATGTAAATGTATATCCACACACCTTGAACAGTTTATTTTTAACATAAAACATATGTACATTCACTTACCAATTTTTTGATGTCAAGCCAAGGACTTTTCTTTGAGCATGAACCCATGATTGTCTTTCTTGCACTAACCACGCCCTGAGGCATTATCTAAGATTTCCATTTGGATTTCTTTAAAGTGCCTGAGAATTGAAAGACATTTGCACAGCAATTTGAGTACCAAATGATCCTAGATTTTTATGATTTTTACCCTAATCATATGGAGTTGTCTCATCCGCACCTAATTTGTTAACTTATTTTTTCTCTTGGACCCTTGCCTTTGTTGAGTCTTTCCAAAGCATTCAGCTTCATTTTCCTCTTCTTTTTTAGAGAAACAACCAAAAACTCCTCTTTCTCTCTGTGTTCTCTTTGTGGTGTTGGCTATTACTTAACTAATTAGAAGGCCACTGTCACAAATTGGTCAGAGAATAGGGTTAACTCTAGAAAAGCACAGTTCTTTTGGAGAGATGATGAAGTGTCCAAGTGTGTCAGGGAAGAACCTTGTTGGAATCTTTTGTGGGAAGCCCAGTAGGAGCCAGTGGAATGGTAGGCATAGAGACGAGGAAGAAATAAAATGATTTTTTGGAGGCCTGCCCTGGCAAGCCCCTACTTATAAAATGATGGCAAGTGTTCCGACAACATTGATTTTTTTCTTTAGGCCTGGCACAGGCCTACACCTGGAATATGTCCTCCTCACTCAGTACTTGACTATGGGATCTGTTAGAACATTCTGTACCCAAAAGCATTCAATAAAATCAAGGTGTGATCCTTGGGCTGCCAACTGTTCATTCCATATGTACCCAAGTAGAATTATATGCCTTGGTTAACAGTGATTCTAGGGATAAAAAAAAAAAAAGAAACAAAACCTTGTATAAATTCCCTTCTAGAGATATTGTCTTGTCTTCTTGCAATGCTTCTAATTTTATTTGATGAAACTTTATTGTTAAAAAAGAAAATTTAGAAACACATAGAAAACACTTTCTTAATAAAAGTGATTTCATCACAGCACTTAGCATGTCTTTGATGTCTGATATTTCTTCCTTTCTTCTTCGTTCTTTATTCTTTCCTACTCATTTTACATTCTTTCATTCATATGCTGTTGATTAGCTCTGAGTTTAGAGTAAAACTGCTATTCATTTAACTGCAAAGAAAGATAATAAAGAATTTTCTCAAGAAAACAACCATGGGTTGGGGAATTTAGCAAAAGTCGTTGTGTCTTAGTAAGAACTTCTGTGATTAAATGTCCACATTTTTAGAGGCTGGCCCAGGAAAACTCAAATGACAGAGAATTGAGAATCTGGAAAGAAGCAACAGAAATTGCCCTGCAAACAGAATAAGTGACCTTAAATGCCAACCCTAAAATGAAATCTTACTACAGGAAAGTCCAAACAGTCAGTCCATTTCCCATAGCCAGTTTGAAAAGCCCAGACTTGGTTTGACTTTAGCTTGGTTGTCTAGATTTTCCTGAAGCAGAAGAGTTTAAAGGACATAGGCTCATTTGTAGTACTGTTAGCTGTGCCTGAGTGCAGGAAGGAGCCAGCAATAAGCCAACTGGGTGCACAGGCTTCCTTCTCCCTCAACTTGCTCTGCTATTAGGACATACACTGTAAACTCTACTTATGTACTGAATAATTATACAGGGAATGAGTTCTTGTGCACATGTTTTCTGAAGATTAGCAGATTCTGGGTAAGAAGGCAAGGAAAATCAATTGAATGCATTTTTTATTATTAATTTTGGAGTTTTGGCCACTCCTGGCAATGCTTAGGGTTCACTTCTGGCGCTATGCTTAAGGATCAATCCTGACAGTGCTGAGGGACTCTCTGCATTGCTGAGGATCCAATAGAAGTCAGCCTCCTGCAAGGAGGTTAATCTCCTGTATTATCTCTCTGACCCAAAAGAATACATATTTATATTTGAGGTTTAAATGGCCAGTTTAATTTATTAATACATGGTTTAAAGCCTTTTCTAGTGAGAGTGGGTAAATGAAGGCTTATTGTATCCACTTATTTTCTGATTATTTTTGCAAGCAGTGACAGTAAGAAAAACAGATGTGGGAAGCCACAGTCTTGTACTGCGGGGAAGAAAATTGAGGCTATAAAATAACAAGTTATTGGCTATAAGGCATGTTACATCCTCAGATGGCTCAAGAGCATGGTGGTGAAAAGTCTGAGCCAAGGGTGTCCCTGCTGGCATAGAAATCAGGAATTGCCTCTAAGTAGATGTGTGTGCCTTTAGATAAACAGAAAAATGACCACACTTTCCTGTGTTTCTACCCCTTGCAAGTGGGTATACTACAAGGGTATAGTGATAGGATTTCATTTGATACTTGGAAGCTTTGTAATGGGTAGAACCCATCAAGACTCATTGGTTAATGTCATTTATACATCTACTTATTTCTTTCTTTCTTTCTTAAAAAAATCAACAATATATTTTATTTGTCTCAAAGTAGACATTTTTCATTAATTACTAATAAAATATCTTACATGCTTATGAAGTTTTTTCTTCCCTCTGACCTTTGGTTGCCACTATTGTTGCTCTTTCTTCATTTTCTTTCTGCTATTCATTTTTAAATGTGTTTAATAAATTTTATTTTTTATTTAACTTTTAATTGATTGAGGTTATGTGATTTACAATAAGATAAACAATGGTTTCCCATGCACATAATTCTAACACCACATCCATTAATGGTGTAACCACTTCCAAGCACCCCAATTCACTTCTCCACCAACTCAGTTGTGTGGATCAGGTCTCTAGTTGTGTTGCCTTTGGCCCTGTGCTAATACCTTGTTGTGTATCGTCAAGTCTCACATCTGAGAAGATCATTCTATGTCTATTCTTTTCCTACAGACAGACTTCACTTAGCTTATTTTATCTCTTCTTGCTGCCTTCTTTCTTATATTCTATCAGAAAGAAGTAGAGGTTAAGTAAATGTAGCAAATATGCATACTAAGCAGAAAATTTTGGTCTTGAGTATACTATTTCCCAGAAAATAAGACAGTATCTTATATTAAGTTTTTCTTCAAAAGATGCTCTAGGTCTTATTTTTTTCTTGTTGGTTTTGCTTATTTTTTCCCTTATTTTTTCACGAAGAAGAATACAGTACACATTTATTATTAAATGAAAATAAAGGAAATGTATTACCTATATATGGTACAGTAGTATGGTAGTTGTCAACACAATTTAGACAAATCGTGTATCCTACAGTAGCTAGTCGGTGTGGCCCTAGCAACCAGTTTACAGTAAATTAATTTCCATTTTAGAACCTAGGGGGAACTTGTTTTCAGGGGATGCCTTATATTTCACCCAGTGAGAAACCTATAAGTAGATCTTATTTTCAGAGGATATAAACTAGAGTGTTCACTCTAGTGCTATAATTTTGATTTTTCTTTTGCTCAGGTTGAAATCTTATCAGAGGTCATGTTTCTCTAACAGGTCCTGTGTTGTTTTAACTGAAGAAGAAAATAAGGAAGGCTTTTTTGAGGGGGAAAGTATAGGGTGTTTTCCTTATTTTGTCACTTATTATGTTCCAATGGTGTTGAGTTCATGGATGTAATCCCAAGTACACAGTGGCATGATCAACCCTCCCTTGAGTTGAAGGTGGTTGTGTAAAGGGGAGGGAAGGGGGTTGGCCAAGGCAAATACAGAAGCCCAGAACCCTGGTTTCAGGATGTAAATCTTGTCCTGAATTTCAAGGAGCATATATTTTCCTACATGAGGAAATGAAATGATGGAGTGTTTAAAATCTAGGGCAACACGGAGCAAATGCATACGTTTTTTTCTTCTCTTTTCCTTCTCTGATTGGTGTGAAATGTTGGGTTGTTTCAATTGCAAGGTGAATCGGAAAGTCTTGGTAGGAATGTGGCTTTCCCCACTGCCTGAAGGGGAGTGTGTGATATGTTTGCCAAGGGCCCTGGTAGCCTTCAATCTGTCAAAACCTTGCAGGCTGGGAGCCCTTTGCCAAAGCAAACTATCCAAGTGAAATAACACATGAGTTGCACATACACAGGCACACATATGTTCTGTTCCCCAAACAGAATTTTTAAATTAGGTCAAGAGGAGTAAGGATGGGGCTAGTTAGTCCATGTTTTGAAGGGTATGGGCACAGTGACAAATTCCCAATTAGATATCTCTGTGAATGGGGTGTGGTATGCTAAAATAGTCTACTGAGCTGGGTGGGAAGCGGTCAGCCCTTGGCAAAGGTTCAGCTGGCCCCTGGGGTTATATATTGCTCTGGCTGCTGTTACTGCAGCCCAAAGAATAATTTCCCCTTTGGGGGGAATTTATTCTATTCCATTCAGAGCAGAATCCATTTAATAACCAAGATTTTATTCCAGAATAAATTTATGGGGTATCCTGATGCATTTTAGCTTCTTAGTGGCTCAACTCAAGGACAACAAGAAGCATTGAATTATCTAAGCAGCACTTGTGTTGCATTTTTGCACCAAGAGGCACCCACTCTCCTTTGGCTGATATTATTCATTTAAATCCGACGAGAATAAATTTGAGGAGTTCAAAATGATGTTTCAAAGCACCCCTGCTTTTATAGAAATCCTTCATAAAAGAGGGGCTGCAGTGATAGCACAATGATAGGGCATTTGCCTTTCACTCAGTTTACCTGGAATGGACCCATGCATCACATATAGTCAGTCCCCCCAAGCCTTCTAGGAGAGATTTCTGAGTGCAGAGCCTTGAGTAACTCCCGAGTGCCTCCGGGCATGGCCCTCCCACAAAGAAATCCTTGATAAAAGAATTTTAAGAAGCATCCAAAGTGTTCTTGAATATGACTATGTCCATTTGCACATTTATCACTTTACTTTAAAGTTTATGCATCATCAAGACCTTGATGCATATTTATTAATTGAATGAAGTTTCTATGGTACACACATTCTGCTCAGGTGCCAGTGTAATAGTACAAGTCGTTGAGGGCATTTGTCTTGCATATGGCTAACCCAGGTTCCATCCCTGCCACCCCATATGATCTCCTGAACACTTTCAGGAGTGATTTCTGAAGGCAGAGCCTTCAGGAGAAGTTTCTGAGCTTTGTTGGGTGGGTCCCCAAAACCAAAAACCAAAAACTGAAACAGATTTTCTGCTTAGTGCAGGAGTTAAAATACTGATAAAAGCAACTTTCTCATGCTATGGAGCTTATTTTGGGGTGGGTTAAAAATTGAAATAAGTGTCAAGGAGATAGTGCAAGAATTAGTAGTCTTCATGCCTGGCCCAAGTTCAATTTCTGGCACCATACAGTCTCCAGAACACTAATAGGTGTGACCTGGAGGATCCCAGAAATGCTGGGGTCATGCGGATATAGAATGCACTCTAGTTAGTACTTTGGAGAAAGAGAAACAGGTTCAATTGGGAGAGGTGGTGCTTCTTTATTTCAGGCCAGGATCTCCTTGTAAAGAAGGGACAGTACTGGACAGACAATAGAAGTTAGGGTGAGACAATAGAAGTTAGGCTGAGATCTGTTGAAAGAATTGGAATGCATCTCCCCTATGACCAAAACCTCAGAACTCCCTATCTCTCATCCTATGTTCTCTCTCTTCCTGTCACCCTACCCCACTTCACCCTGCCTGTGTCCCAAGCTGAGAAGGGATGCAAAGTTGCTCCAGATTGTGTTTCAAGTTATCTTAGTTGACTTAGTTATCTGCCAAGAGCGTGGGGGGCTGAAGCGTAACTCATGTAAAGAGCTGCTGTTTGTTTTCTTAAGAAAACCACATCAACCTGGTTTGCTTTTTCAAGTCAGTCAGCCGTGCCAGAAGGAGCTACAATGGACTTAGACTAGGGGGTTTGGCTGTATGCTGTGTAATCTCATACCTTCACTCAAGGTGGGCAGAGCAGGTTATATGATCCCACTTTGCAGATGAGGAAACAGAGGCTCAGTGTGATTTGTCCAAAGTCAAGGGACCCATGTGCACAGTCTCCTGAGCTGTGGTGCTCATGCACCATTAATCAGACGCATAAGTGGAGTCAGAGGCAAGCCAGCAGAAGATAGTCTTGTGCCTGTCTTTGAGTGAATACTTGATTTGAATCATGATCTAAGACACCAGCCACATCACCACTTAACCCTGCTCCATGAGCTCTCATGTTGATCCTTGAGTGGAACAGAAATAGAAAACTTCCATTAGCATGGAAAATTCTGTTGGTGTAAACCTTGGCAAGTTATAAATTGGCTCTCATTCTCTCCACCACTAATGTTACATTATATTTTTCTGACCAGATCCCTTACTTGGAAGACTTTTTAGTATAGATATGGCGCCTCTAAAAAAAAGGTCTTTGGTCCAGGGAGATAGCTCAAATGTATAGGATCATTTGGAACTATATCCCCACCCCTGGGACCCAGCACCAGCCAGCCTGCACTGCTGAGCTGAGCAATTCAGGGAATGGCTCTCAGGCTCAACTCACCCCAAGCACTGCTGGGAAGGCCCCTTTAAATTAAAAAATGAGAAAGTGTAGGCAGATACAAACCTTTCCAGTTCATGCAATTTAAGGCTTTATACTGACTCTAGACTGACCCTGTTCTCATCACAGACCCCTGAACAAGGAAGACTTTATCGTTTTCTTCACACTCCAGTTTTTTCTCAGCTGATATATATTCCTCCAGAATGAAGTTGGGAAAGATAAATGGCTGGGCAAAGAGAGTGTCAGTAGCATTTATCGACTGTCCTTAGCTTAGCAATGCCCATGTCTAATATACTTCTCTCAGAGCATCTCTCCCTACATAACTCCCTGGTACAGGTCAATCCAAGTATTGAGGGACAACTGGTAGACTCCACTCCAGTCCCTAGTAGTCTGTTTTGTTTTATTGGGGGTCCCCACACCCTGGTGAACAATTGTAATTGAATAGTTATTTCATATCTAGTTCTTTCCCATGCTGTCCACTGGATTCTACTTAGGTAGATTCTACTTAGGTAGAATCCAGTACCTCCTTTCCCTACAAGTTCCAGAAACATGATGCTCAGCATGCATCCCTTTCTCCATTCTGTGTTTCCAGACAGTTCATTTAGCAGCCTTTAGATACCTTCCTTCCTTCCTTCCTTCTTTCCCTCCTTCCCTCCTTCCCTCCTTCTCTCCTTCCTTCCTTCTTTCTTCCTTCCTCCCTACCTTCCTTCCTACCTTCCTTCCTACCTTCCTTCCTTCCTTCCTTCCTTCCTTCCTTCCTTCCTTCCTTCCTTCCTTCCTTCCTTCCTTCCTTCCTTCCTTCCTTCCTTCCTTTCTTTCTTCTTTCTTTCTTTCTTTCTTTCTTTTTTCTTTCTTTCTTTCTTCTTTCTTTCTTCTTTCTTTCTTTCTTTCTTTCTTTCTTTCTTTCTTTCTTTCTTTTTCTTTCTTTCTTTTCTTTCTTCTTTCTTTCTTTCTTTCTTTCTTTCTTTCTTTCCTTCCTTCATCTCTTTTCTTTCTTTCTTTTATTTTCTTTTCTTTTGGATGACACAGTAGAGCTCAGGACTTACTCCTGGTTCTGGGCTCAGGGATTATACCTGGCAGGCTTGGTGGACCCTAAATGGTATCAGGGATGAAACCCAGGTCTCCAAGGTGTAATTTACTTGACCACTATACTCTCCAGCCTTTATATTTTGGAAATATTTTAAGGGAGACACACTCCCTATGAATGATGGTTGTTCTCTATTTGGGCGGGGAGAGAATTCTGTATCCCCCTCTGTCAGAAGTTGCACAGCTGTACCCAGCATTTATCTATCCACTTCAAAGAAATCCTCTCAGAACAAACTATTCCATGTTTCTGCCCAGGCTAGAGGTCAGAGTCAGCAATACAGGATTTAAGGCCCAATGGGTAATTTCTGAATGGATGGTATAACCCTTGCCTCTGGAGTATACTTCACTGGGCCTCATCTGGGTCTCAGCTGTCATTCTGGAGTGGCAGAAGGATGCATTTAACACTGGCCCCACAGCTCTATGCCTCTGTTTCTCATCCGTAGTTTTCAGCTAGTCTGTCCACATGTGTTCTGTGCAGGTTTGATGGCCCACATATATGCAATATGGGGTTTGGTTGGAATTTAGTATTCTTAGAGATGGTAAGAGCGTTTCCTAACTCCATAAGCCCTAACCCTGTTTTAGATAAAGTTTCCCCCATTGTTGTCTCTACCACTGCCCCTTGAGCTTTCCAGTACAATGTTTTAATTTAATTAATTTAATTAAGCATATAGTTAAACCCTAAAAAGAAAAAAGAAATGATAACACTCAGTAGCTCAATACATTGAAATCTAGTCACTTTGGGCATTTAATTATTTGACACAGCTCACCTCTGCTTACTATCATTGTGTCAGGCCATTCTATCACTGTGACCTCCATACCATTACAGCTCCCTGGGGGAAAATGGGGACTTGAGATGATCATGTAGGAGTACCCAGATAAGGCTGGAGGAGTTCGGATTTCAGACTGATAATCTGAACTCATAGGCCCAGGTCTGGTCCCAGTGCACCCTGCTGCTTCTAGCCAACTGGCTCTACTTTCCACACCTTTTCTTCACTCAATGACAAACTCTAATCATAATGGTAAAGTGGGCTTATCACACCTAACCTGTCAAAGGAGAACACAGTGACACAAGGGCCAAGGATAGTCTGAGAAACATTCTGAGGAAAGGTTAGCTGGAGAAGAAAAACTTCCTTGGTTAGCTCAGAAGTACTCTTTGATCTTGGGGAAGACCATGTAGTTAACCAGGACCTCTTGCTCTGAATCAGGCATGGTAGCTTATGTTGCCTATTCCCCCATGAACCTCTAGTCACTTCCTTTTCTCATCATGGGATGAAGTAAGAGACTGAGGCTAATAATAAACCAAACACCAAGGTCCTGGGGGGTCAGAGAATCAGTACAATGGGTAGTGAGGTTGCCTTGCATGTGGCCAACCCTGGTTCAATTCCTGGATAGCCCATGCATTCTTCAGAGCACTGCCAGGAGTGGTTCGTGGGTGCAGAGTAATAAATCAAGACCCTGTGCAGTGGTTAAAGTTGAGCAGATTCTGGATCTGTTCCATGTCACAACCGGATCCATATGATGATGCTATTGTCCCTCCATGGGGTGACTCTCTATATCTGCCTGAATTTGTACATAAGGTCCAGGTTGTACTCTCCCTCCTGTGGTGAGCTGCAGAAGCTGCTTTTTGCCTTTTGCAGAGGGGTTGGCTCTGGTGCATAGAGCATACGCATAGCCTTGTCTATTGTTACTTTTCCTCCTCAGCATCCTGGGCTCTGTCCTGCTGCTTGGATTCCAGCTGGTCTGCTCTCAGCCCTCCACTGAGCACAGGAAGGTAAGCTACAGCCTGTTCAAGGCCTACCTTTTCTGCATGAGGGGCTGGGCTCACTCTGGTCACCGAACTTGGTGCTAATTGAAAGTGAGTCACTGCTAATTTTAAAAGAAGTGTCTTTTATAAAACCCCCTGGAGTACAAAAGAGGAACCGGGGGCCCAGGACACAGTCATGGCAACGAGCATCTCATAAGAAGGGAGCAGGGAAGTAAGGATCTGACTCATTTTTCTTCCTCACCTCCACTTCTGCTTGGCAATGGCTTCTAGTGGAATCCATCTTGAAGAAGAGGCAAGCCCTTGATGCTCACTCTCTCCTGGGCCACAAAAAAGCTGGGTGGAGGCTGGACAGAGACTCTGGAGAGACAGGATGAATAAGATCTGAGTCTCATCTATCGCTGCTGTTGAGCAGTAGGCTTAGATTTCTAAGTTGATGTCTGAATGCGTGAAGGCTTTGGGGCTGTGGGTGGAAAAATACTTTTTGTTTGAATATTTTGGATTGAAAAACGTAGCAGAGGGGGGTCGAAGTGGTAGTGCAAGCGGTAGGGCATTTGCCTTGCATGCACTAACCTAGGATGGACCACGGTTTGATTCTCAGGTGTCCCATATGGTCCTCCAAGCCAGGAGCGATTTCTGAGCACAGAGCCAGGAGTAACCCCTGAGCATCACTGGGTGTGGCCCAAAGAGAAAAATAAAACTTAGCAGAGATTTATACTTATAAAAATATTATTAACTGCCATCAATAGAAAGATAGATTAAGTTTATATTTTCTAGGGGCTGGAAAATAGCAATGAACCTAAAAGCCCACATATATATAATGTTATATTTGAAAATGACAATAAACCATGTGTTCTCTAAGTACAAGACTCAATAACTTATTTTAAAAAATAATTAGAATACTTTACCTGGCAGGGGAGGTACCGTGATCACGAAGGTGGTTTCCCCAGGGTGAGGCTCACACATTGAACTCTGGGTGTGCTGACCCCTGCAATTTCCCCAAATGTGGGAAACTCGACTGCATAATTTGTGGTAGTGGGGGACTGCGTTCATGCTCTCTCCTAAAAAAAAAGTAATAATAATTAGGGGGAGGGTGTTATGTCATAGCCAGCAGTGCTCAGGGCCTACTCTTGCCTCTGTGCTCAGGGATCACTCCTAGCCAGGCTTGAGCACTCTGTCTGATGTTGGGGATGAGACCTGATTGGGTCATCCACATTTCCTGTACTAAATCTCCAGTTTATAGGTTCATTGCTATTTATAAGTTTGAAGGAAGGATATGGAGTTTTTTCCTTTTGGGTTGTCACCTTCAAGCAATGCTTAGGGAGATGGGGGGGCACTCCAGGTAATAGTTGGTCAATCAGGTTGGATGGCTTTAATGTTCAGACCCAGTGTTGCAGTGATGTTTGAACCCTATAATGAGTTAGGTCACTAAGCTGCAGCTGCTGGTTCTTCAGTGTCTTCAAAGATGATGAATTTTTAAATTTAAAAATATTTAAATCATTTTGTCTGTGGGTAGTTACCAAAACCTGGAAACAGAAACTGTACTGAGAGTAGAAGCAGCCAGTTATTACTGCATGATAAGAAATTAGGCAATACTGGGGGTGGGCTGAGTGGTAGTACAATGGGTAGGCTGCTTGCCTTGCATGCAACTGACCCTGGATATCCTTGGTATCCCATATGTTCCCTGAGAACTTCCAAGAGTAAGTCCTAGTTTTTGTTCTGAACAGAGCTAGCAGTATCCTCTGAGCATCGCTGGGTTTGGCTCCGAAGCAAAAAACAAAACACACACACACACAAACACAGAAATTGGGTGATACTTAAACAAAAGTTAGCATTTTTTCCCAGTGTGCCATAAGTTAGGAATATTTTAACCTTTTTCCCCTGGATAGTACAGTTTCTATTAGCAACTTCTCAGCTCTGCTTTTGCAGTACACAGACAGAGACAACATGCTAATGAATGTGCATGGCTGTGTTCTAGTAAAACTTTATTTATAAAAGTTAGAGCTGGATTTGGTCCATAAGTCTCAATTGACCAACTATTGCTCCAAAGCAGGGAAAGAGGTTAAAAGAAAGTTTAAGAATTTGAAGTTAGGGGCCGGGCGGTGGCGCTAAAGGTAAGGTGCCTGCCTTGCCTGTGCTAGCCTTGGACGGACCGCGGTTCGATCCCCCGGTGTCCCATATGGTCCCCCAAGCCAGGAGCAACTTCTGAGCACATAGCCAGGAGTAACCCCTGAGCGTTACTGGGTGTGGCCCAAAAACCAAAAAAAAAAAAAAAAAGAATTTGAAGTTAGATATTGTTTCCTCTTGGGACTTTAAGGAACACAGTATATTGAAGAGAAAAGTATCATATACTTTATGTATATATATTATTAAAACATAAGAATTATGATTTCTATCCAATCATTTTTATTACTGAGATAAATCATAATTGAATTTCTGCTGACCCATTGTTTTGAGGCAAACTGCAATCTCAGTGTGTAGCAGAGTAGAGCAGAAAGAATTAGAAAACCATTGATGATCAATTCTTAAGGGATAGCATTACTAATTTGCTTGTATTATAATTTAGAATGTATATGAAAAACTAGCCACAAGAAAAAGACATTGCCGTTTTTTTCCTTGTTACAATAGCATGTCCAACTTTAGCATATGGAAACATTTCTGCAGGCTAAGTTATTCTGAGGAAAAGACATAATTTGTAAATGCTGTCAAGTAAACTATGCATTTCGAAATGCTGCTCTGATGATGGGATACATTTCTGTAAAAACTACCCCATAATAACAGAAGAGAACTTGGGTGTAGAATGCAAATAGCTCTTTCCAAAAAGTTCTATTCAGAGGCCTTTCTTTTTTCGCTCATGCAATCTTTTGCTCATGAAAGATCATCAAAGATTTTCCAACCTCTGTTCTTGGTCATTATTCAATGACATTTGACTAATATGATTGTATTTCAGAACTCCCTGTGCTTTTATTTTCAGGTAATGTGAAGACAATAAAAAGGGAAAAAATGACCAAAAATCTATAAGAACCATACCATATTTAAAAAGAAAAATATGTAGATATTAGGAATATTTTGAGTTTGAGATTTAAATAAATTTGAGATTTGAATATTTTGTGTTGAGATTGTACTACAGTCCTCCCAATGGATAGTCCCTCACAATGTTGTTTTATAATCAAAGTGTATCATCAATATAATTTTTTAATATTTAATCTTTTGTTAGAGGGAAATAATTCATCTTGTCCTCCTCTGGGTATTTCAGAAGCTTGACAAAGCTTAATCAAAACAAGCACCTACAGTAAAAGAAAAAGTAATGAGAAATTCATTAGTAACACACATGTCTCCTTTATCCATGGAAGAGACCCAGATAGATTGACTCATCCATGTGACCCTAGAAGCCATTTTTAAATAGTACCTAGAGGAAAGGCTATTGGGAATGTAAAGTGAACTAAGTTAGGAAAACAATGTCATAAAGATAAGAAGTGGATTGAGGTTTCCACGGAGATGTAGTTAATGAGGATGTTTGCACATGTTCTCTCCATTCTCACTTCAGAGCCCTTTTTCCATGATATGAACCTTTGATCCAAAACATATTTTGGTGCGACAATATTTTTGTTTTCCCCTATCTTACAGGAAAGAACGGTGAGACATTGTATTTTGTTCAATCTTACTTTTGAAGTATGTAAGCATAATAGAGAACTTAGAAAGCAAAGAAAATTGCTAAATGAGAAGGAAGTAAAAATTCGCTTGTAGGGCCACCAAACAAAGAGAAGTGCTCTTTAACTTTTTTATTTATAGAAATGTTCAAACAAAAAGATGGAGTAAAATATTAGTTTTGCTAACTGATAGCTAGTCACTAAGTGTGGGCAGTGGGTCAGGCCTGCTGTTACTGCAGCCAATGTGCTGACAATGACTTCACCTAGTCCTTTACAATGCCATATAACTGGACATTGAGGAAAGCACTATTGAGGAACAAAAATATAATTTTAGATTACATAAAACTTAATATTATTGCTACTCTGTATGTGAAGTGCCATGGAAAGAAAAAACATTAGAAGAAAGCCGAGCTTCAGGATTTGGGATTGGCACCTATTTTTTAAGACCCAGAAATAATTAACCATAAAAACAACGGTACTACATTAAAGTGAAAAAATTTATGGGAGCCAAAATAAATTTAAGTCACAAGTGAAGATAGCTACAATACTACATTTGATAAAACATTTTTCTTTAGAATATTTTTAACACAGGGCCCGGAGAAATAGCACAGCGATGTTTGCCTTGCAAGCAGCGGATCCAGGACCAAAGGTGGTTGGTTCGAATCCGGTGTCCCATATGGTCTCCCGTGCCTGCCAGGAGCTATTTCTGAGCAGACAGCCAGGAGTAACCTCGGGCACCACCGGGTGTGGCCCAAAAACCAAAAAAAAAAAAAAAAAGTGAAAGAAAGGCACTTGTTCCCTAAAATATGAGATATACATATATATTCTTGGGGTCGGCAAGTAGGCGCTAGAGGTAAGGTGTCTGCTTTGCAAGCGCTAGTCAAGGAAAGGAGCACAGTTCGATCCCCCAGTGTTCGATATGGTCCCCCCAAGCCAGGGGCAATTTCTGAGCGCATAGCCAGAAATAACCCCCGAGCATCAAACGGGTGTGGCCCGAACACCAAAAAAAAAAAAAAAAGAATATTTTTAACACAAAAGAAAAACCCTGTAATGGATAAGCCAAAATAAACAAGGCAATTTTTAAAGACTTATTTATTTATTTATTTATTTATTTATTTATTTATTTATTTATTTATTTATTTATTTATGTGGCTTTTGGGCCACACCCAGCTATGCTCAGAGATTACTCCTGGCTCTTTATTCAAGGATCACACTTGGTAATCATGGGGCCGGAGTGGTGGCACAGAGATAGGGCATTTACCTTGCATGCTGCTGACCTAGGATGGACCATGGTTCGATCCCTTGGCGTCCCACATGGTCCCCCGCCAAGCCAAAAGCAATTTCTAAGTGTATAGCCAAGAGTGACCCCTGAGCATCACAGATTGTGACCCCACCCCACCAAAAAAAAAAAGAAAAGAAAAAGAATAACACTTGGTAATCAGGCACCAATCGGATTTGGGAATTGAATCTGGGATGACTGGATGTAAGGCAAACACCTTATCCTCTATATTATTGTTCTGGTCCCTATTTTAATTTTAAAATAGATAAAAGATATAAAAAGATACTTCCTATAAAAGATAAGTATATCTTTTTGCTTACTGTTGGAGTGATAGTACAGTGGATAGGATTTGCCTTGCATGTGGCAGACCTCTGGCATCCTTTATGGTCCCCTGAACCCACCAGGAGTGATTCTTGAGCACAGAGCCAGAAAGTTATCCCTGAGCACTGCTGGGTGTGGCCCAAAACCCAGAAGGAAAACAAAAGCAGATAAGCATCTGAAAAGGCACTCAGGAAAAATCATTAGTCTTTCAGAAAATAGATATTGGGGCCAGAGCACAGCAGCAGGACGTTTGCCATGCACACAGTAGACATGGGATGAACCTGGGCTTGATCCCTGGCATCTATTGTGGTCCCCGAGCCTACTAGGAGCAATTTCTGAGCTCAGAGCCAGGAGTAACCCCTGAACACCACTGGCTGTGGCCCAAAAACCTATATATATATATATATATATATATATATATATATATATATATATATATTAAATTGAGATGCCTCCAGAATGGAATACAGTGAAATACAGAGACAAAGCCAAGTACTGATGAGGATGTGAAGCAACTGGAACTTGTATTCCTTGTTGGTAGGCTTTTAATATAGAAAAACCTTTGGAAAACTGGCAGTACATTTTTAAAGCTAAAGATTGGCCTATTCAATAACCTGGCTATTCTATTTACCCAAGAGAAATGAGTGTATGTATCCACTAAAACATGCATGAAAGTATTCATAGCAGTTTCATTTATAATAACTCAAAATTGGAAATTATCCAAAAGTCTATCAACAATAGAGTGAATATGTAAATTATAGTATATCTGTAGATAACACTAAATAAAAATGTAAAAGATAGACATGTTCTCTCCCAAGAGGGCATAATAGTTATCAGATTTACCCTCTTAACCTAGGTAAAGCAGTAGGGTTCAGATTTCTCCTGAACCACTCACCAATTAAAGCAAAAACAAACCAGACAACATAGATAAGACTGGTTTTAAAATTTTTGTACAGAGGCAATGAAGACAGTGATGCCTCCAAGATGGAAAACAAAGGAGTTGAACATTGAAGTGTTTCCAGCAGCCTTGAGAGTTTCTGCTTTGCAGTGCAAGTGAATGAGAATGCAGGCAGATGCTGCTGGATTCCTAGACTTCAACCAAGATGCACTTGAGAATCTAGCAGAATCATGGTGTCAGGAATAGGCAGAAAAGCCAGAGAGAGTATAAAAATTAAGGTGCTTGTCTTGCATGCAGCCAATACTGGTTCAATTCTCAGTGCCACATGATTTTATGATCTCTCTGGGCACAGCCCTAAAATCCTGGGTACCATTACTGAGTGGCCTGGAGGACCTGAATACTGCCCAGATGGGCCATGCAATCCCCTACAGAACCTAAAACACTGCCATCCCATTTAGGCCTTAGCACTGAATTGCCAGCCCAGCTGGGCCCCTTGAGTATTACTTGGTTGGCCACATTCAAAAAGAAAAGCATTGAGGGCCAGAGTGACAGCACAGCAGATAAGGTGTTTGCCTTGCACATGACCAGCCTGGGTTCAAATATATGGCATCCCATATGGTCCTCCAAGCCTGCCAAGAGTAAATTCTTAGTACAGAGCCAGAAGTAAACCCTGAGTGATGCCAGGTGTGCCCCATCCCCCACAAAATACATTGGAACTGGAGAGATAGTAGAACGGATAATGTTTTGCCTTGCATATAGCTGATCTCTGATTAGGTTACATGTGGGGCCAGCGAGGTGGCGCTAGACGTAAGGTGTCTGCCTTGCAAGCACTAGCCAAGGAAGGACCGTGGTTCGATCCCCCGATTTCCCATATGGTCCCCCCAAGCTAGGGGCAATTTCTGAGCGCTTAGCCAGGAGTAACCCCTGAGCATCAAACGGGTATGGCCCCCAAAAAACAAAAACAAAAACAAAACAAAACAAAAAAAGATTAGGTTACTTGTACCCCAGATGGTCCCTTGAATCTGCCAGGAGTGATCCCTGAGCATAAATACAGGAATAAGCCCTGAGTATTGGAGGGTATGACCCAAAAGCCATAAAAAAGAAAGAAAAAGAAAGAAAGAGAGAGAAAGAAGAAAGAAAGAAAGAAAGAAAGAAAGAAAGAAAGAAAGAAAGAAAGAAAGAAAGAAAGAAAGAAAGAAAGAAAGAAAGAAAGAAAGAAAGAAAGAAAGAAGAAAGAAAGAAACAAAGAAAGAAAGAAAGACAGAAAGAAAGAAAGCAAGCCAGAAAGAAAAGAAAAGAAACATACAGTGTTTGTAGAGGCTGGGAGGGAAAAAGCAAGAGATATTACCAACGGACACAAAGAAACTTTTGAACATCTCATAGTAGTTGGCAATGATGGTAGTCTCATTCATTGATGGAATATCCACCAAATTGTACATTTCAGATATGTGCCATTTATTGTATGTCACTTCTATCTCTAAACACTGTAAAAAATAAATTACTGATATAAGTAACCACTGGATGAATTTTCTTTAAATTCACTCAATGAGTTTTTTCCTATTGACTGTAAGAGATCAGAAACCTTCCATGTGACACAACTCATCTTTAGTGCAAGAACAGATAAAACTAGTATGTGGTAAAAAATCAGGTTGGAATCATGACTACCTGGGGAAAGGAAAGTACTTGACCAGGATGGGCTATGGGGAGGCCTTCAGGGATGTTCTGAAATAACTTAAGTCGACCTTTTGTTTAGGGTTTTAAAGCCTATAAAGTATGATAATGTAGTCTGTACATGGTAATCACGTATTTTTATGTTTTACTATCATTTAAAATGCTTTTTCATTTTTGGGACCACACTTGGTCAGAACTTATTCCTGGCTCTATTCTCAGGGATCCCCCCTAGTGGGGCTCAGGGTCCATATGTGTTGTAGGGCTTAAACCTGTGTCAGTTGCATGCAAGGCAATGCACTGCCCACTTTACTAGCTCTCTGGGTCCTAGGCCATAGTTTTTTGGTGTATGGGTGTGTAGTGCTAGGGATTGAGTCCAGTGCTTCACCTATGTAAGGTATGTGCTTCCACCACTGAGTCTCATACCCCTCTACCTCACCCCCACCGCTCATAAATTTTTCTTTAAAAAAAAAAAAGCAAGTAGTCTAATGAAACCTTCTATACAATAGTGCCAGTGTAGTCTTTTAAGCAGTGTAGGCTTGTCCCTTGAGAGTTACCAGTAAACAAAGATGCTCTTCCAAGAAAACATGAGACTCACTCTTATTAATAAGTATCCAGCCCCAGCAGTCCTGCCTAACTGGAAGCTGACTGTAAGGCAGGCACTGTGACTTCCCAGCTGGTCTGTGTCAGGCCTTCTGTTTCTAATGGCATAAATAAAACCCACTGCTTCTGAAAAATTAAGAGAATTTCTACTTGAAAAAAAAATTAAGAAATTAAAAAGCCCTTATTAAAGACTGGGAAGGATGTCAATATTCCCTAAGTCATGGTGTGCCAAACCTCCTGGCTTCAAATTCAGTGGCAGAAAACCCAAATTTGCTTCTATTATAAATGGAGCAGTGAGCTGGAGGTCTGCATCAAGAAAGTGCTTTTCACTGTAGCAGAAAGAGAATATCTTCAACCCTTAGTCTGGCAGTCCTGCCTCTCATCCCTTCCTGGTATCAAGCCAGCCTGGCCATCTGATTTTCTTCAGAATATGCTTGTTTCTTCTTGAGCACAAAGTGGGGCAATCAAACAAATCTGCTTTGGACTTGTTTCCTGTTGGCCAGTGTTGAAGGGCCTCTTTGACCAAAGACAGGGTCTACCAAACCAACCTTTTAGCCACCTTCTCTAGCCATGGCACACTTTGCTTTTTTAAATCTGTTTTTTTTTTTTGGTTTTTGGGTCACACCCAGCAGTGCTCAGGGGTTACTTCTGGCTTTACACTCAGAAATTGCTCCTGGCAGGCTCAGGGGACCATATGGGATGCCGGGATTTGAACCACCATCCTTCTGCGTTTAAGGCAAATGCCTTACCGCTTTTTTAAATCTTAAGTTGCATTTTTTTTTCAGTCTCTCAGTTTTTTGTTATCAGTAGGTCTCTTCTGTAGAGGAGGATTCTGAGTGTTGGCCAAATTATGTTCTGAGTAGGCCGAGAAGACCTGAGGAAAGAATTATTCCCTCTTACCCCGTCTTGATGTCTGTCCGTGACACCTTTTCTTTGTCCTTGCTGACATGGTCTCCAGATCCCTTAATCTCTAAATTGTGAGAGGAGTTATCATCTTGTATGAAAGCTCCACAGCAAATTATGAAACACAAAAAATCTAGAATTCCTTGAATCCTATTTTCTACATATAGATCTCAAGGAACATCAGAGACAGCAGACTGTGGCTTGATACAACATTGAGTGAATTTTTCCTATGACATCTGAATTCTGATTTATTTAAAGAATGCCCTTGCCATTTTAATTACTTCTGACTTAAAGGGCCTAAAAGACTTGCTTTTCTGGGCCAGAGAGCTAGTATCATGGGTAAGATACCTTGCATGTGTCTGCAAAGGTTTGATCTCCAGCACTACATATAATCCCATGAGCCCTGCCAGAAGTGAGCACTAAGTACAGATTAAGTCCTAAACACTGCTAGATGTGTCCACGCCTCCCAATAGACTTTGCTTTTCTACGATGCGATTTTTTGTTTGTGCTGTGTTATTTTAATTTCACAGAAATATGTACAACACAAGTTTGTAATTTCTTTCCCTTGCAAGTTTGTAGTCCCTTTCATATAATATTTAAACATAAGTACATGATAAATTTGTTATTATTGTCTGAAAAAGTTCTCTAAAATCCATTTCTCCAATGTAATCTACTACATAAAGCCAATTTATATGGAATTGATGTGTGTATACACACGTGTGTTTTGATACTAACCAAGTGACTTTGGGACTATAAATGGTTCTAGGAAAAATGAGTATGTTATGAACTTTATTTTTTTTCCTCAAAATTTCCATTCCCTCCCACACTTATACACACAAAACCTAAACCATAAAAAGGTTTTTTAGAAATAACTTCTAAATTTCCTCTATGTTTCCAGGCCAGATTACAGTTAAAACAAAGTTTTGACAGACAGAATAACTTATCATTTAGGCTATAAATCTTAGTGTTTAGGGGAGGAACAATTCATAATTCAGTTCTCAGGGTCTGTGAGCCATCTTCTCTTAATAAGATGGCTACTAGATGGTGAACTAAGGAGAAACTAGGCAAATGGAGTGTTTGAATGTCAGTTTCTTTCTTTCCCATCAGTGAATACTTACCCTTTGACTATTTTGGAGAAAATAAAGTCTTTCTTCCCTTGTTCTTATTTTTACATTGTTTCTTATATATTTTATGGTTGTTTTATCTTAGGATCAAGTTCGCATCCCAGGCCTTCACTCATCAAACACTTAGATCTGATCTCTAACACCAGATGGCCAAATTAGTATCCCATTCTACTGCTCATTCATCTGGACATTAAACCAGGGCCCTGTGCCTTTGTATTGCGTCTGTAAAGTTTAGGTGGTTCAAACCTAGTACAAAGGTTGTTCTGGTACTCACTGTAAGTTATGTTTATAGAATTTAAGACTTTGTTCAAACCTGTTGTAAATACTGCCAAAGTATTATCATTGTTTGCTCCTGTTGTCCTGATCAATGCCAACCCTGTGCTATGTGTTTTGTGGGGGCACTGTCTAGAACACCACTAAAGTTCAGCAGCAGCCCTTGTCTTTCTCTAGGTGACAGTAACCTACTCCTTTACTTGGAGCAACCAAACAGATCTCTAGACATTGCCATTGCCAAGTGGCCCCTAGGAACAAAATCATCTTTGGTTGAGAATTGATGAACTATTCAGTCTGGAATTGCTCCTCAAAAGCCCTTCCTTCCTTAGAAGTCCCTGGTTATGTTGGAGTATTCCTGAGCTCATGTTTGAAAACCGATGCTACACATGCCATTATTTTGAAATAGGGTCTTCCTCGGATTTCTAGAAAGTGGCAACTTGCTCCTTGGAATATGACTTCTGTGTCCTGATTCTGTTTTCTTCTGAGGTTCTATCCATTTGAATCCAGCCATTCAACAAGCAGCTTCCTGCTGCCCTGAGATGCCCTGGGAGTGGCAGTGTTTGGCTTTGTTTTGTTTTCATGATGATTGAGACCCATTCTGCCCCCAAATCTATTTCTTGACTCTCTGCTGAAAACCATCTTCTTTCTTCTCAGTGTTTAAGCTGTGTGGAAGCTTGTACTGACAAGGACACTCTGCAATGTAAGCTAGTCTATGAACTGTTTGTTTTTTTTTTTTGATGGAACATGAAGGGAGGGGTATACCCAAAGGTACTCAATGGTTGAGGGACCCTAAGTAGTGGCAGATATCAAACCTAGGTCAGCTGCATGCAAGGCAAGTGCCCCACTGTTCTGTCCCTCTAGCTTCTAGCTTTTTACTTTTACAGTCTGGGATTGGACTTTTGAGCTAAGTCCTTGAACCAGGAAAAAAAATCTTCCTGGTCCCAGGTTTCCTGACTTCCAACTTACCTAAGAGACTGTCCTCTCAAAATGATTAATTCCATGAGCAAAGAGTGTCACGGCATTTTAATATCCTTTCAGTTCTGTGCTAAACACACTCATTCTGTTTAAGTAGCACACGAAAGATTTAGGCCCTGAAATATAGGTCCTTTGTTAGAATTTTCTCGTAACTCTTATTGTTCAACCACTGGAAGATATAGTGTCTTTCTGTCCTTCCATCTATAGTTCATACTCATAGGTTTTGATTCAGATCATAACTCCATATAGAACTTGATATCCTTTGGGTTACTTTGATTTCCTTTGGCAAATACTATGTGGAGCTGCTTCCGTTTTTTACTTTGTATTAAAATCTGTAGCATGGAAATAAATTGCCTAGTAATTTTTTAAAAAACACAATAACCCATTTAAAAGGCATTACTGAAGATGAAGTCCATCAAGTGTTCAAGTCCAAATGAATTGAATAGAACCTTTGCGTATCTGAGTAAGCATTATGGTTGATCTTGTGCTGTTCTATCTTCTCTTACTCTTCTTCCAGGGAGGATACCCCACCAAGTAATAGGCAAGTCCCACACTCCCACCCCCTAGCAAATCAGAATAAATCTTTGACTTAGGCCATGCAGGAGCTTCATGAATCTCTTCCAGTGTGCCTGACACTGGAGTGGGGTGGGGAAGGAGCCTAGTAGGAGAGAAAGGAAGAAAAATGTTTGAGGTAGAAAAAGACTAGAGTTTGAGTTCACAGAGGAGAAAGAAGATGTTGAATTTGGCAGTCTACAGGTATTGGTCACATTCTACACCTGATCTCTTTTGTCATGCTAACCTGGTGAGGAAGGAACTGCCATTCTTTGACCATTTACAGATGCGGAAATTGAGACTCAAAGAGAAATTTTCTAAGCTGTCTCTTAATAGGGTAAGTGACTGGAAAGGTGGTATAGTCGGGGTGCTTATCTTGCATGCAGCTGACATCAGTTTGATCCTCAGTACCAAAGAGGGTCCCCCAAGCTTCAACAGGAGTGATCCTTGAGCACAGAGTCAGGAATAAGCACTGACCACTGTTGGATGTGACCTAAAACAAACAAACAAAACCATAAAGAAACAAATAGAAAACAAAGCCCATATAAGAATTGCCCAGGGCAAAAGCAAAGGTAGATGGAGAGATGCTGGAATAAGGGGTAACAAGAACAAAGAGGGAAATTCATTCCTTCTACCTTGTGGGCGATCTCTGTGTGTCAGGGTTCTAGGGCAGCTCAGCATCATCATCTAGTTTGTTGGTGGTTAACTGATACAGTCATGGAACAGTAGTCGTCAGAGAGCAGCAGACATCCTGGCACCTTCCCAGCTCTCTCCCTCTTAATTGTGTAAGGTACAGAGAGACTGGAGTGATGGGGCCTTGGGGCAACTCCTTAACCTGTAGGACATCTTTGTTTTTTGAGTGTTCAAGTGTATAGCCCCTTAGCCTACCTCAGAGTCAAATACATATTCTACCATATAATGAGGATACCAGCTATTGGAAGGCATTTCAAGAGATTCATTATATTTCAAATGGAAGCCTGTAACTGCTTGGTGAAAGGTAAGGAAGAAGTAAGTAATGCACTTCTCCAGATTCCTTAATTAGCTAGTCATTATTGTTCCAAACTCTGTGATGGAGAGCTGGCAGATGTGAGTGGTACTAGGAAAATTGTCGTTCTGGCCCTTACTCTATTGCCATTTTAGTTCACAGTGGGTGGGTACAAATGGGAGCAAAGCAGAGGTGGAATTTTGTTGCATGCATGGGCTGGGGGATGGCTAGTGGAAAAATAGTCTGTTCAACAGGGGGAAGGCAGGTCAAGGGGACAACAGACCAAAAAGCCTGGTTATGCTTCCCTTGATGGCTTCTCCTTTGCAGGGACTGATTGCTGACATGGAGTGGGGGAGGGTGATGACCGCATTGAAATATCTACTAATAGGCAAAGCCTTCCTCCATTCCCTTTCTCCTCCTCAAAAGACTTTCTGGAAAACAGAGCAAAAACAATGAGGCAAACCCAAGGGTTGATGAGAATCACATTCTCCATGCCGCCCTGATCACCCTGTGCCTTTGTCCCAGTGGGCTCCTGAAGGGCAAAGCTGTCAGGTGTCTCTGCTCCCCAGGCAGAGTAATCTGCACTGATTGACTTGCCCATTGTCTTTCCCTTGGAGCTAAAAACAAAACCCTGCTGCTGGGTGCTCAGGGAGGGGAACTTGGTGGCCAAAGCTCTTGTTTTGTGGGCATTGGATACAGGCTCTTTCTCTCAGAGAAACTTACAACCAAAGGCAGTGACTTTGAAAGGACCATGGCTGTGGAATTAGAGACAGATGCTTAGCTGGCCATGAGCAGATATTAAATTGTATGAAACTATGCAAACCTCATTTCTCATGCAAGGCTTGTTTCAACCTTACATCAGTCCTTGGGCAGCATTTGCATTTCTATAGGAGGGAAATAAAAGCAGCATGTCACTTACTCATTTCTATTCATAACTGTGAGCCGTATTATTTCCAGCTCTACTCTACCCTCCTCAGTCAGGTCATATTAATCTTCCTAAATCTCTACCCAGCCTAGGTTAGTTCCCAGCACTTCAGTATATCAACTCATGTTTATAAGATGAAAGCACAGTAATGGCTATTAGGATACATACTAGGAGGGTTGTTTTAAGGTAACCAGATATCCTGTTTCAACGAGCGCAACCCTTGTTCATGCCTGTTATCTTGATCTAATTATTAATAGCATCCATTCTCCCTTGCCAAAGTGACCCGGATGTAATATAAATTATATCATCATCTGATTCTGGTCTATCAAGGATTCAGAAGCTAGGACGAATGAAAGGTATGAGTGGAAATCATTCAGAACAAGGGACAGGCTGGAGGCAGAGGGGTATGGATGGTGGGAGGAGAAAGAGATGATCACTACAGGGCTGAGATTGAACAGAGATGCTCTTACCGAGCCGGACTTCAAAGAAGGGATGGTTCGAGGAGGAAGGAGGCGTAGGAGGAAAGGTGTGTGCTCAGTGTTTTCAAGGAGTTTGTATACTAGAGCAAGAACAGGAAGGTGGAAGGGTCAGATCTGAAGGATCTGGAGGGAGGGTGAAGAGTTCTTGCATTGCTTTAGAGGCTCTCTTAGAAGCAGCCATGGATATTGGAACAGAAAAATCCAAGGTGGGGCCAGGAGATGGTTTGAAGGACTGAAGTGTGTACTTTACACATGGGGGCCCTGGGGCCAATCTCTGGCATTGTGTACTTCTCTTTCCCAATATTACTGGGTATGACCCCACAAAAAATGAAAAAGAAAAAAACCTGTAAGGTGATCAGTAAGTTTAAATTGTCCCTTCTCTCCAGTATATCCTCACCTTCGTAGTTGCAGATGCAGAAATGGGAGCTGGCTTCTGGGCTGTTCTGTCTGGCTATTTCCCAGATCCCAATTGACTAGGTAAATCGTGATTTTCCACTCCTGACAGGGTGAAGCAAATGAATGTTCTAGTATCTTTGCTTTTGTCTAAACAGCCAAAGGCTGATATGCACTTGCTGTTTCAACATTGGTTAAAATGATTGTTTTTGCATGATTTTTTTCACAGAAAGAAAAGTTCAAATAGACATTTACAGAAGCAAGCTCTGCAGGTGGGGCAGGTTTGGTCCAGAGGCCCAGGAGAAAATGATGTGCTGCTGGATTAACATCTGGACTCTGGTGGGGGTAGGAGGGACCAGATCATTGTAGAATCAGGTGACTTGACTGTGGGTGGTGCTTGCACTCCATGTATGCAGTGAAGTTGTTTGGGTTTACTTTGCTTCTTGCTCCTTTCTTCCACCCTTTCATGACACGAAAATCAGTAAGTGTCTCTAAAAGGCTAAAACCTAAATTGGATGGTTTCATTTAATTGTCACAATTTACTCCTGTAGACCTGTGCTTGACCATGAGAAGGGCTACAAATAGAGCTCATTAGCACAGTTCATACTTCAACATGGATATGGCTGCAAGTTCAGTTTCGGCCCTCTGACCCTCCTCAAAAAAGACCAACTTACAGAAGAAAATGAGCCTCCAAGAGGCTCAAGATTACCAGCTGTATGTGTTACAGATCTCTTTCCCAGGGTGATTATGGTCAAGCTGGACTCTCTGAATGGGCTGATTATTTCCAGGGATGCTGTGGAGGAAATTACCATTAGACAGAACGCAGGACTTGGTGCATGGTAGCCAAGCCTTAATATGCAGCTGCTGCATTTGAGAAGCTTACAGAGCATAAGTTACTAGACTCTCCCAGAGATAGAATTTTAATGGATCCCAATGAGTTAGGGATATGCACGCATGTATTCTTATGTTCATGTATGTACCTGCATATGTGTATATGTATGGGAGAGCATGTGGAAGTGCGTATTTCAGATGTGGAGTGTGTTGTCAGATGGATCAGCCTCCACTGGGCGGCTGCTGGAGGGAATATTAATAAAGATATTGGCCTCATCCCCAATGTAGAGGATTGAAAGGATGTGAGGTCGGGCCTGAGATTTTGTTTCATTTGGTGCTGCCACTGTTGGTTTTGGGATCAGACTCTCAGGCCCTTTGTTCTGACACAGGTTCATCTAGAGTAGGGTTTGTTGGTTTGAAGGCTTCTGGTTTTATGGTCTTTCAAAGCTAGGGGCCACAAAATAGTATCTTTCATAATGAGGGATCACACTCAAAATTGTTCTAGAAGTCCCAGAAATGCTTGACTCTGTGGTGTGGGCTCAAAGATTAAGTGAGCAGGTCTATCGATGCTGGCGGTCAAGAGGTTACCAGAGATAAAACTCAGGGCCTCACACATGCAGGCCATCTGTTCTATCTCTTGAATTTCTTTGGGACAAGTGTAATGCAGCATGAAAGGATCATCATAAAGTGAGATGGTGATAAGTGTAAGAAGGACCAAGGGAACCTGGATTTAGGAGCATTGTGTTATTTCTGATTGAGTACAGAGCCAGTCTTATCAAATAGGGTGAGCTGGCCAGTCTGATACTTCCCCCAACTAATAACTTCCCAGGTCAGTTTGGAGAATATGAGCTTGATATGTTCATTAAAAGGAATCTCCAGGGTGTGGACCTTGGCCTTGACTTGGCTCAGGTATCTGGATTTTGGTCTTGATGTTGATGAATTTGGGACCATCACGGGCATTCTTATGTATTTCAGAGCATTAGCCCTATGTTGGACATATGATTCTAAGTCTACCTGGACCCCCAAGGCTGTTTAAAGTTATTCCATTTTCTCCCCACACCTCTCCTTAGCCATTTCTTTTTTCTTTGGAAGAACAGACTGGAAGCAAAAACAGCCAGTAGGATGCTGACTTCTTGTAATATTGGTAGTTTTAATCAGAGACTTAAATGAGTGACAGAAAGTTTTTCAAGTTGCATGAAACAGCGACAATGACCAAAGATCTTTTCTCCCTTCTAACCTGTAGATTTCAGGCACACACCCCCCCCCCAGTCCTAGCTTCTAAATTCAGGTTCCATTGCTCCCTATTTCACTTATCACCATTTCTCTTTATAATGATCCCTTCATGCTACACTAAACTTGTCCCAAACACTGAAAAACATCAAGACAAATAAAATGAGCTATTTTGTAAGGCACCTGTGTACCCACTGATCAGAGGGGATGAAAGTTACTGTCTTCTCTCTGGTCATCCTAATTTTCTGCCTCCTCTATGTTCTTTTTTTTCCATCTTCTTTACTAAATTAATTGCCCTTTCCAGATCTTTAATGGCCATCATCTGCTTCCCCAGCATAGCCGCCTCTGTCCTTTGGCATGCCCCACCCACTTTTATCCCTTAGGATTGATTCCTTCCCAAATATGTTCCATAAGCCTGACTAATGTTCCCAACAGCATTTAGAGACAGAAGTTCCATGGTGTCCACCCAAATTGTACCTGAATCCAGGATTCCCTGGTTTTAAGCTCAGGCACCCCTAGTCATCTGACTTCCTAGACCTGGTTCTCAGATGCTTTGAGTTCTGCTTGTAGTAAATAAATAACGATGGTGCTGGATGGCGGTGAATGGCGATGGATTTCTCTCTGCCATCCCAGGCCACGTGGCTCCGCAACCCCATCCAGCCGGCGGGTCACAAGCCCAGGTAAAAGGCGAAATCACTCACAGGCAGGCATCAGGAACCATCAGCTTTATTCATGCCCTGACCACCACAGGTGTGTGGCCTATCTCATAACCTTTCAAGCATTCAACCATTCTTAGCCCTGCATCTTATAATTCAGCCATCTTCCTTTGGCCTCCATCCTGGTCAAAGACCAAAAGAGGCAAAGAACCTAAAGCCCGGGAGCGCAGCAGGGCCAAAAGACCCTAATCCCCTGGCTTCAGGGTTATCTACCTATTCCAAGACCCCTCCCAGGAATGGGCGGGGTTTTGCAGGTAAGGTTACACCAAATATCTGGTTCCCAAGACCCCTCCCAGAAATGGGTGGGTCTTAGGTAGCTACACCCAAATCCAGGGTCTCAGATAGGTACACCAACACTGCTGACCAACAGGATTTTATTTCTTTCCCAATGTCCCCCCTGTGGCTGTTCTGGAGTAAGCTGGTTGGTGCTCCCCTTCTGTGAATGATCATGACGCATTTCCATGATGCATTTGCCACCTTGCTCTCCTCTTGGTACCTACATGCAAAGTCCTACTTCTTCAATAATCTTATCCCTTTCCCTAACTGCAAACAGCTGAGTATATAGAGTGTTTGCTGACTGCCACATGGCACCCCCATGATTTATTTATGTATTACTTTGAGCCACACCTGGCCGGGCTCAAATTTTATTCCTGTATTTGAGCTCAGGATTCATTCCTAGTGAGCCGAGGGGACCATGTATTATGCCAGGGATCAAATCCAAGTCGGCCGCATGCAAGGTAAATACTCTACCTATTGTACTATCACTCCAGTCCCACCATAGTCCTACTTAAACTTGACAGCAACTGTAAGAATAACCAGAATGTGTAAGGCTGAGGTAGAGCATTTGCTCTATAGTGTGAGGTCCTGGGTTCTATTCTGCATTATACCTACACAAAGAATTGGTGATATCTTTAAAGCAGTGAGGAGGTGGTCAGGAATTCTAACCATGGAGAAGTGGCGAATAGAAATTCAAGCTCACTCTGAGCCTCAATGCCTTCACTATTAAGCTTGGTAGTTGGCAGCCATTCTTATTGCCCCAATCTCAGCAAGCATCCAGAACACAGAATAGAAGTTGGGTTGGCTCAGAAATGTTTGTCTATCCACTCAAGACATCTTTGCAATACCATCTCATTTCTTCTTCCTATGCAAGATTTAATCTCCTTAACTGGCTCATTTTCTGGTCCCCAGCTTCATATCATTTCATCTCCCCTCACGTCTACATTTTTGCTCAAATCCTTGGTAATATCCAATATTTCAGAGGTAAGGCCACTCCTGGCTCTTGACCTTCTTGACTTTTCCAACCCTTCTTAATTTCAATCTTCTTGTTCCAGGGCCAGAGGTAGCACAGAAGTGTTTGTCTTGCACACAGCCAATCCAGGACAGACAGTGGTTTGAATTCCAGCATCCCATATGGTCCCCTGTGCCTGCCAGGTGTGATTTATGAGTGCAGAGCCAGGAGTAACCTCTGAGCTCCACCAGTGTGACCCCAGAAAAAAACAAAAACAAAAAAAAAACACCCAGCAATTTTCCTCTTCGCCCTATTTTATGGGTATATGGCTTGTGTTTTCAGTTCCTCATGTGCATTTTACTGTGACTCTCTTGTGATCACATTTTTAGGTGCTTCAATCAGTACTAAGCATTGCCCTAGTTGTATAATACATCCTAGAAGATGGAAACTATCTTTTGCTTTATTTTCATAGTTCTGTGGATTGCATAGCCCCAGGTCTCCTGTGTGTAAGATGAGAGTTTCACTCCTGAGCCACCTCTGGGACCTCAGGAACAGCACTGGTCTTCATGCAAATCTCCTGCAACAGCCAACATGCACTGTTGCATGTTGAGTTCCTCGTTAAACTCTGCTGATAATTTTGACTTTGTGTCCTTGTCCACTCTAGGCAGACAATATAAATAGAAATAAGGCCAAAGGTTGCTATACCACTCTCTGGAATCCACGTATTCCCACCCCCACCTTCCATTCACCCGAGGGCTCACCACAGCCATGATCACACAATAACTTGTTAGATTACTTTTCCATCCTTCACGGGAATCATTTTTCTTCATACGGTTCTGTTTTTCAAGTTTGAATCAAATGGAGACTTGGCTGTCCACCAGGGAGGTTTAGGAGAGAAATGAGCAGTGGGACCTCCCGGCCAAACCTGGCTGCAAACTGATGACTGCACGGGAATACAAATGACTTCTGGCAGGATGGGCGGGACTCCCCTGGGGTAGTAGGGCAACTGTGGTGCTGGTTTTGATCAGGGGCTGGGCCAGCGCTGGGAATCTGAGCATTAGCACAGCAGTCCAATGGGGCTCCCTGCTCTGAATCCTCTGAGACAGATTGAAGAAGGGTGTGTGTGTGTGTGTGTGTGTGTGTGTGTGTGTGTGTGTGTGTGTGTGTGTGTGTGTGTGTGTGTGTGTGTGTGTGCTGCCCATCAGAAAGGACCAACCGTGCCTTTTGCCCATTTCTCCCTAATAGGCTCCAATTGGCAATTGTTCAGATGACCCTGTCCTGTGAATAAGAGCTACTAGCACATGCAGAATGCAATCTATAGTACTAACAAAATGAGGTGGAGTTGTGCCATAGTATGAAATCAAATCTAGGTATAGTGTGTCCTGTAACTTTCTGGTTGCAGCTAGTATCCAGAATCTGTTGTCCATTGACAGGAAAGCTGGGTGATAAGGAGACAAACCCCCAGCTCACTTTCAGTCTTTTCTCTTTCCTAGATGATAAAGACTGACCCACATTCTTTCCCCATATTCTTGGGCTATGGACTTTCAAGTTGCCAGTACCCATAAAGGCCCTGGCAGAGGCATACAACATTCAGAACCCCCTCCCGCTTCTGGGCACCAGAAGAGAATAAAAGTCATGCTCTGAGTCTGTTCTATAATCCTCTACTAAGCTCTGTGCTTGAGTTGGTCTGCCTGACTACTACCCATGGCAATGTGAGGGCACTATCCCAGGTGACTCTATCCTGGGACAAGTTTCATATTTGTCTCTCAGTTTCCCCTAAAATTAAGGCATGATCCTGAATGTAGAACCACTTTTAAGAGTCCTCCATAAACACATGGAAGGCTGTATCTGGTCTGGGGATTGTGTAAATGCCTCAGAAATGCATAACTCTGAGGCTAGGGCACTTGTTTTGTCTGTAGCTATCCCACATTCAATCCCTAGCACCACATATGACCCTCCAACTACCACCAGGAGTAAGCCCTGAAAATTGCCTGGTGTGACCAGTGAAGAAGAAATAAAGAAAAAAAATGCACAGCTCTCTTCCATATGCATGCTTTCTCTGTTCTTTAAGGCCATCTGCTTACAGAAACAGCAGGGTTCCTGCATCCACTTTGCAGAACTGTCTGTGGGGGCAGGAAATAGTGGTGCAGTACCACTGTGTTGCTATGATACCCGAATACCCTCTCAGAGAAGGCACATTGGGGCTAGTTGGGAGCAAGCAGGGAAGAAAGTTCAGTCTGGAGTCCTGGCATGCAGGAATCCAGGATGGGCTGGAACTATAGTTGTGTGCTTGGCTCCTCCATGTTCCCGCAGGGAAGGAAGATTATCTTCAAGGAGAAAATATTAGTTACTTTTACTTGCAAGGCATTGTGCCAGTCCACTGTAGAAGGTGGACAAACAGTCATGTTTATGGATGTATTTAATGGTACTCTGGCCAAGGGCGAGGCTAAGAATGTTCAAAACTTTAGGTGTGGTACCTGTAGTTTGAGGTTTTCATTCGAAATATTGTCTGGATGGCCATGCAAGGAAGAGATGTCAAAGGGAGTATGCCACATGAATTCAGGGGCTCGCCATGTATCTCCCAGGAATTTATGAATACCAACCCTGCAGTTGGTACAAAAAACAAAAAGGCAAGCCTTGAAAGGCTCAGGGTAATTTTTGTTGTTTATTTGTTTGCTTTGGTTTTATTTTGTTTGGGGATCACACCCTCAGGTACTCAGAGGATATTTCTGGCTCAGTACACAGAAGTGACACCTGGCAGTGCTCAGAAAAGAAGGTGCTGGAGGTTAGAATCAGGGTCTGTGAGTTGCAAGGCAAATATACTGTCTCCCTAGCCAAGGCTTGGAAAATGCTTCTAACAGTTCTGAGCTGACATATATGACTTAGAAAAGTGATTCCTAAGTTTCTCTTTCCTCATCTGTGGAAGAGGCATTTGGGGAACACCTTTGGCAGGTATCAATGCTGGGAATTGTTGTTGGAATCAGAGGTGATGCATGTACAGCACTCATACTCACAAAGTACCTAGAGCTTTGGTTTGCTTCAGACTCATGATGATGAGAGGGAATGACAGGCATATTGGAAGCGAGGGTATGCTTGCCAGACCTAGGCAAGCTTTTCTTTCTTGGACACTGCATTTTTCCTTGATGGTTTGAGCTGTTATGTCTATTGTGTTTATTCTGCTGCTTCATGTGGCTTCATGGGAGCCAAAAGAGTCCCCTGTTTTAGAACTATACTTCCATTGCTTTCTGGAACCAGATGTTCTAACACATCTTCCTTTCAGTCTTCTTCCCCAAGATTGAACTTCAGAGCTTCTTTTGTTGGCAGATGATGTTTATATATGTCTCCAGGTGACAGCCCAGAGAGCATCCTAAAAGGCTCTGAAAGTGATATCTCAGAAGAGTTCAGGGAGCCTTATGGATTTGTCACTGATTCCTTGCCCCTGAGAGCATAGAGGCATTTTAGCACAGCCTCCTTAGGTAAAGGTGAAGGAGTTGGTTACAGGGTATTGGTCTTATGGATCATTGCAGCTCCAGTTAACTGGGGTATAGGAGTGAAGGACTAAGAACATCAAGAAAAGGGCTTCAGGAGAAATGTGCATATATCAAAGTGGGAGGGTGTAGTCCTGAAGTACACAGAAACCAGGGCAGAAAAGGTGGGACTACCTAGGATATCATTGTTATATTTACCTTTTTACTGGCTCCTCCTTCGGGTGGCTCTGCCCATTTATTTCCATGGGTTAATTAATTCATTGATTAATATTTTAGGCACTGTGATTTATAATACTCTAACGATGGTTTTCATGCATTCAACCTCTCCTGCTCCACAAGTGTTTGCTTCTATCCCCCATTGTCTTAGAATCTCCTCTCAAAGCATCTCCATCCCTAGCTTTCACTCCAGCACTCAAGTCATGGTGAGATCTGTTCTGTAGACCTATTCTCAAGTTCTGTTACCTTATGGCATTTGTTATTTCCTTACTACATTATTTTTTTCCCACTATGAGAGAGACCATTCTGTTATCTGACTTTCTCCTTCCAATTGACTCCACTCAATATAAGCATTCCCGGTTCCACCCATGTATCAGCAAATTGCATGATTTTTATCATATAGTCACGTAGTATTCCATTGTGTATATGTACCACAGTTCTTTATCTACTCTTCTGCTCTTGGACATTAAAATTGCTCTAGATTTTGGCTCTTCTGAATAGTGCTGCAATAAACATAGGAGTTCAAGTATCTTTTCAGAATAGTGTTTTTGGGTCCTCGGGGGTAGATTCCAAGAAGTGAAATTGTTGGCTCATACAGAAGCTTGATTCTTAGTCTTTTTATAAGTGTACATATTGTCTTCAAATGAGTTTGGACCAATAGACATTCCCATCAGTGGTGGCTGGCTGTGGGATCCTTTTTTTTTTTTTCTCATTCCCTTCCCCCTACTCTGATTATATTTGTTTTTGTAATCTGTGCCAATCTCAGTGGTGTAAGGTGATATCTCATTGTTGTTTTGATTTGCATTTACCTAATGATGAGTTGATGCAGAGCATTTTTTCAGATGACTATAGTCCAGAGCATCTGCATGTCTTCTTGGAGGAAATTTCTGTCCATTTCTTCCCAAAGCTTCTTCCTTTGATGTCAGTCTCCTCAGCATTTGTATCATATTTCAGAGTTTTCATTGTCAAGGTGGGAAGGTCTTGGTGGGGGTTGGGGATCTTGTTCACCTCTATATCCTCCCTGGATTGGACATTTGCCTCAGTATAACCAACTGTTTGGTGGAATATGAATTGGTATCCCTTCAAGTGTAGCTTGGTGTCTGAATGGCAGTGCAGACATTCGGTCCCAGTCCAAGAAATTTGCTAAGTTTGTCTAGTCTGTTTGTTCTGGCCAAGTAGCCTGGTACCCAGAATTCTCATCTGGCTATATATGTTGCAGATAGAGTATTCTTTTCAGCCAGGTGGGAAGAAGGCATATGTGGTCATCATTGAGGTCAGTTCTCAAAGTGCCTTTGATTCAAATGTCACACACAGCCCAATTACTGTACAGGGCTTGAAATGACCATTTCACAAATCATAGCAGCTTTTCTTCTCATGCCTATTGTCTGCATCTGTGTACCTTGCTAGTTTAAGTGTCCTCGTGTTCAAACAGTAGATGTCATTGGCCTGGAGATGTAAGACAGCAGGTAGGGCGCTTGCCTTGCATGAGGCCAACCTGGTTAGAATCCCTGGCCTCACCTACTTGAGCCCCAGAAATACCTGAACCCCACCAAAAGTGACACTTAATACAGAGTCAGCAATTAGCCCTGAGTACTGCGGGGTGTGCCCTTCCCTCCAAAAAGATAAGGCCTACCCCCAATCCCCATTCAAAAAGTACCTTGAAATCCCCTTGGGTGTTATTTGTTTAGTGACTAGCCATGCACCCAAAACTACCAGGCCTACAAGGGTTGTTTGTTCAGCACAGGATATGTGAGCATTATTGCCAGGGGAGTAATTCAGGGTCCTCATAGGTATCTCCATGTATCCCTAAGCTCTCTAAGCTGTTTCCTTTGACCCTGCTTACTTCATACTCCCCTACCAGTATTGATGCCTATATTCTGGAAATGAGATTCCTATGGCACCTTGCCTCCATAAATGCCAGGAATGTGCCCTGCAGAGAAAATGCTGGGAACTGTCAAGGAGGTCCCTGGTAGAGCACCACCCTAGAACTGCTCATCCTGGGCACTGTTCAACCTCAGGGGACATATCTGCAGTCTAGGTAGCTGTCTTTGGACATGTCTTTGAAGTATGTCTGAAGACATACTTTGGAGCATGTTAACAGTTCCCTGACAAGTCCCCCACACTCTGTTGCAACAACTAATGTCTACAGCCATTGTCTCCTATGTGCATGTGCTCTAGACTGAAATCCACTGTTTAAGAAACTATAACAGGAGATATCTTGGAAGCCTTTGGAAACTCCCCCACATTTTCCTTTTAGCTGGGAGTTAAATTTCTTTTTTTTATATAATGATAATTTTTATTTTGACCAAAGTGGATTACATATCTTTCACAGTAATATTTTAGGTACATATTAACATTGAATCAGGGGAATTCCTATCCCCAAAGTTGTCCTCCCTCCACCTTCGTTCCCAATTTGCATCCATATCCCTCTCCCTTACCACCCTTACCCGCTCTGTGTCTAGCTTATTGTAGATTAGGTATTGATTCTTTTGTCGTTGGCCTTGACTTTGGTGTTTAAGTCCAATCATTTTTGTTACCTTCGTTCCCAATTTGCATCCATATCCCTCTCCCTTACCACCACCCCACTCTGTGTCTAGCTTATTGTAGATTAGGTATTGATTCTTTTGTCGTTGTCCTTGACTTTGGTGTTTATGTCCAATCATTTTTGTTACTACTTAGTGATCATACCACTGTTTGGTCTTGGTACCCTCCATTATTTCCCCCCTCAATTTGAATTTCTATAGGGAGTGACTAAGAGAGAACATTTTCTAGAGCTCTCTTCACATTGCTTTCTTGGTCTTTCATGTTCTATTTCGAACCTGGCAGAATTCAAGGGGATCTGCTGCTTGCTGGATGTCTATTGTCCCAATGGCCTGCAGCTTCGCTATGTTAAGTGAACTGAGGTAACAGGAAAATCATGGGCAGTGGTTCTGGATATGCTTCAAGTTGATAGGGGCTTTGAGACTCCCATATGCTGAAATATAGTGCAGTAGGTAGAGAACTTACTTTGTACACAGTCAATATGGGTTTGATCCCTGATGCCACATATGATCCTTTAAATGCCTCCATTTAAAGGAGTGATCCCTGAGTGCAGATCCAGAAGTAAGCCCGAATACTGCTGGATTTGCCACCTGCCTCTCTACCATGACCACCCTCTACCACCCTCTCAACCTACAAGTAAAAACAAGACTCTGATGTGCAATGTTAGTGCTGAGAACACTAGTCTGGTATGTTCTTGTGATAGGGTATTCATGTCATTCATGATCACAGAGGTGGTCAGAGCCATCTTCTGAAGGAAGGAGTTAAGTGTCATTAATTTTCAACTTGCAACAACAAAATAATTTTTTTCCTGAAAGAAACTACAGAAATGCTAATTGAATCAGGAAATAATTTTCAATGACCACAGAGTATATTTTGGCAACATTGATAGGCCATTGTTATCCTAATTCACAGTTATCATCAATAAAGTATAAAACAGAAAAAGAGCATTGGGGCAGGGATTACAGAATCAAAACTCAATGCAGCATCCTTCTCAATTTTCAGGGTCACCCGAAGAAGGAGACCTCATGTAGACTGAGAGGTGGTGCTGGGGTGTTGGAGGGGGCAATTGTATTCCCCAAGCTCCAGGCAGGTTTCCTAAGAAAATACCAAAAGAAGCAACAGTCAAATGGGCTCAGCCCTGCTCACTTTCAATTATTTCTATTACCTCCCATTCACTGGATAAAAACTTAAATTATAAATAAAAATGCCAGAAGACTCTCTAGGTCTCTGCCTAGTGACTTCCAGTGTGGACTTTTGTTGAAGCTCACGTGTATTGTCTAATTTACACTTGAGATCTAAAAGGAGTCTTAAAGTCCAAAGTGGCAATGAATACACTAAAGTAGTTGTAAATAAAGAAAAGGCAGAGGTGCTGAGGGAGTGAACGATGGAGGCTTTCAAAATGCCATAGTTTCAGTCTATTTAGCACCTTCGATCCTAAACCAATTTGGTTAGTGACTTTTATTGAATGGATATATTGGGAGGATGTGGACTTTCCCAAATGAGGTAGGCATTGGATGACTTTTTGGGACTAGAAAGGTTCTCTTCCTACTATTAAACACATTGGGTGAATCTCTAGTCTCAGGCCACTAAAATATCCAAAGGTACTCTCATTTTCCAAAACCAGTATGACTCTGAACTTGGCCAAAACTGCTCGCCCTTGAGTTGCTTCCAGAGGCACCTCAGGTCTCCTGGGTAATTGACTGTGAGCATTGGAAATAGTTGTGGTTTTTAATGCAGTGATATTTCCTCTTCTGGGACTCCAACCCCTAGTCTAGTTTCAGCAACTGCTAGCTCAGTCCCCAGAGGTGGTTCTTGTTTCTTCTTCTAATGGAGAGAATGTTTGTATTTGCACTGGAGTTTTAATGTGCTATAAACTGCTAGCTTGGAGAGGGATTCTTGGTTCTGAGCCAAGGGGATGTGAAATGTTTGGGGATGCCTAAGAGGGCTGCTGCAAGGGTTCATTCTCTGGTAATGACCCCAGGCCAGGCAAATCTCTTCTGAGAGTATCGAAGGGGGAGTTACAGATGAAGCCAGAGATGATTATGAGGAGCTCTTTTTATATTACAAGCTGTGTGGAGTGAGCTCCCAAGCTGTCCTCTGCTGACGGATGGTCCTGAGTTGTTTCTCATCCTTTTCCCACCCTTGCCCCCTTCTAATCCTGCAGGCTCCTCTTGGCCCCCAAGGCTACTATTGGACCCACTAATTCTGAAATATGACCCTTTATTTACATGCTTTTTACCTATGTCCCTTTTGGAAGATTCTGGAGGCTCATACGCAGCCATATGACCCCTGGTTGAGAACACTGATCTAAACCATCAGGTCCTTTGAATGATAATAATTTCCAGATTTTTCTCTCTCAGGTATGACTGCATTGCTGTCCTCCCACAGGGGCAAATCTGCTTTGTTTTGAACTACTTGAGAAGGAAACTTTGCCTTGGAAACAGTCTATTTTCAACCATATTTGTGTTTTGCCTTCTTTCTGTACTCTTTCAGACTAGGTCCACTGATCTTGTCTCTGCAGATCTGCCTTTGGTGGTTTTGAAGATGCTTGATTAGGGCATTCACCCCTTCAAATGCTTTCCTCTTTGGTAAATCACCCAAATTCCAGCACTTGAAGCTGATGACTAATATGGTTTGGAACTTAGCAAATATTTCCTTGAAAATGTAGCACCAACCGAATGTACATGTGATACTCATGTACAGACCCATGAATCACAAATATACTCATGAACACTCAATGCACTTACCCTTGTGCATACCATACACACCCATGAACATTCACACAATACACAATACTATATGGCCCAATATAGAAATGTATACACAACCAAGTTTACACCCACTTATATATTCCCATGCACATGAAGGTAGCTGTACATACTCATGTATAAACTCACAGCCTAATAAATACCCTGTACACATCACACCCACATATATACCCATGAGCACAGCCCTGTACACACATCTATGCAGACATTCACACACCCATGTACCCAAACACACCTGTGCACACATTCATGCACATACTCCTGTGCACTTACAGCCTGTGGAACAGCCCAGAGTGGCTTCCTGGAGGCATAAACTTCCCTTGAGACCTACTATTTTCTTCATTTCTTTTCTGGAAATGTGACATTCAGTCCTCCCACCAAGATAGCGATGCTTTATTTTTTAATTCTTTTTTGATGGTCTTAAAATTGAGGCATTGCTTTAGTTTTCTTAGCATTATCACAAAATTCAGATACAACATAGACACACATACACATTTTTATATATATTTATTATTATTATTTTTGGGGGGACACAACCAATGGGGCTCAGAATTACTACTGGCTCTGCACTCAGAAATAATTCCTGGGAGGCTCATGGGACCATATGGGATGCCTAGGATTGAACCAGGTTGATCTCAGGTTGGCTACATACAAGGCAAATGCCCTATACATGGTCTATTGCTCTGGCTCTACATATACTTTTAATTATTTAAGGAGACTGATAGCTTGATAAGAAGCCAAATCCCTTTTTCTGGGATACAAGTAATATACTTTGGTACACTCCTTGCAGCCCCTATTAGAGAAGCCTGGCCAGCTACATATGGGTGTGAAGTCTGATTTCTTAGTAGCCTAGCATACATAGGCAGATTACATCAATTTCCCAGACACACCTGGAGATAGAATTTCTGACCTGCAAGAGTGCATTCATTCAACAACCATTTACTCCTTTCCACATGCATGGTTGTCATGGGTTGGGAATAGAGATCAATAATGGATATTGAAGCCTATCCTCACATATAGTCATGTACTTTCTTTTCAGATGGGAGAATCAGCAATGCAGCAAATAAGAGCATTTTGATTGGGGGAAATAAAACAAGACATGGTTGTGTACATACATGCATGTGTACCCTGATATCCTCAGTACTATTCATGGTGTAGACAGGGAATTCATCTTGAGGAAGTACCATTTGGATCAAAGTTTGATCAATGAGTATAGACCTAGTTTTGAGATTTAACAAAGTAGGGGCTGGCGAGGTGGCGCTAGAGGTAATGTGTCTGCCTTGCAAGCTCTAGCCAAGGAAAGATCGCCACCGCGGTTAGATTCCCCCGCCCCCAAGAAAGAGATTTAACAAAGTAAATAAAGTGCCTGATATATTGTGGGTCTTAGTGTACATTATTTGCCAATCTCTCCAAGAATCCAAGAAATACTATTTATTTAAATATTTATATTAAATATAAGATATACAAGAAACTGGAAAAATTAGCAAAAACAAACAAAAACCAATCTAACCCTATCAAAAATGGAGAAAAGAAATAAACTGACATTTCCTCAAAGAAGAAAAACAGATGGCCAAAGGGCACATGAAAAAATGTTCCACATCATTAATAATCAGGGAGATGCAAATAAAAATAACAATGAGGTATCATCTCACATCATCACATCACAGAGATTGGCACACATAACAACAAAGAAGAACAACCAGTACTGGCATGGATGTAGGGAGAAATGGACTCTAATTCACTTCTGGTGGGAATGCCAACAGGTCCATCCTTTTCTGGAAAACAGTATGGATATTACTCAAAAAACAGAAATTGAACTTTCATATGATCTAGATATATCACTCCTAGGAATATAACTTATGAATCCAAAAACACAATACAGAAAAGCCCTCTGTACTCCTATGTTCATCACAGCATTATTTACAATAACCAGAATCTGGAAACAACCAAATTCTGATTAGATGAGTGGCTAAAGAAAATCATGGTATGCCTACACAATGGAAAACTATGTAGCTGTTAGGAAAAATGAAGACATAAAATTATCTTTTTTGTTATTTTTTTGGGAGGAGACCACACCCGGTGACACTCAGGGGTTACTCCTGGCTATGCACTCAGAAATCACTCCTGGCTTGGTGGAGCATATGGGACGCTGGGAGATCAAACCACGGTCTGTCCTAGGTCAGTCACATGCAAGGCAAATGTCCTACTACTGTGCCACTGCTCTGGAACCCATAAATTTATCTTATACTTGGATGGACATGGAGAATATTATGCTGAGGTAAAAGAGCCAGAGGGAGAGGGATAGACATAAAATAATCTCATTTGTGGGATATAAGAAAAAAGTTAGTATGGTAACAATACTTAGGGACAATAAAGGTTAGGATCAAGAGTTCCAGTCTATGGTAGGAAGCTTGCCACAAAGAGTGGTGAATACATTTAGGGTAGTGAATTGTCAGTACACTGTGACAATTATAGTTCCAAATGACCACTCTGTACAATAACTGGGTGATTAAAAGATATAAAGTGATAGGGACCGTAACCCTTTATTAACAATAGTGCAAACCATAGTGTCTAAAAGGGAGAGAGAGACAGAGACAGAGAGACTGAGAAGAGTAAAATAGGCAGGGAGAGGGAGGATGGGAGGGAAATTGGGGACATTGATGAAATATGCACAGGTGAAGAGTTTTGTACATTGTAAAACTGAAACTCTATCATGGACAACTTTGTAACCTCAGTGGTTAAGTGAAAGGAAAAAATAAGAAAAATAAGAAAATAATTGATAGTATAGTATAATACCCAGAGACCAAAAAAATGAGAGCCATGAGAACTAGCTCATGTTAGTAAGCTTGCCACAAATAGTGGAACAGTCCAGTTAGGATAGAGAAAGGACAAGTGAAGGGTAGTGTACAGTATAAGACTGAAACTCAGTCATGAACACCTTTATAACCCCAATGTTTAAATAAAAGAAGAAAAAAATATTATTAAAACATAGGGAGATAAATGTAAGAGTAAGAGGTGTGACCAAAAGCATCTCAGAATGGTAACATGAGAAGCCAAAGGTTTGGACCTCACATTGCTGCACCTTTCCCGGTGAATCTTTCCCAAAAATCCTGAGCTGCTTACGCCATTGGCCCTCAGCCCCTGGGAATCAGCATCCTTTTCTTTGTTGTAGAGGCCTAAGTTCTTTTCTTGACTGTTATCAATTATTAGGTTCCAAGAAGCTTGTAAATAATATCTTCATTGCATTAATGAAATAATACCAGGTTTGAGTTGTTACCTGTTAAATATACATGAAAACCTGCTATAATTATTGTTCCCTTCTAGAGACATTGTATTTTACAAGACAGGCATTTCTCTTTTCAAAAATATTTTCTTTCATATGTGTAAATAATAATAAGCAAACATTAAAATAGTAATTGTATATAGATATTATGGTCTACAAAGTTCATTAGTACCCAGTATTTGAGCCTCATACCATTATGAGAATGCAGTACCATTGTGATAAAGAGAAGAGGCAGAATTTTAAAATTCACTCAATGTAGGTTCAGATCCGAGCTTTGAGCCACCTAAATTATATAAAAAGTATAGTTAAAGTGTTTTATAGGGTCTGGAGAGATAGTATGGCAGGTAGGAAATTTGCCTTACATGCAGCCAATCAGATTCTATGCCTGTAATCACAAGCTTCACAATCCCCAGAAGTGCTTCCTGAATACAGAGCCAGTAGGTAATCCCTGAGTACCATCAGATGTGACTCCAAAACCAAAGCAAGAAAAGCAGTTTGTAAACAAAGGGCTTATAGTCTCTGGAGTGTGTGTGTGTGTGTGTGTGTGTGTGTGTGTGTGTGTGTGTGTGTGTGTGTGATTTTGTTGTTTTTAAACTTAAATTAGATTTTTTAAATTAGCATTTTCATTTTAATGAGAGACTAAAATATTCATCTCTATTTTGGATAATCTAATTGACATCCTATTTATTGACTTAATTATTTATTGATTTTCTAAGCATTTCTCTGAGAAAAGATTTGAATGGATTTGAAACAATGAAAGGGTAGAGAAACTGAGGTGCCACTTGAGGCAATGGTCTCAAAAGACTGTCCCATAGAGACTGGGTCATGTTTGCCTGCGGTTAGAACACAGGATTCTGCCTTGTGGCTCAGCTCATAATAGCTCATTAGCAATAAGTATTGTGGGGGTCGTTTTTCTTTTCATTTAGCAGTATTTTACATTTTACAAAGAGATTTTGCATCTTTATAAATTGTCCTTCAAAATAATAAGTTGGTAGCTTGAAACAAGTTTATTTTTTTCAAAGTAAAACCATAACTCAAATCTTGGTTCATCAGACTCAAATACCAGAGGATTTAGTAAAGACGTGAAACTTCAAGGACTTAAATACAACCCACAATTATGTCCAACAATGGATGATTAGTTTCATGTATCATATTAAATTATTTTTGCTCCTTTTTTCAGTTTGATACTAAATGTAAGCATAAGAAATATTGTGCTTGGTTTTATTTTATAATCTGGGGAATGAGACTTGTAGAGTGAATTCTACTGGAATATATAATGGACTGTGCTCAAAAGGCAAAGGATGCCTGAAGGGTCAAGCAACTACTTGTGCCTGAGCAAAATGTTTAACAGCCAGTAGGTCTATAGTAATCAGTTGGATTTTGTCAGGGTAAGTAAGATTGGAGCTGCAGGGTGCTCCCAAGGCCAACGTTGTGCAGTGTACAGGGTCAAGAATGAGGTGGACTGTGATTGCGTGAAAAGTGAAAAGTACAGTGCTGGCAGAGAAGGCTATCCTAGGAAAGGGCCAAAGAAGGAAAGACCTTGTGATCAGGTTTGGGAACTGGACTAGTTTATGAGGCAGAGACGTGTTTAGGGAATTAGGCAATAAATAATTTTGGTGAGAAGTGTTTGGGACCATCCCTAGTAGTGTTCAGGACTTATTCCTTGCTCTGTGATCAGGCATCACTTTTGGTTATACTCAAGGGACCATGTGCAATGCTGGGGATCGAACTGGGGCCATCTTGTATACACCAAGAGACATGTGACAAATCCCCTATATGATCTCTCAGGCCTTTAGATAAAGTTATTTCTCATAATAAAATTCTGGAAGTAGGGGATTATATGGATGGAGACCAGGTGAAAGCATGTGGGAGAGAGACTGATAAAAAATATAGGTCTGAGAATGGAGAAAAAGAGACTACAAGTCCTGAGAGATTCTGGAGGTAGAACTGGAGGTACAGCTAAAGGAGGATAATGGAGAATGGTACCATTTCTGAATAAGCCAGAGGCTGGAGTAGGTATTTGTACTTTGTTTAGGTAGCCTTGATTGTGAAAAGCCTGCATGCCATCCTGTGGATATGTTTACTGGATATTGAAAATGTAAGCCTGGAGCTTGTAAGAAAATTTAGGACTGTCTATTAAAAAACAACATATGAAACCATTGCTGATGCTACGCCCTTTTCCTGTAAGATAGCATAGATGAAACTGGAAGGCCAACAATTTGAGGGACAGATAGAAAATATGAAGGAGAAATCCAGGCCAAATATGGCAGCCAAGAGTCAAGAAAAGAGAAAGATTCCAAGTAGAAACAATCAGGGGAATGAATACTGGGTTCTTGATTTTGGAGCAGTAGGAAAACTGTCATTTAGATAGTCAGTCTTAGGGCATCATGTCATAAGTCAAACAGTAGCAGCATCATCAGCAGTGTCTGAATAGCCATGACATGAGTTGCCAAAAGGAGAGGAGGTGTTTGGTGTTTCACCAGGCAAATGGGCAGGAAATCAAGCAGTTGGTACTTTTGTCATTCATACATCTCTGTGATCATTCATTTATCTGTCAGTGATTTCCTGAGGGCCTTCCAGGTGATGGACTCCATCTGAAGTGCTGCTAGAGAGAGTAGATTGATCATAAAGATACATAAGACATAATCCCTGCCCTGGGGAGCTCAGTGTTGTTGGGGAGATGATTGGGTATACAGATAATTATAGTGCCAGGTGGCAAGTGCCATGGATAGGAGTGCATGGAAGAGATACTTTTTGAGCTGGATGGGAAAGTTCACTGGAGCTGAGTCAGAGTTCTTAGTCAGAGGAGAAGGGAAGAAATGGTAGAAAAGGCAAATGCAGCCTCTATAGGTGTAAGCACCAGGGGTCAGGGAGAGGCACTGAAAAGTTGAGACTGGCAAAGAGCAATGAGGTCAAATTCTGCGTGGCTTAGAATGTCACAGCAGAAAAACTGAGTTTGGATCTCATCTTTTGGTAAGGTAGCACTCAAGAGACATGGCTGAGAAAAGAGATAAAGAACAGGCATTGATTTCAAGGCAAGCCCTTTGTGGAAAATTAATGGTCCAGGAAAAAGGCATAGGCAGAGGTGGACAATCTGGCGGGGACCCATCTTCATTTACTGAGGTCTCTCTCCTTCTGCAAACTGTTTATAGAGTGCCTACTATGTTCTCTGCTTTGTGCCAAATTCTGACATGTTCCAGGGAAACACTTTGGCATCACCCATTTGACTGGAACCTGCAGATCCCAGCTGCTTCCTGGGAAGTGCTGGATAATGAGCTGGAGACCAGATCATCAGGCAGAATTCTTTCTGGAAGCATGCTGCTCCCTGGGCCAACCTCTGTGTCCAGAAACCGCACTCGTGACTATGTGAAGTCCTCATTGTTTTTGACACTCCTGGTTGGCTTGGGTTGCAGACAGACAGTTATATTGCAGAGCCTGAGGCCGAATAGACCAGCCAACAAACAAAAGAACACCCCCCAGGCACTGCACACACAGCCATCTGCTTCTGTTTCTCGAGTAACTGTGCAGCAACGCAGGGTGGACCTGGTGCCCAGGCACATGCTCTGCGTTACTTTCTAGTGAGAACTAAGTATGGTTTTCATGTGGCTGGTGATGAAAGAGTTAGGTCAGCTTTAGAAGGGGGAGTGTTTCCGATTATGCAGATTGCATCCAAATATTTCCCTCATTCCATCGTTTTTTGGCTAGCCTCTGGCGGCTTTTGAATCCCTTGGAAAGGGATTTTCACATGCATGTGGGAAAAATCCCGTGTTTAAAAGCTTCTAAAAAGTTGCTGTTGGCTGGCCATGGGGATCCCTGGGCATAACCTGTGGGACAGTCTTGTCTGTGGTAGTGCTTGAAGAAAATCAGTCTGTGGCAAGGAATGTGAGTGCTCTTCCAGGAAAAAGACGAGCCTGTTAGCTCTGGAAGAGACCCCAGCCTTCATCAAATTCAACAAGCTCATTTTACTGATATGGAAACTGAGGCCCAAAGCCACAGACAGCCTTGTCCAGCCCACTTGGGATGGGAACACAGGGGTTAGTCAAGCATTTGCCATCGGTTTTCCCTTTCCTCTTTTTGCCCTTTTCTGTTCCTGTTGCTGAGGCACTTTGCTTACGAACAGGTTATTTCCAGTGAATTTGGCCAAGCAAGGAACTCTGGATAGGCAGATACCATCTTGCTCATGTTTTCCTATCTCACTGTCAAAACTTCAACTTGACCTCACTTGAAAAAAATTAGAAGGTCCCAAAGCAGGGGATTTGAGAGTAATAAAAGGCATGGGCAGATCATCTGGAGGGTAAGCTAGGGTAAGCCAGTAGTTGAATATGGTAGAATGCCAAACTTAGAACTCAAATGAGCACTTTCCCTCTGAGGATTAACTCCCTGAGAGGCAGCAAGTAGCTAGAGATTCTCAAACTACTGTGAAGCTGCTCAAAGGCATGTTTCAGGGGCAGTACAGTAAGTTGCAGGCCATGCATGCAGCTGACCCAGGTTTGTTCCCTGGCACCACATATAGGCCCTTAAGCATGACCAGAAACGGCCCCTGAACACAAAAGGGTATTGCTGCAATTCAGCCCTTGAATGAGGATGGATGGAGGTGGATGATTATTAAGTGATGAGGTCTTTCTCTTCCAGCTCGGATCACTCGTCTGCCACCCTGTTCAGCTGGCGGGTCTTAGGGTTCCAGATAGTGGCGGGTAGAAAACTCACAGGCAGTCAGACTTCAGGAGATATCAGCTTTTTTCAGTGGATAAGGTTGAAGAATCTGTCCCAGAATGAGCCCCCGCCTTCCTCAGACCATTGCTTTTATACACAAGAATCAGGTACCCCCCTAAGGTGGGAGCAGAACAGCAAGTAAGCAATAATCCAATATACTATCACCAGATCACACCTGAGAGTGGGGCACAATTATTGATTAGGGTAGGATCAGTAATACAATAGGGAATGACTACAAATAAATAACAAATAAACAAAACTCCTAGGTTCCTAGGAATCTGCTTGTCTGCAGTCTATATGAATCTGATCTCATTGTAGTGCCTTCTGGGGTATACATGGAATAGCCCCACAGAGCCAGGAATGAGTGGATAAGGGTGTGCTCTGTGTTTTTATCTGGCACTTGGATAAGGATATATACTGCATGCCATGCCAGTGGATGAATGAGGTTGAGTTTGTCATCTGTTGCTGAAACCATTTACTATCAAGAATTGCAGCAAGGGATGGTTCAAGAATAGTGGCAGAGCTTTAGGGCCTGGCCCTCAGAGCAGGAATCTGTAGGCAACCACACTCACACCTGTAGGTAGGCCTGTGGAGTTTTTGTTCTATAACTGCTGCTTTGCTAAATATTCATCTTCTGCTTTCCACAGTTGTCTCTGGCCTTTTATCACACTTCCTCATTTATTATGGTATGGATAGAAACCATAAACTCTGTTTTCTTTGAGATGCATGTGGAGGCTTGATTTACATATAATCAACAATGATGTTGGGGGCTCAGATGCAGTGGGCACAGCTCCCATCTGCCATGTATGTGAGGAGCTCATGTTCATTCTGAAGTTCCTAGAAGTGATCTTTTGCTTATTGGTAATATTTGGGTGGCTTTGCAGTTGGTGGGATCAGAGCCCAGTTGGGTAATGGGTTTGGAAGGAGAGATTCATGCCTCATTCTTATTCTTAATCTTACTCTTACTCTTATTCTCTCCTGGCAAGCCTACCTGTACGTTTGGTTTGAGTCGGGAACTTTCATATCATATTGTCCACCTCCTCAGGCTCCTTAGGTTCCAGATAATACACATCCCCATTGATTTGCCAGCTCTCTGCTCTGGCTTTCCTGTGCTTTCAGCTTTCCAAACCATTGCTCTCTGGGCTCTGAGGCCAAAGTTTATTTTTGTAATGTTTTCTTTAGGGTGTTGACTTGGTTATGAGGCTAAAACCAAACCAACCTTTTTTCCAGGCTCTCCCAAGAGCAGGGACTTGACAATTTAAACTTAGCATGTGACCCATTTTCTATGAAGAACAGATGGTGGATTTAATTTTGTAGAAAGAAAATTAGAAGCCAGTGAAATCTAACATTATTTCACATTAGTACTGAAACCAAATACATTGAAAACATTGAAAGCTGGTCCTAGTTATGGAATCATTGGTGGCCGTGCAGGGACTTTTGGGGACAAGGGGACTACTGGTGATTCCGCATTGTTTTGTGACCCTCTCCCATCACAATGTGTCTGAATCTTTTCATTTAATATCTATTTATTTTTATTTATTGGACAATATAATATAATAATAATAATATTGTAACCATGACTGAATTTTTTCAAATTATCAGGAAACCTATCTTGGATCCAGCTTCAGTAACAGATCATATGTTTTCATTTTTCCATGTCCCCCTTCCAGGCTTTGCTCATATGCCTACTGAATCTTTATGTTATTATAATCATGGTATAGTTATAAGGTAGTATTTGGCATTTTTCACTCAATATTTTGTTACAAGGCTGTTTCCATCTTGTTCCATATGGTCCTTGATTATGATCCTTTCCCAAGTCAATAAGTCTGCATTTATTTGACTATCCCTTTGGTTTGATGTGTTCATCCCCTTAAAAAGAGAAGGGTGAAATAAAATGGTTACCTTAATTCTGAAAATTATGTCCCCTATACTTCTGGGAACTTACCTACAAGTCTCACCTTCTTTCAGTTTATCCTGACATTGTTCTATTATGCCAACAGTGGTAACCACCTACTATCAGAAAGATATTGCTTAGCATATGGCCAACCCAAATATTACCAGCACTACATGGCCTTCCAAGCATGAGCATAGCAGTGTGCAGTTATTGAGGCCCCAGTCCCTCAGTATCCTTGGTACTGCAGGGTCCAAGCAACGTTATATCTTCAGTCCCTCAAATTGACCACCAGCCCAGTTGTCAGAAAAATCACTTGTGGGGCCCATGAACCTATTGAGCACTGCTTGGAAGACTTTATGCTAATCTTCCAACTCCAAATTTCTGTAAGCCTAAGGTCCTGTTAGTCAGTGAAACCAATAGCCTCTATTTTATGTCCTCAAAGAACATCTAATGACAAAGATAGGCTTGGCATATGTCCCATTATCTATGTATATTATAATATCTGTAATTAGCAGGCTTCTTTATAATAATCAACAGAAAAATAAGCAATGGGAAGTTTGTTGGAGCCAGCCTTGGGGAAGGTACCTATTGAGAGCAATGGCAACAATCTGAATGTATAATAGTGGTCACAACAAACACCCCGACTGACTCATGCAGTGTGGCCCTGCTATTCACCTTTACCTAATGTGGACTGTGGCTTGATACTGGACCTAGTTCCAAAAGGACCCCCACTGCAAGAACTCTACTCAAGACCTCCCTGCCTGGAGCCCACACCCCACAAGGAAATCTCAAAAGACAATGGGGAAGCCTATACTTTCATCAGAAGTATAGACCTATATAACACTACCTCTTATCCTGTTTTTCCCCAAATGTAAAGTAATCTCCTGTATCACTTTTTTTTTCTTGTTCGCTTTTTATTTTATTTGTTTTGTTTTAGTTTTTTGATCTGATTTGTTTTTGCTTCTTTTGGGTCACACCTGGCGGCGCTCGGAGGGTGTTCCTGGCTCTATGCTTGTAGGTCGCCCCTTGTGGGCACGGGGGACCATGTGGGATGCAGAGATTTGAGCCACCATCCTTCTGCAGGAAGGACAGATGCCTTGCCTCCACGCTATCTCTCCCAGCCCCACTTTATTCCTTTAATTACGTCTGTTATTTAATCTTTTTTTTAAACAGAAACTTTTTTTTTCTTTAGATATGTGTGAGCATATATATTTTTAGTTTTTGTGGTGTATCTGTTTTCTTCCTCTTCACTCCAAAATCCAATAGCAATATAATGTAGCACCACTTCTTCCTGCAAAGGCATATTAAAAAGGGGGAAATTTTACGTGTATAAACAAGCTCTTATCTACTAGGGATAAGAACTCATATTTTTTTACAACACAGGGGCATCCCCTACCTTGAACATATGTCATATGGAACCAACTTAGACCCTAGGAAATTAGGCACCAACCATCCAGCCTTGACTCCTGGATCCCAGACATAGAAACGACAGAGTCCTCCACAACAGCCCCAGGAACCAAATCCACTCCAGGGCACCCATAATGGTGCTCATAAATCATGGTGTGATTTATTGCTGTGGTGTTTCAATTACCTTTTTCATGTCCTCTCTCAAACTGAGGTTGAAAACCTCTAGAAGGACTTCACCCATTTTTAGCTTATTTGATTTATTTTTATTTATTTATTTTTTTTCTTATTTTTTTACCCCATTCTATTGCTTTTCTTTTATTCAAACAAAACCACATAACTCGAATTATCTTGCTCCACCTCTCAAATAGAGGGGAAACAAGGGAGGGTACCAGGACCAAACAGATATATGATCACTAATAGCAAGCTAGACAAAGAGGAGACCTCCTACTCTAGCATCCCGGGGGGTTTTGATGGGGGATATAGGTAGCAGGAAGGGAATGGGAATTGGGGGAGGACAAATTTGGTGATGGGTATTCCCCTGATTCAATGTTAATATGCCACCTTCACTCATCATCAGGGAGATCCAAATCAAGACAACAATGAGATACCACCTCACACCAGTGAGGTTGGCTCACATCAAAAATAATGGAAACAACTTTTGTTGGCGAGGATGCGGTATGAAAGGAACTCTCATCCACTGCTGGTGGGAATGCCCCCTAGTCCAACATCTATGGAGAAAAGTCTGGAGAGTGCTCAAAGAACTCAGAATTGAGCTGCCATTTGACCCAGCAATTGCTCTCCTAGGCATATACCCCCAAGATGGAAGGACATTCATTCCAAAATACGTATGCACCCCACTATTTATTGCAGCAATCAGTATAATAGCCAAATTTTGGAACCAACCTCGATGTCCAGCAACAGATGAATGGATCATTAAGATGTGGTATATATATATATATATATACATACATATATATATATATATACAATGGAATATTACATGGCAGTTAGAAATGATACAATCACAGACTTTGCAGCAACGTGGATGGACCTAGATCATGTTATGTTGAACGAAGTAAGTCAGAAGACAAAAGAAAAATACAGAATGGTAGCACTATTCTGAAACACCTAGAACACATATTTTTTTTTTTTTTTTTTTTGGTTTTTGGGCCACACCCAGTAACGCTCAGGGGTTACTCCTGGCTATGCGCTCAGAAGTTGCTCCTGGCTTGGGGGACCATATGGGACACCGGGGGATCGAACCGCGGTCCGTCCAAGGCTAGCGCTGGCAAGGCAGGCACCTTACCTTTAGCGCCACCGCCCGGCCCCAGGAACACATATTTTATACACAACTAATACTTAACAATCAAATAACAGGGTTTAACATGGTAGAAACTCCAAACACTGTAATAGTCAACATATACGTGGGAGCAGTGTCCAAAATACATGAAAAAGGAATAATGCAAAATTTTGATTACACATAAAGAAAACAATAACAATAGAAATGGCAGCATAGAGAGAACAGGTAGGCAATGTTAATATGCACCTAAAATACTACTGTGAAAGATATGTAATCAAAAATCAAAAAAAAAGAACAAGAACAATCTGTGCTGGTGGGGATGTGGAGAGAAAGGAACTCTCATTCACTGCTGGTAGGAATGTTGTCTAGTACAGTCCTTAGGGAAAACAATATGGAGAGTCCTCAAAAAACTGGAAATTGAGCTCTCAGTTGATCCGGCTATCCCACTCCTAGGGATATATATATCCTAAGAACACAACAACACAAAACAAAAATGCCTTCATCACACCCATATTCATTGCCGCCCTATTTATAATAACCAGACTCTGGAAACAACCAAAATGATCTTCAATAGATGAATGGCTAAAGAAACTGTGGTACATATCCACAATAGAATACTATGCAGGCATCAGGAAAAATGAAGTCATGAAATTTTTCTATGCATGGATAGACTTGGTAACTATTAGGCTGAGTGAAATAAGTCAGAGAGAGAGATAGATACAGAATAATCTCACTCATCTAAGGGTTTTAAGAAAAATAAGAGACATTATTGTAATAATACCCGGAGACAATGCGGAAGGATGAGCTCAAGTTATGAAGCTCACCACAAAGAGTGGTGAGGGCAGTAGAGAAATAACTGTAGGTGTACCTATCTGAAACCCTGGATTTAGGTGTAGCTACCTGAGACCCACCCATTTCTGGGAGGGGTCTTGGGAACCAGATATTAGGTGTGACCTTACCTGCAAGACCCCGCCCATTCCTGGGAGGGGTCTTGGAATAGGTATATAAGCCTTTGAGCCAGGGGATTAGGGCCCTTACTGCCCTGCTGAGCTCGCTGGCTTTTGGGTCTCTGCGTTCTGGTCTTTGACCAGCATGGAGGTCAAAGGAGAATGGCTGAAAGGAGTTAAGATGCAGGGCCAAGAATAACTAGTGCTTGAAAGGTTATGAGTAGGCCACACACATGTGGTGAATAGGGAATGAATAAAGTTGATGCTTCCTGATGCCTGCCTGTGAGTGAGTTCTATACCCTTCGCTTTCTTGGACCCTAGACCCGCCGGTTGATGGGGGTTGTAGAGCCACGTGGCCTGGGATGGCATCCACTTCCATCCAGCTCCATCCTTAATTATTTAATACAACAATAACCACACTAACAACTTTCATGACAATATTAATGAAAGAAGTAGAATGCCTGTCAAACACAGGCGGGGTTGGGGAAGGAGTGAGATGGGGAGCTTTGGTAGTGGGAATGTTGCACTGGTGAAGGGGGTTGTTCTTTTTATTATTAAAACCCAACTACAATCGCTTTTGTAATCATCATGCCTAAATAAAGATATTAAAAAAAGAATATCACTCAGGGAATTAGAAATTTTGGGAGGAAAGAGCAAGCCAAGACCCTGTCCTACCATATCCACGCCAGCCATATCCACCACCCATACCCACAGCTTTACCAATGATGGGGTTCTGCAGAGATGCCAAATTGACCAAATCTCCAGATATGTTTGTATTTGGGCTGATATCTCTAGGACTTTTGGGAATGAGTGCAGGCACACCTCTCCCCACCTTCTCTTACTGCTGGAAGACCGGGCATCTGAAATCATGCTCACATAGTGATCAAGTCTTCAATTGGTCAGCTCTATAGACTTGTTTTTTTTTCTCAAAGAGATGTATGCCAAGCTGTGAAAAATCATGGTAAGAAGCTGAAAATGTCAATCTCAGAAGAGGATGAACTAACTTCCTATCCTGCTAAAGCCATGCCAACTGCACTCATCACACACAACAACCACTTTGTCAGTGACCCAACTTTACCACTCAATCACGGAGCTTTACAGAGAATTGAAACTGACCCAAACTGCAGGTCTGATATTAGCTGTATTTTGAAAATCTTCTTTGTAAGTTTGTCCTTTACCCATACTATTGCGACTCATTGAAATCTCCAGTGAAATGGAGAAAGCACCAATTTTGTGAGAGGGTTAAATCTGCTTCTTACACATTATGACACTTTTGACTAGTGTTTTAGCTCACCAATGATGGAATGTAATGGTTGGGGGTTATTTGGTATGACATCCCAGGACTCTTTTGAAATGAGTGTGGACACCCTCTTGCTGTCTTTTCAAATGTCTGGAAGCCTTGGCAGTTAAAATCATGCCCCATAAAAGCCACAAATATGAGTCACATAGATTGAAATTACTGGGCCTTGTGACTGCTTACAGAGTCATGCAATAATTCCAATATTTTTATTGCTGTCATCAAATAGGAACACACAAATTTAACATCACCACAGATTCAAAGCCACCTAATATTCAGAAACAAAAAATAAATAAAAACATCAACTAGCAAAAATTAGCTTAGCAAATCTCTGTTAATAATTTAATGATCTCACTGCAAGATACATTAATTTTCACAAATTTTATCATAGTGCTATTTTAAAATAATTTTATTTCCACTTACCTGTAAATAAGCAATATAAAATATATTATTTTGTGCCTTCAAAGCGGGTTGGCCTGCTCAGTTTGAATCCAGCTAAAGTGTCTGAGACCAATAGATATGGCTATAGGTATCCAGAGTTTGGATTCAAAAAGCATCAGTTTCAATCATACTGAGATAAGTGAACCCAGACAATGCAACAGCTTGTTAGTTGTGGGCAGAGTTTTTTTTGGGGGGAGGGGGCGGGGGAAGCCCTAGTTTGACCCAGCTGAGGTGTGTGAGACTAGAAAGAATGCAGCCTCTCCACAGCTATGCATTTATTCCAATAAAAGAACTGCAGTACAACACATATCAGAACCAAACAACGAAGATCATAATGGGAGAAGTACACAAAACTACAACACACCTTGTGAATGAAGATGCTAGTTCTAGAGAACCAACGAACACCAGCCACCTAACCTCTCCGATCAGAACTTTAGAGAGGAAATGTTAAGGATGTTCAAAGAACTTAAAGAAACAATGGAATGGATATCCCATAGGACTCAAGAGGATACAGAATAGAAATGAAAGGAAATATTAGGATTGAAATAAGAAACTTCCTGTTTTGTTTGTTTGTTTTTGTTTTTGGGCCACATTCAATGACATTCAGGGATTACTCCTGGCTATGCATTCAGAAACAGCTCCTGGCTTGGGGTATGATATGGGGCATGGGGATCAAACCCAAGTTCATCCTGGGTCAGCCACGTGCAAGGCAATTGCCTGATGTCTGTGTTATCACTTCAGCCCCTGAAATAAGAAACTTCTAATGAAAATATTAGGATTTAAAAACATTGTAGGCTAAATAAAAATCTCACTGGAAATCATCAACAATAGAGCAACAGCCACTGAGAACAGAATCAGCAAAAGAGAAGATGAATTGCATAACACCTCCATACAACAGAAGAAGCTGGAAAAAATCCTCAAAGAAAGCAAATTGATGACAATAGAATGCTGTGATGAACTCAATGGAAACAACAAAGAATTATTGGGGTCCCAGAAAACCCAGAATAAAAACCCAGGGGCCGGAGAGATAGCCTGGAGATAAAGGCGTTTGCCTTGCATGCAGAAGGAAGGCGGTTCAAATCCTGGCATCCCATATGGTCCCCCAAGCCTGCCAGGAGCGATTTCTGAGCATAGAGCCAGGAGTAACCCCTGAGCATTGCCAGGTGTGACCCAAAAACCAAAAAAAATAATAATAATAATAATAATAAAAACCCAAATGAATAATTAACAGTAAAGGACATCATTGCTGAGACATTTTCAGAACAAAAGAGTGCATGCAACCACATCCTGGATGCTGGAATAGAATACTGAAAACAATAAAATAAAAAATGGAAATCATATACAAGAAGCATCCTTAAGATTTACAGCAGATTTATTGCAAGCAACTCTCAAGGCAGTGGATATAGTGACAAAGCTAAATAAAATGAATACTTTACCATAAATACTTCACCCAGTCAATTTTTATTCAGGTTTGAAGGAAGTATCCACAACAACTAGAAATTTTACAGACTCAAATCCAGCCTTAAAATAAAAGCTGAAGAGTCTACTGTAAGGCAAGGCAGACACAATTTATGATAATAATTTCTTTCAATGTCAATGGACAAGAGGAAAGAAATTGTATGGACTAGCTTCTCAGATCATGATTTACTAAAAATAGAAGTGAGTTACAAACAGACACAGATAAAAAAAAAACCTTAACACCTGGAAATTAAACAGCTCAATATTGAACAGCCAGTGAATTAGAGATGAAATCAAAGAAGAAATCAAAAGATTCCAGAAACAAATGAGAATGAAGACACAAATTAACTCTGAAACCAAATGCATATAGAGATTAAAAACAGAGAACTGCAGGCCAGTATACTTGATGAACACAGATGCAAAGATCCTCAACAAAATTCTAGAAAATCAGATTCAATGGCTCATCAAGAAGGTCATATACTATGATCAAGTAAGATTCATTCCAGAGATGCAAGGATGGTTGAACAAACACACATCAATCAACATAATACACCACATCAACAAAAGGAAAAATAAAAATTATATGATAAATAGATGCAGGGAAAACATTTGACAAGGTTCAATACCCATTCATAAAAAAATACTCTCAACATAATGCTAATGGAAGGAACATTCCTCAATATAGTCAAGATCATTGAGTGCAAGTCCATGGCCAGCATTATATTCAGTGGAGAAAACTAAAAGTCTCTTCTTTTAAGATTTGACACAAGTCAAGGTTTCCTTCTCTCACCACTTCTATGTAGCATAGTACTGGAAGTACTTGCCATAGCAATCAGGAAAGAACACGATATCAAGGGCATCCAAATAGGAAAGGAATAAGTCAAGCTCTCAATGTTTGCAGATGACATGACACTATATTTAGAAAATCCTAAAGACTATATCAAAAAGAAACAGTATATTTGTATAGTAAAGTGGCATGCTACAAAATTAACACACAGAAATTCGTGGAGTTTTTACATGAGATAATGAAAGAGAAGAAAGACATTACAAAAACAATCCTATTTGCAAATATACATCAGTAACTTGCGATGTTAACTAAAGAGGCGAAAGACCTATACAAAGAAAACTACAAAAACACTGCTTCAAGAAATAAAAGAGAACACAAGAAAATAGAAACATATACCTTGCTCATGGATTGGAAGGATTAACACAATTAAAATGGCAATACTTTCCAAAGTATTGTATAGATTTAATGCAATCCCCCTAAGGACACCCATCCATTTTCTGAAGAAGTAGATCAAACACTCCTGAAATTAATTTGAAACAATAAATACCCATAAATGGTTAAAGAAATTTTAGGGATAAAGAAGATGGAGGCATCAACTTTCCCCAACTTTAAATTATACTATAAAACAATAGTCATTAAAACAGCATGGTATTGAAACAAAGTCAGACCCTCAGATCAATGGAATAGACTTGAGTTTTCTGAGACTTACTCCTAGGGATACAACCAATCAAATTTGATAAAAGGTCATGAAATGCAAAGTGGAGGAAGGAAAGCCTCTTCAACAAGTGGTGCTGGGAAAACTGGTCACAAAAGGTGCAAAAAATTGAACTCAGACTTTTCTTTAACATCATGCACAAAGGTCAAATAAAAATGGACTAACGACCTTATATCAGACCAGAAACCATAAAGTACATAGAAGAACATTGATAACTAAGGACATCTTCAAGGAGGAAACACCACTGTCTAAGCATGTGGAATTTGAGATAAATAAATGGGACTACATTAAACTGAGACGCTTCTGCAAAAAGAAGCTTCAAAGAAACAGTGACTAGGGTACAAGGCTGCCCACAGAATAGGAGAAACTATTCACCCAATATCCATCTGATGAAGAGTTAATATCTACAATCTATAAGGTACAAGCAGCAATTAACAGGGAAAAAAACCATCAAAATGGGGAAAACAAATGAACAGACATTTCCTCAAAGAAGAAATACAAATGGCCAAAAGGCATATGAAAAAATGTTCCATATCACCAATCATAAGGGATATGCAAATGAAAATAACAATGAGATATCATCTCAACACAGAGATACTGGCACACATTACAAAGAATAAGAACAAGTGCTGGCTTGGATGCAGGGAGAAAGGGACTTTAATTCACTGCTGGTGGGAATGCTATCTAGTCCACCCTTTCTGAAAAACAATATGTATATTCTTCAAAAAACAGAAATTGAGTTTTCTTATGATCCAGCAATGCCATTCTTCCTGTACTTCTGTACTTGCAGCACTATTTACAATAGTGCTTTTTTTTTTTTTTTTTTTTTTTGGTTTTTGGGTCACATCCGGCAGTGCTCAGGGGTTACTCCTGGCTCTATGCTCAGAAATAGCTCCTGGCAGGCACAGGGGACCATATGGGACACCGGGATTCAAGCCAACCACCTTTGGTCCTGGATCGGCTGCTTGCAAGGCAAACGCCGCTGTGCTATCTCTCCGGGCCCTACAATAGTGCTATTTACAATAGGCAGAATTTGGAAACAACTCAAGTGCCTGACAATAGATGAGAGGGTCAAGAAACTGTAGTAGATCTACACAATGTAATACGATGCAGTCATTAGGAAAAATGAAGTCAGGAAGTTATGTTTTATATGTATGAACATTAAGATTATTATGCTGAGTGAAATGAGTCAGAGGGAGAGGGATAGACATAGAATAATCTCCCTTTTCTATGGAATATATGAAAATAAAAAAGCATGAGGATGATATCCAGAGATAGTAGAGATGTGAATTAGGAGGACCAGTCTCTGGTAAGAATCTTGCCACAAATTGCAGAGAGTGCAGTTAGAGTAGAGAAGACTCTACTCTGAAAGTGACATGCATAGCACTCCTTCATTAAAGTAGTGCAAACCATAGTGTCAAGAGTGAGTGAGAGAGAGAGAGAGACAGAGAGAGAGAGAGAAAGAAAGTTAGAGAAGTAAAATGCTTTTCCCAGAAGCAGGTGAAAAAGGGTGGGTGGGAGGCAAGAGGACCTCAGAGAGGGTGAGAGGGAAACTCTTGACATTGGTGCTGGGGAAATGCACACTGGTGAGAATTGTACATTGTATGACTGTAACTCAATAAACAACTTTATCTGTGAAAAAATAAACAACTCTGTTTTATGAATAACCTTGTAATCACCGTGTTTAAATAAATAAAAGGGGAATAGGTCTGGAGATTGGTGGGGGTCTGGGGGAAATGGTAGAGGGCATTTTACATTGGTGTTAGGATTGGTTTTAGAACTATTGTATTAAGAGAAACTATGAGACATATGGTCTTTAAAATAAATTATCTGGTGAGGCCCCTAGGTGAAAAAAGCCATGAACTGGAGAGACAATACTAGGTAGGGTGCTTGCCTTTCATACAGCTGATCCAAGTTCAAGTAGAGCATTCTATATGGTCCCCTAACCTCTGCTGGGAGTGCTTCTTAGCACAAAGTCAAGAGTAAGTCTTGCGCACTGATGAATGTGGACTCAAAACAAACAAACAAACAAACAAACAAAATCATCCTAGTTTCAGTGACCATTTCATATTTGAAAAGTGAAGAATTTTAATTGCCCTAAAGTTCACTTTTGTGTTTTTTTTCCACCATCTTTTATTTTTATTTTTATACTTTTTCTTTTTAATATAAAAATCTTTAAGCATCATGATTACAAGCATGATTGTAGTTGGGTTTCAGTCATAAACAGAACACCACCCCTTCACCAGTGCAACATTTTCACCACCAATGTCACCCTCCCTCCTTCCCAACCCCTGCCTGTATTCAAGACAGGCTTTCTACTTCTCTCACTTATCTATATTGTCATGATAGTTGTTAGTGTAGTTATTTCCCTAACTGCACTTACCACTCTTTGTGGTGAGCTTCATATTGTGAGCCAGTCCTTCTGGTACTCATCTCCAGTGTCTCTGGGTATTATTTACAATAATTTCCTTAATTTTTCTTAAAACCCATAGATGAGTGAAACTATTCTGTATCTATCTCTCTACTTCTGACTTTATTTCATTCAGCATAATAGATTCCATGTACATTCACATATAGGAGAATTTTATGACTGCATCTCTTCTGATAGCTACATACTATTCCATTGTGTATATGTACCAGTTTCTTTAGCCATTCATCTGTTGAAGGGCATCTTGGTTGTTTCCAGAGTCTGGCTATTGTAAATAGCACTGCAATGAATATAGGTGTGAGAAAGGGAATTTTGTATTGTATTTTTGTGTTCCTAGGATATATCCCTAGGAGTGATATAGCTGGATCACATGGGAGCTCAATTTCCAGTATTTTGAGGAATATCCATATTGTTTTCCATAAAGGCTGGACTAGATGTCATTCCCACCAGCAGTGAATAAGAGTCCCTTTCTCTCCACATCTTCACCAGCACTGATTGTTCCTGTACTTTGTAATGTGTGCCAGTCTGTGTGGTGTGAGATGGTACCTCATGGTTGTTTTGATTTGCATCTTGCTGGTGGTTAGTGATGTGGAGCATCACATTTTCATGTGTCTTTTGGCCATTTGTATTTCTTCTTTGAGAAAATGTCTGTTCATTTCTTCTTCCTATTTTTTGATGGGATTAAATGTTTTTTCTTCTTGATTTCTGTCAGTACCTTGTATATTTTTGATATTAGCCCCTTATCTCTCACTATTTGCAATGACATGATACTATATTTAGAAAACCCTAAAGATTCTGCCAAAAAGCTTCTAGAAACAATAGATTAATATAGCACAGTGGCAGGCTACAAAATTAACACACAAAAATCAATGGCCTTCTTATACACCAATAATGATAGAAAAGAAACAGACATTAAAAAAACAATCCTCACAAAAACAAACAAACAAAACAAAACAACAACAACAACAACAAAACAATCCCATACACAGTAGTGCCACACAAACTCAAATATCTTGGAGTCAACTTAACGAAAGAGGTGAAGGAACTATACAAAGAAAACTACAAAAGCCTGCTTCAAGCAATAAGAGAGGACACAAGGAAATGGAGACACATACCCTGCTCATGGATTGGCAGGGTTAATATCATTAAAATGTCAATACTCTCCAAAGCATTGTACAGATTTAATGCAATCCCTCTAAAGATACCCATGACATTCTTCAAAGAATTGGGTCAAACACTCCTGAAGTTCATTTGGAACAATAAAAACCTACGAATAGCTAAAGCAATACTTGGTAAAAAGAAATGTGGGAGGCATTACTTGCCCCAATTTTAAACTGTATTACAAAACAATAGTTATCAAAACAACATGGTATTTGAAAACAGACAGATCCTCAGATCAGTGGAATAGACTTGGGTATGTAGAGAATGTTTCCCCAGGCATACAATCAACTAATATTTGATAAAGGGTCAAGAAATCCAAAATAGAACAAGGAAAGCCTCTTTAACAAGTGGTGTTGGTACAACTGGTTAGCCACTTGCAAAAAAGCAGACTCAGATCCCCAGCTAACACCCTGCACAAAGGTCAAATCCAAATGGATTAAAGACCCTGATATCATAAGATATATAGAACAACACATAGGTAAAAACACTCCCTGACATTGAGATTAAAGGCATCTTCAAGGAAGAAACAACACTCTCCAAACAAGTCGAGGCAGAGATAAAAAGATGGGACTATATTAAGCTGTGAAGCTTCTGCACCTCAAAGGAAGTATTGCCTAGGATTCAAAAGCCACCCACAGAGTGGTAGAAACTATTCATGCAATTACCAAAGTTCACTCTTAATTGTTGCTAGAAATCTTCAAAGGAGGGATCCCATGTGGTCAGGAAATGTCAAAAATTTTAGTGTCACTGTAACTGAGCCCTGTAACTTTATTTTACACCTTTGAATAAATGATGATGATCTCTTCTTGTGGCAATTCTGAATAATAAATTAGATAATATATATTAAGCAATTAACCTTCTGGCAGGTTTGCTAAACATCTACAAATAGGCTTGACTTTCCAACTGGTTCACATATGGAGATGGTTCCAGCGGATGAACTTCCAGTGATCTGAAGTAGTTGGTAGGTAGGTAGATGAGAACACCATACAATATTTTACTTTTTTATTAATAGTGTCTAATTTTTGTGGAAAGTGAATTTATAACTGGGGTCTAATTAGAAACTTGTTCTCCACCACAGACATTTTTTGGAACTGCCAGGATCCATGAACTACTACTGGGTTGAATTATAAAACTATGAAATCTTATGAAATCATATTTTTGTAGAGCAAAGCTAAATGTAGCAGTTTATTGTGTTTGATTTGATTTCTTAGACATACCTGTGAATAGGTTGGTTCTAATTATTCTCCTACTGGGTTTTGTGTGTGTGTGTGTATTTCCTGAATAATGTATCATGGAGAATTTTATAGTTTCAAAGTTCTAAGTTCATCTCACTATATGAATAATTGTGATTGTTTGAGCTGAATAGATTTTACTTAACTATGCTCCTTTTCATGGACATTTAGGTTATTTCCAGATTTTTGTGGTTTTGGTTGTACAAAATGGATGCAATAAAATTCTTTATACAACATTATGCACTAGTCTTGAATATACCTATGGGTAAGCAAATACTAGCAGAGCTACTGGCCTAAAATGTGTGTTCAGTTAAAATGTTGATAGGTACTTTACTTTCTGCCAAAGAAGTTGCCCCAATTTAGATTCTCATTAGCAGTGAACTTTTTTTTTTTTTTAGGTAGAAACCTGGGACCCTAATTGGACATTTTCTACCAACTGGGTTGGCAATTTAATGCTAGGGCTGAGGGATACTGGCACTGTGGTGCTGGGTCATTCTGTGAAGCTTGAAGACTCCCAGGACTATCCCAGGTGATTGGAGAGGCACCATATAGTAACAAGGATCAAACCTGGGTCAATTACATGCATAGATGTGTCTTTATTAGCTGCTATCTTTCCAACCTCACTAGTGAACATTCTTGATACATCTGTATTGACAAACTTTATAACGTTTACTAATCTATATTCATTCTATTGGTTTTATTTTGCTTTTATCTGATTATATGTAATCTAAGTAGTTTTCATCCATATGTCTAGTTTTCATTATTGTAATAGTCAACTCAGGCTATTATAACAAAATATGAGGAAATGGTTTAAGCAAGCAGAGTTTGGTTTTAACAGTTCTGAATGCTGAAAATTGCTGAAAAAATACTGAAAATTGATCAAACTATCAAGCTGGTGGAAGATTTGGTTCCCCTGAATGGTGTAGAGATGTGGAGGGAGAACCAGAGGCTGATTAAATAGGGGATGCCAACCTTCAAGCCCTTCTATTATGTTTTCCTTAGGACTTGTTTCTCTTTTCTGTATCCTTTTTCTTCTTTTATCCTTTCTCCCCCACCCCTTTGTTTCTGGCTACATATTATGAAAATCCATTTTTGGAGCTTGTGGTTAGGGTCCCACCAGGGGGACTGAGATGGAATGTCAACTAGTTCACCATAATTCAAGTCCAAATTAGAGGATTCTTATGAATAGAATCAGCTGCAATGTGGTTTCAGTTTTCCTTCCCCTAGAGAACCAACCCAATTTGGCAATCGGAAACTACATTAAGGGTGGGATTAGTTATAGGAAGCACGTTTTGAGTGTAGCTGCATGTTTAATCCAAAGATTATAAGCAGAGTACTAGTTATCTATGCTAATGAGAAATCAAGACACAGCGTACTGAAATCCCCCCATGTGTCAAGCACACACTCTGTCTTTGCTTGTTTAATCCAAATTACCTGTCAACGTGGCGACATTCTACTCATTTTACCCTTCTAGGCGAGATGCTGGAAATGAAGAGCCCAATGCAGGCGTTTGTAATTTCCAGGTTATTCCTGTCTATGCCTGCACCAGCGTGAGACTGAGTTCTCTGTGCCACCTCCCAGAGCCTCATGCTTCTTCCTTGTGAAAGGGTCAAATTCAAACCAGCCACACAGGTTGGTGGAAGTATAATTAGAAGAGGGGAGGGGGAGTGTGTTGGAAATGTAGGTTTTGTCCCTGAGCCTGTCCTCACACAGTGTTAGACACAGGCATGGAGAGAGTATCCAAAACTGCCAGCCACTTTTTCTTTCTTTTTGTTTTAAATTAAAACATTTTTATTAAGGTATCACAATTTAAAACATTTTTAGGCATGAAATGCTCCAGCACCAATTGCATCACCAATGTCAAAGTTCCTCCACCAATGTCCCAGCCTGTCTCTTTGACAAGCACATTTTTAAATTTGCTAGTTGTAGTTTTGGTTCTGTGGTTTAGATGTAAGATATACCATATCTCTATACCATTGATGTGCTGAAGGCCCCTACCCCCTGCTACCTTCTGATTCCCATTCCTTGATTTCTTTTTTTTTTTTCCTGTACTCCTAATTTTTGTAATTTGGCATCTGGGGTAATTTCTTTACTAATTTGCTTTTTCTTGACCTGTTTTATATACCACAGATAGTAAGATCATCTAGCATTTGTTCTTCTGACTTACTTCACTAAACATGGTAGCCTCTAGTTCTATCTAAGTTGAAGCAAATTGCATGATTTTAATTCTTCCTTGAAGCCTCATAGTTTACCATTGTGCATATATATATATATATATATATATATATAATAATATATATATATTATACCTTCATTATTTACTCATGTGCCATGGAACACGTGAGTTGCTTCCATATCATATTGTGCTTAATGCTGCAATGAATAATGGTGTTCAAATGTCCTCTTAAATGTTTTTGTGTTCTGAAGATAAATACAAAGAAATGTAATTCCTAGATCATATAGCAGCTCTATTCTTACTTTTCTGAAAAATCTCCATACCGCTTTTCCATTGAACCAGACAACTTCTCCACCAGCAGCTGTTAAGAGTTTCTTTTCACCACCTTTTTGTTTCTATTGCCTTTGCTAATTGAATCATATAGCTGAAAATACTTTTCTGTCTTTTTTTTTTTTTGGGGGGGGGGTCACACCCGGAAGTGCTCAGGGGTTACTCCTGGCTCCATGCTCAGAAATCACTCCTGGCAGGCTCGGGGTACCATATGGGATGCCAGGATTTGAACCATCGACTTTCTGCATGCAAGGCAAACTCCTTACCTCCATGCTATCTCTCCGGTTCCATTTCTGTCCTTTTTTAATAATAATTTAAGCACTGTGGTTACAAACATGTACTTAATTAGGTTTCAGCTATAATGCATACCTCCCTTCACAAGTGTAACTTTCCTGTCACCAATGACCGCTATTTCCTTCCTTGGTGTTTTCAAGGCCCAAGTGTTCTGCTGACATTTTCCTAATGAATTGTATAGATTCTGATAAATCATAAGACCCACTCTGAGTTGAAATTTGTGTAAGTTTTGGGATATGGATCCAGCTTCCATTTTTTTCCATGTTGTCATCATGGCACCTTTTGTTGAAGAGCTGTCTTTACTCTATTTTACTTACCCAACTTCTTTATCAAAAACTTTTTTGATGGTCTAGGGATTGACCATAGATCTTAAGGTATTTGATTCTAACCCATTGGTCAGAGGATATATTCTTATTTCTGTAATATGCTGTTTTGACTATTATACTATAGTTTTATAGTATTTGTATATGTACTTGGTTATTTGGTGTGTTTTATGATTCCATACAAACTTCATTGTTGAGGGTTCTAGGTCCTTGAAGAATTTCATTTTTTAATCTGAAAACACATACTGGTAAGTGACAATAATATGATCCTCAGAAGTAGCTGTTGCCATAACAGGATGTTACAATAGGTGGCACTGGTTTGGGGATTGGGGACAAATTTATATTATTTAATATTATTTATATTATTTATAAGCCTAATAAAGGGTCCACTTTGTTGATGAGGTCTGGCAAAGGTATGGTTAGAATCTAAATAAAGACAAGCTTGTGGTCTTAGTAAAGAGATGGAAAAAAATTCATTATTGATGTGAGCAGATAAGATTCCCTTTACAGATATTTATAAATAGAAAGTGGAACATGTCATTTTTGGTTGTATTTGTATAAAGTACAGTGAATAAGGAGATAGAGAATACCATCAGTTTTCGATAATTAGGAAGCAATTATGAAAAATATATTATATATGTTCTAGGTTGTAAATAATTTTTAAAAAAAGAAATACTTTTTTTTTAACAACATTTGTATTTCTTTTTTGAGAAAATGTCTGTTCATTTCTTCCCCCCATTTTTTGAAGAGGTTAGATGTCATTTTTCTTGTTGAGTTCTGTCAATCTTTTTATTTCTTTTCTAACTTCCTCCACAATCATTCTGATATTAACTCATTGGAACATACCAGGGAAGAGAAAAAAACAAGGCTTATTTTTTTGTGTGTTTTGTGCCATATAGCTGTGGTAGGCTCTTGCTAGGCCACTAGCTCTGTCATCCAGAGAGCTCCCCTCCCTTATTCTGTCTTGCCCTAGCTCTGACCAACAGGTTTTACTTTCTGTGACCCCTTACCTCTTTCTTCCTTTGTCTCATTCCACACACAGCTGCAGGTGAATGTATCTGAAGCAGAGTTGCACATAAAATAATCCAAACCAGGCTGAGGGTGAAACGCATGTAGTCTGGCGATTTCTACCTGATATCTAGAGCAAGCTGCCTGCCAAAACTGTTGTTTTTAGTGAGTACAGACACCACCCCCAGGTGGGGGGAGTAAGAACAGAATAAGAACTGGTGGCTCAGGCTATTCTGAGCCAGTCCAGTCCAGGTTTACAAAATACATGTAATACAGATTACATGTAATCTCTGTTTGGGGTTAAAACGAAGCTGTAAACAAACAGAGACAAAGGAACCAGGGATGATCTTTGTATTGGGTAAAGGAAGGTCCAATTTAGCAGGCTCCCCTAAATTGGCCTTCTGACCTCACATCCCAGTTAGATACTTGTTTACTCACTGGGTTTTTCTAATTCCTTCCTCTTACTGAAGTCCCCCCACCCTGAACCATCAGGAGCCCCCTATGTATATTTCAGGAGCCCCCTAGGTATTTTCGATACTAAAAGTCACCCCAAACTCTGCTATGTTGTGGTGGGAAGAAGTTTCCCCAACAAAACAGGAACCTGACCTCGAGGTGACTGAGTACTTGGGCTCTGTGCTAATAGAACCTGCCACGGAACAACACTGGTGGTGGGAATGCCCTGATTCAATGTCATTATGTACCTGAAATACTGCTGTGAATGATTTGTAATCCACTTTGGTCAAAATAAAAGTTATTAATATAAATTTAAAATAAAAAAAAGGGGGGGGGAGAACCTGCCATGGGAAAGGGTTGAGGTGGAAAGATAGGTTCTAGTGGCAGTCCTAGGAAGATGTGGGGAAATCCAGCTGCGATGTCTCCAGAGCCATGCACCCAAACCAAAGGCATCTGACTTTTATGAGATCTAGACACTAATTCTCTGTTAGAAAAAAATGAAACTCAATAGTGACTGTTGGTGTAAAGACTGTAACCTCAGCTACATTATATTCATCTTCTTTTTCACAGGTCCAAACTGGCACAGTCACTCTCTCTGTGCCCCATGTACGAGGCTTTCAGAGTGTGTTCAGATCCCCTAACCCTCCTCTCTCCCTCTCTCTCTCTGCAGGTTCCACAGCGGATGGATGCAGCTGAGAGCATGCTGGAGGACGTCGGTGGGGGTGCCCCCGGAGTGTGGGGTGCTTGGGGCCCCTGGTCCGCCTGCTCACGCAGTTGTAGTGGCGGCGTAATGGAGCAGACAAGGCCTTGCCTGCCCAGCTCATACCGCGCACGTGGCTCTGGGGGGTCCCGCCAAACCCGGGAGCATCTTCCCTGGCCTTGTGGTGTCGGCTGTTCGCACCTCGGTGCCCCTACACAGGACCCATGAGGAGCCCCACGCCCAGGCCAGGGCCTCAGCCCGCCGCCAGAGCACTGGGCTGAGGGGCAGCCGGCACCCCACGCAGTCCCGGAGACGCGAACCTGCTGTGGAAAGAAGGTACAGACATTCCCTGTCCCTGCCCCAGCTTTCCCACACATGTGTCCCAAGTGTTGCTCTTAGCCAGAAGACTGTGGGGGGCCCTTGAGCTGCTTCCACGGGGTTGGGTGAAATTCCTGTCTCCAATACTTCCTTTGATTGTTTAGATTTATTTCCCCCTTTCCTTCGCTTCCTTTCATTCCCTTCCCTTCCCTTCCCCTTCCTTCCCTTCTCTTCCCTTCCCCTCCCTTCCCTTCCCCTTCCCTCCCCTCCCTTCCCTTCCTCTCCCCTCCCGTCCCTTCCTTTCCCTTTCTTTCCCTTCCTTTCCCTTCCTTTCCCCTCCACTCCCCTCCCTTCCCCTCCACTTCCCTCCCTTCCCTTCCTCTCCCCTCCCTTCCCTTCCTCTCCCTTCCCTTCCCTTCCTTTCCCCTCCACTCCCCTCCCTTCCCTTCCCCTCCACTCCCCTCCCTTCCCCTCCACTTCCCTCCCTTCCCTTCCTCTCCCCTCCCCTTCCCTTCCCCTCTCCTCCCTTCTGCCCTTCCCTTCCCCTCCCCTCCCTTCCCTTCCCTTCCCTTCCCCTCCCTTCCCTTCCCTTCCCCTCCCCTCCCTTCCCTTCCCTTCCCTTCCCTTCCCCTCCCTTCCCTTCCCTTCCCCTCCCCTCCCTTCCCCTCCCCTCCCTTCCCTTCCCCTCTCTTCCTTTCCCCTCCCTTCCCCTCCCCTCCCTTCCCTTCCCTTCCCCTCCCTTCCCTTCCCTTCCCCTCCCCTCCCTTCCCCTCCCCTCCCTTCCCCTCCCCTCCCTTCCCCTCCCTTCCCTTCCCTTCCCCTCCCTTCCCCTCCCCTCTCTTCCTTTCCCCTCCCTTCCCCTCCCTTCCCTTCCTCTCCCCTCCCTTCCCTTCCTTTCCCTTTCTTTCCCTTCCTTTCCCTTCCTTTCCCCTCCACTCCCCTCCCTTCACCTCCCCTCCCCTCCCTTCCCTTCCCCCTCCCCTCCCCTCCCTTCCCTTCCCCTCCCCTCCCCTCCCTTCCCTTCCCCTCCCCTCCCTTCCCTTCCCTTCCCCTCCCCTCCCCTCCCTTCCCTTCCCTTCCCTACCCCTCCCCTCCCCTCCCTTCCCTTCCCCTCCCCTCCCCTCCCTTCCCTTCCCCTCCCCTCCCCTCCCTTCCCTTCCCCTCCCCTCCCTTCCCTTCCCTTCCCCTCCCCTCCCTTCCCCTCCCCTCCCCTCACTTCCCCTCCCTTCCCCTTCCCCTCCCTTCCCCTTCCCCTCCCTTCCCCTCCCTTCCCCTTCCCCTCCCCTCCCCTTCCCCTCCCTTCCCCTCCCCTCCCCTTCCCCTCCCTTCCCCTTCCCCTCCCTTCCCCTCCCTTCCCCTTCCCCTCCCCTCCCCTTCCCCTCCCTTCCCCTCCCCTCCCCTTCCCCTCCCTTCCCTTCCCCTCCCTTCCCCTCCCCTCCCTCCCCTCCCTTCCCTTCCCCTCCCTTCCCCTCCCCTCCCTTCCCCTCCCTTCCCCTTCCCCTCCCTTCCCCTTCTCCTCCCTTCCCCTCCCCTCCCTTCCCCTCCCTTCCCCTCCCCTCCCTTCCCCTCCCTTCCCCTTCCCCTCCCTTCCCCTCCCCTCCCTTTCCCTCCCTTCCCCCTCCCCTCCCTTCCCCTCCCCTCCCTTTCCCTCCCTTCCCCCTCCCCTCCCTTTCCCTCCCTTCCCCTTCCCCTCCCTTCCCCTCCCCTCCCTTCCCCTTCCCCTCCCTTCCCCTCCCCTCCCTTCCCCTCCTCTCCCTTCCCCTCCCTTCCCCTCCCCTCCCTTCCCTTCCCTTCCCCTCCCCTCCCCTCCCTTCCCTTCCCTTCCCTTCCCCTCCCCTCCCTTCCCCTCTCCTCCCTTCCCTTCCCCTCCCCTCCCTTCCCTTCCCTTCCCTTCCCCTCTCCTCCCTTCCCCTCTCCTCCCTTCCCCTCCCCTCCCCTCCCTTCCCTTCCCTTCCCCTCCCCTCCCTTCCCTTCCCCTCCCTTCCCCTCCCTTCCTTTCCCTTCCCTTCCCCTCTCCTCCCTTCCCTTCCCCTCCCCTCCCCTCCCTTCCCTTCCCCTCCCCTCCCCTCCCTTCCCTTCCCTTCCCTTCCCCTCTCCTCCCTTCCCTTCCCCTCCCCTCCCTTCCCTTCCCTTCTCCTCCCCTCCCTTCCCTTCCCTTCCCTTCCCCTCTCCTCCCTTCCCTTCCCCTCCCCTCCCTTCCCTTCCCCTCCCTTCCCTTTCCCTCCCCTTCTCCTTCCCTTCCCTTCCTTTCCCTTCCCTCCCTTCCCTTCCCTTCCTTAACCTTCCCATCCCTACCCTTCCCTTCCCTTTCCTTCCTTTCCCTTCCCTTCTCTTCCCTTCCCTTCCCTTCCCTTTCCTTCCCTAACCTTCCCTAACCTTCCCTTTCTTTCCCTAACTTCCCTAACCCTCTCTTTCCTTCCCTTCTTAACCTTCCCTTCCCTTCCCTCCTTTCCTCTTTCTTTCCCTTCCCTTCTTTTCCTTTCCTTTCTTTTAATTCCCTTTCTTTCCCTTCATTCCCTTCCCTTCCCTCCCATTCCTTCTTCTCTTCTCTTCTCTCTTACCCACGGCTCTTTTTGTAAGGAATAGCATCCAGAGTATCAAAAGGAACGGATTCACTCAGAAACAGAATATTGATAGCTTAGTGGGCAAACACCCACTAAGCTGACTGTTGGACATTGAAATCCATAGGGGTCACAGAAAAGAGAAGGGTGGGAGAGAAGAATGGGAAGAAGGCTGGTTTTAGAACACATTTCGCACATCATTGGTTTTTTGTCGTGTAAGATCACATCTCATAAACAGTCTATTTGTCATAAAGCTCACAATGTGGGGGCCGGGCGGTGGCGCTGGAGGTAAGGTGCCTGCCTTGCCTGCGCTAACCTAGGACGGACCGCGGTTCGATCCCCCGGCGTCCCATATGGTCCCCCAAGAAGCCAGGATCAACTTCTGAGCGCATAGCCAGGAGTCACCCCTGAGCCTCACAGGGTGTGGCCCAAAAACCAAAAAAAAAAAAAATAAAGCTCACAATGTTCACCTCAGATAGGATAACTCAACAGAAAAAAAAAAAAAAAAAAAAAGACCATCCCATCCTTATGTCCCAAGCCCATCAGGATTGCTGCTCAATGAGTTTGGACACCAAACTGACAAAACGTGAAGAAAAAAGAAAGACACAATTCTGGTGTTCAACCTTCCAGTTGAATGGCAGATTTCTCATAGTTTCTGAGGGTTTGTTTTAAACCAGGTTAATCAATTATGCTCACAAGACTAGAAGAGAGATGGAACATCCCCATCTCAGAAATGAGGCAGCAGAGCCCCTGAGAAGGGTAGCAGCTTTCTCCAGGCTACACAGCTTCTGTATGAAAAGTTAAGCTGGGCACCATCTGGCAGCCACAACAATGAGGACCTTGTAGAGATAGAGGAACAGAGAAGGAAAGTTACTGGAGAAGATGGAGGCCCTTCAGGGTAGAAGTAGTAAGTTCCTGAGTCCTTGAGCCAGGGACTCTGCACTGCTGACTCCCAGATCCCTGTGTTTCTCATGGGCCTCTCATATACCCCGTAGTTGAAAGCTTGTGGTGCTGCCTAGGAAATAGCCCTGGTCAGTCACACGCCTGGACAACAGAGATTTTAGCCTGTGTGTTTTGGCAATAGCAAGACTTTTTTTTTTCTTCCAACATATTGACCAGAGCCAGTTAATGTTTACTGTAAAATCCCTACATGTTTCTTAATTATACTCTTTAAGTTTGACAGTTGCAGACAAAATAATCCAAATATGAGCCCGGGAGGTCTCTGCTGCTGACAAATGTCACACGCTTGCTGGCTGATGGAAATCATATTTGCTTATATTTATCAGTCATTAGAAACTGACTGAGTGTAGTGATTCCTCTAAAAATGTCAGCTTGTTCTTGTAATGGCTGTTCTACTTTCTCATTCAGGTTGAAGGTTGGCGGCCAAGGCTATTGGGCCTCGCTGTTTAACAAACTGTTAGATAGTTATGCTAGGCAATTGAAAAGTTAATGAGAGCCAGGTAACAAACAAAAAAAGTGATTCTGTCTTACCAAAATAATTATTAATCTACTACCAGTAAAACCCTGGGCTGGACACAGAAGTGATTAAAAATCAAGTTGTTGGGTTTCTAGGTTTTTATTGACAGGCTAGATCGACTGCTTGCAAACTAATTTTTTAAAATAAAAAGCATAGGATCATTTCTACAAAGTCAGTCTTATTGGAGGCTCAGTTTGTTACAGCCAGAATCCTAGCTGCTCAGGTAGAAATCCCAGAGGCACCATTCAAGAAAACTGGAATCTAGATCCAAATGGAACAGTGGTTTTCAACCTTGGCTGACCATCAAAGAGCCATGCAAGTCTTCTGCCCATCTTTCAGAAGTCTTGACGTGCTGGTTTCATCCCAAACTGAGGTCAGAATCTCGAGGGACCATATTCAGACATTCACATCATTCCAGTCTAGCCAAGGTTGGGAACTATTGGTCTAAAAGTATGTCTTTGGAATCTGTGCCTTTGGAAACTCAAGGTTTGGTGGATAGAAATTTGGGAATGGAATCATGTCTGATAGAATTTCCAAGTTTAGGAAGTACCTGTCAGAAATCACTTGAAGTGTCATAGGAAATTTATTAAGTTTTTATGCCCTTGTCCCCACCATCTGCTCAGTTCATTGATGACTTTGATATATTGACCTGTGAGGTAACTTTGTTGAAAATAACTTCGCTGTCCTCTGCTTGAGAAGGTTAGGAGAGATGTGTAAGTACCTTCCACACGGGCAGTACAAATTGTAATAAAAGTGGTGAGAGAGGCATGCCCTATGTGTAGATCAAATGCAATGTCAAATGTGAGGCTGCTTGGGCCAGAGTGACAGCACAGTAGGTAGGGTGCTTGCCTTTCATGAGGCTGACCAGGATTTAATCCCCAGTATCCTATAATGTCCCTCAAGCACTGCCAGAAATGACCCTTGAGCATAAAGCCAAAAATAACCCATGAGTACTGCTGGGTATATCCCCTACCCAGTGAATCTTCTCACTACCAGTAGACTGTGGTCATAAAAAGTGCTTAGTAGCTGGACAGCTCAAGCTGCTTTGTGAGAAGCTGGTATGATTAGAAAATCAAGGCTTAACATGAACTTAGTTCTCTGAGCCAGGAAAATCTTTGCATCTCATTCTAGGTATTCAGGAAATTTATAAAAATTGAAAGCCACTGTCTTACTACCTTAGGATCTGTCCTGGGTAGTAGATAATAGATGAGTGGCAATATTTCCTGTGTCAGAATTTAGAAGAGGTGGCAAGATATTTTGAAAATGAGCCAAACTTTATGGGGCAGGTGAGGTGGCACTAGAGGTAAGGTATCTGCCTTGCAAGCGCTAGTCAAGGAAGGACCGTGGTTCGATTCCCCTGGCATCTCATATGGTCCCCACAAGCCAGGGGTAATTTCTGAGCGCTTAGCCAGGAGTAACCCCTGAGCATCAAACAGGTGTAGCCCGAAAAACCAAAAAAAAAAAAAAAAAAAAGAAGAAGAAGAAGAAAATGGGGTCATCGCTGTGGGAATGAACAGTCAAAGAAGACTGATCAGAGCAGGTTGGACTTGAACCTACCTTGATGAATGAATACATAGAATTATCATAGCTGGAATTTATCTGGAAACTTTTTTTTAAAAATTGTGTTAATTTTTTATTTACAATAATGTAATTAATGATTTTTTATAAATATAATTCCAACACATCACCCATCCCCATTGTACCTATTACAATCTCCCTTCCCTTTGACCTCCTCCCCAAATCGATTGTCTGGGTCAGTTCCCCTGCGGTCTTGCTATTGGGTCTTTGTTGCCGCTTGTTGTATGTTTTTAAGACCCACAGATGTGAGAGAGTTTATTCTTTATTTGTTCCTTTCATTCTGACTGACTTTATTAAGGATAATATCCTCTGAAAACCATTTGTTTCCGTAGCCAACCACTATCTTCTTAAAAACACACATGTGCATATACATGCATCCACAGATGAGTGCTACAAACTACAATCTTAAAAAGGTTTAGAGGTATACTACTATTTATTTAAGAACTCCCTAGTGTTTTGATCTTAGAAAAATTACTTTAGTTCTTTGAGTTTTTGAGGCATCATCTCTAGAACATGAGCAATAATCATCCTTATCAAATGGGATTGTTGGGTGATTAAATGAAAATGTTCATACCTGAGCTGTATTAAGTGCTTTATACATTGGTACTACCTTGACAGGATTTAAAATGCTTACATTTTTTACTGTGTACCCTTCCCATCATCAAGTTATTTTGTGACATCAAATATCTTTAAAGAAAGCAAAAAACCAAAGATTTGTTTTTTTAAAAAAATGGTCATTACACTTATATATTATATATATATTACACAGAGATTCCCAAGCTGATTTAGAGCATGAATTGGCCAACCTAGTCTAAAAGAATCAGCTTTATAGATTTGCAGTCAGAATATATCAAGGGAAGGAAAACAAAGTATGAAATTAAAGATATAATCAGTATAAGTGGAAACATTACTAATCTTTTCATAATGGTCATTTCCATCATCAGCTGAATTATCAAATTTTTTAAACTGCATGACAATGGGTTGGAAGTTTCAAATGACATAGGAATGATACTTGGTAGAGTTGTCTGGTGGAAAGAGGAGGACAAGGTATCACTAAACTGGCCAGTGGTGAGTCTTTTGAGAAATGTTCTCAATTCTGAGACAGTTTTCTTATCTATAAAATTATAAAAATCTATATTATTTTCTTATCTGTGGACAATTGCACAATCTATTTGTTTGCAAGTTTGACCTCTAAGTCCCTGTGCTATCCTCAGGGCTCTGAAATATTTATTCAATGAATTAAATAAAATTTAGTCAACCTTAACACTTGTTTTGGGAATGCTCCTGATTTAATGTCACTATGTGCCTAAAATATTATTGTGAAAGATTTGTAATTTACTTGGGTCAAAATAAAAATTATTTTTTAAAAATTTAGTCAACCTTAAAACCCAGAACTAACTTCCAAGTTAAAACACATTTCTGTGTTAACATTCTGGACAGGTAAACATCTGATTTTCCAAAAAGAATTCAAGTGGCAATCAGGGGCCACCTAGAAGGACACTATCAGGAACTGTGGCCAGAGGACAGGACTCAGTGAGAAGATTTCAGGATTCCAGGACTTGTGTGCCCCACCTTTTGCCTTTTTTTTTTTTTTTTGGTGGGATGGGGGGTGGACCATAGCCAGTGGTGCTTAGGAGGAACTTAAGGTTCTGTGCTCAGAAATTGCTCCTGGCAGGCTAGTGGGACCATATGGTATGATGGGGATCAAACGCGGGTCCATCCTGGGTCAGTCATGTGCAAGGCAAACACCCTACTGCTCTGCTATCACTCTGGTCCCCCTTTGCCCATTTTTGATGCAGTCTGTTTAGAAAAGCCTCTCACAGGAGTTAAGAAGAACTTGGGGAGGGTGATCTGCTAATAAATTTCCCTATGACATACAACCAAGTTCATTCAATTGGTAACCTTGACTGTGAGGTTATGGAGGCTTGGGAGTGATAGGTTGTAGGGTAGGGTATTAGATGAGTCCCAACTCTCACATATAAAATGGAAGGCTTTCCATAATAGGAGATAGACTTCCCCTACAGTTTCTGGAAATGGACACCTGCTGACTGAAAATAGTTGGAAGGATATCATTATCGGTTGAATGTCACTTTTATATCCCCAAATCCAGATGTTCTTTTACCATCTCCAATATCTAGTAAGCATCTTATCCATAGAGAGTTCTATTACCCAGGCTTCTTAGAGAAACCTCTTGGGAGTGTCTGCTGGCCAGACTAATACAACTACCAAAGCTGTTGGTCATGAGAACAGCACCCACTACTCTGTGTGTATGACTTCCAGTGACTCTCCAGTCCTCTGTTGCCATGGCGCCTGCTGCCAGGGCAAACTTTCTTCCCAGTGTACTTCTGCACTGCTGCCCACCTCAGCCACCATTCTTGAAATCGCATATATGTACCAGCTGGTGTCTTCCATGCATGGTTGAATGCATGGCTGAAAATTTGAATTCAGAGATTTTTAAGATTGGGCACCTTTCCCCATGGTTGGCATTGCCAAGTTAAGAACTTTCCTCTCCTGGAAGCTATTTTTTGAAGCCCAGAAAAGGAAAACCATCTTTAGTGCTCTTTCTGTCAGATGGGGGTGTCCTTCCTTCTGGTGTCAGAGATTGCAGAGTATGGGCGTGGCAGAGTTCCTGTACCTCTGGGGCAACAGTCCCCCTGGACTGTGTGGGTGGGATTCCAACTCAGGGTAAGTTTGTCAGCACTTCCCAGTCCTGGTGGCTGTTTTGAAATATTGGTCTCTGTTTTCAGTCTCTTCACCAATCACAAGGAGAAGGAAATGTCACATTCTGCAGACTGCATTGTAGTGAAGAGCCAAGCTCTGGACTAGCAATTCTGAGTTCTTGGGGCTGTTTTGTTTCTTTCTCAATAGCCTTGGGTTTTGCCCACATATCCTCATTTTTCTTCCCAAGGCTGATAGTCCACCTGTTCTCTGGGGTGGCTGTGAACAGTGTAATGAATACTAAGTACTTTGCACAGTACAGTCTCTCCTGTAGTCAATAAAAGTGGTGGGTGCCTTCTACATTCAGGCTGAGCATGTAGACAGATGCTTTATTTATTTTTTTCTTCAAAAATTTGTTTTGAGTTTTTTGTTTTGTTTTGTTTTGGGGCCTTACCTGGCATTGCTCAGAAGTTACTCCTGGATCTGTGCTCAGGGACAGTGCTTGGGGGACTATATGGAATGCCAATGATCAAACCCAGGTCGGTCACATGCAAGGCAAATGCCTACCCTCTGTCTATCACTCATCCCTTTACTGAGTTTTTATGTGCAGCATTGATGTTTATCTTACTCACAGTCCATGGGGTAGGTCTCTGACAGTCCCATGGAGGGGTGGCCAACTTGTGGGTCAGCAAAGAATTATGGAGTTCAAGATCACAGAGATGAAGGCAAAAGAATCCAGGTTTAAACTGACTGGCTGGGCCACATTCCTCTTAGATCTTGCTTTTGTAGAAGTTTTTTTTTTTTCAAAATTAAAGGCAACATTAATGAATTAATAAAAAAAAATAAAGGATCTCCCCTCTTTACCCTCAATAGCTTTAGTTTTATAAAATAACACTAAGACCTTCTCTACCATTAACTGTAAAATCAGTGAAAATGCCAGTTCCTGGCAGTACACAGCCATTCCTAAAAGCCATTTGTTTTTAAAGGATCATAGGACTTAATTCCTAGAGAAGGCCTGGGCATACCTTTTTGTGTTTTGGCTTCATTTTAACACAGCTGGTTTTCTTTGCATATTTGTAAATTTTAAGCTGTGTGTTAAACAGAAGAGCTAGGCAAAAAAGAGAGAGGTGGTTTGCAAGGAGAAAGAGGCCCTGGAATAAATGCTAGAAAGAAGGTGGATAGGTATCAGCCAGTGCATGAATCCATCAAATAGAAAAACTTTGTGAAGAGGGAACAGCCCTGGAAAATGGGTGTGTTTTTATTTTAATCAGGTGGCAGAATCAGGACAGATGTTCCCTGACATAGGTGGGGATGGCAGAAGTGAGATGATTGAGAAGAGCCAGAACATCTCCTTGTCCTTATGGGGCTCATGCTGGTCAAATGTGAAATGAATAAAAAAAATCTACACATTGATAAGATGAAATATCCAGAGGGAGGTTTAGGGTGTGGGAAGATGAGGAAAATAAGAGTGAGGACTATGGAAATGATGATTCATCTGCACTTTGAATCTAACATTGCTCAGTAATGTTGGACCTTAAGGCATAAAGGCACCTGGAATGTGCTAGAAGTCTTAGATTGTCTCATGGAACTGGGTCCTAGGCTTGAGGTATAGATGTGCCCAAGGGGAATTGGTGCAGTCCATTGGCACCTTCCCAAGGAGGACATATGACAGACACAGCCAGCCCAGAGGAGAGAAATTCATGGAGGAAAAAAATTCCTGCCTTTATACATGAACAATAACAACTCTTTTTCATTCTAAGGTAAGATGATGCAGTCAGTTTATAATCAACCTGAAACTCCCCTCCATACTCTTGTGATTCTCCAATGTTTGGCTGGGCTGCCAAACATCACTACATCTTCACAAATCTACAGAGCTGGCATTAACTGGACAAGGAGCTAAAGGCCCAATCCTCTGGTTTTGCAACAAGGATTTTCATTAATGGCTTCAAACAATCCAGCCCACATTTAGCCTTCAAAATCTGAAAAGTCAGACAACAAAGTCAAGATGTTCATAGGGCCATGCTGCTACTGCAAGTTTCTGAGAATATGATTCCTTTTTTTCCAGCTTTCTGAGGCTGCACACTTCACCTGCTCATGAGCCTTTCTTCCCAGTCCTCCTGCTTCTTGCTCTGTTCTCTTTCCTCCTCCACCAATTCTCTACCTGCCTCTTAGAAAGCTACACACACACACACACACACACACACACACACACACACACACACACACACACACACACACACACATGCACACACACACACAACTTATAGGATACTCTTCCCCTTTTCTAGATCCTTAACCAACAAGGGCTAAGTCCCTTTTGCCAACCTAAAGTCATATTCACAGGTTCCAGGATGCAGCATTGTCTAATCTACTTAAAAATTTTGGCCTTTATATATATTATTATATATTATTATATTATATATATAATTTGTAAATATAGATGATACATATATATATAGAGAGAGAATAGTCTGACACATTATAAATCCCACTTATGTGTAATGCAGGATTATAGTTCCTGCATTCCTGAGATCTTAAATATCCAATCATAGGGCAAACTTGGTGCTAGCAGAACCACAAGGCACATATGTACTTCCTGTTTGGTGATTATTTGGGAAATTCAGCAGTACCTTTGCCCAGAATAAGGGCTAAGAGCACCTCCCCCACCTCCACACACATACACACACCCCTCCTCTCGGAATCCTTTGGACATGTGGTCTTGATCAAGGACAGTGACAGTAACGAAGTTAAAGATAATGGAGGCCTGAGGCAGCTGAAGCACTTTGGTGTTCCAAGTTCAGAGTCTAGGGGCTAGATCCCAATTCCTGCTGAGCTTTTGATTCTGGGCTGGTTGTCTCATTCCCCTGGGCCTTAGTTTACACATTTGTAAAATAAAGGGGTCCTGTTCCACCCATTAAGTCTCTAGCCAGATACTGAGTCCTTACTGAAGCATTAGCAATGCAATTTTTCAAATTCCTCTATTAGGAATCTGTCTCATGAGTTTTTCCTGAAAGTGCTATCTGCATGCCTGACTTTCTTTTGTTGGACTTTCGTTGGGCTCGGGCCAAATTCTATTAAGAACATTTGCAGCTCTTACCTCAGAGAAGGCCCTGTACTGGATTATTAGACCCTACTTCCTGTCTCAGTGCCATCCTTTAGCTAGCAGGATGACCTCCAGGAATCTCTTAAACTAATCTACAAAATGTGGGTAATTGCTTGGCTTCCTCTACCACAGAGGCTATTTTGAGAAATCAGATGAAGTGACAGCTATAACAGTGCTTTGAAAAATGTAAGACATTGTTCAAAACAACACAACTTGAATTTTTAAGATTTTTATTTTTATGAAGATATGGTGATTTACAAAGTTATTCATAACTAAATTTTAGGCATACTATATTCCATCATCAGTCCCACAACTAGTGGCAACTTTCTTCTGACAGTATTCCCAGATTCCCTCCAACCAACCCCATAAACCCCATATACACAACAAGTAGGGTATCCTTTCATTTTGGGAGTTGACTGGCAGCTTGGTGGAGTAGGGTGAGATTTCTGATTCCTGAGGAGTTAAGAACTGAGGGTGAAGAGGGTTAAATAGGGGGAGATAGAGGATCAGGGTTGGGGGTGTGAGAGGTTAAAAGAGGATTTGTAAAGTGGTAGGATTTGTGAAGGGGTCTGAAGTGGGTAGGAGGGATATTATATAATAGAAACTATATACAATATAGCCAGGGGTTATGTATAATACAGATTAGACAAGCATAGAGGAGTCCACCACATACAAACTCACACATACACACACATCTAGACAGACAATGGAGATCTATTCGTAGGTTACATTTGAAGGAATGACCCTTATGGAATGGGTCAGAGCTCTTAAAACAAAAGGAAAAAAAATGAGGCCGGAACATGGTGGGGGGGGGGCGGCATATCTAGGCAATTCATTGATAGTGGGGATAAACTTTTCTAGATAAAATCTTCCACGATTAGATTGCGCATAAAGCATTCTTAGAACAATCATAGTTTCCCCATCAAGGATACTAGCAATAGGGTAGTGAATGCTGTAAGAGACTACCCCATGGTGTAGATACTTGATTTTTAATATTAAATCAGCATCAACTACAATGTTACAAATTTATTCAGGATTGAGTTTCCGGTATACAATATTCCAACAACAATCTTTTACCAGTGACCGCTTTCCTCCAGTGTCCCAAGTTTTCCTCTTGTCTCTGAGCCTGCCTCTATCACACCTTTTGTTTTCCTTTTCTCTTTTGGCACTGTGGTTTACAATATTGTTACTGATAGGGTATCATTGTATGTGACTTGACTTCTCTTCAGCACCCAATCTTCATCCATAATAGCTATTTTCCTCTATCATTGTTGTAGTTGTCCCCTCCATGAACTAACAACTCTTCCATAGTCCCCTGTGGCAAGCTAGCCACAGGGACTAATTTTTTAAATTTTATTTTTTATTGTACATTATTTATTCCCCTACTATGTTTCTTTACATTCCTCATATGAGTGTGATTATTTTGTGTATGTCCACTTTCATGACTCATTTCACGCAGCATGATATTCTCCAGATCCAGATATTTGATGTTTTTGGACACTTTCGAATGGGATAGATTCTTTGCTGACTTTGTCCTCTGATTATTTGCATATAAGAATGTGACCTACTTTTGTGCATTGACTTTGTTGCCAGTCACTTTGCTATTTGGTTTATTTTTTAGGGAATTTTGTGAAATTTTTAGGGTCTTCTATGTTTTTACCATGTCATCTGCAAATAGTGATAATTTGACTTCTTTTCCAGTTTGGATCTATTTAATTTCTTTATCTTGCCTTATTGATATAGCTCAGACTTTTAATATTATATTCCATAAAAGTGGAGATAGTGGACATTTTTTTCTTTGCATCTGATCTCAGTGAGAATGCTTTCAGTTTTTATTATTAAGAATGATAGTTTTTGAGTGGCATGAGTCATAAAAAGAGGGATAAACATAAAATGGTCACATTTATTTGTGGGATTAAAAAATAATAGTATGGTAATAACACCCAAAAGCAATAAAGACAAGAGCCAGGAGGACTGGTCCATGGTAGGAAATTTGCCACAAAGAGGGAGGAGTGCAGTTGTGACAGAAAAGAGAAGAGATTACTATAACAATAATAGATGGAAATTATCATTTTAGACAATAACTAGGTGCTAAAAGAATGTAAAGAGGGGGAGAAAGAGTGGAGAGAGAGAGGAGAGAGTGATAGAGAAGAAAAATGTCTTTCACAGAGGCAGTTTGGAATGGAGGACAAGAGGAAAAATATGGACATTGGTGGTGAAAAACATGCACTGGTGAAGGGATGGGTATTGGAACATTGTATGACTAAAACGCAATCATGAACAACTTTGTTGCTATGTATCTCATGGTGACTTAGTTAAAATTATTAAAAAATAAATGCTATCTCGGGGCCATAGAGTAGTTCAGGGGTGGCGAACACGCGGCTCTCGACCCGCATGTGGCTCCCGGCCAAAATGAATGTGGCTCTTTACCTCTTCTGTGTTTAATATATTATTGTTAAAATTATATGCTTTAGTGTGAATGTTTGTCTGTTTTGGCAGGTCGCTGAGTGGTGTGGCTCTCTGACTCTCACAGTTTAAAATTTTGGCTCTTTGTGTCGAACTCGTTCGCCACCCCTGGAGTAGTTTATATAATGGGCAGTGTACTTTCCTTGTACAATCATGTTTGATTCCCTGCATACCATATGATACTTGAGCACAGACCTGGAGCACATTGGGTGTAACTCCAAAAACAAAAGTACAAACCAAAAGGAACAGCTTAATTGTTTTTAGTATACAGATGAGTGGTTAAAGAAACGGTGGTACATATACACAATGGAATATCATGCTGCCATCAGGAGCATTTTCCTATACATGGATGGTCATGGAAACTGTTATGCTGAGTGAAATCAGAGGGAAAGGGATAGACACAGAATAGTCTCACTCATTTATGGGATATAAGAAAATTATTAATTATTATTATTATTATTGTAATAATACCCAGAGACGATAGAGATGAGGGCTGGAAGGACTGGCTCAAGGTATAAAACTTATCACAAAGAATGGTGAGTTCTGTTAGAGAAACAACTATCATGACAATGGTAGTGAGTGAGAGAAATACAATGCCTTTCTCAAACACAGGCAAGGGGTTGGGGAGGAGGGAGGTAGAGGGCATTGGTAGTAAGAAAGTTGCTCTAGTGAAGGGGGGCATTCGTTTTTATAACTCAAACCAAACTACAAACATGTTTATAATCATGATGCTTAAATAAAGATACTAATTTAAGACAAACAAACAAACAAAGGAAAACAAAAAATAATGTGCTGCTAATTAAACTTCATAAAGCTGTGTCTCAGGGCCAAAGAGATAATTCAGTGGATTGAATACCTCCTTTACTATAGGAGATTCGGGTTTGATCCCTGACACTACACAGTCAATTCAGTACTACAGGTAGAGAGACCCTTGAGCACAGAAAGCAACCCCTGCCACTGCTGGGCACAGCCCAAAACAAAGACTGTATCTTGTTTTTCTACTTCTTAGTTGATATTTAGGAGTCTTGTTATGGAGGTGGAGAAAGGCAGTAGCCACAGGCCAAGGAAAAGGAAGTCTTGGGTCTTGCTTGCATTTTCTTTTGAAAGCCTCTGTAGCTGGCAAATGTGGGTGAGAATAGTACCAACAGATCCATAGGTTCAAAGTGCATATGCTACATTTTCTGCATATTGGGCTTCTTGGTATTTTTTTCCTTGGTATTTTTGTTATTGTTTTCTTTATCCAAAGGAAGTTTTCTTTACTGAGACAGAACTCCCACTTAGGCCTTGGGTTGTATGACAAGAAGTTACCTGTTGAGGAGAACCAGATAAACAGCATTTTAGATGCCTTGTTTTCTATATCAGAAACCATAACAATTTTCAGTGAGCCAGTGTGTAACAGAAATGAGCCCACTGGCATGTACAGTTCTGCCTGTAGGTTAGGAAAGATCGGAGCAAGATTTGAAGCTTGAGTTGCTCTGATCTTACACAAGGCTCCACGGAGCCCTTGTTTTGTGTGGCATTTCGTTAAGTGTCAGAAGTATTTCATTAGTTATCAGAACAAAGATCACATTTGCCATAAGCAGGCTGCATTGAATTTCCTCCAAGTCATTCATAACTCCAGACCCAGAGGAAAGATATGATGAGCTGTGGAGAAAGCCTGACTTCAATATGCGAATTCCAGAAAGGAAGGGGGGGAGAAAATAGCTTTGTATTTGGGACTCCCAGGTCTTCTTTTTTGGAGGCCAACCAAATGGCAATCTGAGGTGGCTTTATGTTAGCCTGGAAAGGACCCCTTTCTCTCATTGCCTGCTGTAATTTTCCATGCATACATTGAAATTTCAGCCTTGGTATTGATGAATATTTTTATCATAATTTCCACATGCCACCTCATTGGCCCTGTTATCTGAATCCCTGTCAGTCTTTTCAAGGTGAGGACACCAATCTGTTATGAAATCCTCAGTGTCCTGTGCTTGTAACAACAGAGTGTGGTTTGAAGAAGGATTGCTTGATCTCAATGTCCGTATGCTTCTTCCTGCCCACTCTGAAATTGTTAAATAGATCCAGGTTATCTGCTTGCATATGAGAGGAACTGGGGGCCTAATTGACATGCCTTCATTGTTGGTTTTTCTGGTAAGATTCTACAATTCTGCAGGTTGTTCTTAAATCCCATTTTCTTTTGCACCAATGGGCCCTTTCTTGGTGGATATTTGCTTAGACTCATCCCTATTTACAGGAGCAAGAGCAATCCCAGCAGTAGTTCCTTGAGGATTTATTGTGTGGGGTAAGCTGAATAACAGTTTCCACAGATATCAGCTCCTAGTCTAGAATCTGAACTCTGCTAACCTTTTTAGAAAAAGGATCCTTGCATATGTGATTAAAGTAACCATCTTGAACTAGGGGATTATTCTAGATGACAGAGGTGGCCCTAAATATTATATTATATATAATTAATCCATATATTAAGAAGACTAGAGGGACACTTGGTACTCAGAGTGATTTAAAGATGCTGGTCTTGAAGAGTAGGATTATAGGGTCATAAGCCAAGGATGGCTAGCAGCTTCCAGGAGCTAGAAGGAACAAGGAGATACAAGCTCCCCTGGAACCTCCAAATGAAAAACAACCCTGCTGACCAACTTCTTTTTTGGCCCGAACTTAGTCTTTAGACTATGAGAAAATAGATTGTTGTTTTTAAACCAACAAGTTTATGGTAGCCTGTTAAAGCAGCCTTAGAAATAAACAAATATACTACTTGTAATTCTTTGAGCTAAAAGCTTAAAGGCTTTCGATGGAGAAAGTAGTTATTGCACTGCTTTTTCTTATGGGAAGAACTCTGAATTTAGAGAGAAAGAGGTTGCTGAGCTGGTAGGATGAAGAAAAGAACTAGAGTGTGATGCCAAAGTTCAATTCTTAATTCTTAATCCTGTGTCTACTGATGCCTTTCTCATCCTGATCCTCCAGGACATGCCAAGGTCAAAACCAAGCCTTACTCCTAGGTTCTCCCCCTACTCCTTTTATGGTTTGACTTATAGGTAGCATTTTGGGGGGTCATGCCTAGCAATTCTGGCAAATCAGGGGTTTCTCCAATTCTGTACTCAGGAATCACTCTTGGCAGAACTCAGGGACCCATATAGAATGCTGGGGATTGAACTCAAGTAGGCTGCATGTAAGGCAAGTTTCCTACCCACTATACTATCTCTTTAGCTAAAGATATTGTGTTTCTTATTCCATCACGAACCTTTTTCCTGTAGAAGAAACCTTTGGTCCTGTACCAGGTGCATTCAGCAATGACTAAGTTTCCCCTTTCCTTCAGTGGCTGGAAAAAAGTTCTATGTTGGTTAGTGTTGAAAATCCTTATCTTTCTAATGTTGGAGAGAAACATTAAATTACCCCCTTGGAAATCCTCATTCTAAAAAAATCCATCTCTGTAATCCTTTGTGAATGGCATTTGGTATTTATAATCTGTACTATATTGCAGCTGTTTAAGCTCCTTAAGAGCTTACCATTTATTCATTCAGTAACATTTGTTAATATTATCACAATATCCAGTCACACAGTCTTACTAGCTTGGGCAGGTTTGATTTCTTTCTGACTCAGTTTCCTTATGTACAAAGTAGGAATAATGACCTACTTTGCTATTTGCAGTGATGGTTAAGTGGGATAAAATGCATAAAACTATTTGGCATGTAATCAAGAAACTTGTTGCTATCTGAATGCCAAGCTTATTGACCTAAATACTTGATATTAAATATCTTGAGAATGGAGTAAAACTAAAGCAAAATTCTCTTTTCTTCCCTTAATTTAGGGCTACAGGATTACCTTCCTAACTCCCACTAAAGCAAGGAAGAAAGTTATTTGTCATTGCCCCAAGATTCTTATACTTGAAATATTTCATGCATGTGATTTAAGAAAATAAAGTTCTCTGTGGCAAGTGGGTGTATAGCAAGGGGTGACAAGTTCAAAATAGGAGAGATATTTAATCTTGAAACACAGCCTTGCCCCCTCCAGGGGTCTTTCACATAAAATATGCTCAAGAAATAATTGGTATTATAACCATAGGAGCAACAAGTGCTGTTGTGCTAATGAATTTCTCAGAACTTAGTGAAAATAATTCTCCAATATGCTCCAGTGTACCCTGCGAGAAAGTGAATGAGAGAGAGCAGGATAGAGGGCTATCAGTGCACATTGTTTAACAACTGCTTCAGCCAGGCATTCTGCCCCACAAATATCATTTGATTTTTCCTAAGCCCTCATAGTTTTGAATGATCTCTTAGTTTCAGAGTCAGATACCAGCAACAAGTTTGATTCCCAAGGGGCTTTCTCTCAGTTATGCTGGAGAAGAGTGCATTAACTGTTTTTTGTTTTTGTTTTTGTTTTTTCATGTGAAGCCAGCTCTCTACCACTTGGTCCCACTCAGGTCAAATAGGAAGTTCTACTGGGCACTGTTTTGGAAGCCACTAGAGAAATAGCATCCCATGAGATCCAAATCCAGCACCTGGGAACTTTGTCTTCCTTATTGGGGATGAGATATTTGACTGCGAGGAACAGACCAATAGCATAGCAAATAGGGTGCTTGCCTTCCATGTAGCCAACTATAGTTCAGTTCTCTGCATCCCTTATAGCCCCCCCGAGCCCCTCAGGAGTATTCTTGAGGGTGAGGAGTAAGCCCTGAGCATCGCCAGGTGTGCCCCCCCTACAAAAACAATGAAAAAGAGATATGTGAATGTGAAATGACTTACCCATGATTTGCCCATGGTTGATATGGCATGTTTGATAAAATACTTGGGCCCTTTCTTACCCTCCCCATCATTCCACCACCATGTTTCCATCTCGTCCCAGTGGATCTCTTATAGTCCACTTTAGCAAGGTGCTTCCCTATACAAAACTTTTTGGACGCCAGCTTCTTTGCTCTGAACAATTTAATATCAAAAGTCCAGAAGTCCCTTGTGCATGACAAAATCTGTACAACCTTAGTTGTATCCCTGCAGCTACTGGACCCTGTTTCTTTACGTTGGTTTTGATATCATTTTCTTGAATACCCATTTGCTTGTCTTTCACTTCATCACTTTGGTACACACAGGGAGGTGCATAAAGAGCATTTCTGAAATCCTGCACCAATATGCACCATTTTTAGTTTCATGGGGATGCTCACCATCCCATTCTCTGTATAAGGAGAAGCAGCTTAATGGTAATACTGGAGTGTGAATACTTGATTGTGAAACCTTGGTTTATGGTTATAGGATGTCTGTTTCATAGGTTACTTTTTCTTAGTTTTATATTGGGAGGTATTTTGGGTACATAGTGCTTATCTATTGAACTCCGTCTCCTGGAGATCGCCAAGGAGAGCTTCTTAAAGCTTGACTTTTTAGTTGCAAAAAAGGGGGACTTTTTCATTCTAAAAACACCATTCTGCATTTTAGGCCAAACTCAAGAGGCTTCTTTGCCTCTTGCATACTGGCTGAGCTCCCGAATCATTTTTCTCTCAATTAGAACAAATTCCACATTCCCCAGTGTGTCCCTCCTCTCTCCAGCCTCCTGCCCCCCCCCCCACTTTTTTTGTTTGTTTGTTTTGATTTTTGGGTCACACCTGGCTACACTCAGGGGTTACTCCTGGCTCTATGCTCAGAAGTCACTCCTGCCAGGCTCAGGGGACCGTATGGGATGCTGGGATTTGAACCACCGACCTTCTGCACGCAAGGCAAACGCCTTACCTCTATGCCATCTCTCTGGTCCCGCCCTCCCCCACTTTTAAGCTTTTGGGAATCCTCTCCTGAAAGTTCAGTGCCAACCTGTCATCTGATGTTCATACTGTAGTTCAGACATAGCCCTTCCATACTTCCTGAGGAGCAGCCACAGAGCTCAGTGGCAGCTAACCTATGTGACAGTGTGTGCCAAGAAGGCTTATGCTTTCATTGTTTTAATTTTTACTTCCCTTAGTGGATGATTTTTGCCTCTTATCTTTTGTAGACACCACCTAATTTATTGCTGGGAACAGCCCTGGCTGGAGTTCCAGTCTTTAGAACTTCTAAGAAGAGGTATGCATGTTGCCTGGACCATGTGCTTATGGCCCTTTTGAACTTAGTACATTCTTTCTGCACTGTCCTTGACAAGGGAGCCTTAGAGATATGGGGTTTTCATATTTCTTTTTTGCCCATGTACCTGGATGGTATGCTAAATGAAAATATTTCTGGTCCCCAGCTGCTGTCCTCCTGTCTCTCCTCCCCTGGGATTTGGACTCTTAGGTCTCTCAAGGTGATCAATAGCTCCTGACTTTTCATTTCACCATCTCCTTTACTTATCACCCAGATGTGTGGGGCTGCCTTGGCTTCTTGTTTATTGGAGTTCATACTCTTTCCATTCCTATTAGTTGTATTTATGGACCTTTTGGTTAGAGAGACTGCTTTTAAACTGTGGCTTCTCACATAAGCAATTTTAGCAGATATTCCCAGAGTGCCTCTGGCCCAGACCTGCTGCTGGTCTTAGTGATTAGGCACACAGAACCAGACTCTGGCATGCCTTGTTTTCAAGAACTAGAAGACTTGTGCGGGAGCCAGGTCTTTTACTTCAAACTCCTAAGCTTCAGCATGAATATACTGGCATGCAGACTTCTCCTGAGAATACTCACTGTGGCTTGAGGGGAAACATGCAGCACTGAGGTTTATGTTGGACCTGCAAGACTACCCCAGTTCAGAAGAGGAAGGGTAGGATTTTAGTGAAGGGGAGGAAGAGGCTTGTGAAGAGACCCAAGAGCTCAGTGTGTTAGGGAATGGTGAACCAATACATGAAGTCTGGACAAAGTAGGATGGGAGTGGACAGACAGGGAAGTACAGGTAAGTGAGTTGAATCTGGAGAGGAAAATGAGTGAGACCAGATAATAGTAGGTAGATTGGGAAGTATGTGGACACCATCTGAGTTTCATCTCTATTATCTGGATAGAGGCGTTTTTGAAATTAAGTCTAACGATCCAGGGTTGTGTTTAGAATGAAAAACCGAGAGGCCAAATAGTACAGTGGATTAAGGTGCTTTTCTTACACACAGCTGATTCATATTTGAACCTGGCACTTCAATGAGTGTCCTGAACCCTACCAGGCATTTTCCTTTTGCACAGAGATAGGACCAAACCCTAAGCTCCACCCAAGTGTGGCCTCCAAACCAAAATAAATGACTAAATATAAAGAAAAAATCCGGGGCCGGAGAGATAGCATGGAGGTAAGGCGTTTGCCTTTCATGCAGGAGGTCATCGGTTCGAATCCCGGCGCCCCATATGGTCCCCTGTGCCTGCCAGGAGCAATTTCTGAGCCTGGAGCCAGGAATAACCCCTGAGCACTGCCAGGTGTGACCCAAAAACCAAAAAAAAAAAAAAAAATTTAAAAAAAAAAGAAAAAATCCAATGAAGAGAGAAATAACTAGTACCTGAGGTTCCTATCCTATAAAACCAGCTGGATACATATACCAGTGTTTTCAATCACTAGAAAGATAGGACTGGGTGTTCTAGGATTGATAGGATTTATATAAGCTGTGCTGTCCAAACATAAATGACTCAAAATACATGTGGCTATTGTCTTGGTGGATCTAGAATCTTCCTCATGAAATCTGCCTTCAGTTACTGACAGTGAAATTCCAAAAGAAGATTTTGTCTCCTATCTACTTTTATCCCTCTACCTTAAAGATGCTTACAGCTTATCTAGAAGTAGGTGTACATGTCCATTTAAAGGTCTGGTGGTTCAGTGTTAAGGCCACTGAGTTGGATTCTCTTCTGGCTATTGTTTCTATAGCACTGAAGCCTTATACCCCACCCTTTCTCCCTAGGTAACTTGACCTTACCTGCAAGACCCCACCCATTCCTGGGAGGGGTCTTGGGAAAGGTAGATAAAGCCTTTGACCCAGGGGATTCGGGCCCTTTTTTGGCTCTCTGCCCTTTTGGTCTTTGACCAGCATGGAGGGCAAAGGGAAGATGGCTGAAAGGAGTTAAGATGCAGGGCTAGCGAAGAATGGCTGTGCTTGAAAGGTTATGATATAGGCCACACACATGTGGTGAATAGGGCATGAATAAAGTTGATGCTTCCTGATGCCTGCCTGTGAGTGAGTTCAATACCCGTCGCTTTCCTGAACCCCAGACCCACCAGTTGATGGGGGATGAAGCCACGTGGCTGGGGCCTAAGGACAAAGGCATCCATCCCTCAATCCATCCATCACCATCCAGCTCCATCATTAATTATTTAATGCTACATAGCACAAACAACCTTAGGGTGAGTTTCTATGGGAGATTGGCTTCTTATCTGTCTTTCCTCACTCATAAAGGTAGGTTTAAAAAATTCAGTAGAAAATGGGGCCAGTCTCAAGACCATGGCAACAATGTGGTGCATATTTTTATTGCTGCAGTGCTCACTGGATATCTTATTTGATTCCTCTTTTAGAACTGTTGTGGTGTTTCACCTTCTTTTTTTTCCCCTTCGTCCCTCAAACCAAGGCTGAGAGCCTCTAGAATGACTCTGCTCATAGTCGGCGTATTCGATTTTTACCCCATTATATTACTTTTCTCTTCCTCAAACAAAACCACATAACTTGAACTTTCTAGTCCCGCCTCCCAATTAGAGGGGGCAGTAATGGAGGCACCAACACTGAACAGTTATAAGACCACTAAGTAATAAACTAGACACAGAAGGGACCACGCATTCTAGCAGCCCCTGGGGGGAGAGTGGAGAATATGGGAGGCAGGATGGGAGCGATGTGGGAGGACAATTCGGTGTTGGGAATTCCCCTGATTCAATGTAAATATGTACCTGGAATATTACTGTGAACGATGTGTAAGCCACTATAATTAAAATAAAAATTATATTAAAAAAATGAAAATAAAGAAAATAGGGCCAGAGCGATAGTCCAGCGGTAGGGCATTTGCCTTGCACGTGGCTGACCCAGGTTGATCCCAGCGTCCCATATGGTCCCTCATGCCAGAAGCGATTTCTGAGCACATAGTCAGGAGTAACCCCTGAGCATTATTGGGTGTGGCTCAAAAATAAACAAATAAACAAAAAATTCAGTAGAAAATTGCTACTTTATAAAGCCCCTTCTTGTTTGATGGTAATTAAAAGCTATGACAAATGAGTCTGCCTGAATTCTGTTCTCTTAGGTGTGATTTCCCCCAGAGGAATTCATTCCCTATGTTCTGTTTGCACCAGTGTGGATATGGAGCCTGCACGGTGATAAAGCTTCCTACCCAATGCTCAGTATTATTTTTCTTTTTGAACTCTAATGGGAACACAGGTAGTTCAGCATCTTGCTCCTTTCGTGAATGGCTATTTTGGACACCATGTTGATTCACTATCTCACATAGGAAATTGTTCTAAACAGCTTCACACTATTCCAATTTGTGCCCTATTGGTTAGCCGAATATTATAGCTTATTCTATGAGGTGTAGGCCATGTTTCAGATTTACATTTCACAGCCACAGCTCAGCTAGGACACTAAGACCTTTACACAATGAGGCTAGATTCAGAGTCTTCTATTTCTACTGCTGTAGGAAATTGCAGATTCTTGGAAGATTCCATGCTCAGGCTTCTTCTAAGAGGTGTCATTAGTTTGGGCTTGAGTCAGTTGAGATAGTCTCTTTCTTGCTCTTCCCTGCTTCCTGGGGGAGGCCTGGCTCCCCAGAGAAAGACTTCTGGACTCGCTGGTGAAAGAGGAAGACTGACCTGTTTTGCTCCTCTGACTGCCTTTAACCTTTTGTAGGAGTTGTTGCAAAATCTCCACAAAGTTCCCTTCAGGAGAATGAGCATTGCTAGAGGTCAGGAGCCATTTTGGACACAGTCTGCCTGTAATGCTGACAGATACCTTCTACTACAAATCCCAACTCAGATCTGGAATTTCTATTGCTGGCACCTGAGTCCAAAGCATTTTGACCTAACTGATGCAAAGTGCAGAGGTATCTTCCTTCTTCTCTCCCTCCCTTCTTTTCTTCTCCTTCTCCTTCTCCTTCTCCTTCTCCTTCTCCTTCTCCTTCTTCTTCTTCTTCTTCTTCTTCTTCTTCTTCTTCTTCTTCTTCTTCTTCTTCTTCTTCTTCTTCTTCTTCTTCTTCTTCTTCTTCTTCTTCTTCTCCTTCTCCTTCTCCTTCTCCTTCTCCTTCTTCTTCTTCTTCTTCTTCTTCTTCTTCTTCTTCTTCTTCTTCTTCTTCTTCTTCTTCTTCTTCTTCTTCTTCTTCTTCTTCTTCTTTCTCTCCCTCCTGCTTCTCCTTCTCCTTCTTCTTCTCCTTCTTCTTCTTCTTCTTCTCCTTCTTCTTCTTCTTCTCCTTCTTCTTCTTCTTCTTCTTCTTCAGTATCTTCCTTCTCTCCCTCCCTTTTTTCTTCCTCTTCTTCTCTCTCCCTCCTTTCTTCTTCTTCTTCTTCTTCAGTATCTTCCTTCTCTCTCCCTCCTTTCTTCTTCTTCTTCTTCTTCTTCTCCTTCTCCTTCTCCTTCTTCTTCTTCTTCTTCTTCTTCTTTCTCTCCCTCCTGCTTCTCCTTCTCCTTCTTCTTCTCCTTCTTCTTCTTCTTCTTCTTCTCCTTCTCCTTCTTCTTCTTCTTCTTCTTCTTCTTCTTCTTCTTCTTCTTCTTCTTCTTCTTCAGTATCTTCCTTCTCTCCCTCCCTTTTTTCTTCCTCTTCTTCTCTCTCCCTCCTTTCTTCTTCTTCTTCTTCTTCTTCTTCAGTATCTTCCTTCTCTCTCCCTCCTTTCTTCTTCTTCTTCTTCTTCTTCTTCTTCTTCTTCTTCTTCTTCTTCTTCTTCTTCTTCTCCTTCTCCTTCTCCTTCTTCTTCTTCTCCTTCTCCTTCTCCTTCTTCTTCTTCTTCTTCTTCTTCTTCTTCTTCAGTATCTTCCTTCTCTCCCTCCCTTTTTTCTTCCTCTTCTTCTCTCTCCCTCCTTTCTTCTTCTTCTTCTTCTTCAGTATCTTCCTTCTCTCTCCCTCCTTTCTTCTTCTTCTTCTTCTTCTTCTTCTTCTTCTTCTTCTTCTTCTTCTTCTTCTTCTTCTTCTTCTTCTTCTTCTTCTTCTTCTTCTTCTTCTTCTTCAAGATATACTCTTTATTCCCTTTGCTTTGAGGAGGAATTCCAATGCCCTCATACTTTCTCCATATTTGGGAGTGTACACAATTCATCTATTGTTCTATAGGTCCCCAAGTTTTACTTAGAATGACTTAGAATGTCAATTATTTTCAAAATCTAAATAAACTTATGTTTTCCTTCTAATATTTGTGACCATTAAGAACATTCCAGAAGCACAGGAGGTGGCATGGCAGGGGAAATTGGCTAGGAGGTAGGGGGGGGGTCTTAAGAATCCTCCTATAGTGTACCACTATATCTGAGACAGTGATTTCCAGGTGCTCACTGCTTAGTGGCTTATACAATGTAGTGTTCTCCACGTGTTAGTAACTGCACTTTACATCTCCATACCCTCTGTTAGCACAACTTGCTACTTAAAGAAGACATCACAGACAAGGTGCTTTCTCAGGCAGCAGAGACAGAGAAGAGGAAAGTGAGGCAAGGGGGCAGCTGGAGTAGCAGTACTGCAGCTTACATTTCTAACTCAGACTTTGTCAGTTCAGCTTCTCTTTCCCCTGTCTAATCTTTGGTGCTAAGATGAGTTGAAAAAATTGTACTCGAATACTTACTTGTGAAGAACTTAGTGGGTTGGGGGCTAGAGCAATAGTACAGTGGGTAGGGCATTTGTCTTGTACACAGTAGACCTGGGTTTGACATTCCATGTGGTCTTCCAAGAAATTTCTAAGCTCAGAGCCATGAGTAATCCCTAAGGGTCACTGTATATGACCAAAAACAAAAAGGAGTTTAGCAGAATTTTTTTTGTGGGCTATACTGGCTGTGCTTACTTCAGGGCTTACTCCTGGCTCTCTTCTCAGAGATTACTCCTGTGGAAGCTCAGAGGAGCATTCAGGGTGCTGGGGATCAAACTAGAGTCAGGAAAATGCCATAGTCCTTATACTCTCTCTGTCCCTGAAGAATATAGTTTTGATATCTAATGACAGTGTGAAGTGCCAATGTGGACTAAAGGATCCATTTTGATCATGTCTCAGCAGATGTTGATCCAGTAGTACAGACTTCCTCAATAGCATCTCTTTAAAAAGAAGTCATTATTTCCCTCCTCTCTCTTTCTTTCTTTTTCTTTCTTTCTTTCTTTCTTTCTTTCTTTCTTTCTTTCTTTCTTTCTTTCTTTCTTTCTTTCTTTCTTTCTTTCTTTCTTTCTTCTTTCTTTCTTCTTTCTTTCTTTTTTCTTTCTTTCTTTCTTTCTTTCTTTCTTTCTTTATTTCTTTCTTTCTTTCTTTCTTCCTTCCTTCCTTCCTTCCTTCCTTCCTTTCTTTCTTTCTTTCTTTCTTTCTTTCTTTCCTTTCTTTCTTCCTTCCTTCCTTCCTTACTTTCTTTCTTTCTTTCTTTCTTTCTTTCTTTCTTTCTTTCTTTCTTTCTTTCTTTCTTTCCTTCCTTTCTTTCTTTCTTTCTCTCTTTCTTTCTTTCTTTCTTTCTTTCTTTTTTCTTCTTTCTCTTTCTTTCTTTCTTTCTTTCTTCTTTCTTTCTTTCTTTCTTTCTTTCTTTCTTTCTTTCTTTCTTTCTTTCTTTCTTTCTTTCTTTCTTTCTTTCTTTCTTTCTTTCTTTCTTTCTTTCTTTCTTTCTTTCTTTCTTCTTCCCTCCTTATCTTTCATTTCTCCTTTTCCTTTAAGGACTGTGGTTTGCAATACTATTACTAAAAGGGTATCATGCATGCCACTTTACCTAGACATTAGGAAAAATGAAGTCAATAGTATCTCTTACAGGAACTTTCCCCTGCCCTGAATCTGTCCACTCTCTCCAGATCCTTCCCAACGTCTCCACAGAAACATTGACTTCCATTCACCTTGTACCTATATTCAAGTATAGGCCTCAAAGAATGTGAATTCTCCTTTCTGTAACACTGATGAAGTAGTGCTAGTGCAGGGAAACTCATTGCTCAGCCTCCCTCCACACATATCTGTCCCCCAGCTGACTCCTGGGAGTCCTTGCTGCCTGGTTCCAAGGACTGCTGCTCTATGCCAGGCAGCCCCCCAACAGGGGGCTTCTGTTAGCACAGCTGACAGAGGCTGCATGTTGCACAATGACTGACTGGGCTTGGAAGGGGAAGCAAAAGGAAAATAAACATGGTGAGTAGGAAAAATACAAACATCCTGGCTTGCCGCCAGCAGGGTCTCAACCTGCTCTTTCACTCTTCATAGAAAATAAGATGTGGGAAACAGGCTTGCCTGGGCATCTTTCAGGTTCCACATACGTGCATGGAGACCTCCTTAACCTCTTCTTTTCCTTTTGGAGAATAAAAGTTAAGTCCTAGCTTCTGCTTGGTATTCCTTTCCATTCATAGAACCCGTTTCTTCCTCAGGTATTTGAGACCATAAATAATCTCATTTTATTTTAAAATCATTTAAAGTACCATTTTAAAAAACAAATGAAGTGTATTTTTTATTTCTATCTGGAGGGCTTTGTCCTATTCCTCAGTGTCAGAATATTTCAACCATCTTTGACTAAGCTTTACTGTTTTATATTTCAGAAATAAAGTGCATGGGGATAGGGACTTTACTTCCTTTGGCAATAGTGGTTTTAACCTTTTATTCTTTTGTTATTTTAGTTTCCTAATAATCAATTATCTAGCAGCTACCATGTGTCAAACCTTGTAAATTTTAGGAGCTTAAGACAAATCCCCAGCTCTGAAATATCCTGAAGCCTTCAGCCTAACAAATAAGTACCATAGAAAAATTTTGTGCTGTGACACGGGTTTCAAGGAAAAGATGAGATAGAAATCATCAGTTTTACAGAGTGGAGGGCTAAGTTGGAGATTGGACCACGAAAAGCTTCATGGAGGAAGTATGACTTCAGTTATACTCTGAAGGGCCAATCAGGAGTTGTTCCAGGAAATGGTGGCACATACGCATCACAGGGGAGATGCACTCATGAGGTCACGTAGGTCTATGGGATTGGCATTGGGAACTGGATCCAGACAGGTGAGCATATGCAGGTGTGAACAACAGGTCTTGTTGAGTTGGCACATTTCCAGGGCTCAGGTGTAGTGCTGGGGAAAAAAAAAAGCTTCTGGATATGCTTCTTTGCTCAGATCATCACCCTGACAGTTCCGGATTAACATCACAGAACTGCAGAGCATTGTAGAGAATGAGTTCCTGGACCACTGCCAGTCTGTTGTCAGGAAAATATTTTCTTTGCTTATTGCCCCTTCCAAAATGCTATTTGCAGTCATTATCTCAAGACACTGCAATAGCCTCAGAGTCCACCACTGTAGATTATTAGAAGTCAATAGGAACAAAGGTGTCAGGACCTTTCTGTCCTTTACTTGTGGAGAAGTGCTCTTTGGGAGAAAGGCTATGCATTCACTTTTGTTGTTAGTGCTGGGAGAGTGAAGAAGCATTTAAAGTAACATTTTAAGAAACTATCTGCAATACTTAGTAGATGTTCCTGGAGGTTAATCAAGGTTTGTTTAAGGTTTTTGAAACAGATGATGGAAAACAAATGATGAAAACTATTTTCCAATTCAAAAGAATGCATTCCTCTCAGAAAACTTGGTTTGATCTTTATAACATCATTTTGTGTCGATAAGAGGGGGATTATTCATGCTCTCCTAAACAAAGAAATAACAGGTTTTTTGAGATAGACTTAAAGCACCATAAACTTCACCACTTAAATAAAATAATTCTGTGGTCTTATTAGATCCATGGGGCTGTGCTGCCATCACCACTATCTCATTACAGAGCATTTCCATCAGCCCCTAAATGAAACCCCATCCCATTTAGCTTTCTCTCTCTCCACCCTCTCAGTCCTGGCAGCTAATCTATTTTATGTCTCTGTGGATCCGTCTGTTCTGGATATTTCATCTAAAAGAAATCAAACAATATGTGGCTTTTTGTGTCTGGCTTATTTCACTTAAAACATTTTCAAAATTCATCTCTGTGTGTTCATGCATACTTCATCCCTTTGATGGCTGAATAATAATACATTCTATGAGTATATTATGTTTTTATTTATTCATTTATCAATTTATTGGCATTTGGGTTGTTTTACCACTTGACTATTATGAATAAAGCAGCTTTAGATACAAGTTGTTGTTGTTCTTTTTTTAATTTTGGGGTCACATCCAGAAGTTCACAGGAGTTACTTCTAAACTCTGTGTTCAGAAATTTCTCCTGGTAGACTCAGGGACCATATGAGATGGGTCAACTGCATGCTGTTGCTATTGCTCAGGCCCAGCTCAGGCCCCAGCTACACATTTTTCCATCTCTTGAATACTGAAAGAATTTTGTTGGTTACTTTCAGATTGAAATTTCAGGGCAGGGAAGTGACTCAGTGGAATCAGTGCCTACCTGGATGCATTTTATGTGGGATGAAGTATGTTCCAGGAGAACTACAGAAAAAAACAGTCTTAGGTTATTGGTAATACTTACATATACCTTTTGGAGGAACCAATAGTTTTCAAAAGTAAGCACACTATTTTACCTTTCCACTGGGGATATATGGGAATTCCAGTTTCTCAACACCCTCTACAACACTTTTTATTATATGTTCCTTTAATTACAACTATCAGGGGTCTAAAACTCAATTTACCTGAGGACCACAGGAGGCAAAGTCGGGGTGACCCTCGAGTTCAAAGTCAGTAGTAAGCCTTGAACATTGAGAGTGTGACCCAAACAACTAAAACAAAACAAAACAACCCACTGAGTGGGAAAAACTATTCACCCAATACCCATCAGATAAGGGACTAATCTCCAAAATATACAAGGCACTGACAGAACTTTACAAGAAAAAAAAAACATCTAATTCCATCAAAAAATGGGGAGACAAAATGGACAGACACTTTGACAAAGAAGAAATACAAATGGCCAAAAGACACATGAAAAAATGCTCCACATCATTAATCATCAGGGAGATGCAAATCAAAACAACTACGAGGTACCACCTCACACCACAGAGATTGGCACACATCACGAAGAATGAGAACAAACAGTGTTGGCGGGATGGAGAAAGAAAGGAACCCTTATCCACTGCTGGTGGGAATGCCGTCTAATTCAACCTTTATGGAAAGCGATATGGAGATTCCTCCAAAAACTGGAAATCGAGCTCCCATACGATCCAGCTATACCACTCCTAGGGATATACCCTAGGAACACAAAAACACAATACCAAAGATCCCTTCTTTACACCTATATTCATTGCAGCACTATTTACCATAGCAAGACTCTGGAAACAACCAAGATGCCTTTCAACAGACGAATGGCTAAAGAAACTGTGGTACACAATCGAATATTATGCAGCTGTCAGGAGAGATGAAATCATGAAATTTTCCTCTACATGGATGTACATGGAATCTATTATGCTGAGTGAAATAAGTCAGAGAGAGAGAGAGAGAGAGAGAGAGAGAGAGAGAGAGAAACGCAGAATGGTTTCACTCATCTATGGGTTTTAAGAAAAATGAAAGACATTATTGCAATAATAATTTTCAGACACAAAAGAGAGAAATGCTGGAAGTTCCAGCTCACCTCATGAAGCTCACCACAAACAGGGATGAGTTTAGTTAGAGAAATAACTACATTTTGAACTATCCTAATAATGAGAATGTACGAGGGAAATAGAAAACCTGTCTAGTGTACAGGCGGGGGTTGGGTGGGGAGGAGGGAGACTTGGGACATTGGTGATGGGAATGTTGCACTGGTGATGGGTGGTGTTCCTTACATGACTGAAACCCAAACACAAACATGTATATAATCAAGGTGTTTAAATAAAATATAAAAAATGAAAAAAACATACAATACTTAAAACAAAAAAAGATTCCTCTAGGGCAGGGCCACAAAATGTTGTACGGAGGGCCATTTGCGGCCTGTGTGCCGCGAGTTTGAGACCCCTGATCCAAGTGGATGTGAAGAGGTCATACTTTCCTATTATAGGTATAAAAATTGAAGGCACATATTTGGTAACATCTATCAAACTAGTATTTGGCCAAGCCCAAAATTTTATTTTTAAAGTAAATATTGGTATTATTTGTATTCTATGCAAGGTTCATTAAGTTGTTTCATCTTTCCAATAGCCTCCATGGAAATTAATATTATCCTTTTTATTTGTAAATGCATCTGATACAGGACAGGCAAAGGGATGCTGGCATGCAGCATTGATCCCAACCAGCAGTTGCAAGATCCTGAGAATGAGTATTCCATAAAGTTTGTGCCCTAAGTGCTTTATTAGTTTCATCTGAGTCATAACTCTGTTTGAAAAACTGAGGTGGGGCCCAGAGAGATAGCACAGCGGCGTTTGCCTTGCAAGCAGCCGATCCAGGACCAAAGGTGGTTGGTTCGAATCCCGGTGTCCCATAGGGTCCCCCGTGCCTGCCAGGAGCTATTTCTGAGCAGACAGCCAGGAGTAACCCCTGAGCATCGCCGAGTGTGGCCCAAAAACCAAAAAAAAAAAAAAAAAAAAAAAAAAAAAAAAGAAAAAGAAAAACTGAGGTGAAAATAAAACTTAGGAACATATACAGAGTCTTTTGTTGTAAGTGGAAGGGCTGGTGCAGGGTACCCAGAGTATAGTATATTTTGGTTTTTATTGATCCATATAGATCTGTGAGCAAGAAGATCTGGGGACTCTAAACCAGATATGTTAATTTGGGGGGGAGTCACATCTGGTGACACCTGGCTATGCACTCAGAAATCGCTCTTTCCTTTGGGGACCATACAGGACACCAGGGGATAGAACCACGGTCTGTCCTTGGTTAGCCTCATGCAAAGCAAACGACCTACCACTGAGCCACCACTCTGGCTCCAAGATGTGTTAATTTTTTTCTCAAAGGCTTAACTTGCCAACATTAGCCAGACCTTAAGCAAATGGAGAATTTGAAGCGAAATCCAAAAAATGGGTTATAATAAAATTAAGCTAACAGCCTGCACTAGTACTCCTCAGGAAGGGTTAGCTAGTCATTAGTTTCTCTCAGCTATATCTGTGCTTATTATCCCCACTTTGCATAAATCTGCTAGGTCCAAGGAAGTGCCCTTGCAAATGACCAGATGGATTCGGAACTGTCAGAGTTCTAGACTTATGGCCAGCTCTAGACTGGCCATAAAAAATACACACATTCTCCAGGCTGAGAGAGGGAGATGCTGCTATCTAAGAAAAGCACTTAGAAATCACCTAGTTCATAGCTATGCTTGTGGCTGCTAATCTCTGGGTTGTATCAAAAATAGCTGGTCCCATATTTTTCAGTGATCATCTGTGTTTGGTGTGTGTATGTGTGTGTGTTTGGTTGGGGTGTTTTAAATCGTTTTCAGTTGAGTCAGTGACTACCATAAGGCAACATAAATATAAAAATGTCCCTTTGCACAGGTAAGTCTAAGCCTCTTAAGGACACTAGGTATCTGGAGAAGATAGCCACACTAATCCTCTCCTCTACCTTCTCTGCATCAAGAACACATTCTCTGGGTGAGCCACAGCAGAATGATGTGGTCAGAGCCTGTGGTATTTTGGCATCTATCACAAACTTAGCTTTTACTTTCAAGAAAAAAAAGCCCAGACATCAAGGATGGTATAATAGTACAGTGGGTACATAGCAAAGGTATAGATACAGTTATAGATAGTACAGGTTCCTTCTCTGGCTCCCCATTTGGTTCCCAGAAACCTGCCAGGATGCCAGAAGAGATCCATGAGCACAGACATGTGTGAACCTGAAACAAACACAAAAATTTCTGGCTCTTCTCCCTTAAAATTTCTAGCTCTCATCTATTAGCATATGCAGCTCTTCTTCTCCATTAAAAACAAAACACTTTGTCCTTGCTTAATACATGTTTTTTTTTTCACAACATCCCTGCCAATATAGACAGAACTAAATATTGAAACCACAGAGTGAACAACACTTAAATTATAAGAACCAAATTTTAACCACCAAAATTAAAAAGGTGACTGCTAAGATGGCAGGCTGGGAGGGGGAAGTTATGCAATGAACTCTGTGAACTCTGGCAGAGGGAGGTTTGGTGGTGGTGGGTTTGGTAGTGGGATTGGTGGTGGGATTAGTACTGAAACATGTCTAAAACTCAACTTGGAATAACTTTGTAAATCATGGTGCTTTAAATAATTTTGGGGAGGCTCCTCATCATTTATTTGTACTAGTTAATAATAAACACAATTATTTATATCTTTGTGCATAATGTCTAAAACTAAGATAATCATCATTTACTCAGAGAAGTTGATTACCAACTCAATTAGGCTCTGCTCATGGTGCTTTCACACTTTAGAGAGTATGGGAAATACTCTCTACGCTTTTCCTTCCACATTGCAAACCTAATTCACACATTGTTTAATTTCATGAAAACCAGAGAAGAGCTCAGTTACTCTGTTCTTTTTTTTTAATATAATTTTTATTTTGATCATAGTGGCTTACATATGGTTGACAATAATATTTTAGGTACATATTAACATAATATCAGGGGGATTCCCATCATGGAATTATCTTCCCTACACCTCCGTTCCCATCCTACCTCCCATATCCTCCTCCCTCACCCCCCGGGGCTCCTAGAATACGGTCCCCTCTGAGCCTAGCTTACTCCTTAGTGGTCCTACACCTGTTTTGGTCTTGGTACCTCCCTTGTTTCCTCCTCTAACTGGGAGGCAAAACTAGATAGTTCAAGTTATGTGGTTTTGTTTGAAAAAGAGAAAAGTGATAAACTGGGGTAAAAATCAAATATGCTGAAAATGGGCGAAGTCCTTCTAGAGGCTCTCATCATTGGTTTGAGAGGCGAGGGGTAAAAAGAAGGTGAAACACCCCAACAGTACAAAAAGAAGTGTCAAATAAAATATCCAGTGAGCACTCCAACAATAAAGATAAGCACCACATAAAAGCCATGGTCTAGAGATAAAAAAAAACATGGTGGAGCACCTAAAGAAAGAAAAGAAGAAAATAAATAAATATAAATGGAGACAACAACTTCAATAACCATACCAAAACGAAGAAATTGACAAAATCTAGATAGATAAAAAAATCGTTTTGTGCTTTTTTTTTTTCCCCTCCTGCACAGGCACAGTAAATATTGGGGTCATTTGAAATGGAATTCCCTTGGCCTAAGAGATACAGGGTTTCTCCACCCTTGGAGTATATTGTCATAGGATTAACTATAGACTCCTTTCAGGTTCATTTACTCTCCCCTCAGTGCTTTCGTGGTGTTTGGAAGACTTCTGCTCCATCCTGGGTGATAAAATCAGATCTCTGTATCTAGAGATCTCGGTATCTGCACAGGTCAAGGGATGGAACTTATGATGGAGCCTTTCTTTGTGATTCTAGAAGTTCTGTTCCCTCAGTGTCATTTTAATCTGTCTTCTGTGGTTGGTGGTCTTGGTCTTTGTGCTGATCCCAGGATGGTGCCTAGGATAGCGTCTTTCGTTATGTTTCCAGAAGATCCAATTCGTTGCAATTGTGTCAGATGGACCTTTGGAACTGGAGATCATGGTTGTTGTGCAGGTCGTAGCTCAAACCCTAGAATAGGGCTTTTTTATTGGTCACAGTATACATACAGTCCGGTCATGGTTCTATCAGCCAGTCATCTGTAAAACACCATCTTGGCTTTTGGACAGACCAAGGAGTGACAAGTCTTCTGATTTTGTCTTATTGTCAGCTGGAGGGGTAGGTTAACCTGCTCTTAGGTCAAGTTGTTCCCATTTTCCTCTTTGTCAGGATATCATATTAGAGCTGGCACTTGTTGGTGTCCGAGCAGTATTAAGGATGTCCTGGATGAGATTTGTTTCCTGTAGCTGTCGTGAAGAACTGTGTTATTTCTATGTCTGGGATCCAGGGTTCAAGGCTGGACGGATGGTGTCTAATCACCTGGGGTCTAAGTTGGATCCACGTGACATATTTTCAAGGTAGGAGATGTCCCTGTATTGTAAACAAGTATGAGTTCTTATCCCTAGTAGATAAGAGCTCATTTTATACATAAGATTTCCCCTTTTTTTAGTGTGTCTTTGCAGGGGGAAATGGTGCTACATTATATTGCCGGTGCATTTGGGGGTGGAAAAAGAAGAAAACAGAAACAGGTCACACACCCAAAAAAGATAAAAATAGAAATAAAAATATATGTGCTTATATATATATATATATATATATATATATATATATATATATATAGAACAAAGATTTGAAAAAATGAAATAGCAAAGTAATTAAAGGAACAAAATGATGCTATAGGCTATCTTACATTTGGGGAAAAGTGGGTAAAAAGGTAGTGCAATACAGGACTTATACTTATGATGGAAGTATAGGTTTCCCCATTGTCTTTTGAAATTTTCTTGTGGTGTGTGGGTTCCCGGGTGCCTTTTCATCACACATCCTGAACTTCTTGAGGTTGGCAAAAGTTTTGCGGCAGGGAGGTCTTGGGAAGAGTTCTTGCTTTGGGGATACTTTTAGAGCTGAGTCTGGTTTCAAGTAACCGACCACATTAGGTAGAATTGGTAAGGAGGGCCACGCAGCTTGAGTCAGCAGGGGAGTTGGTTGCCTTTTCTTGCAACCAAGAAGAGGTGTGGGTTTAACTGGATGTTCCTTCGGTTGGGTGCTGGGTATTGGTTCGTTGGGGTAGGAGGTCAGTTTTGATGCCTAATAGATTAAGAACTGAGGGTGGAGAGTTTTAATAAGGTGAGAAATCTGGATGGGATTGAGAAGTGAAGGAATAGTTGGATTTCAAAGGGGGGAAAGGAGAAAGTATATGGAAGGGGCAGGAAAGAAGAAAAGAGAAAATACATTAAAAAGAAAAAGAGAAGAAGAAGAAGAAGAAGAAGAAGAAGAAGAAGAAGAAGAAGAAGAAGAAGAAGAAGAAGAAGAAGAAGAAGAAGAAGAAGAAGAAGAGAAAGTAGTGAGAAGAGAGGAGGAAAGGGCAAGGGAATGCTAGTTTGCTTGAATATGTTCGATGAGTAGGGCCTGTAGAATGAGTCTGTAGATCACAGTTGCTGCTTCGGTGTTCTGGCTGGTCACGTGTTTCAAGTCCTAAAAGAAAGTATAACCTAGAGATAAAAGTGTATGTTAAAGAGTTTTCTCGGGACATTCTCGTAGTGCAAGCTGGGTGTGGTATCTCGTGTGACTGGGCCCCTAGATGCCATCTTCGTTTGTCCACCCTTTGTATCCAAGAACGCCTGTGTCTGGGTAGGAGTGTGGGTCCGGGTTGCGTGCTTTAAATATTATTTAAAAAGAAATAGTACACTTTGCTGTTGTGTCTCATCACCTTGACTAGCATTTCAATTCTCATTCCTAACTTTGTCCTTTAAAGTCAGCAGCAGTCTCTCTGGGAACTTGTTGAAAATGCAGAAACTCAGGCCCCACGCTGGACTTCTTGAATCTCACTCTGCTTCTTGACTTGAATTCTAGGAACTTGAAAGTGCATAACAAGCCCTGAGCCCACCTTCTTTTCTCTATAACCTTAAACTGTGATTTCTACCCAAACTTTAAGATCACACACACACACACACACACACACACACACACACACACACACACACACCACATGAGCATGCACACACAGATATTTTTTACTTTGCCTTTGCATGATGTCATTCATTTTACCTGGCATGCCACAATAAAGAAAAGGGCATATACATCCAAGTTTATATATATATGTATATATGCACTATATATATTTAAGACTAACATCTTAATTTAATTTCTTATAGCAGCATGTTGGATTTCTCCCATCATTCAAAGAATTGCTGAGATTAATTGAGAAATGCCTAAAGGCAAAATAAACTCTGTGACACAGTTTAATTCAAAATTATATCTATTATAAATGAAGGTTTAATTAGTGATAAAGATGTTAATAATTAGTCGTGGTCTGTTAAATTTTATATTCAGTGGTTATTTAGAGTGAAGAAAGAATTTCCTCATAAGGACAGAAATGAATGTTTTACCTTGATTGCTATTTTAATGTGCTTATTTTAATGGGGCCGTCCTGTAGAAACCCTTGGGCAGATTTCCAATTTTAGAGAAATGTAGAATTAATTATTATGAAAAGCATATAATTTTAGAGCTGGAATGACCGTTTTAGTCATTTAACCCAGATCAGTCATTTTCTAAATAAGAAGTAGATGACTTACTTAAGAGAGTGTTGGGACCCATGCTTCTCAGTTCTCAGGCCTGTGATGGTGAAACCTCAGATTTCCTCTGGACAGAACTATTTTCTCTGGCTTCACAATTTCCAAAGCATTGCTTGTTAAGTTACTTTCAAGACCCTCTCCCACCTTGTGTGATTTTACAGTTGCTTGCCACTTGTATGTTTGAGCTTTAGAAACCATGGCTGATTCATGCTTGTATTTCTTAACCATCCTTCACTACCCATATATGTGTGTGTATATAAACATATATATAATTAAAGAACCATAAGTTACAAAGTTATTGATAGTTGAGTTACTTTAGGTATATAATATTCTAACACTAATCCCACCACTAGTGGAAAAATACCCTCCACCAGTGTCTCCATGTTTCCTCATACACCCATTCCCACCCTTACTCAGACTGCCACCTTGACAGGCACATTTGAAGTTTGGAAGTTGTACTGTAAGTCTCATGCTTTCAGCATAGTTGAGTTTGTGCTTTGGATATAGAGCTATATCTCTCCCCCACACTACCAGTACACCCATACATACAGTCATGGGATAAGTAATTTACATGCCTCTGTGGGCTGAAGCTGGCATTCCCCTGCTCCTTAGAGATTGGTAGCTTGGGATTGTTTCTACCAGAGAAATGACCATCAGGCCCTCCCTATGCCTGGAAAACCAGTTGTTAAATTCCATTGCCATTACATCACTGTTTGTATGGTTTCCTAAGGTCTCTCAAGGAACAGATTTTTATATAAATTAGCTTCATCCCAATAAGTAAATGACTGTGCACCTATTGTTTACGTGGGTTGATTTCAGAGTGGGAACAGTGAATGATCGGTTCCACTTATGTCTTTGGGGATGAGTTAGATTTGTTCAGGCCTAAGTTTTGGGTTAAGTGATGAGCAAAATTTGATTTACTTGGAAAAGCTATTTGATAAAAATGGTAATAGAAACAGGGTCTAAACTATGAAACTTGTTCACTGCCCTTGGTCCAGGGAGGGATCGTGGTTGGCATCGAGGTTGCAACTTTCATAAAGAATTTACTTTGGGTTGTACCGGAACACTGTATGCACATACTTGTCCCTGCAGGCTTTGTCTTCAGGTACTACCTGGACAGAAAGAATGACAAGTACAACTCCTTCTGGAACAAGAGTATGTTGTATAGAAGGGAATTGAGGTCTATTGAATAATATATTTGGAAGTAAAGGCTGTAACTGAATTACAGTATGTGCCCACTGAGAACACTGAGATAAATTAAAACACATTCATTATTAAAAAATAAAAACAACCAAACTTAACAAAGCAAGAAAATACACACAACACTCGGCCCAGGAGTATAGTGAAGAGACGAAAAAAAAAAGAGAGTGGAGGGGGAGAAAGACAGATATAAAATAATGGACACAGGGATCAAAGGGATTCAAGTACATTGGTGGTGTTAAAAGGAAAGACAGAACTAAATATCCAAAATACAGAGTCAACAATACTAAAATCATGACATCCAAATGTTAACAACCAAACTTAAAAAGGTGCCAGTTAAGATGGCAGGCTGGCAGTGGGAGAGATATTGAATAGATTCTGAGAACATTGGTGGAAGGTGGTTGATACTGATGGTAGAGTCAGTGCTGAAATACTAGATGTCTAAAATTTAACTATGAATAACTTTGTAAATCATGGTGCTTTAAATAAAAAAAATTAAAAATGCACTGATTGGAAAATAAAGAAAACACACATTATCATAAGGGAAAAAATGAGCAGGAAATTACTATGGCTATACTTCCCTTTATTGGTTTCCTAGAACCTACATGCCAAAGTCCCTAATATGAGTCACATATTGGCCACAGTTTACAACTCCAACTTTGCTTTTAGCCAAGATCTTCTCCTCCTCTGTGGATTCTCTTCATCCTGCCTTCCAACCCTGTGGTTCTCCCTTCTCACTGCACCCCCCAACACACACACACACACACACACACACACACACACACACACACACACACACACACACACACACACACACACACCCTCTCCTACCAGCCCAGATCTTTGAGATCTTATGGGTTAACTTGAAAATTCATACATTTTTTCAATTTAATTAAAGAAACATGATTTACAAAGTTGGGTGTTAGGCACATAGTATTTCAACACCAATCCCACTACCAGTATCAACTTTCCTCCACCAGTGTTTCCATGTACCCTCCCCACCCCACTTGCCACCTTAACAGTCATATTTTAAAGCTTGGTGATTGTAATTTAGATTTTATGTTTTCAGTGTGGTCTAGTCTGTGCCTTGGATATGGAGCTCCCATATCATCAGTAGATTTGAAACCCAGATCCCTGTTCCCTTATACTTCCCTTTCTCAGCTCCTCCCCTCTTGATTTCTTTCCTTTTTTGTCCTTTTTTTTTGAGTAAAAGATCATATAGGCATCTTAGTTTTACTACATTTACTCATCCAGCTATTCTATATATTACAAATAAATGATATTTTGTGTTTGTCTTTTTTTCTTCTGGATCACTTTACTCAACATGAGATCTCACAGTTCCATACAGGTTGCAGCAAATTGCATAATTTCATCATTTCTTGCAGCTGCATAGTATTTCACATCTTCATAACCTATCATATGTGGTTGGACATCTAGTTTCATTCCATATTTTAGCTATTGCATTAAGCACAACAATGAATAGTGAGATGAATATGTCCTCTTGAATGACCTTTTGTTGTTTTTCTCTTCCTTTTCTTTCTTGTGTGTCTCTAGGAGCAGGACCCGAGGACCTATAGGCCCTGGCAAGTATGGCTATGGCAAGGCCCCATATATTCTTCCACTACAGACGGGCCCTGCACACTCACCTCAGAGGCTGCGAAGGCAGAGGCCCCCATCCCAGCACTCTAGTTCACAGAAAACCTCTAGCCGTAGCCTGGGCTATAGCTCAGCAACACACAGAGGCCCTCAACATGGATCTTTGTACCAGAGTGACAGCAGCCCACATTCTGCACTGCAGACTTCAGAGACCTCCATCTACCATCTGCCACTGACCCATGACTCAGGCCTTCCTGCAACTTCCAGTATCTTCCAAGGCATGGAAACAAGCAGCAACATGGGTAGCCACAGGGCAGTTCAGAGCTTTCCTCAGCCTGCCCACTCCACAGCCATCTCCTGCATTGGTGCCTATAGGCAGTACAAGATGTGCAACACCAATGTGAGTACACACTGCTCTGACTGGGCTGGAGACAGCTGCCACTCTGTGCTTGGTAGGCACCCATGCTAGACAGTGAGGGCATGATTTCAAGATCTAGTTAGTATATCACTAAAAAAATTCTCCCCACCCCTAAATCTGATGCAAGCACTGGGACTTAAGAGTTTTGTTGATGGAAGAGTTTTTTTTGTAACTAAGGGTCTCTGTTCGGGTGCCACTTGTAAAATAAAAATACACAAGTTGTGGGATCACCCCACATGCTGTGTTTCTAATCTCTTAGGCAGACAAGTCTGAAGAAGCAGGGTATTAGTGAATAAATAATGAAACAAGCCAGTCAGAAAAGGACAATCATGGTATTTGGCCTTTTGCCTCTTGCTCTCCACATCAAGTAACATGCCAGAACCTCTGTCTCTTTATTCAAAAACAAATTTCCAATACCAGGAGTGGGGAGATCTCAAGAGAGATACAAAAGTACTATCCAATGGGTTTCTACATATCAAAGGAAGAGGTTTAGGAAAGGAGAAAGTTGGGGGAACATCTTTGTTTGGGATTGATAGCATGGTATCATTTTACAGGGTTTTATGCATGCAGTGTTTTAATACTAAACTCAAAACCATAGTATCTTTTTATTTTCCTTCCCTCTCTCTTTTCCATAGTCTTCCTTTATATACAGTTATGTAGAGCTTATTGAATTAATGTTGATAGTTGCACATGCTGCTTATAAAACAAATCCCAAATGATTGGGGTCTTGAGGAACAAATCTGAGTCAGTTGTGTGCCAGATATGTGCCCTAATCATCTTATGTTCACAATACTTACACTTTTTGCTTGTGCTTCTTTGGGTTAAGTATAGTTTGTCTGGTTTTGGACATTCAGTGGTGATGCCAAAGCTGATGCTTGGATGCTTGAGCTATATCATGAAGAAGTCTAATTGAGAGTAACTGGATAAAGAGTCCACAGCTAAAGAGTGGCAAAGCAAATTACAGATGGAAACTACATAAGTGATTAAATGTGTTTTTGTAATATCAGTTTAAAGGCTGTATATAAAGAGAAAGGAATAAGAGAATATTTAAAAGTGAAATTTCCAAGTTGATTTATTTTTAATTAATAATTTAATCAATTTTAAACTCTATTACTGTGTAACAGGACAGCTGTTACATATTAGCTTCAATTTCCTCATTAAAAATATATTTCCTGCTATAGAGTCCATAGAAATGACTTAATTTGTGATTTTAATAATTCCTCTGAAGTTCTGGGTTGCTTTTTAACTTGTCCTTCCACTGACAGACTTCAGAAATTATTAATTTTTGTAAAGCAGTGATTGTACAAGAGTCATTATTAATTAGTCAACCAATAATTCTTAATTCAACACCATTGCTTATTCAGTAATAAATCAGGCACCCTGGAAAATAAAAGAAAATGATATTTCATATTAATATATGTTATAAGAATCAAATAAAGTAACATTTAGAAAGTGCTTTGTAAATTAGAAAGTAAAGAAATAGATGGCTAATGGGCAAACACAAGTAGTAAATAAATAAGAATCCTCACCACCAGTTTTCAGACTGTAAGAACTATAAAAACCAAACAATGATGGACTAGGACTGGAGCTCAATGTTAGAACAATTTTCTTGGATGTGTGAAGACCTATGAAGATCACATAAGCAGACAAATAAATAAAGAGCAAGTCAGTGGTTGCCAGAGGGGAGAACGAAGAAAGAGAGGGCTGGGGTAAACCGAACAGAAATGGCAATTCAACTTTTAGTAGTGAACTTAACTGTAGATATCCATTCCTAATGTTGTGTGCTGAAGGCCTCCCTAGATAAATGCATAAAATACATTACATGAAAAAAATGTTTTGGAAAATATGCTCCCAGCAACAAAAGAGTACATAAACAAATATGTTTTATCTCCACAGTGGAATACATGTTACGACTTGGATTGACTTTAAAATGATTAAGCTAAGTGAAATAATCTATAGATAGAAAATATATTTTTCAAAAGACAGTATGAATCATGGAGACAGTAAGTAGATTAAAGGTTGTGGGGTAGGGGGGCTTGTGAATTCGATCAGAGAAGTTACTGCTTTTGGGCTATACACTTTTTCTTTGGAATTTAGAATTCTTAAAAAAGTGAAAGTGCTTCAGAGCATCTAAAGACACTTAGTGCCACTGAATCATATACTTTAAAGTGATTTTAATGATAATGTTCATGTTTTTCCATGATAAAAAGCATGATTTAGAAAAAAAGAAAGGAATGATTGTGTCCGTCATTGGACATGGTTCCTAACCTTGAGCTTTCATTGAGTAGAAAACAATTGTTTATAAAAACAATTTTATTTTGGTCCTTATGAAATGAGATCATTTTCAATAGGAACAGATACTTTCATCAACTAATATGCTTCTTAATTTTGAAGAATACGTAACAAGAAAAAAAGAAAGTGCATTTGGCAGACATGTGCCGAGAATAATCTACCGTCCATTTCTCTCATGCAATCTACATATTTTGGTTCTGCTTGGTTTGGTTTTGGTTTTGGTTTTTTTGTTACATCTTTCTCTGTTCAGGGCTTACTCCTGATTCTATGATCAGGGATCATTGCTAATGGGTTCAGTGACTCTATGGGGTGTCAGATACCAAACCTGGGTCAGCAGTGTACAAAACAGGTATCCTACCCACTATACTATCTTTCCAACCTCTTTATTTTAAGCAGTCAGTTTACCAGACCTGACCTGAAAGGCTGGCACTTCTTATATAGAAACTGTGACCTCTGCATATGGTAATTGTGAGGAATCAGCAGGAAAATTTGTCTTTTCTCATTTTATAAATAGGAATAACTTGTCAAGCCCACGCAAAGAAGGAAGTTTACAAAGAAGTTTACAAATGGGGTCAATTTCTTTCTCTTTGTATATATAGCTTATTGCAATATCCTTCCCTGGAAGCCCCTCAACCCTAAATAATATTCTCCTTGCCCTTATTGATGTCTCATTATTACATATATTCTTTTTTATAAGCCTGTGGCTTTTTGGGATTTTAAAATATTTTATGAAGATTTTCAGCTCCAAGATTTTAAACTTCAATGTCCTTGCAATCACTCCTAAGCTTGGTTCTTTGCTAGGAATATCAGCAAGATTGTCAGCTTTATACATAAAGCTCTGATTTGTTATAATAAAAGGGGATAGACCAAATTTATTTAAGAGAAGAGGTATGTGAGCAACTCAATCCCAAGGAAATAAAATGCTAGCATATGAGAGTTCCCTCTCATTGAGAGTTCCCCATGCCATACTTAATTTCCTCAGCAATGAATTGTGACAACATATGTAAAATACTATCTACCAGAGAAGTTCAAAAGAGTTTCCTAGGGTCTGGTCATATAAGAAGCATCAGTTTTCCCATACACATTCTAAATTTTTGCACTTCCACAAGGAAAATTGGCATAAACCATATTGTATGTGCTAATAAATTAGGCACTTTGTCCAAGTTGATGAAATGCTAGAATCATCTGTATAGACTTCCATCAACAGAAGCCTGGGTCCCTTCCTCAGATAGTTTAACATTATTGGCAAGATTGGGTTTTGGCCTGCAATCTGTTATGACGACCACTTGAAAGTCATTAGGAGGGTTTTTATTTGTTTGTTTGTTATTTGGGTCATACTTGGCAGCACTCAAGGGTTATTCCTGGCTCTACACTCAGAAATTGCTCCTAGCAGGCTTGGGGGACTATATGGAAATCAACCCAGGGTGCATCCAGGGTTGGCCACATGCAAGACAAATGCCCTTACTGCTGTGTTATTGCTACTGGCCTCTCATTAGGAGTTTTTAATGCTCTTCAGGATATTCAAATAAGAAGGAAATTTTGAAAAGCCTCTGACTCATGGACTGGTAAAAATGCTCTCCAGGCAAACAGGCCTTTCTAAGGAGATTGGTCTTTATCCTATTTTGCTATCTCATTTTCACACCATGCATGGATTCCCTTTTCCTTCTACACTCCAGCATCTTGGCATTAATGACATTGTTTACATGTAAATATCCTCCCCAATGTTTAGCATGAAGAAATGACATGGATCTCAAAATTACTTGTCAGCTTAAATAAGAGGCAAAGAATAATACTGTGAAAAATTGTACTAATCTTTTAGTGAATGTTCTCTCCAATGATCTCAGTTACTTAAAGAATTAATGCCTTCATTTCAGATTCCTGTCCCAAAGAGAGAAGGAAACAAATACATGTTAGACAGGTTAGAAATAAACACTAATCAAGGTGTTTAAATAAAGATATTAATAAAAAAAAGAAAAAAACACTAACTTTAGATTTCATTCTTTAAATTTAAGAGCCCAGTATAGCCCATCCATTTATTAATGGAATACTATTTGAGAGTTATTCCTACTGTGTGGGTTCAGCTCTGAAAGTATGATAACAGAATTGAGGTGTGACTGGTCTGATTAGGGAAACAGATTTGACAGCCTTTTGTATCTTGATCTCCTGGCTTAGCATTGGTAAGGTCTCAACCAAGATCCTTATTATCCAGTGGTAAAGAAGGAGACAGAGTTTGCTGACTGCTAGTCAATGCACTTGTTTCTAGAACTTTCCCGAGGGAAGAACCCTAAGAGGACAGTGTCAGAAGCCACAGAGTTAGGAAGACTCTGTGAAGAAGGAACATTTGAACTGGGCTTTCAAAGCTGGGGTAACGAGATAAAAGAAAACTTGGGGGGCCGGGCGGTGGCGCTGGAGGTAAGGTGCCTGCCTTGCCTGCGCTAGCCTAGGACGGACCGCGGTTCGATCCCCCGGCGTCCCATATGGTCCCCCAAGAAGCCAGGAGCAACTTCTGAGCTCATAGCCAGGAGTAACCCCTGAGCGTCACAGGGTGTGGCCCAAAAACCACAAAAAAAAAAAAAAAAAAAAAAAAGAAAACTTGGAACAGCAGAATCCATTTTGTCCAACTCCAGAAAGGAGCCTGTATCGGGATCTCTGGCACTGTGACTCCTGCCAGGTTCTAGAGAGTTTTCCTTCCTGTCCATTTCCTCCCTAGCTAATTTATATTTTTACTTGAAATATAATTGGCATAAACATCATGTGGGTTTCCACCTAGGTTTACATGTGATGACTGAATATATGTATATATAGCAAGAGGATTACAATAAGTCTAGTTAATATCTATCAACACATAGTTATATTTTTTTTCTTTTGTGGTAAGAACATTTACAATTACTCACTTATCAACTTTCAAATGGAATTAAGTTTACTATACTATACAGTTTATATATACAGTTTATAATACCCCCACTTCATACATTGCATCCCCAGCAATATTAAATCACTTTTAAGACTGAACATAAAAATAGCATAAAATGCCACCTTTCATTGAATCCTTTTTATAACAATTCTGTCCTATGCATACCACATTTTCCTTATCCATTTACCTATCACCAAGCACTTAGATTTTTTCCCTAGTTCACATATTATGAATCTAATTACAATGAAATTGGTGAATATATAATACTTCAAATGAATGATTTTGTATTTTTGATATTGGTGCCAAAAGTGGAATTGCCAAATCATGTGGTGGTTCTATTTTTAGGTTTTCTTTTTTAAGTTTTTGGCTTTTGGGCCACACTGAGCTATACTCAGGACTTAGCTTGGGATTTATGCTCAGGAGTCACTCTGGCAGGGCAGAGGCAACAATATGGGGAGTGCTTGTGGTTGGTTGCTCTGTCTTCTTAGGAGATGTATCTCTTTATATCTTTGCTCACCCTCCCATTTTTTTGCCATATCCAGCATTGCTCAGAGGTTAGTCCTAGCTCTTCACTCAGATATTACTCCTGGTAGGCTTTAGGGAATATCTAGGGTGTTGGGGATTAAATCTGGGTCCGCCATGTGCAAGGCAAATGCCCTCCCTGCTATGCTATTGTTTTGGCCCCTCTTCTGCCCATTTGAAAAACTGAGTTGATTGCTGTACTGTTGTTGAATTCTATAAATTCTTTATATTCCTTTATATTCCTTGGATATTATATGAATACATGGCATACAAATATATTTCATTTATTGAACTGTCTTGGTTCTGCTACTATTCACTTTCTCTAATTTGATATAGTCCCCAATTGTTTATTTTTGCATTTATTGTTCATGTCAGTGGAGTTGAGTCTAAATTTCCTAAGCTCCCTAAAACTTTACCATAAAGTGGGATTAATAGTAATAGCTAATTTTATGATTTATGCAAAGTTTAGGTAAGATCATATATAAGGAGCCTGAAGATGCTGACACTGTTAGCAAATAATCCAATTGGATATGACTAGGAAATAAGGCTAATATGCCTCTCTGTAGACAAGCATGGAGTAAGTTCTCTCCAGATCTGAACAGCTTTCAGTTTCCGAGTACTCACTTTCAAAATAACATATGAAGTGACCAGGTTTGCTCCGAGTCCCCTTTTGTCCTTTGGATCAGTTGCTATTGGAATCAGTTGCTTAGTCCTTTTCTTTTGCCCATTAATAAAACAAGATTGCTGAGAGACCTAGAATTTAGCTTGTGCTGTAGTTTCAGTGTAATCACCCTTGGTCATGCTTAAGTGAACAAAAGTGAAACTACAGATAACTTCATGTCCATACATTTTTGATACTTTTTAATGTGCATATGTAATATCCAGCCCCACCTTACTGTGTCTTCTGGGGACTATTTAAAAAATAAGAATTTTTTTTATTTAAGCATCATGGATTTTAAACATGTTAGCAATTCTTTAGGATTGTTTCATTCAGATACTGTAGATAACAGATTATTTAATTCTCTAAATACTGTCTTTTCTCTAAATACTCTAAATTCTTAAAAACTGCAAGGCAAGTGGTTTCTGAATGTAAACATTAAAGTAAGAGGTTTGCTTTTACTTGCTGATAATGTGCATGAAGAAGTTAAGAGAAACACCTCACTGGAGAGAGAATTGTGGTCTTTGTAGTGGGCATCAGTGTCAGACAATTCCAATACAATAAACCATAAAGTCTGCCAGGTCCACAATGACATTGACTGAGTGGGAAGAGGTGCTGTGGACTGTGATTCAGGGACACTGAGGTTAGAGTGAGCTCTGACCTTAAGCATCTGGGAGTACAGTTGTAGATAATCATAAATAGGTAATACCATATGTATATTTACCCCTGCTGTTTGAAGCTCTTTGACATCTTTCTAGAGGATGTTTAGTAGACTTAAGTGAAGTCCTAAAATGCCATGAGTGATAACATGCTTGTGAAGCTATTACATGGGTTAGCCACTTTGGGGACTCCTCAACTCATTACAAATAGAACTTCCATATGACCCATATATTTTCCTAGACATCTACCTCAAGAACAACAACAACAACAACAACAACAACAAATAAACAGTCATCTGAAAAGATTATGTATACTTATATTCCCTAAGCATTGTTCTTAGTAGCCAAGACCTAGAAACAACCTTTGTGCCCAACAACAAATGAGCAGATAAAGAAATTGTGGTCTGTAGAAAATAACAGAATTCTACTCAGGCATGAGAAAAAGATGAAATTTTGATGTTTGCTGAAATTGGAAGGGTGTTTCACTGAATGAAATGAGTCAGAAAATAAAGGCTAAGTCCCAGATTATCTCATTCTCTTGCAGTGTGTAAAGAAAGAAAACAAGGGGTCCCTGATTCAAACAGGAAGACATGAGCCATAGAACTGGGAACTAAAGTTGTGAGGGAGAGGGAAGATACTGTGGGATAATGGTTGAAGGATCTAGAAACACTGAATTGGTATTCACTCTCAAGCTATAAAACAATAACCCAACACTATTTTAAACTCTGATATTTCAATAAAAATGAATTCACTCCCCCAAAAATATTGTATGGAGAACAACAGTTTCTTCAAGAAGAGAAGGGTTTTGATGAAAAGACTATAAGGACTAAGGTGGCTCTGTGGCACAATGGACAGAGCATTGGACTGGGGGCGGGAAAAAAAAGACTAGAAGGACTAAGGAGCAGATAGGAGATACTAAGGGCATCTCATCCAGGAATTAGATGTCACTTCCCTCCTGAGTGTTGACCTCACCTGCTAGTATGTTATCAGTAATGGAGGGACCACATCAGGAGGTAACTGTGGTCTTCCATGGAGCAATAGAGTTAAAACATGAGCTTTGGAGGGGAAAGAACAATACCATCTTGTCTGAGGACAAGCTCCTTTCCTGGGAGCTGTTTTACTATTAACTCAATACAAGACATCTTTTGTCCTAGAGGTCCTGGTCTCACTTAACTCCCTGCATTCCATGCTTTCTTACATTTCACTTCCTCCTGGAGAGAAGAACTTAGGGAGTCACCTGGTGAGCAGCAGGGAAAGGTGATGAGTTTTTATTGTGCCTTGATGGCCAAGGAGGTGTGACCTTGAGTTTAGGCAGAGTGCACTTAAATTTATGAGGAGGAAACTCAGCTTTCAGTAAACCTGGAGGAGATGAGTTATGTTTAAAGGATCTCTCTGATGCATTTCCCTGAGGTGGGGCTTACTTATCTCTGGCTATAGATTTATTCATGTGGATTTCCCTTTGTCTAGGGTAAGGGCAAGTCAAAAAAAGTGAAGATATTGTACAAATACTAAATGTAGCTATGAGTGCTCAAAACAGATTATAGTTCTATGTGACTATTTCTAGCTCACTATAAATTAAATGAGAAATTTCTCAACAACTCAACCCTTCCTTCCCTCTCTCCCTCTTATCAACTTCCCTCCAGTCATCTCCTATCAAGGCTCCTCTGCTCAATTTCTCTCCTCCCCCTTCTCTGCTTTTCCTTTGTTCTTGGACCACACCAGGCAGTGCTCAGGGTACCACATGGTGAAAGAAATTGAACCCAGGCCCCCCACATGCAAAGCATACACACTAGACCTTTGAGTTATTGCCCCAGCTCCCACAAATCTTTGATTTTTAGTTTGAAGGGGAAAATTTAGCAAACAGGCCAGTAGAATTTGGAATCGTTATAGAAGGTGTAAGTAAAATTTCCCAGAAACTGTGGGGCCAGTTACAACATGACCTTGCCTTTTGATTGAAGTGGAGAGAGTGGGGGTAAAATGAAAGTCAGCTTTTTTTTTTTTACATCATTGCTTTATATTTTTAGGCTACTTGAAATTTTTATAGCAATTTCTAATCTTGACAGTTTGGTATTCTGCTAGTGGCTTTTTGATCACATTTCAAGCATATATTTTATCTTTACATAATTTATATAGACATATCTCATTTCTGTGAACTATATATGCACAAGCCACACACATACATAAATGCGTTGTTCACACAAGAAGTCTCTCTTTATAGTTATAAAAGTTTATACACATAATAAAAAAAATCCACAGTAGTAGAGGGAAGAATATCCTATTCTCTCCCCCCAAGATGCATTTTAAGACACATATTTTCATTTTAATTCTCAAGGTCACTCTTTTTTATGTTAAACTACTTTATTTTGATATGTTTCATAATGCCTTTATTTAAGCACCATGATTATAAACATGCTTATAGTTAGATTTCAGTCATAAAAAAGAATACTCCCCTTCACCAGTGCAACCTTCCCACCACTAATTCCACCCATCTCCTCCCACCCCAAACCTGCCTGTATTCGAGACAGGCATTCTATTTCTCTCGCTCACTGCCATTGTCATGATAGTTGTTAGTGTAGTTATTTCTCTAACTAAACTCACCACTCTTTGTGGTGAGTTTCATACCCTAGGCCTTCCTTCCAGACCTCACCTCTATTGTCTCTGGATATTATTACAATTTATTTTTCTTAAATCCCACAGATAAGTGAGAGTATTCTATGTCTATCTCTCTCCCTCTGACTTATTTCACCCAGTATAATAGTTTCCAAGTCCATCCGCGTATAGGAAAATTTCATGACTTCATTTTTCCTGACAGCTGCATAGTATTCCATTGAGTGCTTCATTACCACAGTTTTTTTAGCCATTCACCTGTTGTCTGGCATATAGGTTGTTTCCAGATTCTGGATATTGTAAATAGTGCTGCAATTAATATAAGTGTGCAGAAGGCATTTTTGTATTGTGTTTTTATGTTCCTAGGGTATAACCCTAAAGTGGTATAGCTGGATCATATGGGAACTCAATTTTCAGCTTTTTGAGGAATCTCCATATTGTTTTCCATAAAGGCTGGACTAGATGATGTTCCCACCAGCAGTGAATGAGAATTCCTTTTTCCCACATTGCCTCCAGCACGGATTGTTCTTATTCTTTGTGATGTGCACCAGTGTCTGTGGCATGAGATGGTACCTCGTTGTTGTTTTGATTTGTATCTCCCCGATGATTAGTGATGTGGAGCATTTTTCATGTGTCTTTTGGCCATTTGTATGTCTTCTTTAAGGAATTGTCAGTTCATTTCTTCTCCCCATAGAGTTAAGGGCTGAAAGGGCTAGAAGAACCTTCACAATTTGAAGCTCACCACACAGAGTGGTGAATGCTTTTAGGGAAATAACTACACTAACAACTAGCAGGACAGTGTTAAAGAATGAAAGAAGTAAAATCCTTGCCTCGAATACAGGGAGGGGTGGGGGTGGGGTGCAATGGTGGTGGGAATGTTGCATTGGTGAAGGGGGTTATTCTGCTTATGACTGAAACCTAACTACAAACATGCTTGTATTATGGTGCTTAAATAAAGATTTATATTAAAAAATAAAAAGTAAAATCCCTCTCCAGAAAAACCCAAACAAACAAACAAACAAACAAAAATAACACAGTATGATGTTGGAATAAAGACAGACCTTCAGATCAGTGGAGTAGACTTGAGTATTCAGAGAATGTTCCTCAGACATACAATCAATTAATCTTTAATAAACAGGCAAGAAATGCAAAATGTAGCAAGAAAAGCCTCTTCAACAAGTGGTTTTGGGACAACTGGTCAGTCACATGCAAAAAAACAAACTCAAACCTTCATCTAACATCATGCACAAAGGTCAAATCCATATGGATTAAAGACTGTGCTATCAGACCTGAAACCATTAGGTATATAGAACAACACGTAAAACAACAGGTAAAACACTCCATGACACTGAGACTAAAGGCATCTTCAAGGAGTAAACAACACTGTTCAAACAAGTTGAAATAGAGATAAACAGATGGGACTATATTAAGCTAGAAGCTTCTGCACCTCAAAGGAAATAATGACTAGGATACAAAGGCCACCCACAGAATGGCAGAAACTATACACCTAATACCCATAACACAAGAGGCTAATATCTAAGATATACAAGGTACTAACAGAACTTAACAAGAAAAAAAAATCTAACCCCAACATGGTCACTCTTTCTAAAACTCTTCTGCTATTTTGATAAACCAACTGCAAATTCTCTCTGACCACCACCCAGTCTGAAAGGTAAAGCACTGATCCTCTTTCCTTCTACACTGCGGACCTGTGCACACCCACATTTTAATTTTTCAGTTATATTTTTCATTATATTGTAACAATGTTTTACTTCCTTAATTATCCAAAAGTCAAGATTTTATATATAGTTCCCACTATGACCTGTGAATCCCCTGTAAGATATGTGTGTGAAAATGCTCCTCTGGGTCCTTTGTACTTAAGACCCATAACATGGGCTCAGGAATATTTGCTATTAAAGGGATTTCAGGTCTGGACCAAGGACAGCAGTAGAGAAGGGAGTCTATCTCTTCATGTGATCCCTAACAAAGCTCTTGGGAAATGTCTGTGGGCTCATTAGGGAAATAAGGGTTTAAAAATCTCTTCAGAGTTTAATTTTTCCATATAATTCTGATTAGTTAGAAAGTGCATCATTTAAACCTTTGCTAAGATAACACCTGGAACTATATTAATCTGAGAAGCTTCTGAATCTCAAAGGAAATACTGAGTAGGATACAAAAAACCACCCACAGAATGAGAGAAACTATTCACCCAATACCCATCAGAAAAGGGGCTAATATCTAAGATATACAAGGTATTGACAGAACTTAACAAGTAAAAAACATATAACTCCATCAAAAAATGGCAAGGGGAAATGAACAGAAACTTCCTCAAAGAAGAAATTCAAATGGACAAAGGGCACATGAAACAATGCTCCACATCACTAATCATCCGGGAGATGCAAATCAAAACAACAATGAGGTACTTCCTTGTGCCACAGAGACTGGCACACATCATAAAGAACAAGAACTATCAGTGCTGGCAGGAATGTGGAGAGGAAAAAAACTCTCACTGCTGGTGGGAATGTCGTCTAGTCTAGCCTTTATGGAAAACAACATGGAGATTCCTCAAAACACTGGAAATTGAACTCCCATATGATCCAGCTATACCACTCCTAGGGATATACTTGAGGAACACAAAAACACAACACAAAATGCCTTCCTCACACCTATATTCATCGCAGCACTATTTACAATAGGCAGACTCTGGAAACAACCAAGATGCCCCTCAACAGATGGATGGCTAAAGAAACTGTAGTACATAACACAATGGAATACTATGCAGCCGTCAGGAGAGTTGAAGTCATGAAATTTTCCTATAATGGATGGACATGGAAACTATTATGTTGAGTGAAATAAGTCAGAGGCAAATAGATAGACACAAAATAGCACTGCAAGGTGTGGTCTCTGAGTTATTCTGTAGCCAGAAATAACTTCGGAGCTCCACTGAGTGTGAAATCTAAACAAAATGAAATGTGATAAATAAGAAAACTTTCATTTTCTCTGTTAGATGGTGACTATGACACCAAGAGACAATCGTTTGTGTGTTTAGGGTAGCATTGGGAGGATGGGTGGAGGCTTGGCAGAATATGTGCAAGGCTGAGATTATTTCAAGTGCCTTGAGAAGGTAGATAACAAGCATATTTAGAAAATGTGCCAGATGGCTGGTAAGAAATGTTGTTCCATGGTTCTATTATTCTGCATCTGGAAAACTCCCTATTTGGGAGGAAGGAGGGTGATTCAGAGCAGCTCCTTCCTTTTAGAGAAACACTAAACACTACTTCTAGAGTGGCTGACTTCATCTTTGATTTCTATTTAGACTTGGATTCAGCCAGAACTTAAGGGGCCTTCCTATAAGCTAGAAACCTTAATGCGTAACTAATTTAATCCACCTAGAATCCCCCGAGGGGTGAGCAGCCCAGGGCTTGTTGTTGAAATATGATGATTAAGGTGGTAAGAAGCCAAATATTTTGCCCCAGGTCAGATAGTCACTTTCTCATGAATGTATAGGGACATTTTGGGAATTTTGTATTTAAGATTCCTTCCCATTGCTGATGTTAAACAAAATGTATATTGTTTTTGGTAACTGGTGTTTTGATTGTATCAAGAGCAATATGAGAAAAAAATTACCTATAGGAGCCAGGCAAGCTTCAGGGTGGTGTTGTTCTACCATGCTACCCTCATTGGGGATGAACCTCTTTGGTCTAGAGGGGAATTAAAGTGATTAATGAGCCAAGAAGTAGTATGTGGCCATTTGCAGTGATCTATTGAACAGTATAGTTAGGCACAGACATTTGTCATTTCAGATAAAGAAGGGCAGCTAAAAGTTGTATTTCCATAATATTCCTGTAACTCATAGCAACACAGGCGACAGCCTAGCTGGAACCCTGGATGGGATCTGATATGCTTTGTGAGCTTTCAATGGATTTTATGAACAATCTTTCTTCCTTTTCTCATAAAAGACAAGTGGAAACATCCTTCTCCTTTTTGGGGTGTGTGTGTGTGTGTGTGTGTGTGTGTGTGTGTGTGTGTGTGTGTGTGTGTGTGTGTGCGCAAGGGCCTTTTAAAAGAGCTCATCTCTTGACGTGATTTTTCAGTTACTGTTTTGCAAACCAGTGGGAATAATAGTGTTACTTAAAACAAAGCATGCCTGAATAAAATTCTCATTTGATAAACAAAATATTACATATAATTTTTTTTGCCTGTGTGGCCTGAAATATTTATCCACTTTTCACTGGTATAAAATTTCTCTTCTTTACACCAGGCTGCAAGCTTGAGAAGGTTGCAAAGCATTGTCTGGGCTTTCCTTGCCTGTCAGGCTCTGGCCTTTGCTGGCCTGGTCCTGAGTGATCCTGTTCTCTTTGTGCATATTTCTTGGCTTCACTGTAGGTCATAAGACTGTGTCCATGGAAGGATCATCTCTCTTCAGGAAATCTTCCCTTAGCCAACTCTTGGTGTATTAAAGGAACTTGACTGATAAGCTGAGGGTGACTCAATTCATGGCACCAGGAAACAATTCACTTAAAATATAACACATGTCAAAAAATCTGTTCAAACCTGGAGGTTTGAAATTCAGAGTCTGTTAAAAAAAAAAAAGAGGGGGTGATCATATACTGATAACAGTATGACAAGTACTAACAGATGTAATCTGCAAATGAGGCATACAATAGCATGTTTTCAACCTTGCTTCCTTAGCACTCCCAGCCCCTATCTCCCTGCGATATGCACAGCTGGGTCTACCTCATCAGACCATACAGGCAGAAGCACTCAGTGTATACTCAGTACACTCAGACACCGTACACTCAGTGTCACCTCTAGACCTCTCTAGAAAATTACAGAAGAAATTAAGTTCCTCCAGTCTGACAACCCATAATAATTCTTTTTTGCTGTCAACACAGTTGACAGGTGTCATGGTGGTTCAGGGTGGGCTTCTGGAGCCAAAGTGTATGGGTTCAGGTCCTTTCTCTATCACTTACTTGCACTATGATCATTTTAACTGTTGATTGTCTTGACTACTTCATCTGTTAAATGGGTATGATAACTATTATAGAGATTAAATGAACAAACGTATGTACATAAATCCTACAGTATTTAGTAAGTGTTTAACAAAAGTTAGCTCTCTTTAGATCATGTAGCAGCAATATGCTTGCTATGCATGTGGCTGACATTGGTTTAATCCTCGGCATCACATTCTTGCCAGGAATAATCCTTGAGCATAGAGCTAGGTGTTAACCCTAAGCACTACTGACTGTGAGTCCCCTAGCCCCCAAATTAGTTTTCTTTAATGTCACCATAATCATTGTCTAGCTCTGCCTCCTACTGCTTCTATCACAAATACAGCCTCAATAAATCATTTCTAAATCGGTGCCCCAGGGGTATTTCTCTGGCCTTTTCTCCCACAAGGCAGCAGCCTGAATTACTAATAAATAATTAATCTGGTTTCACTTTGAGTCCTCACTCACCCTCACCCTACCCTCCAGGGCAATGCACCCTGTTTCCACCTGCCACACCTTCTTACTCTCAGCACTTGGAGCTATCCTTAGCTTCCAGGCTGGTTTGCCTTCTGGCACTTGCAGGTAAAGTTGCTATTTCAGTGCCTACCCTGCTCCTGAGAGATCTGATGCCATATTTACTCACTGGCCTCAGGAAATAAGGGGAGAAGGGGCCAGGCATGCTCCCATAGAAAGAACTTGTTGGTGACCAGCAACAGGGATCCAGAAGGATTCATCACAGGTTGGTTTAGCAGATGTGTAGGAAGTTAGGAAAAGTTTTAACCCTCGTAAAATGATGAACTGCAAGTTCATGCGACACAATAATGAGTGAAAATAGAAATAAAGAAGTTATTTGTGCAGAGAAAACATCTTACCTTTCAGATTTTAAAAAGATCTTACCTTTCAGAAATAACACTTTTATTTATTTATTTATTTATTTTTGGTTTTTGGGTCACACCCAACAGCACACAGGGGTTACTCCTGGCTCTATGCTCAGAAATTGCTCCTGGCAGGCTCAGGAGACCATATGGGATGCTGGGATTAGAACCACCGTCCTTCTGCATGCAAGACAAACGCTTTACCTCCATGCTATCTCTCCGGCCCCAGAAATAACACTTTAAACTCCCTCTCCGACACACACACATGCATCCTCCCACCTAATCATTTTAACATGTTCTCTCTTATTGGACTGTTTTCTATATCAAAAAATACATGTTTTGATCTTCAGTGGAAATATTTTGCTGATGGAGAGAGGTGGGTTAAGCAGACTGACTGGTAACTTCTGTCCTCAGTTCTTTTGAAGTGACCTCAGACTGAGTCTTGCTGCAGAGCTAGGTGGTTGCAGACAGGTGTGGTTATTGGGGGAACAAGTCCATTGCCCTTGTTTTATCTGCAGAGCTGCGCCAGCATTTGCTTCCCAGTTCTGATCAGGATGAATGTAGGCAGTTGGCAGGGGGCTCTGTCTCTGTGTCACTGTGGGTCCTTTGGCAGGCAGCGTAGCTTTCCCAGGCTCGGTTTCCTCACCAGTAACATGCAAGGGCTGGATTTGATTCTTTTCTGCGCTCATACTGAGTATCCATGAAAACATTAGACTGAGTCTGAAGCTTAGGCATGACTCTTAATTGCTGCTGCGTCGTCTGGTGCCAGACTGGCTGCCTCAGAAATAACACACAAGACTGTGTATCAAGCTCCTCTTCCTGGCTACTTTCCTGCCCGTCCCCAGGGTGAGGCCTGAGATCCTGCATTCTTAACAACCCCCTTAGCAGTTTTTTTTCCCCTTAAGGCAAAAAGGCATTGCCTTATCCTAAGTCACCACCTGATTCCATCTTTGTCACACTCTGGTTTTCACCAAAGGGTTGTGAACAGTGTTTATATTAGAATCCTTCCTGAAGACTGCTGGGATAAACTGCTTTGGACTGCCATAGCTCTTAGGGACCACCTACCTGCCCATTGGCTTCCCACCGACTGTGAGAACAACAGAGCCAAGCCAAGCTGCCCAACCAGCTGGCCCTTTCAGCTCTGGGTCCATCACATCCCCTTGCTGAGCTGCCCCTCCATATGGTCTGGCATGGCAACAACAGCAGTGTGCGACCACCCTGGACATTTGTAGTGGCAGCCTTCCCATTGTGCTTTATTAGACAAGATATTGTTTTTGTTTTATTTTGTTTTGCTTCTACCTGCTTTCCTTTACTTTCCTCCACTTCCAGCAGACTTGCTGTCTCTCACACATGCAACAAAATTTTTTATAAGTCCTTTAGGACTTGGAACTATCTTATTAGTGGTTTATTTCAACATTTTTTTATACTTGGGGTTTTAAATTTATGTAAAGGGTCAAATTCCTTTCCCTTCTGATTATTAAAATGTGCATGCATTCATACACACACACACACACACACACACACACACACACACACACGCACCATATTTAAATGGTGCGGTGCTAAGTACTAAATTTTAAAAAGTAGAGCAGAGATTCCCAAACTGATTTGGCCCTTGCTCCCTTTACAGAAAAAAATAACCTTAGTACCCCAAACAAAAAGTGCCTCTCCATCATGTTTTATCTGATGCTAAACCCTGCCCCTCATCATTCTAGTACCTCCTGGAAAGCCTTATCACTCACTTTGGGAAACATTGAGCTAGATTGTAAGTTTATCCATGATATGAATGAGAAATTCTAATCTTATTGTTTCATTTCACACTTAAATAATCATTATATGCCATTATTTGCTCTTTTGTAAGTAGAAAGGAGTGGGAGGGAGCTAGAGATCTGGTAGTGTAGTAGTTTCATGTGTCACCCGAATCATTTGATAACAAGCAACTTTCTGGACCACATCTCATGCTTACTGAGCAATCATCCTTAAGTGAGAGATTTAGAAATATGCCTTTCACTGGGGTTCTGGGTGGCTCTGTTGGATGCTAGAAGCAGAGAAAGCCAGTGGGAAGAGAGGGAATTTAAATCAGAGTTTAGAAAAAAATGGAGAAAAGAGTGAGAGATGGCTTGGTGGTCTCAGGGTTCTTAGAGTTAAACCAAGTCTTTGCTCCCCCTGATTGTATAGTTTCTCCCTGCCTCAGGTGACATTTATGTAAAACATCTACAGAACATTTACGTGTACTTCTTTGGTGGTTGTGAGGATAGGGTAAATTGCTATGTGTGACACTTTTAAGGCAGTGTCTGCATGAAGAGAAGGGCTCTGTGGGTGTTTTGTGTGACACTATTTCACACACAGGAATAGGTGAACAAAGCCAAAGAGATGGAAGTGAATGGCCCATTGAGGGAGGCAAACTGACCCATTTGTCAGAGGTGTAAGTTAGTGGTTTTTTGAATAAAAATGTGTCAAAATGTTAGCCTGGGAAGCATATTAAAACCAGTGTCCTTCCCAATTCTGATTTATTACATTTAGCAGGAATCAGAATAAATAAATAAATAAATTCTGATTTATTACATTTAGCAGGAGTCCTTAGGTTCTATATCTGATGATCAGCACCTTTTCCAAAACCCTGGTTTGGGCAGAAAGTGCCATTTAAAGTAGCAGGAGTCTCTTGTGTGCTGATGGGGGCTTTACAAGCATGTGCTACTAATTGTGTCTTTCCTCTTTATTAGGCATGTCCAGAAAGCAGTAGAAGTATCCGGGAGGTACAGTGTGCTTCATACAACAACAAGCCATTCATGGGCCGCTTTTATGAATGGGAACCATTTGCAGAAGGTAAGAAGAGATCCAGCTCTAGTCCTGGAGATTATTTTTGTCTATTCTCTGCTCTGTTGCTTTTGAGTTAACTTCAGAAGAATTGGTGTGAATCTGGTTAGGATTACTGTAAGGGGCGACCGTGTGGTCCCAGTCAAAAAAGAAGCTGATCTGTCTTTCTGCAAGGTAGCAGGACAATCATTTAAGTTATAGTACCATCAGTCAGATGGAGGAGACAATTGATAGAAATGAGCAGCATCAGAGGACAATGAGATGAGTGGACAAAAAAGGGCTGAGAAATAACTTAGGGCAACAGGTTCAAACTAAGGCTGTAAGGAGTAAGCAGAGTTGGGGTGTCCTGTTTCTGGCACTTAAAAGAACATGTGAGGATATTGGGATGATGACTGTGTGACTTATAGGTAGATGTTGTAGGACATGGGGGAATGAACTCCAGTGCTGTTTCTAAAGAGGAAATGTAGCAGACAGGTATTCAAGGAGTCTGTTTGTTTCTTTGATTTGTTTGGGGACCACACCTAGTGGTGCTCAGGGCTCACTCCTGGCTCTCAAAGGTATTTCTGAGTGACATATCTGATACTGACGGAGCTTCTATATACTGCCTCTGAGCTCTTGTGTCTCTTTTCTTTGTGGCAACCCAGATGAACACATAACTTTGGGACTGAGAAGTTTGGGATGCTGAGATTTTTCTTTAATGGGGACATAGCCTGCTCTTGTACTTACAGTCTCTAGGAAAATTCATTGCTGTTGTTATAAATCAAGTTGGCAGTGTTTTATCATGACTTCCTAGAATCTGAGTTGACTCAGAAACAGTATAGGTCTGAATTATGCAGCTCATCTAGGAATAGATTTTTTTCCCAACCAATATTATCTGGGTATGAATAACTGTACCTCTAAATAAACCAATTTAGTTTCCTCATGACCTTTTAATTATTTTATGACCAGTTAGTAAAATGACTAACATCTATGGTATTTTGTATCATCTAAGACTCTGTCAATTAGTTACTGATAGAACATGTAATTTTTACTACATTGATACATAGTATACTGTAAATGTATTTTCATTTCTTATGACTTTCTTAATAATGTTTCTTTGTTCTAATTTTCTTTATTGTCATTGTACACTATCTAATCCATATGGAGCTCAAAATATGTGTTAATCAGTTGTTGTGTAATGAAGACTTCCAGACAACCCATTGTTAGCTTGATTTTGAGGAGTCAAAAATGATATGCAGGGTCAGGGGTACATCCAAATTTCATTTCAGCACCTCATGCTCCCCACCTCCATCATGCACTACCAGGAGTGTTACTGGTGGCCCTCAACACTCACGGGAACATAGCAACATCACATCTCTAGGATCTTGCATGGAACTGTTTGATACACGGGCTGGGAACCATAAGGAGTGATCTCTGGGACCCCTAAGCCCTGTTTGGGGACCTGCAATAGTTATATGAAAAAATTTAACTGCCTGTACATCAGTATCTCTAACCCGAGTTGTTTCAGGGTCACCTTACTATAAAGAGGGAGGAAATCATTTTATTGAATAAGATCATCGCAGAAAGTGTAATTGGTGTGACCTCTGGCAGATGTCCAGGAAGTGAGGCACAGACCCCTCTAGGTCTGTATAAAGTGGAAGTTTTTAACCATTAGTGTTCATTATAATTACCTCTAATGAATCAAAGTACTCATTAGAAAAACCTCCTCAAAATACTAATGCCTAGACCAGGGATCTTTATTTAAAGTGGGGGCTGGATTACGTCCCTTAGAGAGCTGGAAGGCCGGACTATATGAGGTCCTAATTTCTACTCACACTGCACATATCTTATATAAATAAAAGGAAAACCATTTATAAATAAACAGATCACGCACCAGTATTTCAATGGGAACTGTGGGCCTGCTTTTGGCTAATGATATGGTCAATGTCTGGTTCCATATTTGTCACTGCCAGCCGTAACAAGTGATGCAAGTGGGCATCAGTTAATCTTGATCTGGTTGGAGATTTCAGATGTTTCATTATTAAAAAAGTCTGTTCACAGGCATAAGTGCTACCAAAGATGGTTACCATTTTGAGTGCATGGTTCCTGATATTTGGACATGTCTCAGAGGGGAGAGATGCATAGAAATTCAAAAGGTTACTTGACTTAAATGCGTCTTTCAGAGAGTCACAATTCTGCAGTTCAGCCAGTTCCATTTGGTAAATTGTAAGGAAATTTCCAATCTCAACAGAAAATGGGTTAAAAAAAGGTGTATGTCCTGTTCATGGAAATGAAGCTCTTTGAATCTAAATTGAAACTCCTTTTGCAACAAGTCTAGTGAAGCCAGACATGTTTCCTTTGGGAATGAAACCAATGGTTTGTCCGCTGACAGGTTTTGAGTTGTTGGGAGATGACTGAGAAGTTGTCCTCCTGTACTTGTTTGATGAGAAGGCCTAATTTTACTTCAAATGCTTTCCCATAATATGCCATATCACAGATGAGCTTCCCCTTGCCTTGAAGTTGCAGATTGAAACTGTTGAGTAGCTCTGTTATATCTGTCAGAAAGGCAAGGTGCCATTTCCATTCTGCATCATTGACCTCTGGTACTTCTTGGTTTTTTGAAAGTAGAAAAGCTATAATCTGCGGAAGTAAGTCATAGAAACGTTTCAAAACTCTCCCTCTACTCAGCCAACGAACTTCTGTGTGGTACAGAACATCTTCATGGGCAACATTTACCTCAGATAGAAATTCCTGAAATTGTCTGTGGTTTAGTGCATGAGTTCTAATGTAATTAACACAAGATACCACAATTTTCATAACAGAGTCCCACTTCAGTGATTTACAACACAGCGCTTGTTGGTGGATGAGGCAGTGTATGGCAATTGGATGAGGATGGTTATGTTTGTCCATCTCTTGTGTAATGTGAGCAATTACTCCTCTCTTAGACCCCACCATGCTAGGAGCACCATCAGTTGTTACACTGACTAGTTTAACCCAGGCCAGGTCCAAACCATTCACAATTTGGCAAACCTTTTCAAATATATCCACTCCTGTGGTTGTACCTTTGATACCTTGCAATGCAGCAAGCTCTTCTGTGACTTCAAAATACTCATTTGTCCCACGCATATAAATGAGAAGTTGGGCAGAATCACGAACATCATTGCTTTCGTCGAGTGTCAAGGAAAAAAATAGCAAAGTTTCTTTGCAAAGTTTTGCAAATGGTGCAGCAAATTTTCTCCCATTTCTTCAATTCTTCATGTCATTGTAACTCCTGAAAGGCCTTCTATGGACACATCTCTTTGGCAACAGAAATAAGGCATTCTTTAACAAATTCTCCCTCCACAAATGGTTTGCCATTAGCTTGGTAACTTGAAAACTTGCCAGCAGTGAGGAAGTATTTAACTGCCTCTGCTTCACAGAAGTATTTTGCTGAGTTGTCAGTGTATGTTTCAGTTGTAATATTTTATCTTTTCTCACTTCTCCAACCAAACAATCATATTTATCTTTATGATAGTGGCGTCACAAATTGTATTCTTTGAACACAGCAACTATATTCTGGCATATCAGACACACAGCTTTTTCTTTGTACCGCATAAAAAAGTAATTGTAAGTCCACTGTTCTTTGACTATCCTACACTCACCGTCAATTTTTCTTTTTCTTGACATCATTGTTTCTTAAGGGTTCCAAACTGATATTAGTGAAATGCAAATGTGTGTATGAACCCCCATTAGTCCCTGATGTGAACACTTACCCCTTGCAGGCTTTTCTAAGCAGACCAGCTCAGTCCCTGATAGTTCAGTTATATCTCCCTATATAATGCCCAAATTGATATGTTCGGAATCAGCATGTGAACACTGAAAAGGAATTGCAAAATGCATATAAAATTTTCAATGTAACCCCTTTAAAATGCTTCAGCATCGAACCCCTAATTTTCCACATGGGCAATTGAGCACCGAACCCCTAACCTCCCAACCACCGCCCACCCCCTAACTTTGATTTCAGCACTGAACGCCTCACCACCCCCAAAGGGGAATTTTCATATGAGTCACCCACAGCCCAATCGGGCAGAACCCCCCATCTGGTAAAAATTTATTTCTATGGCACTTTTGACTGACCTTTGGCAGTGGAGGGAGTGGAGGAAAACCTCACTGATAGGCATGCACAGCTCACAGACACCATGTTGCCTGAGGGTGGAGCAGGTGCCTTTTTACATCATATAGTCACCCACATGTGGTACTCCTCGCCATGCGGTGTCCTTCAGTGACGTCATCAGCAATGCGCCCGCCAAGCGCCAGGCGCAAGGGTGCATCAGTGTCCCTCTCAACACCGCCCTCACGCCCACCCTCCCAGCACACAACATGCCGTGTCCAGAGGCGGTTGACGTCATCCCTGAGAAACCGTGACACTGAGTGTATATGCTGGCAGGTATCTTGGCAACCAAACAGAGCTCACTGCTGGCGGCCAGATCAGACTCCTCTGTGGGGCCGCATGTGGCACGGGGGCTGTAGTTTGAAGACCCCTGGCCTAGACTATGTATCCAGACATTGCAATTGAATTGGCTGGAATGCTGGCTGGCATCAGGTTTTTATTCTTAAATCTCCCAAGTGAATTCTAATAGGCAGCTAGACTAAGATCTAAAGTCTCAGAGTATGACAGGCACTCAGAAGAGGGAGGACTCAAGGTACACAATTGTGAGGTACACATTATGGTGGTTTTTGTTTTGCTTTCTTTTTTGAGAGTGGGGTATATTCAGTCATGCTACTTCCACTTCTATATTCAGGAATCACTCCTGGCAGTTCTGGGGACTGCCTAGGATGTGATGGATTGAACTCAGATCAGCTTCACACAAGGCAAGTACCCTATACTGTCTCTGGTCCCTGATCATGTGTTTTGTAAACCATGGAATGCATGCTGTGTCAGAGCAGTTATACTTGTCAGAAAACTGAGGAGTAATCTGCCTTTCTTTTGTGCCACACCCTCACTTTATTGCTGGTTGTGGATAATAGCCACTTTGGGGGGGGGGTAATTAAGTAGGAGGAAATATGAATTCCTCCAGTTGGGCACTATTTACTATTGTTCTCCTAGGAGCTGAAACTACATTGGTGGCGCCTCTCAGCAAGACCCCCTCACCCTTTTAGTGAGATGGTCATCTGCCAGAGTTCTTATTTAAGACCCTGGCTCCAAGTCAACTTGGCTTTTGTATCAAGACATTTAAGACTGCTGCAAAGAACCTTTGTGTTGATGTTTTCACAGATTAAAAATACTTCTTTTGAGGCCTGTTAATGTCTGTTTTCTGTATGATTCTACCTTTTCTGTTGTTTATGTTGGATTTATATAAGGCCAGAGAACCATTTTCTTAACATTTCATTCCCTTAATGTTTTATTTTGGGAAATTTTAAACTTATAGGAACCAGTCAATACAGCAGCCTATCACCCTCTATGATCTCCTGGGTGAGATAGGAAGAGCTAGGAAGAAGCCCAGGGCAGTGCCAGCTGTGGCCTCAAACCTCACCTCATTTCCTGCAAAATACCAGGGATGGTACTGGTGGCCGTTAATACTCACAGGAACAAAGCAACATCATATCTCTGGGATTTTGCTTGGAACTGTTTGATACACTGGCTGAGAACCAAAGGAGTGATCTCTGGGACCCCTAAGCCCTGTTTAGGACCCCGCATAGTTAGATGAAAAAATTAAACCGCCTGTACATCAGTATCTCTAACCTGAGTTATTCCAGGATCATCTTACTATAAAGAGGGAGGAAATAGTTTCGTAGAGTCCCATCTATTCTCAGTCCACCAGATTCTCTTCCCTACCCAGACTGGGGCAGACTATTTGATCTCACATGGCAAAGCATTACTTTTTATGTCTCTTTGATACATTAATTAGAACCCTTGATTGTAAATGACAGAAATCCAACTTTAATATGTTAGAACATGAAAAAGTTTTGTGAATCACATGTCAGGGAATCCTGAAAGGTGAACTGGGCTTAAAAGATAACTACATTCTAAGGAGTCAAGAAATCAGGTTCTACCTTTACTGATCTTTATCTCCTGGTTCTGTTTATTTACATCCAGGCAGGGGTGGGTGGGCAGACTTATCTGGCTTTGAGCTTACAAAGTAGGAGAGAGTCTGGAGCAATAGTACAAAGGGGAAAGATGTTTGCCTTGCATGTGGCTGACCTGTGTTTGATACCTATCACCACATATGGTCCTTTGAGCCTTTCCATGTGTGATCCCTGAGCACTTTGGAGTACAATCCCAAAAAATAAATCAAGAAAAAAGGAGAAGAAACAAGAGGGAGAGACTCCTTCTGATGAAGGGCTGTGGGCCGTATTGTGTCTGTCTCCTACTTTCCCAAACTTTGGATGAAATGCCATCCTTCCATCCTTCGTGCCTATGAATGTGACCTGAGTTTGTTTGTTTGTTTTCGGTTTTGGGTCACACCCAGCAGCAGTCGGGGATTACTCCTGGCTCTGTGATCAGAAATTATTCCTGGCCAGCTTTGGGGCACCCTACGGGATGCAGGGATAGAACCTGGGTGGGCCACATACAATCCTACACATTTTGCTATCACTCTGGCCCCATGACCTGATTTGGAAATGGGTTTTGGCAGATGCAGCTGAGATGTATGTGAACAGCCAGGTCATGCTGGGGTGGGTGGACTTCGAAACCAAGGTGAGGGATGCCCTTCTAATAAAAGGAGAAGCACAGGCCACTCCCTGGGAAGACCCAGGCACACTCAGACAGAGGGGCAGTCAGTGTTCTGCGAAATCAAAAATGAGATTTGAATGCCACAGCCTCATGCTACAAGACACCAGAATGTAGGGGCAGAAGCTTGGAAAAATTTTTCCCCAGACACTTCAGAGAAAAAGCATAACAGCACTGACACCTTGATTGAGGATTTCTGGCCACCCTGTGGGAGAATAAATTTTGTCATTTCAAACCACCCACTTTGTGGTAATCTGATCCTGCAGCCTAGAAAACCATCACACCTTTGAGCTCTCTCAATCTCAGAGAAATCAGTGTCATCTTGTTGGGTCATATCCCCATCCTTGAACTGGGGACCCAGAAGTAATTTGGCTAGCTCAGGCTATACAATCTCTGTCACATGAACCAGAAGGGAAGGAATAAAGATTGAGACAGATCTCAAATCAGAGTCTTCTACCAAGATCGTTATCTGTTTCCCAACATAGGATCCTCTGTAATTATGCATAAGCTGATTATAAATCTCAGTGTCTTTTAACAAAAACTTGACAGAATGCAGAAAGAGCTGTTTAGAGAAATCAACAATCTTCTACAATGTGAAACCCCTTTTCAAATACTACTTGACATTAGTCTGTTATATGCTGAGACTGCATTCATTGTGACTTTGTTTAGAAGCATATTTTTGCTGATTTCTTTCTTGATTTTTTTTCTCTCTACCTCATAAATGACTCCCAGAATGACCAGTGGGAGGGAGGTGTGGCTAATGTTTCTGCAGGGTGTTCATACTTTATGGCTGGAGATTGCATTGGACTCTGAGTTTTGTTTGGATGTCTGCTGCTATTCGCATGTGCCTACTTAGGGAAACGGCTGTGTTCATTCCACCCAATGCCACATAGGATAGTGAAAGCAGAAAACGCTTTCTGATAAACACATTAATATTGTCTCATGGTTCGTACGTAGTAGGCTTTTAATCACATTTCCTGTCTGTGATGACCTATCCTTACTTAGCTAATGCCCCTAGGAATTTTTCTCATAGCTACAGACCTAACATTGTCAAGATGATGGGAAGTAGATTTAGGGGCCCATAATCCTGGTTTACTCAGGACAGCAATGGTTTATGCCTATCTTCCCAGGCCCTTTCACTCTCAAAAGCCACTCTGGACAATAAATTGTCTAGTCAACATAGCTAGAACAGGATACTTTAATAGAAAGAAAGACTGTTGTTTAGATACTGATATTGAGGGCAACTGTACCTGTTTTCATGGGTAGATAATTGCAGTGCAAAGAGTTAGACATTTTCTAGACTACTTTAGAAAAGATAGTAACAGCTGTCAGTCTTTATCTATAGACTGTGGGACTGTTCTGTGTTTGTACAACTGAGATGCACTGTGTAAACTAAAGAATGAACTAAATTAAATAGAACTCTGAAAGCCAGAAGGTCCTATACATGGGAATCCCTGGATCTTTGAATTTGGGATTCTTTATTATGCTTCAGTAACAAAGAAATCCAGGCCCCGACAACTTCACAGAACAAGTGGGGTTTTTTGCTTCCTGTTACTTAAGCTATGTAGTATATGTTCTGCTTTTTTGGAACTCAGAGTGGCCAAAGCTCCTACTCTACTTATGCTTCCATTGAGATAAGGAAGAGGAAAAATAGTGGACCGAACATGGCTTCCTAAATGACTCTGCCAGAAGTGATTGTTTGTTGCTTCTACTCACATTCCACTAGCCATAACATGTTCTTTGACACTTAAATTCGAGGGAAGCAAAGAGGTTCCATAGATCATCAGTAAAAAGGAGGAGGCATACAATATCTGAGACCAGCTCTAACGGCTCTTAATACAGACAGGGAGCTTTGATGAAATTCCCTGAATAATTTTCCTAGTAATCTCAGGTGACTCTTTTTTTTTTTTATTTTTGGGCCACACCCAGTAACACTCAGGGGTTACTTTTGGCTATGTGCTCAGAAATCACTCCTGACTTGGGGAACCATATGGAATGCCAGGATTTGAACCACCATCTGCCATGATTGGCTGTGTGCAAGGCAAACACCCTACCACTGTGCTTTCACTTTGGCCCTATAGGTGACTTTTTTTTGTCCCCCAATTCACAATACAGACCAGGCAAAGGGCCTGGGTTGAAATGTATATGGGGTGCATTTACTGTACTTTCTCTTTCTTTACAGTCAGTGTAAAGAACACAGCCTGTGGTAAGAATTGGAAGACCTTATCTTTTCTTTTTTTTGATTTTTTAATATATATACATATATATATTATATATATAATCCTTCACCAGTGCAACATTCCCATGACCAATATCCCAAGTGTCCTTCCTCCCCACCCCACACAGGCCTGTACTCTAGACAGGCTTTTTGTTTTTTTAACTAAATTGCTCACAAAAATAGTAGATATTTGCTCCAGGGGGTATTCAAGGTGCCACCTAGGTCCTAAATAACCATAGTCACTGAGCTCACATTCTTCTTCCTGATTAACCTCTGGGATGTAGAGGTAGAATGCTGGCACCTAAGTGCCCAGGTGTGCTGCTGCTGCTTTTGCTACTTCAGCACCATATCTGGGATGAGGTGATCAGTTAAAAACATGGATGGTAGAATCAAAATGTAGGACATGGGCACGGAGCAACAGCACATCTGTAGAGCATTTGACTTGCGCGTGGCCAACCCTGGACAGAACCCGATTTGATTCCCAGCTTCCCGGATCCTGCCAGGAGCAATTTCTGAGCACAGAGCCAGGAGTAATCCCTGAAATCTGCCAGATGTGACCCAGCCCCCCACACACACACAAATTGTAGGACATGAGGCATGAGAGAGGAAGGCTTTTGAGCAAAGACTGGTAAGTTGGATCAGGGCACCGCTTTGATGAAGTAAGCATCATTCTTAGGTAGATGAGACTCATTTCCCCCAACCATGCCTCTAGCTAAGACAGTCCAGAATCACTATGAACTTCTCAGAGTGGATCAGGCCAACCTTAGGAACATAGAAGACACACTCCAGGAATACAACCCACAAGTTTCATCTCCACAGCTCTCTGATATATATCCAGAAATGCCCGACAAGACCTGAATACACTGGCTTAGTGTATCAGACAACGCTTTGTGAATAAATTAAAAAATGATGGCTTGGTTTTTATACTTGTGGTCTTTGAACACATCCTGCAAGATGCCCAGCAGGAAGTAGGCAAGAGCTAGTCTGAAATTTAGGGTAATAGGCCTAAATTGACCATGAGTTTAGTTAGAGAAATAACTACATTTTAAACTATCCTAATAATGAGAACATATGAGGGTTATAGAAAGCCTGTCTAGAGGACAGGCGGGGGTAGGTGGGGAGGAGGGAGATTTGGGACATTGGTGATAGGAATGTTGCACTGGTGATGGGTGGTGTTCTTTACATGACTGAAACCCAAATACAATCATGTATGTAATCAAGGTGTTTAAATAAAATATATAAAAAAAATTGACCATCGTGTGATTAAGGATCACTCACTATGACCTTTGAGAGAGTGCAGACAGAAGAAAAAAGGGTCAAGCTTGGAGCTTTACAGTTTGCTCATATTGATGAGGTAAGGGAAAGAGGTTTATCCCTGAAATGAGTTTGAAAAGAAATGACATCAAGTAATCATAATGCTGTATATCATCTGTTATATTAATAAAGTCTATTATATCTATAATGTTCTCATCACAAATAAAATGGTGTTTGATTGAGATTATTGAAATAACTCATAATTACTGAGCAGCTACTACATGAAACAGTACTCAGTTCTCAGTACTAACTCACAACATCATTGTGAAGTGTATTGTTATTAGTCTTCTCTTACAAAACATACAGGGGTAGAGAATAATTTTGTAGCTCGTGCAAGGTCACCCAGCTCATCTGTGACAGAGCCAGGTTCAAGATAAAAAGTCTGACAATGGAATTTCTGCTTTCAATGTTGGTTAGAAAGCAGGAGAAGGCTTCTAAGGAGAGGTGATCAATATATATCAATATAGGTCTACCTCGGTTCTTCCTCCACAAGCTTCCTTCAATTCTCTCATGCATACATTACTTCTGTTGATTATCTGAACTTCTTGCCATCTTTCCAGTATAATCATTTTTTGACTTAGCCAAAAGTGGTGTCTGGTTCTTGCCAAGATAGAAAGAAAAAATAGATAGAGAAGAAGAAAAATGTAGTTCAATTTTATTGTAAATACTTTCTCTTACTGACACAGAAGACCAAGAGCATTTTAGAGAGAATGGACTAATATGCATGGCATCAGTTCAGAACCATTTAGAATGATAGAGTTTTGATGGGTCTACAAATCTTCAGAGAGGTTAGAATATGAAGAAGAAAACTGGCCTCTGCATTAGTTAACATTCTCATTTTCTAGCTTGGCAAGAACCAGACACCACTTTTGGCTAAGTCAAAAAATAAAAGATTATATTGGAAAGATGGCCAGAAGTTTAGATAATCAACAGAAGTAATGTATGCATGAGAGAATTGAAGGAAGCCTATGGATGAAGGACCAAGGTAAACAGAATTGCAATTCTTAATTGCATGCTCCTGCTGTAGTGGATTTGTTAGTTCCAACAAGTTTCTTCATTCCAGGTTCAAAACCCTGGACATGGGGCTAGAAAGATAGCATAAGGGATAAAGCACCTGCTTTGTATGCAGCTGACCCTTGTTTGAATCCCCAGTACCAATTATTGTTCCCTGAGCACTGCCAGAAGTGATCTCTGAGCACAGAGCCAGGAATAAAGCCTGATTATATCTGGGTATGCTTCCAAACCCAAATCAAGAAATGACAACAAAAAATACAAACCCAGAAAAAGATCAAGGCCATATATTCATCCCTCTGCTCTGTCCTGGGGCACTGAGGACAGCACCTCCATGACTGCACAGAGGAAGAGACCATATATCCCCAAAAGAAGCCCAGGTGCTAGGACAGTGCGTCCCTACTGGTCCCAAACAACCATTGCCCATGTATGAAACTCAAGACAAGTCTAGGCACCCTCCATGCAGTTTATCGACTATCATTTCACCACCTGACTCTTGGGCTTCTTTATATCTTTGAGGGATTATTGTGGTTGAAATATAGCAAGAAAGCATCCATCTATCACCTCATTGTGATTATATTCTTAAAGATGTTTATACTTGGGCTCCCTTCCCAAGGTATGCCATGTGACTGTGTGTATTCCCTTTGCTCCAGATATTCAAGGCTGAGCAGTGTGCATGTACCCAGGGCCACAGGGGACGGGGGGGAGTGAGAGAGAGAGAGTTTATGTGTTGGGCAGGGGTCCTCTGAAGCCCTTTTCTATTTCAATATATCTTGAATCAGAGTTGACCTCAAAAAGACAAGGGGAGAGGGTTGGCTCCTCTGCACAGCAATGGGATTATGCATGTCAAGTGCCTCTCAAGCGTGTCTTGTCTTGTCCCATGTGTTTCTCTCAGTTTGACAGTGAGGAATGTACATGAAGCCAAGGGTTATCACATGTCTCTGTACATCTTTTCACTGGGACATTTAGGATCTGGAAAAGGAAAGATTATGTGAGGGAAAAAAAATTGCCTCTGCTCTAGGGTATTCTGTAAGGTGTAAATTATTCGTGTACAAGCAATTTTTTTTCTGGAACTTGAACCAGTATCATTCCAGGCAATTAGTCAAGAAAGGCCTCAGGATAGATTTCAACATCTAATAAGCAGATTAGTGTAAAGATGAAAATTTGAGGGATTTGAAAGTAAGCATAGAGCTTAAACCCATTGCAAAAGACTAAGTAAAAAGACCCAGTGCTGGTTTTTGTTTCTTCCAAAAAGCTTGGGTTTTTCTAGAGAGACAACTCCTGGCCCCCAGAGTGGCCCTGGGAGTAGTCACATGTCACCACTCCATTTCTGGTCCTTTTGTACAGTGGCAGGAAATCAGATTTAGTATTGGATGACTTGCCCTCCAACAAAGAAGTAGAAGAGCCAGTTTAAAAGAAAAAAAAAAAACACTAATTCTAGGTATTAAAAAAAATAGAAGGTGTAGCAAGGGAAGGGATGGGTTGATTTAAAAAAAAAAAAAAGAGAGAGAAGTTACATAACGACAGCCTGCTGAGCCGAGAGCAATCATTTGACAACAAAAGACTTTCTCCATTCTTGTAATCAAGCCATGACCAATTTGTTTCCTTTAAAAAACAAACAAATGTGTTTTCACATCAAGCCTACCAAAACTTTGCCAGGAAATCCTGGGACTGTCTTAATCCCTTGCAGCACTTCTCTCCTGCACTGAGCAGAGATGCCTGGGTGGGGTCTGTCCTGAAGAGAATTGGGGACATATTATGACTTTTGTATAAACAGAGAAATGAGTATTGAACTAAGAGGGGTTTGAAATACAAGAGCTCAGTGGTATAAAGAAATTTATATCTTTGCAATTTGTACTTAAATGATAAACTCAGTACACTGTAAATTTCCCCCACTTCCTGAAAGCCTGACTCTGAAATAATTAAATAACAACCATACTTGCTAGACTCCGGTGCCTCCTCCCCTAGATGTTTCTGTGTATTTGTGAGGTTTGTTTTCAAAGGATTAAATGAAAATTTGCATTACCTTCAGTTGGGGAGGGGAGAAGGAAAGGCAGGCATTGCTTCTCTTTTACCAGGTGATTGGCTTGTCTTATTTACTCATAATATCTAAATATTGCCTTATAAGGCAATTCTTATAAGGCAACTAAAGTTTACTCTGGAATGATTATTTATCATAATGCTACACTTTAGAGGTGCATTGTAGAAAAAAAAACTATATACTGGTTGTTTTCTTTAAGGTAAAGGGCATATGTCATGGTTCATAGTTCTGCCTGTCTGTGCCTTCTCTGGCTGAGTGGGAGTCTTGTATTGTACTCTGTTAGAAGAAAGTCACTGGGATCAATTAATCACATTTCATAGAGTTGTGGGAAGTGAAGTGAGAGCATCTATACTGTCAGTATAGTTTTCTTTTGTTTCAGTGCTCAGGAGGCCCTGACACCTCTCTTAGTACTTTTGGCCTTGATTTGGTAGTTCAATGTGAGTGCTTAAAGATGTAATGTGGTTTGGTCCTTCTGATGCTAGGAATTTCCTGGATTTCTCTGGTCCTTTGGGGGCTACCAGGGCTGCACCTTGAGATGTTTAAGGATCCAGTGGGGCCAAGAAAGAAACGTTGGCCACTGTTCTACCAATTGGCCCTGTCTTTGTGATTTTTGTCTCTTCTAAATGATGGACCCATCATTTATTCTAAATAATTGGACCCATCAGGCCCAATTATACTTGTGATTTGTATGAAGATATGGAATGAGTTTCTATTCTTTATTGAAAAAAGGTAAGACTCATATTATTTACAAGCTTGCCAATCTTTACATTAGATTTCTCTACAAATGTTCATCTAAAGCTTCTGGGTTTAATATGCAGAAATCAGGGGAATGATACAAATAAATATGAACACATACCACTTAATACTATGTGTAAATTGTGGTCACATTTAAAATGTAAATAATTTCTCTCTCTTCCTTTTTCCTTTTTGATAATGTGGTTTTCACTACTGTTCATGAAGGTATATGTATAGTGCACATCATTTTATCCCCTTTTAGCAACCATTTTTTGTCCAGAGTGATTACAGAGAGAAATAGACACACACAGAGAGATAAGGATGAAGGTTGAGAGGGAGGGAGGGTGGGAAGTAATCTGTCTGCCAAGAAGCAGGTGTGGGGGAGGGAAACTGGGGGCATTGGTGGCAGAAATGTGTACTGGTGAAGGTTGTATACATTGATGACTGAAATGCAATCATGAAAAATTTCGTAAAGACATTGCTTAAATGAAGTAATAAAAATAAAAGAAAAGCAAATACAAAGCAAACAATATTGGGCTGGAGAGATAGGAGAGAGTAAGGCATTTGAGTCGCATATGGCAAATCTGGGTGTAATTTTCATCCTCATAGGGTCCCCTGAGCACCACCAAAACTGATCCCTGAAAGTAAAGTCAAGAATAAGCCCTCAGTACTGCCAAAACCAAGAAATAAAATAAAGCGTACAAACAAACCAAACAGTATGTCATTGGTTGCCATTTTCTAAGAGGATATTTGAAAATGACTGAAATGACTGGGATAGATCTGGTATCCTGAGAAACCCTTAATAATAAGGATTCATTCGGTGAATGTAGAGGATGAGGGGCTAAGTCAGGGTTACTTTCTGAAAACTGGATTATCTGTTAACCCCATGTTAAATAAGTTGCAGTTTCTTTCTGATTTATAGTTCTTAACTGGCATGGAGGCAAATTCTACTTAGTAAGACAAAATGGTGGTGGCAGCAGTTATATGCATCTGATTATCTTGCTGCCAACCTGGCTGTCTTCAGAACTATAGAGCACCTTTGTAATCATATCCAGAGTCATTTCACATTTCTTTGCTGCAAACCTAGATTCAATAACAGCTAACTACTTAAGATCCTTTTCATTTAAATATTTAGCAACCAGTACATGTTGGGATATACATTTATATATAAATTATATATAAATATATTTACTTCCAAACTTCTCAACCATTTATGTTCAGAGAAATTTCTTAACTTTTATTCCTCCTTTGTTTTTATTTCTGTATTATTCTTGCTTCATGATGGTTTTTAGTGATCACAGGCTACGAACAACCCACTGAAGAAGATACCCCTTTCCAGCCTTTCTGTGCTAGGATCAAGACAGTACAGATTTGGTAGTTCTCCTGGGACAGATAGTAGTCATCATCATTGTCCATTGTATTGAATTCCTGTGGGAAGAGCCTAGTTTATATCTGGACTTTTCCATCTTCTAGGTTTACATTGCTGGATATGCATATGTAACACCACCACTACCAACAGCAATACTGTCACCATCACCACCATTAGCGGTAACAATACCAAAAACATCACCAGTAGCAGCAACAAAATAATACCAACCACACCCTTGTAAGGAAACCACTTTATAACCATTGAAAACATCTTGTATTCTTTTATTTAAATGATTCATATGTGAAACAGGGATAGTCAGACAAATTCTACTTTTGATGAAAAGATTTCTAAAAACAAATAGGAGTTTATAAATATATTTATAAGTTATTATTAATTATTGACAAATACTTGAAAAGTGGTCAATAGACTTTCTAACTCAAAAAGTACTACTTAATATTAATATTAATAGAAGTTTAGGAAAGCAAAGTTCCACAAGGCATTCAGTTAATTTCTTTCTTTTAAATATTTTTTAAAAATTGTATTTTATTTTACCTATTTTCATGCTGCACAGGAGGCCCTGATCAACCAGGTTGGTGGCTCAATGCAAGGGCTTGAGAATGTGGTACTTCTGGGATCTTGTAGTGCTGGGAAACCTAGCTACCCGGGTACTTTTAGGGCCTCCAAGGCTGCCCCCAACAGTGCCCACAGGACCATGTGTAACGAGAAGCAAACCCAGACCAGATTTGCCTGACCACTGTTCTATATACCTGCCTCAATTTTCCCCCTTAAGCCTTGCTACTTTCCCCTTAAACATTTATACAGGCAACGAGTCACTGATTGAAGAGGAGTTACAATTGGCAGAGTCTAAAATATAGTAAGCTTTGGGGATAGAGAGATCTGGATATTGCAGGACAGACAAGCTTTATCATGAGTGTAGAAACTAGAAATCAACAAAAAAAATTGAACAGAAAACTGTCAGGGATTTATCATAGTTATTTTATTAATTTTTGCTTTAACAGTTTATCAAGTGAGTCATAATTTATTGTACTGAGTTGAATTGTGTCAATGGGAGTGATTTGAAGTTTGGGTTAGCTCACTGAAGTAGCTTTTTCTTGTTCCAGAAAATTATGTGAATTTAAAATCGAGCAGCCCATTGAAAACAGGGCACATTTAAACAGGACAGTAGAATTTAAGTGTTGGAAGAAAACTTGCACTAATGGTTAAGAGATAACTCTGCTATGATCATTAGTTCTGACTGTCATGAGGAAAAGGGAAAAATGGAAGGAGTGGGCTTGTACATTCCAATGAATTCATGTAACTTCTATGTGCCAAAAAATCTGAAAAGGAAAGCATATCAGATATGTCCAGCTCTCATCCCATTTGTGCTTAGGATTTTGTAACTGCTCATCATATAATCACTTTGGCTCTTGTCTTTTGAGCATGTAGCTATTGGCAGTTTTGCATGCTTCATAGATACCCATCAATCAGTCTTGATGTCTTGATGTCCTATAGCCACTTGCTATGTTTGTTTAAGCAGACTTTGGGAATTGTATAAATAGCTTTATCAATCCACTCTCCTACCCTTGGAGATAAATGGGGCACCTTTAAATAAACCTCTTGGCATGTTCTTTTTACGATGGCTAATAGCCTCCTTCTGTGGCATTTCCAGCATGGAGTTGGAGAGGTTTCTGGCTTATCTGCTCCCCTGATATCTTGGAATCAGCTAGCATAGCATCCTCCTTTGGGGAGCTTTGGGGAAGGCTATTCAAAGGCAGTCAAACAAAACAGTGCCTCAGGATTGGGCAAGGGAATTCAAATTCACACAGAATTGAAAGACACACTTTTCCCCCTTAAAAAAGAGCAAAAGATTGCTACAACATGTTGGCATGAATTTATGCTATTTTCTGTGTATTATAAGTGCTAGCTGGAGGGTACAAGAAGAGCAATGTGCAAAAGACACACTTTAAAAGCCTCAACCCTTACCTCTTTGGACCACAGTGTCTCACTTAGAAGATTTAGAAATGACCTTCTCTGACCAGAATGATAATGCAGGTGAGGACTTGCCTTGCATGTGATTGATCCAGTTTTGATACATAGCTCCACTTATGATCCACCACCCCCTGCCAGAAGTGATCATTGAGCATTGCTGAATCTATTACCTTACCTCATCTTCCTTTTTCATTGTGGGACTCCAGTAAGATGATGTGTGCATAGTACAGGTGTGTTATTCCTGCTTTTTATAACCAAGTATCTGCTACATGGCTGATGCTCTTTAAGTGGGAGGCTGGGAGGCTTAGCTATGAGGAACACATGCACATGTTGGAAATAATATCCCAGGCTGAGGGAACAGCATAAACAAAGGTGTAGAGAATACAAAATTTGGGGGGCCCAGCCAAGAGTGGAACCACAGAGAGAAGCAGAGTGGACATACATTTCTTCTAGTCAAGGAGCCACACCACTACAAATAAAAAATAGTACTACACTACAAAGGTCACAATACTCACCACAGCAGTGACCTGCGACTGAAGATGCTAGTTCTGAAGACCTAACCAATATCAGCCATCTACATAATCTTTCTGATCAAGACATAGAGAGTAAATGTTAAAGAAACCATGAAGTGGACAGCTCATAAGATGCAAGAGGATATTAGAAAACTTCAAACAGAAATATCAGGGCTGAAACACATGGTAGGTGAAATGAAAACCTCACTGGAAAGCCTCATTAGCAGAGAACAGAATTCTGTTCTACTGAGAACAGAATCAGTCAACTGGAAGATGAGCTACATAACACCTCCATACAATAGAAGAAGCTGGAAAAGAGCCTTAAAACAAATGATTAGAAGGTGGAAAAAGTCCTCAAATAAAGTGATCAGATGACAACAGAACTCTAGGCTAAACTAAATACAAACAACATAAGAATCATTGGAGTCCAAGAGAACCAGGAAAAAAAAAACATTAAAAATCACCAGTCAAGGACGTCATTGTTGAGAAATTCCCAGAGCTAAAGAGTGCATGCAACTATATCTGGATGTGCAAAGATTATCAGCTAAAAAATTCAAAGAAAAGCACAGCAAGGCACATCCTCATCACAATAATAAAAACCACAGATAGATATATACAAAGAAAACTAAAAAACACTGCTTCAGGAAATAAAAGAGGACACAAGGAAATGGAGACAAATACTGTGCTCATGGATTGGGAGAATTAGCATCATTAAAATGGCAATACTTCCCAAAGCATTGTACAGACTTAATGAAATCTCTCTAAAGATACCCGTGATGTTTTTCAAAGAAGTATATCAAACACTCCTGAAATTTATTTGGAATAATAAACTCACATGAATAATAAAGCAACCCTTACAAAAGAAGATAGGAGACATAATTTTCCCCAATTTTAATTTTTATTATAAAGCAATCATCATTAAAACAGCAGAATATTGAAATAAAGACAAAATATCAGATTAATGGAATAGAATTGAGTATTCTGAGACTTAACCCCAGGTATACAACCAACCAGTCTTTGATAGAGAGGTAAGAAATACAAAGTGGAGCAAGGAAAGCCTTTTTAACAAGTGCTGTTGGGATAACTTGTCAACTACATGCAAAAAAGTGAAGTTAGACCTCTCTGACACCAGGCACACAAGTCAAATCAAAATGAATTACAGGCCTTGAAACCTGAAACCATAAGGTCCATAGAGGAAAATGTAGGCAAACACTTTATGACTTTGAGACTAAGGTCATCTTCAAGGAGGAAACATCACTGTTCTTGCAAGTGGAAGCAAAAATAAACCAAATGGGACTACATTAAACCAAGAAGCTTCTGCACATCAAAGAAAACAGTGACTAATATTCAAAGGCTACCTACAGAATAGGAGAAATTATTCACTCAATACCCATCAGATAAAGGGTTAATATCTAAAATGTATAAGTTACTGGCAGAAGTTAACTATAAAAAATATCTAACCCCATCAAAAAATGAGGAGAATAAATTAACAGACATTTCCTCAAAGAAGCAATACAGATAGCCAAAAGACACATGAAAAATACTTCATTTCATTATTCATAAGGTAGTTGCAAATCTAAACAATGAGATATCACACTACAGAGACTGGCACACATCACAAAGAACAAGAACAACCAGTGCTTGCATGGATACAGAGAGAAAGGGACTCTCATTTACTGCTGGAGAAAATGCCATCTAGACAAGCCTTTCTGGAAAACACAAAGAATATTCCTTAAAATAATGGAAAATGGTTTTCCTTATAATTCAGCAATTCCGCTCCTAGATATATACCCTCTGAAAACAAAAAACAATTCAAAATGCCCTCTATACTCACATATTCATTCAGCACTATTTATAATAGCCAGAACCTGGAAACAACCAGGTGCCCAAGAATGATGAGTGGTTAAAGAAACTGTGGTACATCTACAGAATGGAATACCATGCAGCTATTAGAAAAAAACAAGTCATAAAATTTGCTTCTACATAGATTGACATGAAGATTATTATACTGAGTTAAATGAGCCAGAGGGAGAGAGATAGACTAATTTCATTTAACTATGGGAAATAAGAAAAACAAGACAGGGACCGGAGAGATAGCATGGAGGCAAGGCATTTGCCTTGCATGAAGAAGGATATTGGTTCAAATCCTGGTATCCCAAGCCTGCCAGGAGCGATTTCTGAGCATAGGGCCAGGAGTAACCCCTGAGCGCTGCCGGGTGTGACCCAAAAACCAAACAACAACAACAACAGCAACAACAACAACACACACAGTATGATAATAATGTCTAGAGACAATAGAGATGAGGGCTAGGAGGATTAGTCCATGGTAGGGAGCTAGCCACAAAGAGTGGTGAATGCAGTTAGAGTAGAGAAGGGTCTACTATGATAATGCTAGTTGGAACTGATCACTCTGGACAAGAACTGGGTGCTGAAAGGAGAAAATGACATGCATGGTACCCTTTTATTAACAATATTGCAAACCACAGTGTCAAAAAAGAAAAGAAATAGGAGAGAGAAGAAATAAAATGTTTGGGGCAGGGAAGGTGGCGCTACAGGTTAGGTGTCTGCCTTGCAAGCAGATGGACCGTGGTTCGATCCCCCGGTGTCCCATATGGCCCCCCAAGCCAGGGGCGATTTCTGAGCGCATAGCCAGGAGTAAGCCCTGAGCGTCAAATGGGTGTGGCCCAAAAACCAAAAAAAAAAAAAAAAAAAGAAATAAAATGCTTGTCTCAGAGGTCGGTGGGTGACGGTGTGAGAGAGAAACTGGGAACTTTGGTGGCTGGAAATGTGCACGGTACTGCAAACCAAACTGTCTGAAAGAAAAAATAGGAAGAACGAGAAATACACACACACCACACACACACACACACACACACACACACACACACACACACACACACACACACACACACACACATATTAGTAGAAGAAAAATGTATGCCCCTGAGACAGGAAGAGGAAAGAATATTGGGGAGGATGAGAAGGAAACTGGGGATATTGGGGATGGGAAATGTGTCCTGGTGAAGGGTTTTGTACATTGTGTGACTGTAACTCAACCATGAACAACTTTGTTTAAAAAAAAAACTGTGTTATGAACAACCTTGTTACCATAGTGTTTATATAAATAAATAAATTGATTTAACAAAAGAAAATACAGAATTTTGGAAGGTCATCAGGAATTGTTCTCTGCCTGAACTAAGATTGGGTACAGAGGTGAGGCATAGGATAAGGTAGGGATAGATAGGGCCAGATTAAGGGACCCCAATAGGAGGCAATGGGAATTGGTTTCATGGGCAGTGCAAGTACTGCTGCATGTTTTCAGCAGAGGAGTTGAGTGCTCAAAACTGAGCCTGAAGCAAATGAATCTGACTGCAAACTGTTGCAAAAATTTCTCTGGAATAAGGAGAGGTATAATCAAACAAATATTTAAAATTTTGGCTGAAATCTTTTCACATGTTTTCTGTAATGGTTCTTTCTTGTTTTATTTTCCCACTCATAAAAGCCAAATTTCTTTTTTGTTCTATCTTTGTTGCATACTCGACAGCCATACTCCCTCCCTCCCCACCAAGCCCACTCTCTCCTGCCTGTCTATATGACTAGTGGTAGTTTTGTTTGTGTTTCTGTTTTGCTTTGTTTTGAGGCCACACCCAGTGGTACTCAGAGGTTACTCCTGGCCCTGTACTCAGGAATTACTTCAGGCAGTGTTGGAGAGAGCACATATATAGATCACAAGAGTGACCACAAGGATAGAACCTGAGTTGGCTGCATCTAAGGAAAGCACTCTACCGAATGTACTTCCTCTTCTGATGGGGATAGGGAAGAGAATTAAATTCTGCCAGAGGTTGTAAATGCCAGAATGGGAACATCAAGAATGTCCAGCCCTAGGCTCTGAGCTAGTGAGCCAGCTATGAACAGGACTCCATTACTGAGGGCAGTGAAATCATGCAATTTTGGTTTTCACCAATCCCAACCATTCATAATATTTGAATTTCAAACAAGAGGACAAATTCCTACATTGCATGTGGCCTATGCTTTGAAGATCAATATCTTGGGACTTATCATCCACAGATGTCTTCTGTCTTTCCTGGGCTAGTAAGAACAGTGATGTTTCTGTGAGCTCTAAAGAGAAAACCTATGTCCCTGCCCTCAAAATTAAATAACTCCATAATTATCAAAACTTAATAGACTGTAGGCATTCATGGATTTACTAAGGATCTGTGGCTCAGAGTTGATGTCACATGTGTTGTGAATCTGAAAAGTGTGCATAATGAAGACAGGTCACTTCACTGTTTTATTCTCTTTTTTAAGTAAATTTTAATTTAAATCACAGTAATTTACAAAGTTATTCATAGTTGAATTTTAGGTATACACTGTTTCATTACTAGCCTCAGCCTTTCTCTATCAATGTTTTCAGAGTCCATCCCATACTTCCTTATCCCAACTTGCCTCTTTTTGTTTTGTTTTGTATTGCATTTTGTTTGTTTCTGTTTTGAGGCCATATCAGTGTTCAGGGGTTGCTCCTGGCTCTGCATTCAGGAATTACTTCGGGTGGTACTTGGAGAGCCATATGGAATGTTGAGAATACAACTTGGGTCAGCTGCATGCAAGACAAGTGCCCTGCCTGCTGTACTATTTTTCCAGCCCCCCAACATGCCATCTTAACAAACATCTTTTAAATTTTAGTTGTTCAAGTTTGAGTCTTATGATTTCAGAGTTGCTGACTCTGTGGTTCAGTTTCGTTCTTCTTTAACACCACCAGTATATCTGAATCCTTTTGCTCCTTTTCCCTCCTTATTTCACATCTTTTTCCCTCCTGTCTTCTTTTCAGTGCATTTGCACCAATGCCAATTAGTTCATTAGGCATTTTTTTTGAAAATTGGAAGTCAAGTTTGAAAGTGTAGTTAACTTGTAGTGTGTATGTAGCATGAGGTTCTGAACAGGAAATTCACATTTATCTCTGTGGATTTGTAATTTGAAAAAAATCTGGGAGTCTCTATAAATATTTTTATATTTGTGAATCTGGGAATTCAAGAAGGTTCCGGATGTATGCCTCAGGAATGTCAAGAGTCTGTAGTAAACCCAAATTTACAAAACAGATAAATTATTCAAAGACTATCCAGATTAGAAAACAATTTTTCATCTTATTAAATATTTACTGTATTAGGTTTACCTTAGAAAAACCCTTTAGTAAATATACTCAGTGCTTGATTTATAGAAATTTGGTGTCTACAACTGAATTTTTATGTTCCTGAAAATTTGTATTGTATTAAGTGAAATTTACCTTTTGTACTGATTGTTTCTTCAAATTTGAAGACTCTACTTATATATTGAGAGTAATTGTTTAATAATAATTTAAAATTTTTAAGATATTTTTGTTATTGCCCTTTTTTACAATTTTTTACAATTTTTATTGAGGTACTGAGATTTAATTTTTTATTGCCCTTTTTACAATGTTTATTGAGGTACTGGGATTTAAAATTTAAAAAATTTTAAAGTATAATTAATAAAATATACTTTTTATGAATACATTATTCCAAAACCATTTTTATCACCAGAACTACTTTTCTCCACCCCACTTTCTTCCACCAGCATCCTAAATTACCTCCCCTCCCATGTATGCTCAATTCTAAAGACAAAATCTTTAATTCTGAAATTCTAATAACTTTAGCCATTGGTTGTGCTCTTAATATATTTCTTTCTATTCCACATATGAGAAAGATATTTTAGTGAAGCAAAATAGTTGTGTTTTGTTGTTAGTTTTTTGGTTTTATTGTGGGGTCACATCCTACAGTGCTCAGGGGTTACTCCTGGCTCTACACTCAGAAATTACTCCTGGTTGAGACTGGAGCCATAACACAATGGAACAGGATAATGAATGAAGAATTTGAGTAAAAATACCTTGGTTCTGATCTTGTTCTGGTTCCTGATATTAGAAGATAATTATCTGTTAACCTCTTAGCAGAGTCCACAATTGAATTGGCTTGAATTATATTAGCACCATTAATATTCAACTTGAGCTATGTTTATGGTAGCTGTAATGCCTTTTATCTTTTTTGTTTTTGTTTTTGTTTTTGGGCCACACCCGGCATTGCTCAGGGGTTACTCCTGGCTGTCTGCTCAGAAATAGCTCCTGGCAGGCACGGGGGACCATATGGGACACCGGGATTCCTTTGGTTCCTGAATCGGCTGCTTGCAAGGCAAACACTGCTGTGCTATCTCTCCAGGCCCGATGCCTTTTATCTTAAGTGCTCCACACGTTAGAGCAGATAAATAAGATCTGGAAGTGTGGCTTCAACTCACACACATACAGATTAGTGAAACTTATCTGTGCTTTGATATTGCACATGTATTTGGGGATACACTGGGTCTATATCCAGCAGTGCTCAGGTCTTACTGGTTCTGTACACAGCAACTATTCATGGTGGTACATGAGGGACCTTATGCAGTATCAGTGATCTTACTGATGTGGTTGCGTGCACAACAAGCACAAAACACATGACTTTTTCTGTATGTGTATGCAATAGCATATACATATTTGTCTTAGTAGGAAAATACTTCCTGTCATAGTAGGAAAATATTACTTACCAAGAGGGAAAGGTAAGATACATAGTTTTTAAGAAATCAGGTTGATGGAAGAATGCCAGTGCTGCTTAATCATAGTGTCTGAATCCAGGCAGCTTCTCGCTCTTGGTATGCAAATATTTTGATAATAAAATTTATATCAGTAGCTTTTTGGGTAATAACAACATACCATATGTTGGAGGTGTCTAGGGAGAAGCCTGAAATATAACCAAAGAAATAGCACCTTGCTACTTTTAGTGATCCCAATTTCACTATTTCTTCTTGCTAAATGGAAAAGTTATTTTTATATATTAGACCCAAAGCATTTCTTGACTTCAGAAACCAAAGAAACTGGTATTTTTTGTTTTGACTATTAATATTAATAAAATGTCTTAATAATTTATCATCCTTTAGATCCATGCTCTGCATGAATTTCAAACTTTTTCTCCCAACAGTCAGCTCTGCCTTAAGTGGTATGTAGCTATATAATCACAAAAATTAAAAAATATTTCCTAAATAAGGCAATTTGTGAAACAACTCCATATTTTGAAATGATTTATTCTTTTAGTAACAAAACTAACAATTTATCAACAAACTTAACAGACTAACCATTATGTTTCCTTATAAAGAGTGTTTATTTCAGTAACAGATATATTGATGTCTAGATGCATTTTTTGTTAACGGTATTAGAAAAATTGACTAATCAACTTCTGTCTGCATTCCCTTATTTCTTTTGAAGATTGTATCCTTCTCTTTTGAAACTATAGCCATTTGAGGGACATTTAGCAGTCTTCATCCAGGCTGCTAGTCTTCGTTTCAGCCATAATCTCTACAATTTCAGAGATGAGAGCTCTTTGCGGGAATGTAACAGAATGGAATGGAGAGACTAATTATCTTCTTCAAAACCACTTCATCTGATATTTTATAGCTAAATATTTACTCATTAATGAGCATCCACCAACAAATAGTATAAAAGAACAAAAACAGACCATTAAGAAGATTAATAGTAAGATTAAATCCCTCAACTGGATGAAAAATGATTTGGCTATTGCTTTATTTATATCTGTCAAATAGCTTAAATGTGTTATTTGTTTATGCAATCAACTCATGCAGGCATTTGGGTTGTTTCCATAATTTTTTAATAGAGCTGCAGTAAACACAACTTTTCAAATTAATGTGTTTATTTTCATTCTTTGGGTAAATACCCAGAAGTGAGACCACTGGAACACCTTTTGAGAAACCCTCTTGCCACAGTTTTACTTTCCTCTCACACTGGGGGTTTGGCCAGACCTGACCATGCTCAAGGCTTACTTTTTGCTCTGGGATCACTCCTGGCAGTGCTCAGGGGACCATGTAAGGTGCTGGGGAGTGAAACAGAGTAAACCATGAGCAAAGAAAAATGTCTTAACTCTTATACTATCTCACTTATTCTGCTCATTTTAAAAATCAGGTTGTATATTTTTGTTTGTTATATTTTAGATATTAACTTATTATATCATATGTGGTCTATAAATATTTTCTAACATTAAGTAGGCTACCTTTTTGTTATGAATATAATTTACTTTGCTATGCAAAGCTTTTTAGTTTAATATATTCCTATTTGTTTATATTCACTTTTGTTTACCTTACTGTTGCAGCAATTCCACAAAGATATCACTAATACTTATATCAAATAACTTATCACCTGTGTTTTTTCCTTGTATATTTTATGGTTTCAAGGTTAATAGTCCTATATCTTATCCAATTAGATTTTTAATATATGAAATAAGGTAGTGACCTGGCTTCATTTCTTGGCTTCTGGCTGCATGGCCAGTTTTTCAGCCACTACCAATTGAAGAGACTTTTCTTTCCCCATTGTACAATTTTTGCTTCTTTCATAAATAGCTGTCCATATTTCTGTAATTTTGTTTCTTGATAATTGAAAAGAAATGATATGATAATTATATGTAACAACCATAAAAATGAAGTCTTATGATTTACAACAACATGGATAGTCATTTAAGAGATTATGCCATTTGAAATAGAAGAAAGACGAAGAATGTATAATTTTTATTTATTTTCAGAATATAAGGGAGCAAAAAATGTACACATTGAACAATTCTTAAGCTCTGATAATAGAATTGTGATTATTAGAGAGCAAGAGGGATATGCATAGTTAGAGAGGACTGACTTGGGTAGAAGTTGATCAATCCTTGTATATTTAATGGTAGATGCTGTTTGATATATGTATGCAGTTCCAGAGGTGAGAAACTATATTCTTAAAATTTGTACAAGTGTTATAAACTAATATTATATTAATTAAAAATAAGTGAAGTGGGGCCGGAGAGATAGCACAGCGGTAAGGCATTTGCCTTGCATGTGGAAGGTCGCTGGTTCGAATCCCGGCATCCCATATGGTCCTTCGAGCCTGCCGGGGGCAATTTCTAAGCATAGAGCCAGGAATTACCCTTGAGCATTGCCGGGTGTGACTCCCCCAAAAGTAAAAATGTATTTATTAAAAAAATAAGTAAAATGCAATTTTTGATAGTATTGATGATTTTTGTTTTGGCTATCTCTATTTTTTACCTTAAACCAGAAAAGTTCTTGTATACATTTTCGAGCTTCACCAAAAGCTCTGTTGTTTGTGTTTAATCTGGTAAAGTATTTCTAAAATTGACTCCAAATAAAGCTTCAAGCAACTTAGTTCTTTACTAATTGTTTTCTAATTGATTTTCTTCTAAATCCTAACTTTCTCTTAAATTAAAAAAACTTCTGGGGGGCATTACAATAGCACAGTGAATATTTATCTTGCATGCAGCTAACCTGGATTTAATCCTTAGAATCCCATATGGTCCCCAAACCTATCTGGAGTAATTTCTGAGTGCAGAGTCAGGAGTAAATCAGAGCTCTGCCAGGTTTGACCCCTCAAAAATGGAAAATTATAGTGATATTTGTCAAACATTTTCATAGTTCCTTAATAAATATTCTTGTAAAATTTAAATTTTTTCTTCTGCACTTTGAAAATTGTCAGGCTTAAATCAATTGTGTAGTACAGGGATAGCATCTTCCCAATCCTAGTTCAAATCCCTGTCACCATATATGGGTCTACTGAGCACCTCCAGGGATCATTTTTGAGCATAAAGCCAAGAATAGTTTTTGAGCATTGTTAGGTATGGCTGCAAAACAAAAATAAAAAAGTTGGGTTTAAGCTGATTTCTTTCTCTACACCAGAAAACTCACTACTTGATATATGTACACATCCAATGCATTTATGAATTTTGCCATCTATGTATGAATACATTTTATGAATTTAAATTGTCAGTTTGTTCTAACTTTGGGTTTAGGGTCATCCTATTGTTGTTGCTTTGCTTTATAATTAACTATTTGTTGTCAACTTTTTTATGAAGTATCCCAACTTATGCTAATTTCAGGTTACTTTAAATATGTTATTAATTTCTACATTTTTATTGTTTAAAGCATATAACTGAAATTTTCTGCTTTTAACCAAAAGATCTCCAACCCTAGGAATGTTCAGGCTCCCTTTTGATAATCATTTCATTTGAATTAAATTCAGTTTCAAATAAATAAATTCATAATTTCAAATAAATAAATGCTAAAAGTTTTGAAAAAAATACACAAGAGAAAAATGAAACATTGAAGAAGTATTGGGGGTGGGTGGACCACATCCAATGATGCTCAGGGGTTACTCCTGGTTCTGCACTCAGAAATTGCTCTCCTAGCAGGCTCGGAGGACCATATGGGATGCTGGCAACTGAACCTGGGTCCATCTTGGGTCAGCCGCATGCAAAGCAAATGCCCAGCAAATGTACTATTGCTCTGGCCCCAGATGTAACCTTTTGGATGATTAAATACGGCAGTGTCAGATACTTGTATTTACAGAAGAAAAGAGAAGTGTCCATCATTTTTACTGAATGGTATGTCAACATTTAATATTTAGGAAATCATATTGAAGAAAAATTGAAAATAATCTGATTATCATCCCTCAGCTTTTTTTTTAATATAAATCTACAAATAGAAAACTTTACCTACTACTCTATCTGTAATAAGCATTAGAGGGTAATATTGATGTCCTTACATTCTTCTTTAATATGTGTGAGGATCTTTTTTAATGTAGATGTTTTATGTCCAAAACTTTTCCAGACACTACCTGAAAAAACAATCAGAACTCATGGTGTGCAGGGAAATAGGAACAGAGATACAGTCTTGAAAACAGCTTTGAAAATAAGAATTGTGAAGCACTGTCTTGTCTGCTTTGGAAATGAGGACATGCCTCCTGCCAAATGGGAGACAAGGACCACTTTGGGGTCAAATGCCAAGATGATGAACTTGCATATTTCAGATGCTTTGTATTTTGCTTTTGATGTTTGGAGCCTCTGATTTTGGTGCAGTGCTTGAATTGATAAACTGTGTTAGGTGTTGTAGAATGTTGCTGAGTTCAAGAAGAAATACTTTAATGTCTGAAAATGACTGAAGTCTAGTATACTCCCTACAATCAACTTGGGAAAATTTTTGAGATGAAATAGACTCCTTTTCACATTTGGGCAATTTTTCCCTTATGATAGGTGCAACACAGCCCTCATGTTAGATAATTTAAGAATTGCATGAGGTAATATTGGTTACTGCAGATACCCTAGTGTATGCACTGTGAGACATATAAAATGTTTAGAGAACTGCATTATTTCACCCCACTCCTGAAGTGCACAAGGCAGACAACCTAGGCTTCTGAAAGCCCCCGATGGATCTGGCTAGGCCTTGGAAGCACTCTTGATACCTCTTTTTCTGCTGGAACTCAAAGCTAGGAATCCTGCTATTTAGTCCCCAGGTCAGGTCAGGACCTCACTAAGCATGCAGTAACTAATGCAAATTTCTGTGCTTCATCATATCTCACAGGCAAGATTGAATAGATATATTTATGATATATATATCATGAACATATATATATATTCAAGATACATAGAATAAGAGATATATTCTAACTCTAGTCACCAATCCATACAACAGCACACAAAACACACCCCAAGGGTGCAAAAGTCACAATGGGAAAGAATGCAGAACCCCACTATGCTTATTAGTAAATGAAGATAGTAATCTTGAAAACACAACCAGTAATAGTTATTTATATGACCTGTCTCATAAAAGACTTTATAGAGAAAATGTGGATATTTAAAGAATTCAAGGAAACAATGGAATGGATAGACAAAACAAGAGAATCTGAGAGAAGAAATAAAGAACTACAAATAGAAATTAAAGAATTAAAAAAGAATTCAGTAGGTGAAATGAGAAACTCACTGAATGGCCTCAGAAGCAGAGTAAACAGAGTAACTGAGGACAAACTCAGGGAGCAGCAGGATGAGATGCAGACAACAACAGAAGATGGAGTAAAGATCTAGATATCAGACTTGAACCTATAAGTTACAGAGAGGAAAATATAAATAGAACTCTTTAATCCTGAGGCAAGAAGGATCTTTAGGATGAAACTCCACTGCCCAAGCAAGGAGTAGATATAGACAAATAGGACTACACTAAACAAGAAGCTTCTGCACCTCAAAGAAAATGGAAATACACGAGGGGGAAAAAACCTAACGCTATAATAAATGGGGAAAAGAACTTCCTCAAAGAATAAATACAAATGTCCAAAGAGAATATGAAAAAAATGCTCCAGATCTTTAATCATCAGGGAAGTGCAAAATAAATCAACAATGAAATAGCACCTCACACCATAGAGCAGGGGTCTCAAACTCGCAGCCCGTTGGCCGTGGGTCGTTTGCGGCCCTCCATGCAATATTTTGTGGCCTGCGGCCGGCCTTCAAATATCACAGTATTTGCGATTATTCGCTTACTGAATAATCGCAATAAAAAGTCAATTAGTAAGAAAAAAATCGCATTAAACACTCGCATACCCCGAGCAGTTCCGTTCAGGGTATGCAAATGTTTAATGCGATTTTTGCGATATTTTTTCTTACTAATGCGATTTTTTTAATTTAATTTTATTATTTTTTTAATTTTTATTTTGATCATAGTGGCTTACATATTGTTGACAATGATATTTTAGGTACATATTTACATAAAATCAGGGGGGATTCCCATCACCAAATTGTCCTCCCTACACCTCCGTTTTTGTCCTACCTCCCATTTCCTCTTCCCTCACCCCCAGGGTAGCTAGAATATGTGGTCTCCTCTGTATCTAGCCTACTGCATAGTAGTCTTGCACCTGTTTGGTCCTGGTGTCTCCCTTGTTTCCCCCTCTAACTGGGGGGGCAGGACTAGCTAGTTCAAGTTACGTGGTTTTGTTTGAAGGAGAGAAAAGTAATAAACTGGGGTAAAAGTCTAATACGCCGAAAATAAGCGGAATTCTTCTAGAGGCTCTCAACATCGGTTTGAGAAACGAAGGAGAGAAAAAAGGTGAAACATTCCACCAGTACAAAAAGAAGTGTCAAATATCCAGTGAGGACTCCAACAATAAACACAAGCACAAAACAACAACAACAAAAAAAACCAAAACAAACAAACAAAAAAAAGAAAACACACAAAAAACAAAAAACCCCACAAAAACAAACACAAAACAAAACAAAGCAAGCAAACAAACAAAAAACGCCATGGTGTTGATATAAGAAACATGGCATAGCATATAAAGAAAGAACAGAAAGGAAGAGAAAGAATAAGTATAACTGGGGACAACTTCAATTATCACACCCAAACAGAGAAATTGACCAAAAATAGGTAGGTAAATAAAAATAATAATAATAAATGAAAATAAAATAATATATAAAAAAATAAATAATGTTTTGTGCTTTTTTTTATGCGATTTTTATTGCGAATATTTGGTAAGCGAAATCCCTTATGTGGCCCTACCTCATCCCGACTTTGCCTCCTGCGGCCCTCAGGAAATTTGAGTTTGAGACCCCCTGCCATAGAGACTGGCACTCATCAATAACTACCAGCGTTGGCAAGGATGTGAGGACAGAGTGGTTCTCTTTCATTGCTGGTAGGAAGATCAATTGGTCGAGGCTTTTTGTAAAACAATATAGGCATTCCTCAAAAACATTGAAATTGAGTTTCTATATCATCCAGAATTCCACTCCTCAGAATATATCCCAAGGGCCCAAAAGCGTGATGCAGAAAAGATATCCACACTTTTATAGAGCTGTTCATTGCAGCTCTATATACAACAGCCAAAATATGGATACAACCCAATAGGTGACTGGATAAAGAAACTACGGTACACAATGGAATACTATTTGGCCTTAATAAAGAAAATAAAGTAATGCAATTTTATGCAATATGGATGAATCTGGAGAATATCATATCGAGTTAAGTCAGTCAGAGGGAGAAAAAAAGACTCAGAATGATCTTTTACATGTGAAGTGAAGGGAATATCAGAGTTGGAGAGATAGCATGGAGGTAGGGTCTTTGCCTTGCATGCAGAAGGTCAGTGGTTCAAATCCCGTCATCCCATATGGTTCTTGAGCCTGCCAGGAGCAATTTCTGAGCTTAGGGCCAGGAGTAACCCCTGACCCAAAAACCAAAAAAATAAATAAATAAATAAATAAATAAAAAGGAAGGAATATCAAATGCCCAATGCAATAGAAATTGAGAACATAACTGGTCTTCAGTAGGAAGCTTGCCACTGGGGCAGGGGTAGGAATGGGCTAAGATAGGGAAGGGAACACTATGATAGTAACTGGGGGAAGAAGTACCTGCCACAGAGAAAGGCTGGAGGGTGGGAAGAAAACTGGGTATATTGGTGAGAGGTAGTGATTACTGGTGAGGAGATTGGTGTTGGAACAACCTATGCTTGAAACTCAATCATAAATATTTTTGTAACTTTGTAATTCACAGTTATTCAACTAAAATGCTTAGAAAAATTAAGCAATTTTGTAGTCCCACATAACTGCTTGTTCAACATGTACTAAATTCAATTCAGCATTTTGATGATAGGAAGAAATTCATCCATGGTTAATAATGTGAAAAGAGATAAGACAGAATGGAAACTTAATTATCTAAACTTTTTTTATCCCATTTTGAAAGTATGCATAGTGACCACATAAGGAATAAGATCTCAGTTTGGAAAATTGTTACCTATTTGAAATGCCATATCTTGAACAATGGTATTTTTTCAAGAATATCAACAAAACATGGGATTTCAATGGAAAATATCATTTTAAAGGTGAGCTGATGAATTAATTCCTATATAAAAGTGGGGAAACTGGGAACTGGCATCAGAGAGAGGTGAGAGTGTGGGGTGGAGGATCAAATAAATACCTTGTCTCTCACTCTTCCATTTTTGGTGTTTGTGAGTCATACCTGGTGGTGCTCAGGACTTACTCCTTACTCTGTACTCAGGGATCACTCCCGGTGGGGTTCAGGTGGTACTGGGGATCAAACAGGGTTAGCTATATGCAAGGCAAGCATCCTACCTTCTGTACCATCTCTCTAGCCTACCATCCCATTTTCTATTGGTCAAACTGTCCAGAAGCAGAGAGAGAGAGAGAGAGAGAGAGAGAGAGAGAGAGAGAGAGAGACAGAGACAGAGACAGAGACAGAGACAGAGAGACAGAGACAGAGAGAGAGAGAGAAGCAAAATGCCTAAAATGCCTGTCCCAGAGACAGGTAGTGGGTGAGGGTGGAAGGGAAACAGAATACATTGGTAGTGGGAAAGTTGCATTGGTGAAGGATGTTGTACATTCTATGACTGAAACTCAACCATGTGGGGCCAGAGCGATGGTGCAGTGATAGGGCATTTGCCTAACATGCTCAGGAGTAACCCTTGAGCATCACTAAAAAATTTAAAAAAAAGAAAAGAAAGAAACTCAACCACGAACATTTCTGTAACCATGGTGCTTACACAATTATCATTAAAAAAGAAAAATGCAGGGCCAGTGTGGTGGCGCTAGAGGTAAGGTGCCTGCCTTGCCTGCGCTAGCCTAGGACAGACTGCAGTTCAATCCCCCGGCATCCCAGCGCATAGGCAGGAGTAACCCCTGAGTGTAACCGGGTGTGCCCCCCCCAAAAAAAAAGAAAAAAAAAGAAAAATGCTTCCAGTGGCAATTCCTCACTGAAATCAAGGTTTCAATGTACTGTTTTAAAAAAAAATAAAGCAACTCTTTGAGGAAAAAGTGCTAAAAATTACCAGAATTTAAAAATAAAATTTGAAACATTTATTTATTATTTTTGGTTTTGGGACCACACCTATTATTTCTCTGTAAAAATCACCCACACGCTGTATCCCCACGTGAATGAGTCTAAAGCAGGGTCACACATAAAATAATCAAGACCAGACTGAAGGTGAAAAACTTACTGTCTGGTAATCTTCTAGTTCATACTCTTTAAAGCTGCCTGCCATAACTGCTTTTATTGAGTACAGAGACCACCCCCAGATGGGTCAGTAAGTTCAGGCTATCCTGAGCCTGTTCTACCCAAGTTTACATGTAAGATGATCTTTGTTTTGGGTAAAACCAAATTGTAAACAAACAGATACAAAGAACCCAAGGATGATCTTTGTTTTTGATAAAATAAGGTGTAACCTAACCATTCTCAGGGCTTAATCCTGACTGTGTGTTTAAGGTTTACTCGCGGTGGGGCTTAGGAAACCATATCTGGTGCTGGGGATCAAACTTGGATCAGCCACATACAAGGCAAGCATACTATACTATTGTTCTATACCCTGAAACTTTAATGACATAACTTTAATCCCCATTCAATTTTAATTATAAGCAAGACTAAAGATTACTAATTAGTGTAGGGAGAATGGACAGTGGTGTAATATCTTGGGCACTTTGTTGATGGTGAAAGTGCAGTAATTTTGTACATCAGAACCATAAAACTAATACTATTATAATCGTATTATCTAAACTACAAAATATGTAATATTTTGGAACTATATTAATTATTAATTTTATTTAAACTACAAAAATGTTTAAATATTGTGCATTTAAACAAGCTAGTGTAGTTTCTGTTCACAATATTTTATAATGCAAAAATGAGGGATTGGAGAGATAGTACAAGGATTAAGGCATTTGTCTTTTATGAAATTGACCTTATCAATCTCTGGCCCTACATAGTTCCCCATCCTTGCACCCCACAATTGTTGAGTGTGATGCGGAGGTCCCCAGCACTGAAGGGAGAGTTTGGAAATCCCTGACATGGAAGGATCTAAGCAACATCACATCCATAGTCTTCTGCAATGAACTGCAGGTTCAGTTAGGTATGAATTCCTTGTGGAAACTCTGGGCCTTCCAAGCATTTATTTTTATAAAATAAAATAAAAATGAAAATATCCATGAGTTCTGTTGCCTATTAGATATTTTCTCCTTAAGTTCAAAGCTTTTTGTGTCATTTCAATTTTTTCCTTCTCCCTCTGACTTATTTCACTTATTTCACTTAGTGCCCTCCAGTTTAGATATTTAGATATTAGTCTAGATATTTAGATATGTTCTATTAGTATCTCTTTGGGACCATCATTATTGTCAACTTACTGGGCTGCTTTTAAAAATAGTTTATTGAGCTGGGATGATGGATCAAATTATTAGAGTGCATGCTTTGTATACAAGAAGGCTGTATTCAGTCCCCCTGTGCCACATGCACCCCTCAGAATTAAAGAAAATGCCTCAAACCAACAAAATGAAAAAGATCTTGTTTATAGCCACATCCATAATGGTAAAAGTTCTTTGCCTCCAATAAGAAGGTGAATGAAATGAACAGTAGTTAGATTTATTTGGGGCTTTGAAACTTTAGAGCAGGGATCTCAAACTCACGGCCTGCGGGCAGTTTGCGACCCTCCGTACAACATTTGTGGCCCTGACCTAGAGGAATCTTTTTTGTTTTGTTTTGTTTTAGTTGTTTGGGTCACACCCCCCAATGTTCAAGGCTTACTACTGACTTTCACTCAAGGATCACCCTGACTTTGCCTCCTGCGGCCCCCAGGTAAATTGCTTTAGAGAGAGACAGTATTGGCCAATGTTGAATTTAAAAATGATTAGATTATATATTTGTGTATATATACACATACATGTTTATATGTGCAGGCCATTGCCTATAAATTAGTTACCTTTATCTTTTGTTTATTATTCATAAAAGATTGAACTTCTTAAAAAGTTGTGGACTGAAAATGTGTAACCTTGTCATCGCTTATAAAAGGTGTCTACTGCCAACTCCATTCAATTTATTTTTAACATGTATAATCGCACCCTAATTGACCTGACTTGAAAATATGGTTTCTTTTCCTTTTCCCAAAATTCACTTTTATTTATGAACATATGCATATAATTTAGAAGTCAAGTAGTACTAGAAAACTTATAATGAAAAACAGTATGCCCCCAAAACCTATCCACTCCCCAGAGGCAACTATCTTTAACTTACTGAACTGTTTCTTTTGGCATGTATCCCCAATGTTTCTAGACAATGTGAATTATCCATTTTGAATGGTCCTTCTTGATTTCCTATAAGGTAGTTGGATTTAGCACTCTTACACCTACCTTTCGCCTCTCTTCCATCTCCCCTTCTTTGTGGTTATAACTAAACTTTTAGTCATTTATTATACTATCATGTCTATGGAAATATGCCCACTGATATCTTTTATATATTTCCACTTTTTTTTTTTTTGGTTTTTGGGTCACACCCAGCGGTGCTCAGGGGTTACTCCTAGCTCTATGCTCAGAAATTGCTTCTGGCAGGCCTGGGGGACCATATGAGATGCCAGGATTCAAACTGCCATCCTTCTGCATGCAAGGCTAATGCCCTACTTCCATGCTATCTCTCCGGCCCCTCTTTTTTTTTTTTTTTTTACTTTTTGGGACCACACCTGGTGACTCTAAGGGCCTACTCCTGGCTATGCACTCAGAAATTATCCTGGCTTGGGAGATCATATGGGATCCTGGGGTATCGAACCGCAGTTCGTCCTAGGTTAACACGTGCAAGACAAATGCCTTACCCCTTGCGCTACTGCTCGACCCCTATTTCCACATTTATAAATAGCCATATATATATATATATGTATGTATGTATTATGTATGTATTATGGATCTCCAGAGAAACAAAATCATGAGGACAAATATGGAGAAAGAGGAAAGAGATGTATGGTCAGCAATTGTCTCTTACAGTTCTAGGCTGGTAAGTTCCAGGCTCTGCAGTGTCCAAGAGATCCTTGAATGGGAATTTCTTATAACCTCAGCAGAGGTTTATATTGTATTTGTGACTTCAACTGATTGGCTGAGTCTCACCATATAGGGTGAGAAATCTGCTTCAGTCAATCTACTGATTCATATGTAATCACCTGCAGAACAGGACAGAGCTCAGAAGAAAGGTGCTTCCAGCACTTCGAAGGTGGCTGGGCCTTGTGGTGTTGGGTTTCAAACTTGAGATCTCTTAATACCATGCCTAAATTCCAGTTCTTTGTGCTGTCTCCTTGGTTAATTCATAGAAGACACCCTGAGGCCTATCTAAGCTGGAACTCCCCTAAAATTTTTCTGACTTAGGTCAGTTTTTCTAAATACTCACATATGTAAAAGAAAAAAATCTACCCTATTATGGATAATATGCTGTGGACCCTTTTCCCTCTTGTAGCCTGCAATCTGGACTTTGGGCTAGTGTATGACTAGCATCCAGCATATTTTGCCCCATGGTTTCTGCCTTCCTGCTTTGCCCTCTCTTGTTCAACATCAACACATCTTTAACTTCCTAAGGAAAGGTGCAAAATAGAATCTAGTTTTAGCTTTTCCGCCCATATTTCTCTTGGCTCTAACGATTCCTCTTTAACTCTAAACAAGTTTTTGAAACCAAAGACTCAAGCAATCTTTGGTCTGACTGAGAGTTCTAAAGGTATGCTCCAATTCCTCTTATATTCTGCTTGAAAGAAAATGCAGGCTATTCTGTCTGTGCCAGAAATTCTTTATCTGGTCAATTCCATGGTTTCCTAGGGATTTCTCCAGCATTCTTATACTTAAAATAAGATGCAGTGGTCAGGATCTTGTGTCCTATGCTCCATTTAATTTATTTTCATTTTGGTTTGGGGTTTACTGCACTGTGATCAGGGTTTTTATTAGGTTCTCTGCTTAGGAATCACTTCTGGTGGATGCTTCAGGCATCATACACAGTGCTGAGAATCAAAGCCAGTTGGGCAGTGTGCAAAGCAATCACCATACCTGCTGTATGATTTTACTATTTTTCTGGCCATTTTAAAATAATTTTTAATTATTTTTAAATAATAATTTTAATAAATTTAATAATATTTAATAATAATAATTTTAATAAAACTTTTATTGCTTCATAAGCTCACTCCTGGAGAGAGTTTCTCTCTCTTTTTCTTACTGTCTCTCCTTTATTGCTCTCTTTATCTCACTCCCTTTTTCTATCTCTTTCTCCCTTTTTATCTTCCCCTCTGCCTCCCTCCCTTCCTTTCTCTCAAATTTCTCTATCTCACAGGCCAGGTATTGAATCCAGAATTCTATCCATAACCTCCACCCACAGATTCTATAATTATTTCTTTGATTCTATAACCATTTGTTTAATAGCTTATCCAATCTTTATTTCTATGAGTCTTTTTGGAATAGAAGCTCAAACTTGTTAAGCCGTCTTTTTCTATTTTCTATTGCTTTCATCTGTGGCAGCAAAGTTCTTAAAAAGCCAACTACAACTGCTGCATACATGGGCGGGGGTAGCTGGCCAACCTATTTTCTCTGAAGAGAACAGATTTAGAACTGCCTTTTGTTTAGAACATCACACACAAGTGTCAGGGTAGATAGCTTTTCTCTGAGACAGTTGACTTTTTTCCAGAAAAGAATCCTTTCATCTCCTGTTTTGGAGAAGTGCGCGTGTGGCATGCTCGGAGTCCTGTCCCTCACCTCTGTTCTCTTTTTCCTGAGCCCCCAATTGTTTCTTAGTGAATTCAGATTGCTCGGTGAGATGAGAGTGCACTGCAGAGTTTTATGTGTATCTTATGTGTTTTATGTTTATCTTGAGCACTGCCACATTGTCCCCTGGTTTTGAGCAGTGTTAAGGAGCCATTCCTAGCTGTATGCTCACTGTAAATCCTGCCAGAGCTCCTTGGGAGACAATGTGGTATAAGTGTGTAAGGTCAGTGTCTTTATCACTGAACTATCTCCCAGCCACCATTTTCCTTGTGCCCTTTTTCAAACCGTGAAAATCCATGCCTTCTCCAGAATCCTAAGAGGTGCCACTAGATTACATTTGAGACTGACTAGGGGCTGCCTGGGGACTTCAAGGTTGAATTCTGGGACAGAAACATCTGCAGCTACACATATGACACAGAGTCCCTCTCCTACTCTAGCCCAGTGACCTTCTGTCCTATACTCTCATCTGCATTTTCCTGCCAAGCCCTTCCCCTTTCTACTTATTTCCGTTCTCACTTACCCTCTTCTTCGGTTGCAAGTCTTTAGCACATCTCTGAACATAATGCTCTCAAATTAAGTCTTCTTTCTCCCACCCTGGGTAGCTGCAAGTTGCTATTTCTTTTGTCCACTACTTCATCCTTAGTGGCCTTCTCAAAAGAATGTGTTAGTCAAAATCATGTACTAGGAGCTGAGTGGTGAAGGATATAACAGCTCCTTCCAAGAAGTCTGATTTCTCATGGAATAAATAAATCAAAATATAGCCCAAACAAGCAGTAGGACTTCTTCCTTCACATCTTCACCCTCAGACACCTCACTGTTCTTGCCCTGTAACAGGCTACATGCTCAGGACACACTTGCAAAGATTCGGTGCAGGAAGAGCTAGTGTTTACATTTTTCTCCTAAGAAAAATGGTGCTTTGCCTTGCTTTGGAAGTGGGCATTAGGACCATATGGGGTACTGGGATTGAGGGAGGGTCAAACGTGTACAAGGCTTATAAAGCATGTTGGGTTCAATGTTCTCCCATTTGAACATAGGCTGCACGTTTCACTGTGTCCTTAGAAACTCACTATCCTGTGTCTCCAGTGTCTATATTAACATCAAGGGGTTCCTTGATTAGTCTGTAAATGTAAATGCCTGACCCCAAATTTATTGCTTGAGTTTATCCAAGGCACAAACAATTACTGAGCATTCCTCTCAGATAGAAGACAGATTTCTTTCCCTTGGCAAAGATTTTCTACTGAGATATATTACAGGATGTTTTACATTCTCTTGGTCTTGTAATAATACCACACCCAATCCAGCATCTGATGCTTTGGTGGCCACTCAGAAAATTGCTGCTTTGCTAGTTTATATTGTTCTGGGGCTTTCTGAGCTGTGAACACATACAATTCTGTCTCTTATTTTCCAAAGTTTTTTTTCAACACCTGGGAATTTTAATCCAGCCCAAATTGGGTCCCAGATCAGAGCAGGACAGTGGTGCCTACGTCAGGGGAAACTTGAAAAGGCTTGGAAGAGTCCTACATGCTCTGATTGTGGTGTTTAGATAAGAAAATTTAGTCAGACATCTGTGGTTCCATTAGGCAGGAAGGAAATCATCTGGAACTATCTCTTGCCTGGATTATTCAATGTCTTTTCTTACCTGTGTCACTGGGATCCTGGGAGCGTAATGTGATTGGCTGTGTTCACAGATGGATGAGCCAGATGACCTACCCACAGTTCTACCAAGAAGTTTTGGAGCCAGGATTTGAACCCATGTCTCCTATCTCAATGTTTGCTGTTCTTCCACTGTCCCCAGCTGCTTCCTGCGGCCCTTTCCTGAATAACTCATGCCAAAAAAATAGCTTTCTGCTATGTGTAGGGGAAGGGGCTCGCAGGAGACTGACTCATGGAGGTTGGCTCTTTCTTTCAGTTGATTCATCAGGTCAAGTACACACGCGCACACACACACACACACACACACACACACACCACACACACACACACACACACCACACACACACACACACACACACACACTCCATTTCCTTTCCTGAAGACACAGGTCAGGGGCTTTCTGGCTCTGTACAAACTCTTTTTGGGACCTTGGGTAAATCATTTCCCTCCCTGGGCTTCAATTTCATCAGAAGATAAGTGTTTTAGAATCATGTAGTTCTCAGGTTACATCACACAGGAAGATTTTTGTTATAGTTTTAAAGAAACAATTCTCTTGAAACATATTTTGCTGTCTTTCTGATTTGCTATCTTTTAATTGTTTAAAAAGATGATTTTTTTTTAGTAAATTCACTGACTTGAGCAACCATTGCCATAAATCCATTTCAAAACATTTTCAGCTCTCTGGTAGTACTCTCAAGGTCCATGCTGGTCCCCTGTTGTTTATTCACATTCTGTTGGAGATCAAATTTGCATCCTTGTACTTTTTTGGGGGGATGTCGCACCCAGCAGCACTCAAGGGTCACTCCTGTATCCACACCCAGAAATCTCTCCTGGCAGGCCCGGGAGACCATATGGGATGCTGGGAATTGAACCACCATCCTTCTGCATGCAAGGCAAACGCCCATCCTCCATGCTATCTCTCCAGCCTCCAGCTTCCTTGTACTTTTATTTTATTTTGTTTTGTTTTTTTTTTTGCGGGGGGGTTACACCTGGCAGTGCTCAGCGGTTACTCCTGGCTCAATGCTCAGAAATCGCTCCTGGCAGGCTCGGGGGACCATATGGGACGCCGGGATTCGAACCAATGACCTTCTGCATGAAAGGCAAACGCCTTACCTCTATGCTATCTCTCTGGCCCTCCTTGTACCTTTAAAGTATGTACTAAGCTAGCTCATGGCCCATCAGAAATGAGGTTAAATTCACATAACAAAAATTAACGTAAAATTAAAAATGTCCTTTTCACTCTTCTTTTTTTTTTTTTTTTTTTTTTTTTTGGTGTTTGGGCCACACCCGGTAACGCTCAGGGGTTACTCCTGGCTATGCGCTCAGAAGTCGCTCCTGGCTTGGGGGACCATATGGGACACCGGGGGATCGAACCGAGGTCCGTCCAAGGCTAGCGCAGGCAAGGCAGGCACCTTACCTTTAGCGCCACCGCCCGGCCCCTCACTCTTCTTTTTTAAAGTGCAAGCCATCTTAGAGGATGTAAAATGGTCTATTTGTCGCTTTTATGTAGCTTCTGAATGGCTAATGTTATTGGGATTTTTTTCAGATACTTCTTGACATTTTTTTGTTTTGTTTTGTTTTTTTGTTTTGTTTTTGGGCCACACCCTGTGACGCTCAGGGGTTACTCCTGGCTATGCGCTCAGAAGTTGCTCCTGGCTTCTTGGGGGACCATATGGGACGCCGGGGGATCGAACCGCGGTCCGTCCTAGGCTAGCGCAGGCAAGGCAGGCACCTTACCTCCAGCGCCACCGCCCGGCCCAGTTCTTGACATTTTGTAGCTCTTATTTGAGAAAGGTTAAATCAGAAATTTTGCCCATTTAAAAACTGGGATCTTTTTTGAATCCTTTTTATTTTGAATTCTTCATATATTCTAGAAAATAAAGTCTTATTAGATATATTATAATTTGAAAATATTTTCCCGCCTAGCCTATAGATGATCTTTTCACTTTCTTGACAAGTATCCTTTGATACATTAATTTTGATGATGTTAAATTATGTATAGTTTTGTTGCATCTTTTTTTTTTTCAGGATTAAGGAGTATTGCCAAATCCTATGTCATGAAGACTATCCCTATGCTTTCTTATAAGACTTTTTTTTGCATGTGGCTATTCAATGCTCTTTATAATAGCATTGAAGGAACTAACTTACTGTGGTCTTTATATGCTGTCCTAAATTCATTGACTGTCAGTATGTAAAGTATCATGGGCCAGAGCAATAGCACAGCAGTAAGGCATTCGCCTTGCACGCAACTGACCTGGGATGGGCCTGGGTTTGATCCCCGGCATCCCAAATGGTCCCGAGAGCCTGACAGGAACGATTTCTGAGGACAGAGCCAGGAGTAACCCCTGAGTGCTGTCGGGTGTGGCCCAAAAACCAAAAAAAAAAAAAAAAAAAAAGGCTTATATTCTTGACTTCCATTTCTAATTTATTGACATCTCTGTCGAGCTTTTGAGTGATACTGCTGTGTCTCAGCATTTCTGTAATAAGATTTATTTATTTGTATGTGTATTTATTTGGATTATTGTACCATAAACTTACTCCTGACTCAAGGATCACTCCTATCCCATCCCCAGGTGATTTGCCTTTTTTTTTTTTTGGTCACACCCGACAGCGTTCAGGGGTTACTCCTGGCTCTACGCTCAGAAATCGCTCCTGGCAGGCTTTGGGGACCATATGGGATGCCGGGATTTGATCCACTGTCCTTCTGAATGCAAGGCAAATGCTCTACCTCCATGCTATCTCTCCAGCCCTGTAGTAAGAGTTATATTGGGTAGTTTGAATTCTATTGTTTCATTTTTCTTTTTAAGCACCCGTTTCATTTATTCATTGATTATCCCACTCTTTTGGGGGGAGGGCACACTCAGCAGTGCTTAGGGATAACAGCTCTACACTCAGAAATCACTCCTGGAAGGCTTGGGGAACCATATGGGATGCCAGGAATTGAACCCAGGTCAGCCATGTGCAAAACAAATACCTTACCTGCTGTGCTGTCAGTCCTATCACTCTGGGGTTTTTAATGAATTAACAATCATTTTGTTCCTGATCTATGGTAACAGCTATGGTTGCTGCAATATGAGCTGCATGTGCTTGAGCTAACTGTTTCTTCTCATCTGACGAAGTTTCATTTCTCCCCTTCTAGGATCCATAAGAATTTCTCTTCTTTAGTTATGGACTCTACTTCATTCCACAGTCTGGAGTTGTAAGGTTAGTTTTTCTTGAAGTCCAGTGTTGGTGGCTGAGCTTTGATCTGCATCAGATTTTTAATTGGAGAAGCTCATTCTTTTTTTAAATAGGGCCCCAGGATGCCCTTTGCTTCAATTCTGAGCCCTTCCTTGTGCCTATCCAGTCTGTGGGGACCCTCAAAGCCTTTCAGGCTGCCTGAGACCTACTCTTCTGGTTTCCTGTTCTTCTGGCAGTGACATTCTGCATACAAAGTGGGGTTCCTCATAATCTGGGTGGTCCTTTTCACTCTCAAGAGGCATGTAACCTCCCAGGTCATTCTTATGCACATCCAGAGAAAGATGCTTTCTGTGGGGACACATCAAAAAGTCCAGTGTTGGAAATCTTTACAAACATCTAGCCCCCCACAACAATGCTTCTATTATGTAGTGCCTCCAATTTCCAGTGGATTCTTGCTTTTATTGGGGGTGGGATGGGGTGAGGCCATACCCAGTGGTGTTCAGGCATTGCTTCTGACTCCACACTCAAATCATTTCTGGCAAGCTCAAGGACCATATATGATGCTAGGAATTGAACCCGGGTTGGCCATATGCAAGGTAAATGCCCTACCTGCTGCGCTCTCACTCTGGCCCCATTATTGCATTTTTATTTCCTTAGGTAGCTTTGCTCTTGGAGGTCTACCAGTTTGGTGCCCAGAAATCTTCAGCTTCTTTTCCCTTTTTATTTACCTAGTGCTTTCAAATTTACTCTGGCCTTCTATGAATCCATGGTCTGAGTTAGGCAGCAATGATAAACACAGAGGAAAACAAATAATAACAGAGAAGGAATACAACAAACAAGTTTTGTAGAATTTGTGAAGTAAAGAAAGACCCTGGTGGGAATGTAAATTGATGCAGCCATTACAGCAGACTGTATGGGATTTTCTTTAAACAACTAAAAATAGAAACTTATCCAGTTATCCCATTTCTAGATGTTTTCCCATAGAATATGTGCATTATTGCAGCATTATAATTATATATATAATATAAGAATTGGAAACAACCTAAATCCCATCGATTGCAAAATGAATAAAGATGTGATCTTTGTCCTTAATGAAATACCATTCAGTTATACCAAATAAGAGAAAGTAAACACTGCATGATTTGATACAGTGGTCCATAAAGAAATCAATAAATAAAGATGTTAAATAAAAGAAAAAGGAACATTCCCACTTTCAAAAAGAGGAAGAATGTGGTAGTGTGAATTTTAATAAAATTATTTTCTGTATTTTGAAATATAGACAGTTTTCTATTCCCGGCTTCAATTATCTCTCTAGAGCAGAGTACTGCAGCAGTACTGTGTGTGTGTGTGTGTGTGTGTGTGTGTATGTGTGTGTGTGTGTGTGTGTGTGTGTGAGAGAGAGAGAGAGAGAGAGAGAGAGAGAGAGAGAGAGAGAATGTGTGTATCTGCATCTGTCTGTCTGCATGCATTTGCACTAAGAAAGAAGACTGGATAGCAGTTGTACCTTTGTTTACATATTTTATTTGTGACCTCATGTTTCAGTGACCAAAATTAAAGTGATGATCTAAACAGGAATGACTGCTCCTTAGCCCATCCAACTGCTTGTAGAGTGCCCCTGGGAAGCAGCTGAGTGGATAATGTTTGCATGCTCAATCAGTTTCCTGATGCTTTGGTGTATAGACAGTTTTCTCGATGCCCTGCTCCTTCATTAGTGCTAGCAGAGGTCCTCAAAGAGCCCTTTGAGTAGTGAGCAAACCTGAATGCCTCTTACATTCCTCGAGGTATTTCCAAAGACAGGGGTGCAGGCAGAGATGCCAGAAGATAAAGTTGCAATGAGTACAAACTCTCTGAACCCCAGAAAACTCTAAACTAAAACCTAGGACTAAATACAAGCTTGGGAACCCTTAAATTAATATATTTAATTCACACTTCCAGAGGCGAGGGGTGACATTTTCATAAAAGTGTCTTTTGGTGGTTGTGGTTTATTAATTTTAAAATCTGTTTGAAGGGGCCAGGTATTTGATACAGGAGTTCAGGCACATGCTTTGTATGCTTTAAACATGAGTTCTATTCCCATCATCACATGTCCACACCACCTCCAGGGTAATCCTGATAATTCCAAGTACCTACTTATTCTTGGGCCTGGCACTAAGGCAGCTTAATTGACCAAATAAAGCTGGACATGACCCAAAAACTCCTGAGTACCACCTGTGAGACCCCCTGAAAATCTATTTGAAATATATTCTTATCAGATAAGTCTGCTTAACATATTAATAAATTATTAATCCTCTTGTATAATAACATCTATACTTTTAAGTAAAGTTTTCTTATTATATGTATAACTATGATATTAGATATTCTTACTAATATCTAAGCTAAGCTTATATTATTTTTTTATCTACTTTGTCTTCAATGATACATCACTTCTTGTATTATATGATCCCCCCCCCAAAAAAAGAACCCACAAAAACAATCTGAGTTAACAGAAGAACATAACCAGCTCCTTTACTGAGGATCAAAGGAGTGTCTCTCTAAGGGAAATACTTAGCATTTCTTCTATTAATACCAATTATTAAAGATTTGTTTAGGTGCAATTTCTGGGCCATATGCTGTAGTCATACAGGTTTCTCACCACTTTTACAACTAAACCACACGAAACCTATTTAGGTACATTTTGGATTTGACTTTATGAGTCTTTCATATATATTCATTCTCCAGTTTTCATGAAGATAATAACAGAGCTAAAAATGAGCAATACAAATCTAGAATATAATCTGTCCTTTTTTTGGGGGGTGGGCCACACCCAGCAGTGCTCATGGCTTACTCCTGACTCCTGGCAGGCTTGGGGACCATGTGGGATGCCAGGAATCAAACCCAGATTCGTCCCAGGTCAGCAGCTTGCAAGGCTTACCACTGTGCTATCCACTGTGCTTACCACTCCTTACCACTGTACTATCACTCCAACTCCATTCTGTTCTTTTAAATGTTTTGTCTGTTCTCAACTCTTCATGTAAATGTCTAGTAGTAGACCAAACTATAAGAATTCTATCAAATTCCAGTGAGCAATTATAAGTCAGAATAAATAGATCATACTGGCAAGTTCTGAGTATTTAAATGTCCCAATAAATCCAATTAGCTGACTCTTGGCTACTGAAATCATAATCAGGTATATCTGTATTTTGAGATTTGACCTTCACCCAAAACATCTCTCTAATTGCCTATTTTATGGATGCTATTTAGGTTTTATGTCCCTCTTAGGACAGAAACATTCACTAAAGGAGAAAGTCAGATCAGGACAGAATTTGTTTTATTTAAAATAATCATGGGGCTGGAAAGATAGATAGCACAGCGGTAGGGCAGTTGCCTTGCATATGGCAGATCCAGGATGGACCTGGGTTCAATTGTGAACAATTTCTGAGTGCAGAGCCAGGAGTAATCCCTGAGGACTACCAGGTGTGGCCCAAAAACCAAAAATAAATTAATAATAATAATAATAAAATAATCTGTGCTACTTCCTTGAAAAATGCTATTGTAGGTTATACCATAAACAAAGATCATTCCTGGTTTCTTTGTAGCTGTTTGTTTACAACTTGATTTCATTCGAAAACAAAGATTGTTTTATATGTAAACTATGTCCTTACTGCCCCATCTGGGGGAGGTCTCTGTACTCAATAAAAACAGTTCTGGCAGTTTGCTAGCGATATGAAGTAGAAGACTAACAGACTATGTGTTCCACCCTGGTTTGGATTATTCCAGCCTGGTTTGGATTATTTCGTGCACAATCCTGATTCATGCTACATTCACCCAGCGTTTGAAATATAGAAATATAGCATCTAGAGTGACTTTACACTACTGGTATTTTTGTTGCTCTTGTATCTGGAGGTTGCAGTGTCAATGGTCACATATTCTTTGTGGTGATTGTTGTGTTGAGAAAGTCACACTTTGTTGTGATGCCAGGGATGAAAATCAGGACCCCACAGCTTCAAGGCCTGAACTTTATCACTGAGTCACAGTCCCAAGTCCTACCTACCCTTGATATTTTAAGATGGATGTATTGGTTGCTTAAAGTAAGATAACCATTTAAATGTCCACTTCCACTCAGCAAACATGGAAAGACGTTTATCTCTTTGTCTCTTCTCTTTATTTTAGTAATGTCTAATTGTTATCTGTAGACAGTTCATTCACTGCCTTTCGTTTGCTACCAGTATTTCTCTTATCTGTTGCAGTTGCAAATGGACTTAAAAAATCCCTTTCTTTTAATTCATTGTTTTAAGTAGAAATGCAGTAGTTTTATATGGACTGATTTTGTTGTCTCTCAACTTTGCTGAACTCATCCATTATTTCTGGTCATTGTTTTCTTGTTTTATAATTGCTTTATTTAAGTATCCTTGTTAAAAAATTGTTCTGATTGAGGTTCTGTTTATAGAATTTTTACCAGTCTTCACCAGTGCGTATTTCCACCACCAAAGTGTCTCCAGTTTCTTTCCCACCACCCACCTCTACCTGTCTCTGGGGCAGACATTTTGCTTCTCTCACTATCTCTCTTTTTCCTATTTGACACTGTGGCTTTCACTATTGTTAATAAAGAGGTACCATACTTGTCACTTTATCTCCTTCAAGAACCCAGCTTATTCAGAGCAATAAATTCCAAATATTATTGTCATCATGGACTCATCACTTCTTATGGCAAATTTCCTTTTATGGACTGGTTCTCCTGATCCTCATTTCTTTTGTCTCTGGATATCAATACCATGTCGTCTTTTATTTTTCTTATATCCCACAAATGAGTGAGATTATTCTATGTCTATCCTTCTCCTTTCGACTCATTTCACTCAGCATAACAATTTCCATATCCATCCATATATAAGCAAATTTTATGACTTCATTTTTCCATTGTATAGATATACCACCATTTCTTTAACCACTCATCTGATTTCAGGCACTTGAGTTGTTTCCAGATTCTGGCTATTGTAAATAGTGCTGCAACAAATATGGGAATGCAGAGGGTTTTTCTTCATGGTGCCTGGTCAATGTTTTTTTTGTTTGTTTGTTTGTTGTTGTTTTTTAATGTGTGTATATGTGTCTGTGTGGTCTAGGATTTATTTTATGTGTATTATTTTGCTATCTGAAAACAGTGATAATCTTTTTTTTTCAATTTGGATTACTTTCGCTTCTTTTCTTGCCGAATTGCTCTTCCAAAATTTCTAATATTGTGCAGAAAAGTAGTGGTGAGAAAGAACATCTGTCTTGTTCCAGACCAAAGGAGGAAAAGCTTTCAGCATAGAGTTTGAGACTAACTGTAGATCTGCCATAGATGAAAAGTCTGCATTATGTTGAGATTCTTGAACTCTGCTAAAATATGAGCATATTAGCTTGATGTCTTCTAAAACTGATGTTCTTTTGGGAAGCAAAGAAAACCTTGCTTATCTTTGCCGAACATGACATGAGAAAGATAGGGTTGCTCTGTTTCCTGCCTTTTGGAATTATTTTTATCATGAATGGAAGTTGAATCCTGTCAAAAACTTTTCAGCATATACTGACAGGGTCATCAGTTTTGTGTTGTTGTTGTTGTTGTTGATGATGATGATGAGAGAGTTCATTAGATTAGTTGATTAGCATCTTTATGAATTTGGTCATGATGATTCCCTTATGTTCTTGCATTTGGTTTGCCAAGATTATGTTGAAAATTTTTTCAGGTGTATTCAAGATAGTAAACTGTGGTTTTCTTTTTGGTGTTGTCCTTTTCTGATTTAAGTATTAGAATAATTGTGATTTTTAAACTTCTCCATATTACCTCACCTGATTTCATTAAGATTTTGTTTTATTTTTTTTTCTTTATTAAAACAGAAATAGGCCAAGGAGAAAAATAGTTCCACTTCCTTCATTCAGGCAGCCAGAAAGGTGGGTGCTGGGGAGAATTTTAAAGGGGACCTCAGGCCTATCCGCTGCCCCCACCCAGCACATGTGGGAGGAGATTAGGGAGGGGGTGGGAAGATTTCTAGCTTCCGGTTCTACACCAAATCCTTTTCTGTTCTGGAGGCTAGCTCTCACTGGCATGGGGTGTGGGGAGACCTCAGGCCGAATGCCCTCTCCCTAGCTTGGAGGTGCTGGGAGGCTAGGGAGGCTCCCAGCCATCTCCCTGCTTCTTTTTCCTGGACTCCAGCGGCATGCCTGGGTGCTGGCCCAGGCAGCCAATAATGTAGGTGCTGGGGAGGACTCTAAAGAGGGTTGGGCTTGGGAAATCACCGGCAACTTTTTTTTCTCACTTGTCTCCATTTTCAAAACTGCGCGGGGGTGCTATATGGTATAAATCAATAGGATAGTATAATATAAATCAATAGGATTTCCTATGATTAATGTATGTTTTCAGATACAGAATATCCATTTATATTCTGCCCTTGCCTATCACCCTACAAGCTCATGTCTAGTCCTTCACTTCCCTCACCCCCAACCATCATTACCCCACATTTAGCCCTTTTTTACCTTCAGTTCTTGGTTCCTCTAGAAGTAGATCATTAGGACCACACAAAGCCAGCTACCAAACCACACCCTAAGTGATAGGATAGATTCTCAGCCTAAGAAGATCGCAATATACTGTTGCTATTGATCTACTCTTGGAGGCCACCTTTCCTCCTCTTTCCTTCATTGTGGGCTTTTGCTTGCTAAGATACTCAGTTTCTGAGAAGTCAAGGCTCAAGAATTTTTCCTGATATGGGTCCATCACCAGCTGGTTATCAGACTGCACAAGCTAAATTACAGACCAAAGTGATGCACCAAATTTAACACATCCCAACTATTTCAGAAACATAAAAGGTATGCATATATATCTTTTGAATATCTTGTATTATTCCCTTAATAGCTATAACCTTACTGAATATTCTCTTATACAGTGACGATTTTCCCCACTGTTTCGTCTGTTCTTCTCTTTGTGATCTGTTCAAATAAGGAATTCTGGTAGAAGAGTCCCTAGATTTAGAGCTTATATTAGAACCAAGCTACGGGGATTGTTGGACTTGTTCCAGCAGTCCCCATATGCACCACTAACACCATGAGGCATTGTTTCACTTTTGCATAGGCACATTAAAATGGGAAAATACTATACATACAGGCAAGTTCTTATCTAATGAGATAGGAACACACATATCTTGTCATGCAGTGGAACCTTACACCCTGAACATTGTCTTAATGACCTGGCTCAGGCCTCAGAAGACCCAGCATTGTCCATTCACCCCTGAATCAGGATGCCATCTACGAAACAACCACAGTTGTCTATAACATCACCTGGGAGCAATCCTCTACCACAGAAGACCCTACTGCTGCCCTGGCATTGATCTACTCCAAAGAGAGGTCCCTTAACACCAAGAAGACATAACAACAACAACTACCTGCTTTCAGGGCACGGCTATCCGAATTGCCCTCTAATTGTGAGGTGAAACTAGAGGACGCTCCACATCATCCTGACTTTGATGTAGGATATGCACAGATTCCAGGATATGTAACTACAGATACCTGAAACCAACAACAGTGACTTTGGGGGGGTGAGTGGGGAAAGGTTTATTGACACTACAGACAATGACTTCGGTTGGACAACCTAATATGCCTGGAGCCTAGAAATGGTCTTATGCCAGAAAACATCAGGGGTAAGGTCTCCTTGTATTTAGGCCAAGGCTTTTCCTTTTCATGTCCCCCATACTTTGCTGTGCCTATGCAAACAATTGCCACTCTAATACTATTTTTGCTGTACTTCTTTAACTCTTATCTTTAAAAAAAATAAGAAGAAAAGCTTATTAAACCTTTTGCTAAGCCTTTAAAAAAGTATTACCAGTATTGGTTTTATATATTTTTGTTTTTAAACAAAAAATGAGAATTTAATCTATATTTCTGCACATAAAATATATTATAAATAACTTGTTTGTTTGTTTTTGTTTTTGATTGTTTTGGATCACACCTGGTGACACTTAGGCATTACTTCTGGTTCTGTGCTCAGAAATCACTCCTGGAAGGCTTGAAGAACCATATTGGATTCCATGGATCAATCAGGGGATAAACACCCTACCCATTGTGCAATAGCTCTGGCCTCTGTAAATAGCTTTTAGGTCAACAAAGAAAGACTGAAATATTTATTTTTAGGTTCTGATTATCTAATTTTATGAATAGGTAATGATATATTTTATTAAGCATAAATTTATTACTATATCTAGATCATTAGATTATCTATGGGAAATTGCTTTTAAAAATGCTTCAATGAGCATCTTTGAATACATACATTTGCATATTGGCTATAAGCCTTTCCATTTAAACTGCCCTAAAAATTGGTTTCTCCATATTAAAAGCATCTTTGAAAGTCTTCTGGTCATTTATGTTTCCATTTTATAAATTGTTGGTATTCTTTTGTTTTTGCTGATTGTAGCTTTTTTTGGTTTAAGTTTTTTCTATGATTCTGTTATTTGCCTTCAAAGGATTAGTTTTCTTTGACTCTTTTTCCTGACTATTATGTCTAGACCAGAGGTTCCAAACATCACAGAACATGGAAATCAATTTCCTAGGGATATTTAAGAACTTCCAGATGCTAGCTATCATTTCAAGAGTTGAATGACTATGAATGGAAACTAACCCTTTTGCATGCTTCCATAGATGTATATTTTCTTCTAATCTGCCCCACTTCTTTTTTAGAAATTGATTTTACTTAAAGTATATTAACATCTTTTATTTATTTTTTTTAGAAAATTTTTATTACAGAACCTGGCACCATGGCGCACTGTTGAGTGATATCCCTGGACTTAGGTACAAACCTTAGTGCTATAACAAGAGCTAACAAGAGTAGCCAGTCTTGTGTCCAGTCCCACCTCCATGAACTTCGTAATCAAGTATACAACTTTCAGATATCGCAACATTTCATATTATATTATAAGCAGACATTTTAGTTGATTTTGCCAAGGAAGCAACTGAGTATGAGTGCCAATAGGGAGATTGGTTTTTGGACTGTCTAAATTTGACCTCCAAAGTATGACCTAGAGCAAATGGTTTGACTTTTCTTGACCTCAGTTTCTTCACCTGTAAAATTGTAAAATGGAGTGGTACAATAGGTCATGGCATTGTTGTTGTGTTTAACTATATGAGTTAATATGTAAAAACATTTATGTTAGTAAGACAGTCAATCCCACAGAACATTTCTGAAAATATATGTGTGTTATATATACACAGACACATATATATAATTTTTTGTTTGGTGACCATGCTGGGTGGTACTTAGGTTGCTTCTGGTGATGCTTTAGGGGACCATGTGGTGCCATGTTTAAATTCCCAGCTCTTAAATGCAAACTTTGAGTTGTCTCCCTATTTGAATACTTAGAGTTTATAAGATAACGTCTATTTTACTCAGCAAGATGATTTCATCATATCATCCCTTTGTATTTTGTGTCAATCTGGAGGACCAACTTCCCATTTACTACTCTATTTTTTTTTCTATTTTTTTTCGGCCCACACCCATTTGATGCTCAGGGGTTACTCCTGGCTAAGCGCTCAGAAATTGCCCCTGGCTTGGGGGGACCATATGGGACACCGGGGGATCGAACCGCAGTCCTTCCTTGGCTAGCGCTTGCAAGGCAGACACCTTACCTCTAGCACCACCTCGCCGGCCCCTACTACTCTATTTTTTACTGAGATTCTGCTTATATACTCCTTTTCCCAGATAAATGTATGAGTAAGTCTGGGCTTTTTTTTTTTTTTTTTTTCAAATTGATCAAAAATTTTCTCTGGGCTACCTGGATACCTCTTTTAGGTTTTATATTTAAGTTACAACCTGTGTTTGTGCTTCAGCTTAGAAGAACTTGAATTTTTTTTTTTTGTATATTGGGGATGCTAACCAGCCTGTATTCTAAAACTAGTGTATTTTAAAAAGTTGAGAAAACAACTATTTTCCATTTTTGCAGTGCGTGGTATGAAAAAGATGGGGTGCCTTTTGATACCTGTAGGGAGTGCCTGATGGCATCTGACCTCTCTTGTCCAGTGTTCCACCCTGTTCTGTCCATCCAGGCTACTCAAAATTTATAGTCAGAAAAGATTTAGGGGTCTCAAACTTGTGCCCCGCAGGCTACAAACAGCCCTACATATAACATTTTGTGGCCCTGCCCTAGAGGAATCTTTTTTTGTTTTGTTTTGTTTTAGTTGTGTTCAAGGCTTACTACTGACTTTGCACTCAAGGATCACCCAGACTTTGCCTCCTGCAGCCAGCAGGTAAATTGAGTTTGAGGTCGGGGACATACTTTATTCTTTTTACATTTAAAAAATTTTTTAATTTAAAAATTACTTTATTTAAACACTGTTATTTACAAGGTTGTTCATAAAACAACAGGGTTGTTTTATTCCCATAGTTATAAAGTTGTTCATTATTGACTTTCAATCATGAACAATGTACAACATCCTTCACCAGTGGATATTTTCCACCACCAAATCACCAAATGTCCCCAGTTTGCCCTCCCCTGTCTCCTCCTCTTCCTCTTCCTCTTCTTACTCTTACTCTTCCTCCTCCTCCTCCTCCTCCTCCTACTCCTTCTTCTTCTTCTTCTTCTTCTTCTTCTTCTTCTTCTTCTTCTTCTTCTTCTTCTTCTTCTTCTTCTTCTTCTCCTCCTCCTCCTCCTCCTCCTTTTTCTTCTCCTTCTCCTCCTTCTCCTTCTCCTCTTCCTCCTCCTTCTACTTCTCCTCCTCCTCCTCTTCCTCTTTTCCTCCTCCTCATCTTCCTATTTTCCCTTTTGAACACCTTGATTTAGCCTTAAAAGACAAACTGAAGGGTCTACTTTAAAACAAAACAGACCAAGAGACACACCAAACTCCTACACAAAGATGACACTAAACCCCATGACAATTATTTCTCTCAACACCAATGAACTAAATGTATCAGTAAAAAGACACAGAGTGGCAAAAATGGATCAAAAATCTAAATCGAATATTCTGCTGCCTACAAGAAACACATCTGAATAGTCAGACAGCAGCATATGGAGACAGCTACCTGCTGCTCCAGGTCTATTCAGCCCTGCACCCCAATAATTGTGCCTCCACAACTCTTAATTATTCTGACTCTTTACTACTTTGATCATGAACAGATGCTGATTGGCTAGTTTCAGGTGAGACACTGGGATCTGGCAGTCAATTCCTCTGGACACCCCTAGTTGTAGTAATTCTAAATTCTCTATATCCAAATGAGTTGGAGGAATGTAGTCAGGGTCTAAGCTTCAGTCAGGGTGTCCTAACCTAAGATTAGGTCCTGGAGGAGCAAAGCATGGTAGATAGCATGGACTAAAGCTTTACAAGTTTTTTGCAGACATTATTGTAAGAGTGCATTGGGAGGCAATTACTTAATATGGTTGAAAATTATAAGAAACAGGGTGGCATGCGAGGCTTAGAAATGAGAGTCTGTACCACTGGGATGACCAACACACTCCCAATGGCGTTTCTGCTTTCACAGAAGCTGCCAGAGCTATGGACCTGAATTAATAGATATAGAGGAAGTATTGGACAAGATCCAGTTGTCACTCTTGATTTAAAAAATACTCAGTAAAATCAGAACTTTTTAATTATGATTGAAGTAATTTATCATGAAGTCGGCTAACATCATGCATAGTAGTGAGAAACTGAAAGCCTTTCCTCTAAGATAAGGGACAAGAATGGACACTTTCACCACTATTATTCAAGAAAGAAAATATTGCAAGTCTTTGCCATAGTAATTATGTAAGAAAAAGATATTCAGGGAATCTAGATAGGAAAGGAAGAAGTCAAAATATTACGTTTGCAGATTATATAATATTATACATAGAAAACCTTGAGCTCTACCTAAAAAGACCTTCCAGAAATAATAAACTTGTACAGTAATATTGTGGGCTACAAAATTAACACTCAGATATTCATGAATTGCTTTTTGCAACAGAAGAATAGAAGAAAAAGAATAGAAAACTGATGCCATTCATAGAATCTTCTCTTTTGGGCTTTTCCTCATTATTGATGATATTCCTTCCCTAGAATCTTGCTTTCAGTAGTACCATTTGTATGGGTAATACTTCCTAATAATTGAGTGTCTGGGAAAGCAGTTGGAATGCTATTTACTCTCATTCAGGTTAAGTCTGACCTGGTGATGTGGGTGTCTTCCCCTTTGGCAGAGTGACTACAGTGAATATGCCTAGCCAACTTAAATTCCTCAATTCATTGGATATGATGCCTTGGGTTCTTCAGAGTTGTGCTTTCCCTACAACATGCATATGAGCTGTTGCACTTCACTCCCAAGACTCTTTTGCCTGGACTCCATTCAGGCCTCTTGCTTCCTTTTTACTGGTGCCATCAAGACGAGATGCCAGAAGCAGAGGGCTGCCTGTCTGTAAGCACGGATACTCAGGACTGAAACATTGGTACCACTGCCCATCCTTCCTTGAGAAGGATGCCCCCACCTTAAGGAGCCCACTTACCTGAATATGCCTATAGGAGGTAAAACAGCTCTGAGAAGCAAATAAGTACTAGACCAAATGACAAAACCCTCCACGCTTTGAAACAGGAGAAAGTCTGTCCAATCTGGTAGAATCCTCATTGCTTTGATCCTCTGTGCCCCTGACCAACAGGGACAGGGCAAGAGAAAGCCTTTCCTTTCCTTTCAGGAGTACCATGAGGGCTGGTGTCTTGACAATGGTTAACTTCAGTCCCTAAAATTCTGGATTGAGCCAAGAGATGTCACTATCCCTAAAACTTTCATGAATTAATCAGTGTTTCTAATCATTTACTACCATGCTTTAAAGTGCTTGACTCTGCATTTTCCCAATCTTGCCAGTATTGTTTTAACCATGTTTTTTCATTCTTTCTGTTTTTCTTCCTGGTTAGGATCACGTCAATATTTACCCCTGAGAAAGTAGTAATATCAGAACCTTGAATCCCCTAATTTGGAAGGTACCTAAAGGAGTTTCCAATGTTCTCCAACCTCATTGAATGTAAAATATGTTCCATTGTAAAGATCCCCACTGAGAAGTAGTCATCCAATGTCATTTTCTTCAGCTCTTATATAATTAATCTCCCTCACAGACTTGCGGACTAAGGCAAAAATGAGTGGTAGAAAATAAAAGATCATTAATCATCCTGGCATCATGATCTCATGTTGTTAGGAAATAAATATGTAAGCTAAACAGATCCAAATGCGTGCGCATGCATGCTTCTCGTGAAGATTTTTTTCCCTTGTTAGCCTGGGCATACACAATAGTTATGTGTAACATCTCTCCCCACCAATTGCTTATGACTCTACAAATATTCTTTCTACCTCTTTTCCCTGTCACTCTACTGTTGGCGAAAAGTGTTTTCTGATAAGGATTCTGAGGCAAACCCTACTAAAGCAGGAAACTTTTTCTCCTGACCCAGAGCTGATGGGTTGAAGAAAATGAAAATATATGGCCTATCATCTACCAATGTGGAGTAAGACCTTTTCTCTATGAATTTTCTTGCCCAATACATCAAAGTACAGAGTACAGCCTAAGATACTGTAGTCCATACAGGACATACATGTTCTTAGAGGAACACCTACTCTCATTCTATGTAAGGGCAACATGACAGAAGGTTACAGGCATGTTCATACCTTCCAGCTACAGGTGGTAAGTGTTGAGTTGTTCTTCTAATACCAACCTGGTCACTGGCTATAGACTGAAAATTTGAGGGCTCTGTTGAAAGAGGGTGGAACTCATGGGGAGTTGAAGGCAGTGGTGAGCATGGATTTAATCCTGACAATTGTCCTTTCCCAAACATTTTCTTCATTAACTCCTAATTGATGGAGGATAACTGAGGTTTTACTTCAAATTTCACCGTATCTAGGTTAGCACCTAGGGTATGGTTGTTATTATCTTGAATGAACAAGATTACCACAATTGAGCTCCCTGGAGTAGAATAGAGGAAAGCTTTTTCTAATGTTGAAATGTGCCACTGACCATGAAGTCCACTAGGGCCACTCTTCCCTTCAAACAAAAGTAGAATAGCCTTGAGGCTTAAATAGCAGAAAACATGCTGATAGGTGCCTTCTTCTAAGGCTAATACCTTTCTGGGCGAGTCAAAGATTGTATATCCTTTTTTTTAATCCCCACAATAACCAAGGGAAATGGTCAGTACAGCTAGGGAAGCTGAGGTTTCATACCTATCTTCCTTAAACATCTATGCTAGGGCCAGACAGCAAGCAAGGTGCTTGCATATGGTTGACCTAGGTTTGACCCCCAGCACCCTGTATGGTCCCCTCAGCTTACTGGGAGTGATCCCTGAGTGCAGAGCCAGGGGTAACCCCTAAACACAGGCAGGTGTGGGCCAAAACTGCCAAACAAAAAAGACCTATGCTGGTCCCAGTCCTTTTCCTCTACAATTTGTAGTAAATCTTTTATAAAAATAGTTCTTACAAAGTTTTAGATTAAACTTGAGTAGAGAATGTATTTATGTAGACATATATTATAATCTATATTTAGGGCTGTGTACTCTCAGTATTGTCATATTTTTCCCTGCAGGGCCCTGGACCCATGCAGATAAGAGAAAACTGTTGTTCTGAAGGGATAGATAACCACAGAAACACACATTTGGCATTCACCTCAGTGGACATCAATCTTTAGAGGTTTCTTGATCTTAGACTCTGTGTCTACTTTAAAAAAAAAAGCAAACCTCCTTCTAAAAAAAAAACAAAAAACAACTCTTTCTGCCATTGAAGCCTCCAGTGTATGGTGTTTTGCTCTGGGTCAGTGTCAGGTAGCTAAGAGGACCCAGAGCACCCTTCTCACTAGCCTCTCTGCATCTCCTAGCAGGGCTTTTACACTTGCTGCCCCTGCTTCCTGGGATGATCTGACCCTCAGATTTTCCAATGGTTCCTTCCTTGTCAGCCAAGTTTCACTTCAACCCTTAACAGCTCTGTGAGGCCTGAACTATGCTGCCCTGCTGCCCTCTCTTAGTTACCCTGTTCCTTTGCTACAGATTACCAAAACTCCAAAATCTGTGGGATTGACTAATTTTTTCTCATAGATCTTGAGAGCAGTGACTTTCAGTCTTATTCCTGTATCAGCTGTCCTCCCTGGACAGTGCTGTCACCTGAGGAGGTTCAAATAATTTTAATGTATGAATCATTGAAAAAAATTAAAGCAATGACACTTTTTTAAAAAAATGAAAAGGTTTGCAGGAGGGAGAGAGTCTGATTTTCATAGAGATGTTTCTTAAGAGAACCACATCCTTTTGGCCCCCTGAATATCTCATGCCTATCTCAAGCAACTGACCTCTTGGATATTACCTATAACCAGTATTTCTCAACTGGGTCATACTGTACCCCTGTGAGTCCGCAAAATATTGCAAAGAGGGCACAGATGAAAGTTGAATAAATGGGGGGCATAGCACGAGACTAGATGGTTAACCAATGATTTGGGGCATCCACAAGGTCAGAAGAGGGCCAAGAAACACGGGTCTCTACCATCCCATTTCCATAGATAAGTACAAAAGGTGGTTCTTGGTGACTTTCATGTCATTGCTAGAATCCTTTTTCTACATAACCACCTCTTTAACTGAATCCTCTCTATTAGAACAAGGATGCCTATGTCTTCCTATTCAGGAACAAAACAAAAACCACAGTGCAAGTTTCTTTCTATAGTTAATAACTAATGACAACTGTTGTGTCTGAAAGCTTTTTTGCCTCCGTCCAGGTGACTAGGCAGGTAAGAGCTTCTCATAATGAGATCTTCTATCTGGAAGGACTTTTCATCCAAAGCTGCTAAAAGCCCTGCAGCTTTTCTAAGTCTCTAGAAAATATTTACCCTGAGAGTATTTCTGGGTGAGTTAGAAAAGACATTTTGGTCGGATGATCACAGCTCTTTAAAAATGTTTAGTTACAGTTTATGGAGAGACAATGAATGTCTCCCTGTGGGCTGGGAGCAGAATCTGTTTATTAGTTGTGCTTTGCTTTGTTTTGAAAGGTGGAGCTAGTTTTATATGTACTTCACTGCAAAGTTGGGGTTTTAAAGAGGAGCTATTTAGCAGACACTGGAGATGTGAGAAATGAGGACCAAGCAGGACAGAGATTAGAAAAGGGATTATCAGTCTTTGCCTCTGTAGGACCACAGGTGTTCAGAACCCACCTAGACTATCATAGAGACTAAATTTTAGACCTGGGAACATTATAAATGTACTAGAAAGCTTTACCATCAATGCCTACATTTGCTATTTTGTTCTGTACCAAGGATGATTTATATCAAGATGAAAAACTATTTGTTTGTCCCCAGTGAACTTGTATTCCCCAGTCAAATTCTGGCTTGAAAATGGCCCTTGAGGCTATGAAAGAAGAGTAACATCAAGTCAATCCAGATGTTATATTTTTGTGGCTTGGATTCTGTGAACAGTACTTAAATTATGAGGTTGTGGACCACTCCTTCTTCTTTAAAAGATGTTTGATGGCAGTTGTGAATGTGGATCTATTTAAAGGTATCTAGCTCCTGAACAATAAGAGATGCCAAAACATTGTGAGATAAATTCAAAATAACTTTCATCTCAAGTCTGACTTGTGAATTTTTAGTACTAAGTCAGATATCTGCTTTCCCAATACCCACGTTTCTGTCCCATGGAAAATGTTAGTCTCTATCTTGTAACTAATACCTAGATTGTATGATGTGATATCCAGCCACTGTAGTCTTCAAAATGGTACATGTTTTGGGGTAGTCCTATTGTAGCCCTTGTTTTCTCTGAATAATTTTTTCAAGAAAGGGTTTTATTGATATAAATTATTAAATATTTCCATATAAACCTTAATTGGTAGGTTGATGTTTATTTAGAACAAAATTTACAGAGTATTTTATAACATGTATTTAATTTATTTTTCCATAGTGAAGATTGTGTTTTTGTTTTGTTTTATTTTGTTTTGTTTTGTAATAGTCCCAGAGTTTGTACTAAAACTTTTTAATAGGATTTTTAATGTAAGTAATTAGAACCCAGGAAGGAGAGATATTTTGAGAGCTTAGTGAAAAATTCTGATCTGAATTTTATTTTAAAATAGTAGGGTAAAGAAATGTAAAAATGAGACCACATTTTTTTTTTTATAGAAATGATAGTACCTTGGCTAACTAAAATTTCCTCTATGGAAATTGAACCATTTTACTTGTACCATAGCAGTGGTAATCCTGTAAAGTAATTGATAGAAAAATAAGAAGTGATTATTAATACTTGTACCAAAATTTTTGTGCCAGTTTCCTTGTTGATTTACTGAGTCCAGCTTCTGTCATGTTTTCAATTGTTACCTAGAACTGATTAGGAGGTATCACATTATTTTATGAACTAAGTAATGGTATCAGCATGATAGTCAGACTCCCTTTTGAGATCTGCTGTTTCTATAGATAGATCATATATTTTATTTTCAATTGCCTTTAATTATGCAGTAAGTTTTATGAAATTGAACAATGAAATGAGACAGTAGTATTAATAGAGAAAGAGACTGGGAAGCTATTCCAACAGTATCCTAAGAGAGCCCAACATTTATGGCACCTTGTTATAGCTACAGGTTAGATATTAGACATTAATGACTAAAATCACATGAGTTCTAAATTACTAAAAGTAAAACATGCAAATACCATTGAGTGAGATACTGAATTTGCTAGGTTTACATTTTTCTACCTATAGGAATATATATATATATATGCATATATAGGTATGGGTATATGTTATATATAGATATATGTACATATAAGAAGCCAGAGAATAGTTATTATAATTTGATGTAGATCAAGCTGACTTCAAACATGAAGAGTTTTTCAGTCCTCCCACTTATAGTTAATCATTACTTTGACTGCCCTGTAGTAAGGATTGGATAATTTATTGTATAAATGCCAAGCACTCTGGTACTTATCATTATTAAGAGTAATTTATTATGATTTCATTCAACCATTGAGTTTGACTAGGTTGGGCCTCAAGAAGCATAATGTCTTGTAATCTTATGCTTCCTTTTTCACAGTTGGAAAGCAAGCACGTGAGCACTTTTCCAAAAAATAGACTTTTATCCAATTTGTTTAACATGCACTTTCACTGGCTGCAGCTAAAGATAGTTCATACCCCAAGGATTTCCCTTCTTGAGACTGTAATCTGTTGGTGTAGTCTTTCATATTTATGAATAGCTTTCCATACACCTTAAGAAAAACAAGTTTTTCTTACCTGTTTTCGCAGACTTTATCTTCCTGACTAACTAACACTCTTTATTTTTTGTAGTGTTTTTTCTAAGAAATATAATATTTAGTATTCACTGAGTAATTATTAGGTGCAAAGTGTAGTTTATATGTTGCCTTCTTCATTTCACTTTCCTAATAAGCCTATGATCTAGATAGTCTCTTCATTCTCAAAGTGAAGAAGAAAAACACTAGAGAGTTGAAATGACAGCTAGAAAATAGCAGAGCTGGTATTAGCCCAAATTTGCACTGCTTTCAAACTTTAGAGATCCATTTAGAGTTGTAAGTTGTTATCTGTGTGTAAAAGGCCTATCCAATTGTAGTGATATGGACGTTTTTCTACTTTACTTTGATGGTTATTATTATTATTATTATTATTATTTATCTTAGAAAATTTTAATATAGTGAAAACATGGAAAATAATAAAATACTTTACACTTGCTACTAATATTTAATGCAAACAACTATTTGCCATAATGTGTATAGACATCAAAATTTGTTCATTAATTTCCATAGTGAAGCTCTTTATAATGATTAACCTTGATGACATTAGCTTCTTATATTAATGAGAGGAATGATCACCTTACTCTGTTGTCAGTCATATGTATTGCAAAACCAGAAACTGGCAAATTCTTCAAAAGATCAGATAGCTATGCTTTTACATTGGACTTAGTGTCTGATAAAGCTTTTTAATTTTTTATCGTAACATGAAAGCAGATATTGGTGATGCATAATCAAATGGAATGGCCATGTGTCAATAAAACATTATTTATAAGAAAATATACATAAGGTCAGATTATGACCACAGTTCCTCGATTAAGATCATCTATCTTTTTGCTTATGAAAACAACAATTTTTGTTAATTTTAACTTGAATATAGTTAATTTTTCTCAAACCTCTTTCTTTTTGCAGTTTTTATCTTATTTTAAGATATTATTTCTAGGAGCCTGAGTAATAGCATAGAGGGTAGGGCATTTGCCTAGCATGCAGCTGACCTAGGTTCTATCCCTGATATTTCATATGGTCTCCTGAGCCTGCTAGGAGTGAATTCTGAGCACAGAGCCTGAAGAAACCCCTGAGTGCTGCTGAGTGTGGCTCAAAAACCAAAGAAAAAATATATTATTTTTACTTGCATTAATATTTTTTCTTGGTAGATCTCCAAAAACTTTAAAGTGTAGCTTTTTAAATTTATGTTTCAGTTCACCTGGAGTTTATTTTTTGTGTGATATGAGCTATAAATTTCATTTTTTGTTGTCTTCCTCCAGCTCAGTTGTTCTAAACACTGAATAGTTCATCTTTTCTTCCCTGATTTGTTAAGCTGCCTCTATTATATACCAATTTATTTTAAAATAATCTTAGTTTCCCAACCCCTACCAGGAGTGATTCCTGAAAACAGGAGTAAGCCTGAATATATCTGGTTATGTTTCCCATATCAAAACAAGCAAACAACAAAGTACCTTATTTGCAAAGATAATACCAAACAGATATCTACCCGCTGCTATCTATGTGAACAATTAAGCCAAAATTGAGACCTTTCAATTGAGCAAAATTTAAATGTCCCAAGGAGAAACCTCTCCTGGGGATATTTGCTGGAGAAACCAGATGGTATCACTTAACCTCTTTGTATTCCTCAGGATAAATACACTCCAGTGTAATGAACAGCCTCCAGATTTCAGGGTCTCACACATTGAGGACCTATTTTTCACAGAGTACCAGGCATCGTAGGGACATAGGTCGTAGTGTTCTGTTCTCATCATTAAGGGACTTTCACTCCTTTACCTTCTCTAGATTCTCACCCTTTTGGCTTTGGGGGCCCTCCAATGGATACTCTGCCATAGGTTTATATATAATGGAAGAAAGGAGTCTTTTTGGATACTTTATTTTACCAACATTCCATTGGCCAGATCTCAGCCAAGTCTCCTGGCTGCATCTGACCTGGAGAAATTTTGGGAATGTGCTATATCTACATATGAGCCCAGGAAAAAGAACTCAGGAAGGTTGAGATGGAAAATGGAGAACTACAGAGGTTCTTCATTTTGGTGCAGAAATAAATTCTCAGGACAGCATAAATATGTTGATTTTACTTGCACATCTGCTTACTAATGTGCCAGGACCTGGCTTATTGTATTGTAGGGGTTCCAGAAAGACTAGAAAGGAAGGTGTCAAGGAGGAACAAAGAAACAGAGTGAGGGACTGATATGAAAGAATGGATGGAGGGCTAAGGCATTTCTGAAGTGATTGGTCAGACTGCAATTGAGTCTGCAGTTCACCCACAGAGCTACCATTACTGAAAGTGTAAGATACACAACTGACTGTGACTCTTCGGGATTTCGTTATCATTTTTCTGTTTAAGTCCATTAGAACTTCCCATGCATCTAAGTCTGGTTTTTAGTGACTACAGAACTGAATGGCACTAGAGATGGGTCTCTGCAGCTGAACAGAGATTTATCTTTGGAGCTTGGGCTTTCTTGGTCCCTCCTTAGCAACAGAAACTGGCTAGAAATATGTTCCAAGCTTCTCAGTAGACTGCTACGAAAACAGTGTAATCGATGGTAGGGCCAAAATATGAGGATTCTCAGATAAGACCCATTTCTGCCTGTTTTTGCAGAGTCTGAGATGGGAAATGCCCAAAGTATTGTACTTTGTAGTTATCAGTGGAACCTAATAAACCATTGCCAGTTCTGACATTTTTATTTTTATGGAACACAAAATGAATCCTGGGAGCAACCTTCCAAGGTCCCTTAGAAAGTGTTGGCAGAACCCAACGTTTCAGAAATATTGGGTGGGATGTAAATGTTTAGACAGATTAGATTGCCTAAGTGTTTTCACTGTATAAGAATAGTCTGAACAAACTGCTGAGGAATAGTTTTCAGTGTTGGAGATTGGTGTTTAAAACAGTGGAGATGAAAGTGGCTAGCCCCTTTATTCTTTTTGACCCTGGAACATATTTGAGATAGAATTACAAGCAAAAAGTTGCTGTGAGAAAGGGTATTTGTTTCCCGTGAACCCTTTCGAAGATAGAATTTTTGGGGAGGGATCAAAATGCACTCATTAGGAATTTTATTTTAAGATATTAAGGAAGAAGATGCCTGTGGATGGTCTAGCTGAATGGATTAAATTTGGCAATGGATTAATTTCAAATTCTGGATCTACCCATTGGTATTGACATCTGGAAAATCACTCAACTCCTTTGAGAATTATTTTTATCATCTTAATAAAAAGGGAGGGTATTAGTAATAAAAATGATTGTACTTAAAAACCAAATCCAAAGCCAATGACAACAGAATTGATACCCAATCTACAACAAGCGCTAGACACAGAGGGGACCACTTATACTAGCAGCTCAGGGGGTAAGAAAGGAGGATATGGGATGCATGCTGGGAACAGGGGGTGGAGGGAGGACAACTTTGGTGGTGGAAATTCCCCTGATTCAATGTCAATGTGTACCTAAAATATTACTGTGAAAGATCTGTAATCCACTTTGGTCAAAATAAAAATTATTATTATATAAAAAGGAGGGTATTATAGTACTTACCTTCACAAGTCTTTTATGGCACTATAGATTTCTTCACTAGGAAAGCCTTTCTATTTGATATGATTTGATAGACTCTTTGGGGGGGCCTAGCAATGCTCAAAATTTCTTCTATATAAATGAATGAAAATAGTATTTCCAGATCCAAAAAAATAACCTATTAAATCAAATACTAAATATGAACATTCTACTTTCCAATAGTGGGGGGGGACCTGCAAATCAAATAAGTAATCTAAGTGCTTGATTAGCAAAATTTGCAAAAAAAAAAAGGAAGAGATAGAGAGACAGAAATTCAAGAAACTTAGAACATGTATAACACCATTGCAGGGTCATCAACTGCCCAGGACTATAGGAGGCTATCAAGGAAAGAAAATTTATGAAGCATTTACCCTTAATTTTTCTATATCATTCACTGGAAAAGCTCCTGAGAAAGTTCAAGTTTCTTCACAGGAAGCTTGTCATGAACCAGGGATAAAGCAGTGACTTGAGAATGACACAAGACAACCAGTTCCTCTGAAGGTGTCAACTTAAGGTGGGACTTATTTAATGTAGATAATTACTCAGAAGAAGGTTGAAGGGGTCAGAGATGGGAGTGGGGGTGGAGAGAGGACAGTAGCTGGAGCAAGATTAATCCAGTCCTCTTTTTTCACACAAGCCTGATGCTCAGCCACACTGAATGATGGAATAATATTAGGAAGGACCTACTGTCTTACTTTTGGCTATAAGCCTTTTTTGTCCATGGTGAGAATATTCTGGTGAGAAATATAGGTCCTGGGAGACATATAGTGTTCGGCTGCAGAGTCATTGAGGAGAGAACAATATTAAGACCATTTGGGCCAATGAAAACTCAGAACCTAGGTCATTGACTGGTACTGGGAAAAGCCCTTTAACAATCAGGAATCCCCCTACCTCCAGAGAGGGCAAAACAACTCTGGGTCATTTTATTTGCCAGAGGTAAGGTTGGGGTGGGAGAGGTGACGTGTAGAAACAGTAGGGTTGAATACTAGGAGACATTTGGCCAATGAATAAGAACAGAAGGAAGAACCCCCTAGTTTAACTGAAAAAGGTCGAACCAGAGAGATAATTCAGGGCTTAAAGTTTTTGCCTTCTACATGGCAGATCCCTTTCACCATAAATGGTCCCCTTAACATTTTTAGGATTGACTCAGAGCACAGAGATAGGAGTAATACCTGTGTGTGCCCTGCAAATAAAACAAGCAAGTGTCAGGAGCTGGAGGAATATTATAATGAAGAAGGTGCATATGGTTGATACAGATTTGATTACTGGAACTCCATATGGTTTCCTGAGCCCCATCAGGAATGATTCCTGAACACAGAGCTTAGGAGTAAGCCTTGAGGACTGCTTAGTGTGGTCCAAATAACAAAACAAAGCAAAACTACAAACAAAAAAGCTAGGGCCAATGTGAGCCCAAGAAGCAGGGTGCAGGGAAGGCAGTAAGCATGTGCCTGGAGAGAGAGAGAGAGAGAGAGAGAGAGAGAGAGAGAGAGAGAGAGAGAGAGAGAGAGAGAGAGAGAGAGAGAGAGAGAGAGAGAGAGAGAGAGAGAACTGAGTTGAGAGCAGGTCTCTGATGAGGGGGAACAACTCCTCTTGCATTTTCCTCATCTGCAAGATGGGGGTGAGATGGGTCATAACATCACTTAATGATGGTAATTATGGTACCAAATTTAGATATTGGGAGAACATGGCTTAGTATGTCAGGGATTGAACCAGGATTGGCTGCATACAAATCAAATTCCTTAATCCCAACACTGAAAATATTAACCTAAAACAAGAATTCCAAAAACTCAAATGTCCCTAAGTTCTTCTGAAACTTTCCAAAATATACTATTTTACACTAATTTCAGAGTAAAACAATTCTGCCTTGTAGAATGAGAAAATAGGGCATTAATTTTTTCTCTATGCTTATCCTTGTTGTGGTTCCAAGTTCCCAGAGGCAGCAATGCTATGTTAGAGCCAGTGAGGTGGTCTTGGACAGGTACTGTTTGGGCTATGATGAGGCTTATTTGGGGCTATTTATGACAAGCAGGTGAAAAAGTAGGCAATTTCTTCATGGCAGAACACCTTTGAGCTTTTACTCTACTAATATGGATTATAGATTTGTCAAGAAAAAAGTCCAATCACTATGAACTACAAGATGAGACATAGACCCTTTGCTTCATTTCTTAGAGGCAAATCATGAAGACATTGTGGAAACTGGAATTGCTATGGTGACAGGTCCTGTGCCACTTTCTAAAGTTGACCAAAATATCTGATGACTTACTTTGTAGATAAGTAAATGGAAATTTGGCAAAATGGGATGGCTTGAACTCACTTTTCTGTGTTAGCCAGAGCTGACAACAAAGTCTTCTGGCCCTTTATGACAATTCTTGTGAAAACCTTAATTGAGTTCTTTGTATTAAAACATCAGGTTAATAACCTCTCTTAAAATCATTTTTCCTCTCCCCCACATTTTAAAATGTATTCCAAGAATAAATTAGAACCAAGTAAGGCATAAAAATCAGCAGTTCTAAATGCAAAAGCATTGAAATAAGACTTAGAATGCTCTAAGACCAGATAATAATGTTTAAATTAAGATATTTAACCAAAAAGCAGTTGAAACAGCTTTAAGTTGTTAAACCAACAAATAGGCCGATGTGAGCAAAGCTGGAAAGAATCTTAGAATATTATAGAAATTTATCATGGGCAAAAAATAAAACCTATTTGTTACTTTTGTAAAAAATCATGGAAAACAGCTAAAGAGAGGAAAAGCCAGAGACAGCAATTGCAAGTGTTAATAACAAAGTCTTTTAGAACTAAAGGGCAGACTTAGAACTGAATAAAAATTGCTGAAATTTCTTTGGAGGGACTTTAATGTGGGTCAAATTAAGTTGAAATCAATCATGGACTATGTAAAATGCAGCTAATAATATTTTTTAAAACAAGCCCTTACAAGTCAGTGTTATGGAATTCTGCCTAGAAGGGATGTTTTAGGAACTTTGAAGAACTGTTCCCCTAGTCAGTCTCATTTGTATTCCCTGGCTCACTGGGATAGAAAGAGAATTTCCACAAGGTACAGAGATTGAGAGTATGATGCTGGAAGTGTCTTGACTGGGCACATTCAGCCCTTGATGGCAAATATCTGGTTATCAGGATCAATTCAGGAGAAAAATGAGACTGAATCACAGAAATAGACCAGATAAATGTACCCACTATGTTGAATCATGGTGATATCATTCCATTTGTTTCCCATGGTTGTAAATGGTGAATTCTCAAAAACAAATGTATTCTTGACTCTTGCTGAATAATGATCCTCAATTTTAGAGAATTAGAGATAGTAATAGTTAGCGTCTTACACAATTTCTGTTGGCCAGGCTTGGCGAGATTGCTTTGGTTGTTGTTATTCATGAGGTGACAGATGTTGGCTGGGTCTCTCCTTATCTGAAATTTGTCAGGGATAAGAGGAGTCAAATCCAAAGTTCACTTCCTGGGCCGGCAAGTTGATGACCACAAATTGGCAGGGGATGTCAAACCTTCCCCACTTGGATTTTCCTCAAGACTGCTGTATTTTCCCTCTTCATGGAGGCTGACTTCTCCCCAAGCAGGATGAGAGGTGAAGTGGAAAATTGAGGTTACAATGTTTACAAATTACCTGAGTTTCAAAGTCAGAAACTGTCATCTTGTCCTCTATATTGGTCACATGGAGAGTCTTGATCAGTGTGTGAGGATACATCAGGGAAATGTGACTAGAAGAAGATGCTGATGGCCGATACCCATGGAGAAGCTAATGACTCCAACAAAGGATTCAAGGTCACGAAGAAAGTAGAGGATGTCTCTGTCTGGCTGCCACCAACCCTGCAGAAGGCTCAATAGGTACATAACTCAGAAAAGGAGTCAGGAATGCGTCAAGTGATAGGACAATGGTAGGGATTTTGCCTTGCACTCCAACCCAAATTTGATCCTTTGTACCCTATGTGGTCTTCTAAGCACATCTAGGAATGATCCCTGGGTTCAGAGATAGGAGCAAGCCCTAAGCACTATTGGATGTCCCCCACCTCCACCCCCAAAAACCAAAACAAATTTGAAAAACAAAAAGCAAAGGAGGAACTTCTATACACGTGGCAGGGAAAAAGATGGGCTGGTTCAAGCATTCAGTTGGGAACTCAGAGGAAATGGAAATGGGGAAGGTAGAAATGCCTATGATTTGCTCTCAAGATCCCTGGAAATCTATGGTAGAGCATTGGACTAGTTTGGCTTCCAGGAAGGACACCTGGAGTTGAAATTTTGGGTGCTTTGATACAGCTCTACAGTAAAGCTAAATGATCAAAGAGAAAAGCCACGTAATAGAAGCTGGATGAAGATACAGCAACAGAATGTCAGGATGCTTATAGAGTTCTACTGCTTCATTTAGTTAAATGCAAAACTAATCCAATAATGTAGCTCTTTTGGTACATACACAAGTCATTTTTCTCATAAGGAATGCATTTTTAAAATAAAAATGAACTTTAGAAGAAACAGATAATGAATTAATAAAAGAATGTCTAACCACATTTACAAAATGGATATTACAAAATGTAGATTTTTCAATATAGTAAATATGTCATATTCTCTATATGTGTTTGTTGCATTTCTATGTATATGTTTTTCCAACGTGGTGTCATTGCCATCATTTTTTTATGAACTACTCAATTTTTTTATTTTTGTATAAGGGCCACATCTGGTGGTGCTATTCCTGACTATGCACTCAGAGATCATTTGTAGTAGTGTCTGGGGGCCTTATAGAGTGACAGGGAATGAATACAGTCAGTTCAGCCATGTTCAAAGACTTTACTACCTGCTATACTATTTCTCCAGCCCTCATCTTTAATACTGAATGGTCATGAATTCCTTAACTAAAATAGTGCTTTTTTGGTATTGTTTAGCTTTGATTTTTAGGCCACACCTGACAATGCTCAGGGTTTATTCCTGGCTCTATGCTCAGTAATTACTCCTGGATAAACTTGGGACTAGAATCTCAGTGGTCGGCAACCTTTTTTTTTTTTTTTTTTTTTTTTTTTTTTAAATATGGAACGCTTCACGAATTTGCGTGTCATCCTTGCGCAGGGGCCATGCTAATCTTCTCTGTATCGTTCCAATTTTAGTATATGTGCTGCCGAAGCGAGCATGGCAACCTTTTTTTTCAACTGAGCCAACTCTCACCAAAACCACGATTGAAATTTATTTTGAGAGCCACACAGGGCGCGAGTCCTGACTCCTGGAGCAGCAGTCCGGCACACAGAAGAGCCACATTAAAAGTAGAAAGAGCCACATGTGGCTCACAAGCCTCAGGTTGCCAACCACTGGACTAGATCACAGATATGCCATATATTTTTATGTATTGTTGTTCTCTGTACTGCAAATAATTGCATTATCCAAATCATTCCTTTTACTTCCCAAGAGCAAATATTTATCCCATTTTGACAATGTGTGTTTTGCAATGTTTTATAAAGCTTTATGGGAGTTCATGATGTGTATGCGTTAAATTATATAATCATGTCCCTTTGCTAAAATTGTGTACTATTTCCAGTTTTTAAACAATATAAGACATCTTCATACATGGCCAAAACCATCTTTTTCCCCTGTAGGTATCAGGATCTTTATTGTATTTCCTTCTGATTTCCTTTCCCTTTGATTTCGTCATCATTCATTTCATCCTCATTTTCATCTTAGCAGTGCCTCAGTGACTCACTTTGTGGAGTTCATGCCCAGGAGGCAAATGTGAAAATAAATAAGAGGCCAGAAGACTATGTAACCAGAGAAGTTCTCCATTGTGAGTGAAATATATCACAGATACATAAGTCAGGGTATGAGGTCACAGGGTCATGATTATTAGATTCTTTTTTTTTTACATCTGTACAATAGGCTGGCACTAATTACCACATAACCATCTTTTTTTCCTGAGCTTTCAGTTGGGGCTCAGCTGTTAAAATGCTAACCCCAGATGTTGGAGCAGTCAGAGGAAATGCTATATTAGAGCCTATTTGACTTCTGAATGTGATATTAATTAAGCACAAATATCTCCAGGAACTCTGAACAGTTCATCCAGGGAGACACTGTGGATTTACGATGACATCAAAGCTGGAAAGAAATAACAATTTTTACTGGGATCTCTTTTTTCTTTTTTTCTCACTCACCCTGAGTAAATCTAATGATATGCATGTAAAATACGTTATGTCAAAGCTTCTCACAATTTCCGTCCCAGTAAAAAATGTTGCATGCTATGAGAGCAAGAACATCTGCTTAATAATTTCATGTCACTGCTCTACAAAGTCAGGGTAGGATTTAGTCAGTTGGGTATGAAGCAGATCACATGGAGAAGGAAAAATGCCATTTGAATCCAAGCTGAGGCAACTAATGTGACCTGAGGTCCTGAGGAAAAGTTTCATTCCAGGTTTCCTTATCCATAATGTCAGATAATGAAGGAGACACAGCACACAGGTTTGTTATGAGTTTGTAGTAGAGAAAAATGAATGTCCAGGGTTTTACTGCTAATATGTGCGCTAGAGCCAATGCCTCTGCAAGAGCTTAGTAAATAGTTGATGATAGTTGATGGCAGTGGAAGCATGAAAAAGACTTATATAGCACACTTTGGAATCAGGAATAGTTTTCTTTTTTCTTTTAGGTCTACCTCCAGCAATGCTTGGGTTTTACTCCTGACTGTATTCTTGGTTCTAACCTGGCAGGACTCAGAGGATCAAATGGGGTTCTGGGAATTGATCCCCAGTTGGGTGTATGCAAGGCAAATATCTCACTATACTGTCTCTTCGTCCCCAGGAATAGTTTTCTTGGCCTGTTGTAGCTGCAGCTGAGGTAAAGTGACAGTAACATATAATAGTAATTTTTATTTTTTTGGTTTTGGGTTCACACCCAGTGATTCTCAGGGGTTACTCCTGGCTATATGCTCAGAAATCGCCCCTGTCTTGGGGGACCATATGGGACACTGAAGGAATCAAACCACTGTCCGTTTTAGACTAGCGCACGCAAGACAGATGCCTTATGCCCTGCGCCACTGCTCCGGTCCCAATAGTAATTTTTTTTTCAGGTCACCATGAACTTACTTAGCAATGAACTAGAGTCAAAGAACAGACCCACAGCACTCTGCTCCTCACGGGTGCTATGGTATCTGGTCTTACTGACTTGACTCGGATTTTCCTACCTGTGAATGGGCCCAGGACCTTGTTCCCCAGAGTACACTGATAATGGAAGGAGTTATTGTAGAGTGTAAGCAGCCCCTTAGTTTTTGTTTCCTTCATAAAAAAATGTAATTTAATCACTCCTAAGTATTGTTCTTTTCATCCCATTTTCTCCTTGTAATTGATGGTGATGTCCTCTTTTCCTCCTGTGAAATATGCACACATTCTCAGGGAAGTGGGGAGACTCACACTGTCCTTCCACCTACCATAATTTCAAACAACTCCTATAGTTCTAATTTTAACCTTCTTCTAGCAGGTCTGATCACCTTCTTTAAGAAGCTCTCCCTGATTGATCAGTTCCACCTACCACTCTCTTTCTTAGGATTTCTAAATCTAGAACTGAGTAAACAATTTTACCATATTTTATTATGCCTATGCATGCATGTTTCCTTTGTATATGAATATTTGCCTTTGATTCAACTCCCAACAGATTAAAGTACTATGCAATTAAGAATTCTATCACTGGAGTTGGAGAGACAATACAGGGGGTATTGTGCTTGCCTTGCACACGGCTGACTCAGAATCCATCTCAGCATCCTATATGGTTCACTGAGCACCTCCAGAAGTGATTCCTGAGCACAGGTGAGCCAGGAATTACCGGTGAACATTGCTGAGTGTTACCATTGCAAAAAAAAAGAAAGAAAGAAAGAAAGAAAGAAAGAAAGAAAGAAAGAAAGAAAGAAAGAAAGAAAGAAAGAAAGAAAGAAAGAAAGAAAGAAAGAAAGTAAGAAAGAAAAGAAAGAAAAAAAAGAGAGAAAGAAAGAGAAAGAAAGAAAGAAAGAAGGAAAGAAGAAAGAAGAGAAAGAAAGAAAGAAAGAAAGAAAGAAAGAAAGAAAGAAAGAAAAAGAAAAAGAAAAAAGAAGAAAGAATTCTATCATATTTTTTCAATTTCAAGTTTTCTCTCACCCTGAATTCCATTCCTCATGCCTCCGACAAAACATAAATTTTTTTTCTAGAATAGCTCTGAACATAAAAAGGGTCTTCAAAATTAAAGCTGTATTTGAATATCTATTACTTTTAAAGAATTCTGCTGTTTCTCTTTGCCCGTTCCCCATATCAGATGCCTCATATATGCACAACCTTTATGTCTGTTTATTTCCTGCCCTGCTGCGACAATACATGTGGGGCCCTGACATCTGATCCCACTTGGTCTTTAGATTATATGAATGAATTTAGTCGTGTCTGTGTGAGATCTGTGGTTTCTTCACTTAAAAGCAGGTTGGATGGGATGCAGCCTGCATCCTTGCTGGCAGAGTTACTGATGTAAAGAAGGGCAGAAGGAAGCCTCTCTTTTACCTGTGGTGTGATTGGCTGTGTGCCCATTATACTCCCCAGCTGAGATCTGGCTCTACAATTCCAGTTACCTTTAACATCTTGATTCCCACACCCCACTCCATTGCTGTCACTAATAGATTCTGTCACCCTCTTCTCTTATTTCTCTTCCTTCTATTTCCTCTTTGTAATTCATTCTCCATCTATGTAGTCGAGCTGTGGTAGTGACCTCAAAATGCCTTTTTGTTTGTTTGTTTGTGGCCACACCCTGCAGAGCTCAGAGGTTACTTCTGAGTCTGCACTCAGAAATTATTCCTGAAAGACCCATGGACTATATGGGATGCTGGGAATCAAACCCAGTTTGGCCATGTGCAAGGCAAATGCCCTACCCACTATCCTATTGCTCTGACTCTATAATGTCTTTTATTTTACTGCAATAAAATAAATTTACTAAATAGCACATACTCTGAAAATTAAGGTGCAACAACATGAAATTTAAGTTAATAAATACATTAAAAAGTCAATTATAAAGGCTTATATATGACTCAATAGTCTTTCTTCGCTTCCTTCCTTTCTCTCCCTCTCTTACTCTGTTCCTCACTCTCTCTTTCTTTTTAGAAAAGTTATTTAAACATCGTAATTACAAGATTATTTATACTACAGTTTTTTTCCCTCACAGATAAAGTAGTTTATGATTGAGTTACAGTCATACAGTGTACAACAACCTTCATCAGTGCGTATCAGTTTCCCAGAAAAGATGAGAGGGAAACTGATGCCTAATTTTTAAGAACAAGTAAATCCCTTCCATTTATTCTCTTCAAAAGATACCACTTGTAAAGACCTTGGGCAGAAGATGGGGAAAAGGTATCACAATCTCATTTCTTCTTCCTTCATTCCTTCTTCCTTTCTTCCTTTTTCCTTCCTTCCTTTCTTCCTGCTTCCTTCCTTTTTCCTTCCTTTCCTCCCCTTCCTTCCTTCCTTCCTTCCTTTCTTTTTCTTTCTTTCTTTCTTTCTTTCTCTTTCTTTCTTTCTTCGTTCTCTTTCTTTCTTTCTTCTTCCTTCTTTCTTCTTTCTTTCTTTCTTTCTTTTCTTTCTTTCTTTCTTCCTTTCTTTCTTCTTTCTTTCTTTTTTGTTTCTTTTTTCTTCCTTCCTTCCTTCCTTCTCTTCCTTCCTTCCTTCCTTCCTTCCTTCCTTCCTTTCTTCTTTCTTTCTTTCTTTCTTTCTTTCTTTTTTCTTTCTTTCTTTCTTTCTTTCTTTCTTTCTTCTTTCTTTTTTGTTTCTTTTTTCTTTCTTTCTTTCTTCCTTTCTTTTCTTCTCTTCTCTTAACCTCTCTTTTCTTTCTTTTTTCTTTTCTTTTCTTTCCTTTTCATCAGCACCATGAACCAAATTCAAGGACCTAAAAAGCAAGTGTCCTCCACAGAGTGTCATGACTCTGCCTGGAAAAAGATCTCCTTTTGGAGCTGTGACATTGCTCTTCTCACAAACATCTCAGTCCCAAGGCCTGATAGTTCTCTTTCTCATCTATTATTTTTATTCTGTCTGTTTGGCATTTCAAAAATATTTATTATCTGCTTTTTCTTGTCTAGCGCTATTCTCAGCTCCAGAGACATGACAGTGAGTCAAAATGATTGGACTTTGCTTCCTGGAACCACATTATAGGGAAAATCATACACCATGATGGCATTTTGTGGGTTGGAACATTTAAAACTTAGAAACTTGGGGAACATCTACGTTCAGCGACTTATTTAATATGTGAAGTCAATTGCTGGACCGGAAAATAGTACAATGGTTAGGGTGCATGCCTTTAATGTTCCTGAACTGGACTACATTCTTGGTACCACAATTCCCTAAACATGGCTTGAGTGCAGCAATGATGGACCCAAGCACCACTGGCGTGTACTGGGTATTACCATCCCTACAGTATCTTACCAGCATAGGCCCTTGTCTTCTTGCATTGAACCAATGGCCTATTTGGCCAAGAATTAATGGTAGGGCTACCTGAGCATTGTTTGAAAGGTCGCTCTAAAATAAAAAGCCAATTGACAGACACTGCTTAGTGGGGAACAGATTCCAGAAACATAGAACATTTGATTTTATGATTTATAAAATTTGTTATAAAAATAGCTTGTGCCAGAGAGATAGTACAACAGGCAGAGCTTGCATATAGTCTCAATCCTTGACAGTCTATCAAGGTTCCTGAGCTCTACTAAGGAGCTTCACCCTGAGCACAGGGACAGGAGTAAATCCTGAGCACCTCTGGGTATCCCCCATCCCCCAAAAAAGCAAATAGAGGGAAAAAAAGTAAAAAATAGTTTTCTACAGATGTCACCTTTGATGAGTTTATGACTTTGAGCACTGGGATAGGAGTAAATCCTGAGCACCTCTGGGTATGTCCCTTCCCAAAAAAAAAGCAAATACAGAAAAAATGAAATAAAAATAGTTCTCTACAGATGCCACCTTTGATGAGCTTATGACTTTGTGGAGCTATGGACATGAGAACAGGAGGCAGTTTCAAACTCTACTCATTGACTGGGCCTCAGTTTCCTCAACTTTAAAATTATGGGGGATAATATTTCTAGTTCCCTTTAGAGGTAGATTCTAATTATTTTAATTCTACAAAATCAAGGCCTTTTTTCCTGTGGGGTGGGATCTTTTTTTGCCTTCTTCCAACAGAAGGAACCACCAGGGCATCTGAGAAATACCAAGTCTCCATTACAATGGTGTTGCCATGAAAATGTTGGCTGGCCTCCAGACACAGCTGGGTGGGGACTGTGGCCCAAAATTAAATTTAGATAAAAATCAGTTAGGAGCTAAATATATTTCCAGCTTTTCTGACAGGTTGCATCCATCATCATGGGAGCAAAAATAAGGAACTAGCTGCTTTCAGACAGGGAGTGAGCCCAGACCAAGGGTGATCTCAGGCATTGGCATGCTGGAATATCACTAATTTGAAAGGTCAGATCTGGATCCTGGGAAGTCTGTGGTCTGTGGAAGGCTTTGGCTTGAGGAATGTGAATATTCAAGTGCGAAAGGTGATAGCAGGACCTCTGTGTAACCCATGATGCCCAGAATTTCTAGAATGTTTATTGAGGGACTTTTTTTTTTTTAACAATGGCACCTGGAAACATTCTTAGCTGCCTCTTTTAACAACTTGCCTGAAAGAGATTCTTTAGACAAAGAGCATCCTTTAGTTGAGGAAAAAAGGTGACGCTTGAGTTGATGTCATTTCTTGTGAAATGCCATGTTGTCAGCACTAGACTGAATCTGAGTGCTTTTCCTCAGTCTTCCTCAGTTTTATTTGCTGCTGGCCTTGCCTTAGCAACCCCAATTGACAAAAGGGTATTAAAGGCACTTACCTGACAAGGGCTGTGGTAAAGATGGTGTGAGGGCATTGTGCAAAATTGTGCTTGTCTTGGTGTTGAGATGTCATAAATACTTAGTTGGTATTCAGTGTCTTTGTTTCTTTTTGTTTTTGTTTGTTTGTTTGTTTGGTTGGTTGGTTGGTTGGTTTTTGGGTCACACCCGGCAGCACTCAGGGGTTACTCCTGGCTCTGAGCTCAAAAATCACTCCTGGCAGGCACGAGGGACCATATGGGATGCTGAAATTCGAACCACAGTCTGTCCTGGATCAGCTGCATGCAAGACAAACACCCTACCACTGTGCTATCGCTCTGGCCCCTCAGTGTTATTGTTAGTTGGCATCCAGAATTATTGTTACTTCCCCCACTTTGGGGGAGAATCACATTTGGCAGTGTTCAGGGCTTACCCCTGGCTCTGCACTCAGGTATCACTCTTGATGGTACTTGGGAATTATATATGGTGCTGAGAATTGAACTTGGGTCAGCTACACGCAAGGCAGGTGCCCTATTATACTGTCTCTCTAGCTCTCATTGCTAATAATTTTATCCCTGTTCCCTCACCCAACAAGATTACAATCACTATAAATGTCCCTAAATACACCCAATGAAGACTCAGACTGCCACTTAAACTGTCTCTACTTGAGTTCCTGCCCTTCATCTTTCCCCTCTCTAGGTCTTTGACATTTACTGATTTTCTACTTCTGAGATTCAGCATAACAATGTAAGAATCACATGGTTTCATATTCTTAGCACAGCAGATATTCAGTAAATTCAGGGAATAGTGTGTTTGTGCGGTCACTGGGCTTTACTGTGGCCCCTCATGTAAGCTCTACAATTAAACTGATAAATAGTTGTTCAAACCCAACTCAACTGGTCATTGGTTGGGGGCCTCATTGCTTCATCACTCTGAAGTCCAGATTCCTGTTCTAGAAGTGACAATTGCATCAACTGTCTAGAGTAACTGTGGAGATTGGCTGATTTCATGTATAGCCTGCTGCTCTGGCACACAATAAAGTCTTCAGTGACTATTACCTTTTTCTTGCCTTCTCAGTTATCCTAAAAATGTGATACCATGCATGGTTTTCCCGATGGCCTTAAACACTGCTCCACCCATACTCCTATCCCCTCACATTGTTTTTGTGTATCTATTGCAGCTCTATTGGTCTATTATTCTGTGGGTTGCCAAGACTAGAAGAGAAACTTGTATGGTGAGAAAGAAAGCAGGTGGAGGTGACTCCTAGAGGTGAGAATTGCACAGGCACTGAGTAGTCTATTGACCAAGTGTCACCTAAGTCTGCCCTTGTCCATGATGATAAAGACCCACACTAAAATTTGCTTTCCTCCTGTGTGTCTCCTGGGGTGTCAACAGAAAATTAAGCTTGTCTCTCCTGTCCTTCATCTCAGTGGCCTCTGTCCTGTCAAGCTTTTTGTCTCCATGTCCACTTTTTCTTCTGCTATAGTCATTAAGCCCCTAGTTCTCCTGAGCTGGTGTTTGGATGTCCTACCAGCCACCTAGGGAAAAGAAGACAGTGTATTTGACTGTGATGGGGGTGGCTGCTCTCCTGCATTAGGGGAAGGGACTCTTCAAATCCCAACTGGAAGAGCTAATTGTGGACCCAAAATACTTGGTTTTCTTGGAGACTGGTTTCCTTGGAGGTCAGCTCATTGGAAAGAAATGTTTGTGAGCTCCACATTGGTGAGATGTAAATTTACAAGGTGCGAATTCACATTGATGAAATCATCAGCCCCAAACACACTTACTAAATGCAAAAACCTTCTGTGGCTATACAGGGTGGAGTCAGCCATGGAGTTCACTCTAGCTGGGGTCTCTTTGATGTGGATTGGTTCTCAAGCAGGGCTGCCAGGAGGAAGTTTAAGGTTTAGATGCTGAAACCCCAGCTTTTGTCTTGGCTCATCACTAATCAGCTAAGGATCCTGGTGTGGGAGCATCCAACTACACAGAAAAAGAAAATCCTTCCTCGAGTTTTATTTACCCATTTCTGAGGCCTATGGTGGAGGTTGGTGTTTCTGCAGTATATTAGATTCATGTTATAGTTCATTCCTTGTTCCCCAAGTGTTTCAAGCTAGTTTTTGCCCCTTAGAACTTCAGTGTTCCTAATTGTAACACAGATGGGACTAAATAAGATTCTATTTGCTGTCATCTTCCAAGGAGTGAAATTTGAGTTTTATTGGGGGGGAGGGATACAGATGAGACTGTGAGAATGATCAGAGAGGAAGGAGAGGTTATAAAAAGAATCTCCAATATCCAGGAGGCTGCAGCAAGGTTAATAATAAAAGTGAATAAGTCAGCTATCAGACAATTGTGCCTCTCCAGATCCAATGGCCATAGAACTGCTCCAGGGAGCTTGATGACAAGGCCAGTGCTACTATAAGGCTGGATTGTAGAGCATGGTAGCTGGACATATACTTACTTACATCACTTCCGCTCCCTATTGATGGGCATTTAAAAAGGACATCCGTCCTGAGAGCGCCACAAATACTTGCACAGAAAATGACTATGAAGCTGAGACATTAAGATGAAAAGAACCATGTTCCTAGGTTAAGGGTGGGATCTATGTGTTCACACATGCTCAGTAATTCCTGGAAGTAGAGGACTTGGAAGCACACCAAGATTGATATCAGAAAGCCTAAGAAAAGGAAGGATCCCTCCAATTATATCCCCACAGAGAAATGTGGAGAGGGAGTCTGAGGTTGCAAAGTTAAAATGCTTGAACTCAAGTTCAAGGCTTTTAACATTAATTTTTATGGCCCAGTGGCCATTACAAGGTTAAAGGAGGGGTCTTTCCTTATCTATGACAGCAGCTGGGTCTGTCAGATTTGCTCACATAGTAACATCTGTAATCCTGTCTAATACATGGAAGTGCTTAATTTAGTACATGTTTGTGTGATGAACCTATTGATTGCAATGGGTTTAGTGTCCTGTCTGGCTTATGCAGGATACACCCAGAAAAGATGCTTCTACAGAGATACTGTAGAATGAGAAGATGAGAATGTAGAAGATACTGCTTGAATGAGAAAATCAACCCATTTCTTTCTGGCTACAGAGTAATGTCAGAGAGAACATGTGCTCTGAACTTTCTACCTGAAGATCAAAGGAGACTTTCTTGAAGGTTGAATCTTACTGAGAGCAGCTCAACCCCACAGCCTGATTTCTCACTCTGAAATCTCCAGGTTGAAGGGTGCTTGGGAGGAAGAGAGGCAAAGGCAATAGTGAATTTCAGATCAAGGCTAAATTCTGTGTGTTGGACCCCAGTTACTGTCCTGGTAACCCAATTGCTCATGTATCTCATGTGGAGATTTGTCAATCGAGATTGAACTTTGCCTTTTCTTAATATATTTTATAGGGTATTTTTTAACCCTCAACACATTCTAATTAGACTGAACCTCTTTTTTGTAACTTGGCCAGGAGCCTTGGCATTCAGGCATATACAGTTTTAGACAGGAACAGGTTAGATTTGAGTAGCTAGTGACTGAGGCAATGCAGAAGGACAGAGATATTAGTAATTCCCAAGGCATTAGTGTGAGCATATTTGGGGACATGAAGTTGGGAGCCACACCTAGTGGTATACAGGGCTATTTTCTCAAGAAAGGCTCCTAGAGATGATCAGGGGATGTTATTCAGTGCTGGGAATAGAAACATAGTCATTGAAGAGGCCACATGCAAGACAAATCTCTTTCTCCTATATTATCTCTCTGATCTCTGTGTGTGCATGTACTTTTTTTTTTTTTTTTTTTTTTTTGGTTTTTGGGCCACACCCGTTTGACGCTCAGGGGTTACTCCTGGCTATATGCTCAGAAATCGCCCCTGGCTTGGGGGGACCATGTGGGACACCGGGGGATCAAACCACGGTCCGTTCCTTGGCTAGCGCTAGCGCTTGCAAGGCAGACACCTTACCTCTAGCGCCAATTTCCCGGCCCCATGTGTGCATGTACTTTTATCTTCCCAAGAATATGCCAGACCAAGGGTTCAAGACTTATGTGTGTGACTGTCTTTGAAAGCAAATAGTCTCTGTTTTATAGTTTAAGGGGCAGGGAATTGGTGCACTCACCATGTTCAGGGCTTACTCCCCCTCTGTGCTCAGGGATCACTCCTCACAGAACTCATTTATGCAGTGTGCCAGGGATTGAACCCAGATCAGACACGTGCCTCACCCACTATACTATATCTTTCTAGTCCCTCTGGTTCATACTTTATACAATGATATTTTCTTCTCAGCAAAGTAGCATTGGCATTGGAGCCTTGCTTTTTTTTTTTTTTTTTTTTTTTTTTGGTTTTTTTTTTGGGGCCACACCCTGTGACGCTCAGGGGTTACTCCTGGCTATGTGCTCAGAAGTTGCTCCTGGCTTCTTGGGGGACCATATGGGACGCCGGGGGATCGAACCGCGATCCGTCCTAGGCTAGCGCAGGCAAGGCAGGCACCTTACCTCCCGCGCCACCGCCCGGCCCCGGAGCCTTGCTTTTTTTAATAAAATATTTTAAAATTTAAAGCGTTATTCACAAAGTTATTCATTGCTAAGTTTTAGACATACAATATTTCAGCACTAACCCATCACCAGTGTCAGCCTACCTCCAACAGAGTCTACGCCATACGTCCCTGATGCTCCAGCCTGCCAACATAACAGGTACCTTTTTAAGTTTGGTTGTCAAAATTTGGATTGCACAATTTTGTTGTTGATGAATCTGGTTTGGATATTTAGTTCTGTCCTTTAACACCATCAATGTTCCTGAATCCCCTTGGAGCCTGTCCCTCATTATTTCACATATGTTTTTCTCCTCTTGTACTCTATTTCCTTCTCTTCACTATACTCTGGGGCCAAAAGTGTTCTAGGCTAACCCCAAATAAACCACTGAATTCTCTCATGGAGTTATTCTAAAAGCTACATATAAGTTAAATCACTTTATTCTTTTTCTTGTTTACATCATTTAAAATGATATCTTCCAGTTTTATCCATGTTGGAGCAAATTGCATGATTTCATCATTCCTTATAGCTATATAGTATTTTCTCATATATATGTTTCACATCTTCAAAATCCACTCAACTGTGGAATGAGTAGACATCTAGGTTGATTCTCACTCCTAGCAATTGAACTGAATGCTGTGATGAATAGTGGGTGTACAAATCCTTTTGAATGATTTTTTTTCCTGTGGAAAATGGAAATATTTGATCATACGGCAGCTCAATTTTGAGTTTACTGAGAATTTTTCCTACTGTTTTCAATAGGGTTTGTTTGAACAAGTAGTATATGAGAGTTCCTTTTTCACCCCATCCCAGAAGCACAGATGTTCCCAGTATTTTTGATATATGCCATAAAAATTCACTGGTATAACATAATATTTCATTGTCATCTTGATTTGTATTTCCCTAATGATAAGTGATTTGAGCATTTTTATGTGCCTGTTGGCCATCTATTGGTCTTCTTCAGAGATATTTCTATTCATTTTATTTTCCATTTTTGATGGAGTTTTTAAATTTGGGGGTTTAATCTTTATGAGTGCTTTGCATATCCTAGATGTTAACCCTTTATCTGATGTGTTGAGTTGATGTGTTGATTTTCTCCCACTCAGCTGTCTTTTCATTTTAGCCATGTTTCTTTTGACATATAAAACTTTTTAGTTTTATGTAGAACCATTTTTTTTTTATTTTTGGTTTTTGGGCCACACCCGGCGGTGCTCAGGGATTACTCCTGGCTATCTGCTCAGAAATAGCTCCTGGCATGCATGGGGGACCATATGGGACGCTGGGATTTGAACCAACCACCTTAGGTCCTGGATCGGCTGCTTGCAAGGCAAATGCCACTGTGCTATCTCTCCATCCTCGTAGTCCTATTTATTAATTAAATATTTTAAACCCTCAGTATCAAAGAAGGTTTCAACCAGACAAAAACTATTCATTCTTGAAGAGCTTCATAGTTGTTTGTTGAAACTAAGCAGATTTTTGCTAACAAGATAATGGCACAGCAGGCTGTGACTTCTTCCTCCCTTCCCTCCTCAACTCTCTGGTCCTTATCCTCAACTAACATTGCTTGTCTATTTCTATTATGCCAAATATGTGGGACTCAGAGATGAGTAAGACACAACCCCTGCCCTCCAAGAACTCACAAACTCCCAGCCTTCTTTTTTATTTTGAATACAGTTGATAAAAATATTTTAAGAAAGAACATTTTTTAAAATTGAGAATTAACATTGTGGAGAACAGAGAGATAAAAGACATGTAACAAGCAGGAAGTTGGAGCAGTATATCAACAACCAGAAGAGTCATAAAGTGAGAAATCGGCTAGCTGTTTCCTTCCACAAAGTAGTCTACAGCCTGTGCTCATTCATCATTTTTCTTCTCATGATGTAGAACATGTGAATAATTGGGAAGAATTTTCTCATTTTTGCAGATGAATTTGAAATGAAACCAGGATTTCTCTATCTAAAGCCTTAAACACCAGCAGTTTTTCTAAATCAATGGGCCATAGAAGAGTTTGAGGATTTAACAGTAGACTTTTGTGGGTATCCTCTTCCCCAACTTCTTATTTATCCCACCTGAATGAACAGAACGGCCCACCCCTGGAATGGGTGGGTAGAGAAGTTTGATTGGGGGTGGGGGAGAGAGAGGGGATAAGAAGGAGAGTTAGAGTCAGTAGAAAGATTTAGCATCAGCAAAGAAGCAGCAGTAATATCAGCAAAGGGAGTTAGTTAGTCAGCAAGGAAGCCTGGAGAAGCAGCTGAAAAGGAGACAGAGGCAGAGAGAGCCAGAAGGAGCAGAGAAGTGGCTGTTAGGAAAAGGTTTAGCATAGATGTTCTGTAAGGAAATGTAGATGTTAGGTTAGGACTGTGAAATAAAGATGACTGACTCCTGAAACTTCATCTGATTGCTTTGTGAATTTCTCTGTCATCACCCTGCAACCTTCAGATCTGCCAGGCCAAAGGGGCTATGGAGCCGGACCAATGGAGCCGGACCAAGTTGAGAAAGACCTCACCATTCCCACACTAACTCTAGGACTCATTAATTTATATATTAAAGCAGCAGACCTTATGAGATGCATGTTTTCAGGTGCTTAATGAACTTACAATATAACTTTAATTTTCACCATCATTCTCATTTTTTCCTTTCCCTGATCTGGCAGCAGCTAGTACTAGGCAGGTTCCACAGATAATCTCAACAGACAGAATAACATGGGGTGGCACTGGCCCAAACTGTGGCTGAGAACTACCTGGGATTGAACCCAAACTCAGGAGAAAAGGCACAACATCCTTCCCCTTTTCACTTATTGGAAATGAAATTATCAGCATTTGTGGCTTTGTTTGTGGCCTGAGAGATCTATAACCCTCACAACTCTTTGGAACATTGACAGGTAAGGTGGTCTGAATAAGGAAAATCTATCTTTGGAAATTGCTGTTCATGTGGAGCAGAAATTAGATGAGTCCAAAGTTGTCTTCTTTTTGAAGCTGCACATTCAGACATAGGATGTAGCTCAGTGACAGATTAGAACAGATGGTCCTGGGGCTGCCTAGCATTTAGAAACTTCCTCCCAGGACCAGAATTAATGGTCTTGGGAGAGTGAGTGATCTCTTGGTATGCAGCTGTCCAGGATGATACTTCGCTACCCTCATATGGGAAACATGTTGCATCTGAGAAGAGAGTTTTGGATCCTGCATCATGTTAGTATTACTGAATCTTTTATTAATTAAATGAGACGAGGAGTGAGAGATGCTCAGGGAAGTGCCTGTTTCACAACTTGGCCCATGTGAGTGCCAGAGCCAATATCTTCCTGAGTTGATGAGTCTTAGCTTAAATCTGTGTTGTTGGATTTGGGGGTAAGACTTCAGAATCAGAGCAACCTAAATTCCTGCTTTGTTTATGTCTTAAATGTGTGTCTCCTCCCCAGTTGGCTTTTTGTAAGATCTTCATCCCTTTGTTTCTGAAAATTTGTTTAATGCAGTTTATTTCCTTGTCTGGCAAAAAACTTTGGAATCCAAAGTCAAAGGATGGCAGGTAGATTTAACTTGGTACTTAGAGCCTGGCTGGATCTCTCTTAGAGAAGATTTCCAAGATTAATTTCAGGCTGGGATATGGGAAGGAGCCAATTGCTGATTAGTGATGTCTGTCATGGTGTCATGGTGTGGGATAGAATAAAGGGCACATGTGCTCCATCTCTAACCAAAGAAAGGAACCACAGACAAAGCTCTCTAGGCAAGAGAACATGAGGCTCAGTGTTCTCTCAATGTACAGAAGATGTTGCCATTCTGGCAGGCAGCTGAGACCCAAACAGCTGTTTATCTTCTTGCTCCTATTTCTAGTTTCTGGCTGTTTGTCTTTTAGCAAGGGGTCAGTGATTGAAAGCTCCCCCACATCTGTAGGGAGTTTCCTGCAGAATTAAGATGTGTAAAATAAACCCATTAAATCAAAGCCTCCAGCAGATGCTGAGGATGGCTTCCCACTAGAGTTCATCCTTCTTCTAGAAGGGTATGTTACTGTAAGGGCACAACATGGAGGCCAAACTTAGAGCCTCAATCACAAGAAAAAGTATCTAAAAAAGCAGTTCTTCATTTCCAATAATCAATGATTTCTAAAATGACCTACAATTTAGAATCCATTTAGGGAAGAGGGATAATATGATGCTTGCCATAAACCATTCTTTCTAGCTTCTAGAACCTATTTAATCAGCTCAGTGATATAGAATAAGTTGTACCAATTTTCTCATATAAAAGTACATGTTGAAATCCAGATATAGTACAGCAGGTAGGGCACGTGCCTTGCACACAGTTAACCTGAGTTTGATCCCCAGCACCCCGTGTGCCCCCAAACTAAAAATAAATAAACAAACACATATTACAGACTTGTTCTGTATTTTCTAAAGCAAATGATATTTATCTCCTGGAATGATCCTGGAAGTAGTACTAGTCTCAGCGAGGGTGCTTTTTGTTTGCTTAAAGAAGGTAGATTTCCAGGAGATTTTTGAGTTATTTTTTTTCTTGAAAAGAGGTCAGGCAGTGGTGGTGGTGGTGGTGGTGGTGGTGGTGGTAGGGTTTGAGGCATTGGTGGTGGTAATGCTGACTGGTGAAAGGGGGTGTTATTTTTTATGACTGAAACCCAACTACAAACATGTTTGTAATCATGCTTAAATAAATCAATCAAGCTTAAATAAAGATATTATTTTAAGAAAAGGAAAGAAAAGAAAAGAGGACAGTAGGCCAAGAAGGTTTGGAACCCTCTGAGAAACATGGAAATTAGTAGTATCTAAATACATACAGTATATCCATTGTCTTCATCACAACTTTGCAATATTGTGTGATTATGAAACCTAGGTTGTGTTTCCATCAAAATATGGAAGAGAAATTCAAATGTGAGTGACTGAAAAGTTGAAGTTTCTAATGAGCAGGGTTAAAAGTCAGAACATTTTATACATTGTCGTTTTAGCCTTTAAGAGTAGAAAGAAAAGTGATCATTTGACTATGATTGTTTTAGTTCAAGTTGAAGATCAGTGTTTAGACCCACTGGTATAACTTCTGGTCATTAATTATAGTCCACATCTAACCATGCTTAATTTGTTTTACAGTGCCACATGTGCAGAGATACCATAACTATCACTGATTGGACTTTATTTTGAAAGATACAAAATACCTTTCTATAAGCTCTACTTTCCAATTCTAGATATAAATATTCATCATTCGTTTCTTAAAATTTGTTTGATGCAGTTCTTTTTCACGCTTGGCAATTTACATACCATTCCTGAAGCAAAAATTGGTTTGAACCTCTAGAAACTTTTTCCATGCAGGAAATAAATGCTAAGAATGTTATATAGATCTATCAGAATGACTGAGAACTTTCCCATTTGCATCTGAGGAAAACAGTGACTCATCAGGGTAGGCTGATGGTGACAAGAGTCCCATTTAAGGACCAGAGAGATAGTACAGCGGTGTTTGCCTTGGAAGCAGCTGATCCAGGACCTAAGGTGGTTGGTTTGAATCCCGATGTCCCATATAGTCGGTCCCTATGCCTGCCAGGAGCTATTTCTGAGCAGATAGCCAGGAGTAACCCCTGAGCACTGCCGGGTGTGGCAAAAAAAAAAAAAAAAAAGAGTCCCATTAAAGCCTATGCTATAAGGAAACAAAAACTTGAAAGACAGGGACCACTTTCTGTTAGAGGTGCTTTTATCATCCTTCTGAGTGTGTGTGTATACATACTGTGTCTGATATGTGGAAGTGAATACAGATGGGTAGACAAAGGCTATTTTTAATCAAATTTTTTAATGTTCTTCACTCTAGCTTGGCATAGTCACAAGCCTGTGGATACATATCTAGCTCAAGGAGGGTTGTTCTCAGACCAACAGAGAAGTGTGGTAGGCTTTAGGTACTACAGCTGCCATGGTAGACCTAGAACAGATGAGGGCCCCTGGAAAGAAGCTGTTTCAGATTACAGATAGTCTTGAATGAATCCTAGACTAGAGTCCCTGGTAGACTAGGAGTGAAGCAAAATGAACCAAGGTCAGTGGAAGGAAATCTACTCTCAAAAAGTTTGGTCCTCATTTGTGTAGTGGATGTCATTCCAAGAGAAAAACCACAAATACTTGTCCTATGAACTCAACTCTGCAAGAATCAACTAGTCAACATGTTGTCCTAAATTGAAACTGGATAAACTAGTCTGGTTTGATAAATACAAAGTTTCCCAGCCAGGGACAGGGTTAAAGAGAATTTTGGATATTCACATTTGGTAACACATTTTGAACCCTGGGAGGTCCTGAAAAGCCTGGGCCCTAGGCATGAGATGCACTGGAAAGCCTGGTAGATTCAGCTCTGTACATAGAAGGGCATCTTTGAGAACACTAGATGGGCCTAGTGGAGAGCTAAGAATTTTGATCCATTACTGGGAGACCTGAAGGTTGGAGAGTTCGGAGTGATAACTCAGTGATCAAGGGTGATCAAGGGCAGCAGGACCCAAGTTCAAATTCCAGCACCACATGGACACTGAATATGACCAGGAATGGTCCTGGAGGTCCCTCACAACCAGTGGGTGTACTTGAGGATGTCCTTGGGCACTATGGAGTGACCCAGTGGTACTAGGCAGTACTGACTTGCTGGTCCCTACCATTGGGCCTGGTTAGTTCAGTGACCCAAGGACTATCCCTAGATCCTACTACTGAGTCATTCCCAAGAACAAAAATAATAGTTAAATGCAGGGGGTAGAAGCGCATTCCAGTCCATTGGCAGATAGGACCAAGTTCTCATCTGGACTCTCAAGAATTGAGTGTGATCATGTTTCTAAGTCTTTCTCAGCCTCCTCTACCTTCTTGGATTAATAACATGATGGTGCTTATAACTGCTTGGAAGGATTATAAAGATTAAATAGAACTAAGCATGTTAAACACACTGCAATACCCAGCAAGAGATAGTGTTCACGTTTCTCTTCGTGGGGTTATTATTAAACTATTTCTTCATTGCCTATTCCCCAAAGGTATTGCCTTCTTATTCAAACTAGTTGCAAAGGATTGCTGCTGACTGTTGATACATCTGAATTTTGAGTTTTGAATCCTAGCATTGCCCTCATTAACTGCACAGTGCCAATCTTCTGTTTTTGGCCTGCCTTGGAAGGGAAGGAGTCTCCTGGTGATGGCATAGGTACTCCTACAGGAACCTTCTTTGCCCCCATCCTTTACAGTAGCAAGGATAATTCGAAAGCAGTTTTGCTAACAAGTCATATGCCCAGGTTTTCCAAATCAATGTCTCAACAGCCTGAGCTCTCCCAGTGTTACATACTAGCATAGTTGACGCTCATGCATGGAACCTAGTAGACTCAGGCTGTGAGGTCATGCTCAGAGTATGTGGATGGTTATAAATTAACATGCAGATCTGTTTTGCAGTGAGGTTCTTTCGGCTCTGATTTTTCCTTTTATGGTGTCACTGGAGAAAGGCAGGAAGGGTGGGAAGTGGTACCCAGAGCAGATTCAAGTGTGCACGCTCATCTGGCCTGTCCTTGTCTGAGTTTCACTTTTTCTTTCCAAGAAAGTTTGGTTGTTTGGATTTGTCTCATTTGCAACAGAAAACTGAAATTATCTGCAGTATAAAGCATCCATTGCTATTTGCAGTAATAAACAGCTGGTGAGGTAAGAGAAGGAAGAATCTGGCCAAAATAGAAAGGACAAACCCGCAGAGACAGCATAGCAGGCTGCCTGTACCCAGCCCACTGGGTTAGGCCTGAGGTCACAGTCAACTCTTGACTGGAAACCAGATTGCAGAGTCTTGGGATTCTACCTTTGTTGCTCTAGGAGAATCCACAAAAGCCTCAGTTCTTGGCAGGGTGCTTTGCTCTAGCTATGGCCAACTCTGTCTACTCACCTCTTTTTGCCCTTACCTCCCTCTCAGTTGTCAGTTTAGCCTTATTTTGGTCCTCGAAAATTTTGATCTCCATAAATAGTATACAGTCTACCATTTCTAGTATACGTTTTACATTATGGTGTGTGTGTGTGTGTGTGTGTGTGTGTGTGTGTGTGTGTGTGTGTGTGTTTAGCTAGGAGGCACATGCAGCAGTAGTGCTCAGTGCTGTTTCTTGGCTCTGTGCTCTGAGGACCATATGTGGTACGAAGTACTGAATCAGGGTCATAGCACCCTACCAACTGTACTCTCTCCAGTCTTGACTAAAAACTGTAACCTCTACTTTCCAACAATTTCTCCCCTCCCTTCCTCTTTTATAATTTATTTTCCCTTTTTTCTTTACTGTCGCCTCTGTTTAGATAAGTAGTACTTGTGCCTTGAAATTATTATTTTTTTTACCCTCCCACTCACTATTCAAAACAGATTGAGTTTCTTTGCTCTTAGGAAATTTTTCCTGACCCTCTTGCATATGTAATGATTGTCCCCTTGGGTACCCTGTACTGTGCTTTGCACTCATCCCTTGTTTATGGTGCAGTATTTTTATTTGTTTACATTACTTGTCCCTATCTTAAAATGTGACTTTGGGAGAAATAAGAGCTATTTGTTATCGAGTGGGCATTAAGGATGGTCTATTATGTTGAGCGAAATAAGTCAGAGAGAGAGTGAGAGAGAGAGAAAGAGAGAGAGACAGAATGGTCTCATTCATCTATGCGTTTTAAGAAAAATGAAAGACATTCTTGCAATAATTTCAGAGACAAAAGAGAGGAGGGCTGGAAGTTACCAGCCCACTTCATGAACCTCACCACAAAGAGTGATGAGTTTAGTTAGAGAATAACTACATTGTGAACTATCCTAACAATGAGAATGTATGAGGGAAATAGAAAGCCTGTCTAGAGTACAGGTTGGGGGCGGGGTGGGGAGAGGGATATTTGAGAGATTGGTGGTAGGAATGTTGCACTGGTGATGGGGGTGTCCTCTTCTATGACTGAAACCCAACCACAATCATGTTTTGTAACCAAGGTGTTTTAAATAAAAAATATTATTTTAAAAAAAGGATGGTTTTAAGAGGTGTATTACATAAATTTAAACCCCAGAGCTACCATTTTCTAGATTTCTTGAGTTCCAGAACAGTTCTTTGCTCAGTTCTGAGCCTCAGTTTCCTAATATGAAAGAAAAAGAATAATACATTATTTTTTATTTAAAAAAATCTACTACCTATAGCTTCTGTGAGAATTGTAGGAAGCCTTGTTAGGCACAATTTTTTTTTTTCAGTATATCAATAGTTACTGATTTGGGTCTGAATCCACAGGCTTCTTCATGGCTTTGAAATCAATACATATTCTCTGGTTGCTTTATATCTAAGTCTCTGGCTGGACTGTAGACTTTTTGGGGAAGGACCTATACAGTCTATGCCTCTCACTAAGGTCTAATATATGGGTGGATCTCATTCCCATTCAGAGTTGAGAACCTGAGGTTAAGAGAGCTGAGAGTGACTTGCTGAAATCTATGATGTAATAGCATTCTAGAGAATTCTGAGTTTGAGCTAGAGTCAGAGATCCTAAAATGTCACTGCCGCTGATAACTAGGTGCTCACCAGATGGATGAACCATGCCGCACTGTCCCAGGAAACTTGTTTGGCTGCCAATCATCAACCGTGGTCCTTGGCCATGAAAGCATCCCACTTCCTAGTTTTTTTCATAGGAGAGATGATCAGTGTTTGCACTTTTATGATTCCAAAGATTCCATTTTTGGAGGACTCTCAGTAAGGGAGAGCTGAGTGAAACCTACTCTGCAGTGTCTGGTGAAGATAGCCACATATTTCTCAAACATTTGACTTCCGTCACACTCATTTCTTTTCTTTTCTCCTCTTTATTTCTCCTTTTCCCTTCCCTTTTCTAGCCTCTCTTCTTGGTCTACAGCATCTTTCTGTTTATGTATTTCTAGTTGTTGAATCTTTATCCTAACATAAGACCAACTATAGGCTACAGGCATACTAAATTTCTAATTCTTTCTCTGTGGGTCCCAGTAAAAATGTTCTACACAGTCACAGTTGTCATGGTCAGGTTTCTCTAGTTAAATATCCAGGATTTTATACAAATTCTTATGTCAGAGTCAGGGTGATTCGAAGCAATTTATGGTTTCATCTCACCATTAGGTGCCAATGCAGGGAGCCCTGCTTTGAAAGCAGGTTGTTGCTGTTACCAAGTCATCAGGGTATCATATGAATCCACCCTGGAGCAAGTCAATGCCAGAGCAGCATTGTGGCCATCCCTGGGTAGAAGACTGATTCCTGGTGCTGTGGTAGAAAAAACATGCTGGTTCCATATATGAGGTCCCAAGATTCAGGGGGTGAATGGCCAATGTCCAATCTTCTGGAGCCTAAGCCTAGTCATTATGACAGATGTTCAGGGATTAAGGTCCCAGTGCAATATAAAATTTATGTGTTACTATCCCTATTATATAAAAGCTTGTTTCCACACATAAAATTACCGCATTTTAATGTGCCTATACAAAAAGAAACAATGCCACATGGTACTATTGGTTCATAGTGGGTTAAAAATAACAAGCCAAATAATCTCAATATCCTGGTTCTAACATAAACTTGGGGCACAAGAGGGACTTATCTAATAGAATTTTCTACTAAATAGAACAAAGAAAAAAAGCAGTAGGAAAAATTGCTGTTACATAAGAAGATAGACAATAAGAATTATACCTATTAAATATTTGAGGGAGATATACATGTCCCTTTAAGTCTTTTGAAATATTCTAGGGGTAGGTTTAAAATATGGAGCACAGCTTTAGCTGTGTCTGAAAAATGGGTTTCGTCTGAAAAATGGCTCCTAGCAATCACATTTTAGGAAATATCCTCTAGCTGGTGGCTTCTCAGAAACTTAATCTGGTAGAAGCAACAGTCCATATGAAGGGAGGTGGGAGGAAAGGGGCAGGAGAGATCAAATCAGCAACAGCCGCAGTGGCAACTTCTTCTTGGGCTGAGGAAAGGCAGGCTGGGAATCAGTCTTTTAGGTTTGGGAGCTGATTGGCAACTGGTTGGTGTGGGGGGAACTTTCCACTTCCTGAGGAGTTAAGAACGGAGAGTAAAAAGGACTAAATGGGGGAAAATAACAGATCTGAGGTGAGAGAGTGAAGGGCTAGAAAAGAATTTTTAAGGTGGCAAGTGGAGGGGGCAAGGAGGTGTTATATATAACAGGGAAGGACAATATACAATGTAGACAAACATTATGTATATTACAAACAGACATTAGACAGATAATGTGGTGGCCAACACATACACTCATGCGCATATACATAGATACTGAGGATTGATCCATGGGTTACAGTTGAAAAGCTGACCCAAGTGGAATGGGTCAGAATGCTTTAAAAACGTAAAGCCAGGAAATCAGATAAAAAGGTTTTCCATTTTAAAAGCCAATCATCATTGGTGAGGTAAACTTTCAGAGGTCTCAAACTCAATTTACTTGCGGGCCGCAGGAGGCAAAGTCAGGGTGATCCTTGAGTGCAAAGTCAGTAGTAAGCCTTGAACATTGGGGGGTGTGACCAAAACAACTAAAATAAAACCAAACCAAAAAATATTCCTCTAGGACAGGGCCACAAAATGTACGGAGGGCCGTTTGCAGCCTGCAGGCCACAAGTTTGAGACCCCTGCAAATGATAAGGTAATAAGTACTGTAATAGGAGTCTACACCATGAAGAATTGTCAAGAGGGTCTTGAGCATCCAGGTTCCTTTCCTAAAAGCAAACTAATATCATGAGCATTACGGTATAAGGGTAAACTACCTACAATTGAATTCATTTGTAGAATTCATTTTGTACTTGATTACTCCTGCTAATGTAATCTAATTTTATGTCTACAGATAGCAATGGAAAATGCAACTGCATATCATAAACTCCTGCTACAGAGCTCACTCATTGAATATGTTTTTAATTGTATGTAGTTGCTCATGATTTTAGTTTGCTGAGGGTTTTCATTATGAATGGGTGTTGTATTTTTTCAAAAGATTTTTCTGAAATAATTGATATAATCATGTGTTTTATATCCTTCCTTTTATTAATGTGGTGTATGATGTGGGTTGATTTGTGTATATTGAACCTTCCTTGCATCCCTGGGATGAAACCCACTTCGTCATGACTTATAATCTTTTTGATGTGTTGTTAGATTCAGTTTACTAAGATTTTGTTAAGGATTTTTTCATCCATGTTCATTAGTGAGATTGGTCTGTGGTTTTCTTTTTTTTTCTGGATTATCAGAAAATTTATGCATATTAAAAACTCAAATACAAGATCTTGATTTGAGACAAATATGGAATTTCTTTTCTTCTCACCTCTCTTCTTACATCTAGGTATCTCTCATTCTTTTTTTTTTATTTTTTATTTATTTATTTTTTTATTTAAACACCTTGATTACATACATGATTGTGTTTGGGTTTCAGTCATGTAAAGAACACCACCCATCACCAGTGAAACATTCCCATCACCAATGTCCCAAGTCTCCCTCCTCCCCACCCGACCCCCACCTGTAATCTAAACAGGCTCTCCATTTCCCTCATACATTTTAATTATTAGGAAAGTTCAAAATGTAGTTATTTCTCTAACTAAACACATCACTCTTTGTGGTGAGCTTCCTGTGGTGAGCTGGAACTTCCAGCTCTTTTCTCTTTTGTGTCTGAAAATTATTATTGCAAGAATGTCTTTCATTTTTCTTAAAACCCATAGATGAGTGAGACCATTCTGCGTTTTTCTCTCTCTCTCTATGACTTATTTCACTCAGCATAATAGATTCCATGTACATCCATGTATAGGAAAATTTCATGACTTCATCTCTCCTGACAGCTGCATAATATTCCATTGTGTATATGTACCACAGTTTCTTTAGCCATTCATCTGTTGAAGGGCCTCTTGGTTGTTTCCAGAGTCTTGCTATGGTAAATAGTGCTGCAATGAATATAGGTGTAAGGAAGGGGTTTTTGTATTGTATTTTTGTGTTCCTAGGGTATATTCCTAGGAGTGGTATAGCTGGATCATATGGGAGCTCTATTTCCAGTTTTTGGAGGACTCTCCATATCGCTTTCCATAAAGGTTGAACTAGACGGCATTCCCACCAGCAGTGGATAAGAGTTCCTTTCTCTCCACATCCCTGCCAACACTGTTTATTCTCATTCTTTGTGATGTGTGCCATTCTCTGTGGTGTGAGGTGGTATCTCATCGTTGTTTTGATTTGCATCTCCCTGATGATTAGTGATGTGGAGCACTTTTTCATGTGTCTTTTGGACATTTGTATTTCTTCTTTGTCAAAGTGTCTATTCATTTCTTCTCCCCATTTTTTGATGGGATTAGATGTTTTTTTCTTGTAAAGTTCTGTCAGTGCATTGTATATTTTGGAGATTAGCCCCTTATCTGATCGGTATTGGGTGAATAGTTTCTCCCACTCAGTGGGGGGCTCTTGTATCCTGGGCACTATTTCCTTTGAGGTGCAGAAGCTTCTCAGCTTAATATATTCCCATCTGTTAATCTCTGCTTTCACTTGCTTGGAGAGTGCAGTTTCCTCCTTGAAGATGCCTGTAATGTCCTGGAGTGTCTTGCCTATGTGCTGTTCTATATATCTTATGGTTTTGGGGCTGATGTCGAGGTCTTTAATCCATTTGGATTTTACCTTCGTACATGATGATAGCTGGGGGTCTAAGTTCAATTTTTTGCAAGCGGCTATCCAATTGTGCCAACACCACTTGTTGAAGAGGCTTTCCCTGCTCCATTTAGGGTTTCCTGCTCCTTTATCAAAAATTAGTTGATTGAATGTCTGGGGAACATTTTCTGAGTATTCAAGCCTATTCCACTGATCTGAGGGCCTGTCTTTATTCCAATACCATGCTGTTTTGATAACTATTGCTTTGTAGTACAGTTTAAAGTTGGGGAAAGTAATTCCTCCCATATTCTTTTTCCCAATTATTGCTTTAGCTATTCGAGGGTGTTTATTGTTCCAAATGAATTTTAAAAGTGCCTGATCCACTTCTTTGAAGAATGTCATGGGTATCTTTAAGGGGATAGCATTAAATCTGTATAATGCCTTGGGGAGTATTGCCATTTTGATGATGTTAATCCTGCCAATCCACGAGCAGGGTATGCGTTTCCATTTCCGCGTGTCCTCTCTTATTTCTTGGAGCAGAGTTTTATAGTTTTCTTTGTATAGGTCCTTCACATTTTAGTCAAGTTGATTCCAAGATATTTGAGTTTGTGTGGCACTATTGTGAATGGGGTTGTTTTCTTAATGTCCATTTCTTCCTTATTACTATTGGTGCATAGAAAGGCCATTGATTTTTGTGTGTTAATTTTGTAGCCTGCCACCTTGCTATATGAGTCTATTGTTTCTAGAAGCTTTTTGGTAGAGTATTTAGGGTTTTCTAAGTAGAGTATCATGTCATCTGCAAACAGTGAGAGCTTGACTTCTTCCTTTCCTATCTGGATTCCTTGATATCTTTTTCTTGCCTAATCGCTATAGCAAGTACTTCCAGTGCTATGTTGAATAGGAGTGGTGAGAGAGGACAGCCTTGTCTTGTGCCAGAATTTAGAGGGAAGGCTTTTAGTTTTTCTCCGTTGAGGATAATATTTTCCATTGGCTTGTGGTAGATGGCTTCAACTAGATTGAGAAAGGTTCCTTCCATTCCCTTCTTGCTGAGAGTTTTGATCAAGAATGGGTGTTGGACCTTATCAAATGCTTTCTCTGCATCTATTGATATGATCATGTGGTTTTTATTTTTCTTGTTATTGATGTTGTGTATTCTGTTGATAGATTTAAGGATGTTAAACCATCCTTGCATTCCTGGGATGAAACCTACTTGATCATAGTGGATGATCTTCTTAATGAGGCATTGAATCCTATTTGTCAGGATTTTGTTGAGGATCTTTGCATCTGCATTCATCAGCGATATTGGTCTGTAATTTTCTTTTTTTGTAGCATCTCTGTCTGGTTTAGGTATCAAGGTGATGTTGGCTTCATAAAAGCTATTTGGAATTGTTTCCGTTTGTTCAATTTTATGAAAGAGTCTTGCCAGTATTGGTAGTAGTTCCTCTTGGAAAGTTTGAAAGAATTCATTAGTGAATCCATCTGGGCCTGGGCTTTTGTTTTTCGGCAGACCTTTGATTACCGTTTTAATTTCATCAATGGTGATGGGGGTGTTTAGATATGCTACATCCTCTTCCTTCAACCGTGGAAGATTATAAGAGTCCAAGAATTTATCCATTTCTTCCAGGTTCTCGTTTTTAGTGGCGTAGAGTTTCTCAAAGTAGTTTCTGATTACCCTTTGAATCTCTGTCATATCAGTAGTGATCTCTCCTTTTTCATTCCTAATACGAGTTATCAAGTTTCTCTCTCTCTCTTTCTTTGTTAGGTTTGCCAGTGGTCTATCAATCTTTTTTTTTTTTTCAAAGAACCAACTTCTGCTTTTGTTGATCTTTCGGATTGTTTTTTGGGTTTCCACTTCATTGATTTCTGCTCTCAGCTTTGTTATTTCCTTCTGTCTTCCTATTTTTGGGTCCTTTTGTTGAGCACTTTCTAGTTCTATTAGCTGTGCCATTAAGCTACTCAGGTAAGCTCCTTCTTCCTTCCTGATGTGTGCTTGCAAAGCTATAAATTTTCCTCTCAGTACTGCTTTTGCTGTGTCCCATAAGTTCTGATAGTTTGTGTCTTTATTGTCATTTGTCTCCAGGAACCTTTTGATTTCCTCCTTGATTTCATCTCGGACCCACTGGTTATTGAATATGAGGCTGTTTAACTTCCAGGTGTTAAGGTTTTTCTTCTGAGTCCCTTTGGAATTCACAAATAATTTCAGAGCTTTGTGGTCAGTAAAGGTAGTCTGCAAAATTTCTGTCCTCTTGATGTTATGGAGGTATGTTTTATGTGCCAGCATGTAGTCTATCCTGGAGAATGTCCCATGTACATTGGAGAAGAATGTGTATCCAGGTTTCTGGGGATGGAGTGTCCTGTATATATCCACTAGGCCTCTTTCTTCCATTTCTCTCCTCAGGTCTAGTATATTCTTGTTGGGTTTTAGCCTGGTTGACCTATCCAGTGTTGACAAAGCCGTGTTAAGGTCCCCCACAATTATTGTGTTGTAGTTGATATTATTTTTCAGATTTGTCAACAGTTGTATTAAATATTTTGCTGGCCCCTCATTCGGTGCATATATGTTTAGGAGAGTGATTTCTTCCTGCTCTACATACCCCTTGATTAATATAAAATGTCCATCTTTGTCCCTTACAACCTTCCTGAGTATAAAGTTTGCATTATCTGATATTAGTATGGCCACTCCAGCTTTTTTATGGGTGTTGTTTGCTTAGATAATTTTTCTCCAGCCTTTTATTTTGAGTCTATGATTGTTCTGACTATTCAGGTGCGTTTCTTGTAGGCAGCAGAAGGTTGGATTGAGTTTTTTGATCCATTTAGCCACTCTGTGTCTCTTGACTGGTGCATTTAGTCCATTGACGTTGAGAGAAAGAATTGTCCTGGGATTTAATGCCATCTTTATATCGAAATTTGGTGTGTCTTTTGGTTGGTCTTGTCTTAAATTAGGTCTTTCAGTTTTTCTCTTAAGACTGGTTTTGTGTCTGTGAAGTTTCTGAGCTGCTTTTTGTCTGTGAAACCATGTATTCTTCCATCAAACCGGAAAGTGAGTTTTGCTGGGTATAGTATTCTGGGTGAAGCATTCATTTCATTCAGTCTTGTCACAATATCCCACCACTGCTTTCTGGCATTGAGTGTTTCTGGTGACAGGTCTGCTGTAAATCTCAAAGATTCTTGCTTGAACATAAATTCCCCTTTTGATCTTGCTGTTTTCAGAATTCTGTCTCTATCTGTGGGATTTGTCATTGTGACTAGGATGTGTCTTGGGGTGTTTTTTCTGGGGCCTCTTTTGGTTGGTACTCTTCGAGCATGCAGGATTTGATCACATATATTCTTTAGCTCTGGAAGTTTCTCTTTAATGATGTTCTTGACCATGGATTCTTCCTGGGAATTTTCTTCCTGGGTCTCTGGGACTCCAATGATTCTTAAGTTGTTTCTTTTGATCTTATCATAGACTTCTATTTTCATCTGTTCCCATTCTTTGACTAATTTTTCCATTGTCTGCTGATTTGCTTTAAGTTTTTTTTTCCAATCTCTCCTGCTGTATGGAATTGTTATGTATCTCATCTTCCACTGCACCAAGTCTATTCTCAGCTTCTGATACCCTGTCCCAGAACTTATCCATTTTGTCATTCACTTCGTTTACTGACTTTTTTAGGCCTGTTAGTTGACATGTTATTTCAGTTTGGAGTTTTGTGATTTCTGTCTTCATATTTTCTTGGTTCTTATTAGTGTTCTGTTCAACTGTATCCTTGGTTTCTTTCAGTTCTTTGAGCATCTTCCATATTGCTAGTCTAAAGTCCTTATCTGAGAGGTTGATTAGTTGGTTGGTCATTATCTGGTCATCAGAATTGTCATCTTCATTCTCTATGTCTGATGCTGGCCTGCGTTTTTTCCCCATTGTCACACTTGTATTGTGGGTTTTTCTACATGTTGTGGTGGTATTCATTGGCTATATGATGTAGGCAGCACACTCCTCTGGCTCCGCCCTTTCTGGATGGGCTGACTTGCCTCTGAGGGAGGGGAGTCCTCCGTGGATGAAGCCTCACACTGGATCAAATCTTAGGCCCGAGCATGAGAGAAATTTCCGGAGAGAAATGCTTGCTTCTGTGATATAGCACAGTTCTTAGTGTGATTTTTCCTTCTTGTTGCGATGCTCCACTTCGGTACTCGGCCGTGCTCTGCTGGAGCCTCTTTTGCCCCACTCCCAAGAGTTTCACGCAAGAGACAGTAGACAGACATTTACAGGTAGCACTCACAGTTGGGCCCCGCTGGGCGGGCGTAGATTCGTGGCTTTTCCCCGCCTGATGTCCCAAACAGGGCACCCGGCTTCTGCGACAGTCTGCCGGTTTTTATGTTCTGGAGTCCCGCCCTGGAAATGGCCTCCAGGAGAGCAAGTTTCTGGAGCTCTTTTGCCCCACTCCCAAGAGTTTCATGCAAGAGGACAGTAGACAGACATTTACAGGTAGCACTCACAGTTGGGCCCAGCTGGGCGGGCGTAGATTCGTGGCTTTTCCCCGCCTGATGTCCCAAACAGGGCACCCGGCTTCTGCGACAGTCTGCCGGTTTTTATGTTCTGGAGTCCAGCCCTGGAAAATCTGTGGTTTTCTTTTTGTTGGGATCTTTGTCAGCATTGGAGATGAGTGTGATATTAGCTTCATAGAAGGTATTACAGAGAGTTACTGTCTTTTCAATATTTTGGAAGAGTCTAAAGATCAATGTAAGTAACTGTTCTCTAAATGCTCAATAAGACTCACCTCTAAACTTATCTGGTCCTGGACTTTTGTTCTTGGGAAGTTACCTAATTAGTGTTTCAATTTCCTTACTTGTTATTAACCTGTTTAAGTTTTCCAGTTCTTCCTCATTAGGTATTGAGATAATATTTTTCCAAAAATCTGTTTCTTCTAGGTTCTCTAGCTTAACTGAGTTCAGTTGTTCATAAAAAGCTCTAATGATGTCTTGGATTTCTTGAAGTTCTGTTGTAGTCTCTATCCCTTTCATTTCTATCCTATTTATTTGAGTATTTCCCTTTTTATTTTATTGTGATCCTTGCCAGTGGTTTGTCTATTCTCTTTATTCTTTCAGAAAAAAAAACAGCTCTTCATCTCATTATTACATTGTTTTCTTTTTTCTACATTTCTTTTCTATTTTCTATATTTCTGCTCTCATTTTTATTATTATTTTTTTTTGCCTGCATGTGGTTTCCTTTGCTGTTGGTTTTCCAGATGTTTAAGGTGTTCGTTTAGGTTGGTGATTTTGTCATTTTCTTCTTTCCTAATGTATTCCTATATTGCTATGAGTTTCCCCCTTCTTATTGCTTTTGCTGTGTCCCATAGATTTTGGCAATTTCTTTCTACAAAGGAATCTCTTTATTTCTTCTTTTATTTCATTTTATTCTTTTATTTCTTCTTTGACCTAGCTATTGTTGAGCAGCATGTTGTTTAGTCTCTAGGTGTTAGATTTTCTTCACATCTTCATTTTACCATTAACTTTGATCTCTATGGCATTGTGGTCTGATAGGGTGGTTTATATAATTCTTATATTTGTGACTTTATGTATGTTAGATTTGTGACCTAGAATGTGGTCTATCCTAAGGGGCCGGAGAGATAGCATGGAGGTAAGGCGTTTGCCTTTCATGCAGGAGGTCATCAGTTCGAATCCCGGCGCCCCATATGGTCCTCTGTGCCTGCCAGGAGCAATTTCTGAGCGTGGAGCCAGAAATAACTCCTGAGCACTGCCGGGTGTGACCCAAAAACCACAAAAAAAAAAAAAAAAAGAATGTGGTCTATCCTGGAGAAAAGTTCCATGTGTTCTTGAGAAGAATGAGCTCTTATGTCTTTGCTAGTGTTCTGTCTAGTGGGTCTGTCTAGTGGCGATAATGTGGTGTTGAAATTTTCCACTACTATGACATTTCCATCCATATGTTTCTCTAAATTTGTGAGCAAAGCCTTATATATTGCTGGCTCTACATTTGATGTATAGATGTTGATCAGAGCTAGCACTTCTTGGAGTATTGTTCCCCTGATCAATAAGTAGCAACCATCTTTATCTCTAAGCTTTTTCTTGAGGTTGAATGCAGTTTGGTCTGATATGAATATAGCTGTCTCCACTTTTTTTGTTTGTTTGTTTTCCAGTGGCTTGTATAATTGTTTTCTTCCTTTAACTCTGAGCCTGTGTCTATCCTGAACTTTTAAGTGTAGTTCCTGTAGGCAGCAGATGTCTAGGTTTTGTTTCCTGATCTAACCTACTACTCTGTGCCTTTTGGGTTTTTTTTCCCTAGGGGCGGGGTACACCTGGTGATGCTCAGGGCTCTGTGCTCAGAAATAGCCTCTGGCTTGGGGGAATATGGGATGCTGTAAATCGAAACATGGTCAGTCCTAGCTTAGCATGTGCAAAGCAAATGCCCTACCACTTGTGCCACTGCTCTAGCCCCTACTCTGGGCCTTTTGATGAGAGAGTTTAGTTCATTTTAAGAAACTATTGACAGAAAGAGCTGTTGTACTATTATGTTGTGTAGGGTTGTTGTTGTTACAATGGGGATTTGGTTTGTGTAATTGTTCTTCAAGTGGGTTGTTTTGTGTTGGTTTGATTAGCACAAATATTGCGAGTTTTTTTTTGTCCAAGAAGGTTTTGAATCCTCCCTCTCATGTATATGAGAGTTTTTCTGGATAGTGGACTCTAGGTTGAAAGTTTCTTTCATAACAGTAATTTGAATATGTCATCCCACCCTTCCTTTCCTGGATTGTTTCAAATGGAAGATCTGGTTTGGGTCTTAGGTTTTTTTCCTTTATACTTGAGATTCTTTTTCTCCATTACTACCTTAAAGAGCCCATCTCTCTCTTGGGTTGGTTGTTTGTTGGTTGCCATTTGTATTACTAAGTTTCTTGGTGTTGTTCTGTTAGGGTCTATTTTATTTGGCACTCTTTTTGCATCTTGGATTTTTAGAGAAACATCTTTTCCAAGGGTGGGAAGTTCTCTGCTATTATCTCCCTCACTACTTGCTCTTTCCCTTTCCAGTGTTCTTCACCTTCTGGTATTCTTAAAATACAGAGATTGTCTATCTTGTCTTTGTTCATTAAGTACAATACATTTTCTTCCAATGTTTTGTCTTTCCTTTCTTTTTTGACTTCTTTATCACTGCTGGCTTGTATTTTGTCTTCAAACTTGTCTATGTGATTCTTCACCTGTGTAATTCTACTATTATGGCTTACTAACTTGTATTTTAGTTCTTTCAGTTCCATTTCTATGGATAATTTCATCTTCTGAAAGAGTTCTTTTTTGAGTTGGTTGAATTGTTCATCTATAGTATTATTAATTTTGCAGACTAGTGACTCCTTGATTTTCATTGCTAAACCAGTGTGTTGATTTTAGGTTCTCATCTATAGGGTTCTGGCATTTGGGTGGACTTGGAGATTTGCCAGGATTTCTCTCCATATCTTCCAGTGTAGGTGTCTTCCTTAGCTTCCCTATTGATCTTTGTATTTAGTGGTTTGGAATGCTGGAATATCAGGTGTTCAAGAAAGTGATCTGTTGCAAAACAGCCCTTAAGATGGGCTTGGATGGTGGATGGAGGCCTTTGTCCTTAGGCCTTGGACCACGTGGCTCCATCCCTATTAACTGGAGGGTCTGGGTCCAGGAAAGCGATGGGTGTTGAATTCACTCACAGGCAGGCTTCCAGAGAGATAACATCTTTATTGTCCTGGCCAACAGATGTGGCTGCTAACCATTTGCGCGTGCCATACTTAGCTAGCCCTGCATCTTACTTCTTTCATCCATGTCTCTTCCAACCTCCATCCTGGCCAAAGACCAAAAAGCCCTAATCCCCTGGGTTAGAGGCCTTATATAACCTTCCCAAGACCACTCCCAAGAATGGGAGGGGTCCGGTTACCAAGACCCCTCCCAGGAATGGGCGGGTCTCAGATAGGATCAACTTACCTGGGAAGAATGGGGGGATGAGGCTACAGTGACCTATTTAATTGTTTGTATGAAATGTGGCGATAGGTATATCTTAATATAAATGTGTGATTTGGGAAAAGAAGAGCTGATGGGAAGGAGGAGGGTTTTCAGTAATAGTGCTGGAACCCAGAAGGAGGCTGAGGGAAGGCTGTAAAGAAGGCCCAGTTCACTCTTAGTGGTGGTGATGGTGAGGAGTGGTGGCGGAATAGGACCAAAGTTTTCCTGTTCCTGCCCAGACACAGAACTGATTTTCCTCAAGGGGGAAAAGGACAGCAATGGCAATGGCACTTGCACCCAGAAAGAGACTGAAATACCTAAAAAGACAGTCTCCTTTGTGTTTGGTGGAAGGGATTAAGATGTGAGGATCCCTATTGTTTCCCAGACACAAACCTGGCTGGTCCCTAAGGGTAGCAATCAGCAATGGTGCTGGAACCCAGAAGGAAACTGAGAGGGAAGGCTACAAAGAAGGCCCTCATTTATGCATTCATGCTTTGGTGGAAGGAATTAGGCTATTCTATTTTTTTAAGAATAATGACTTTGAGCTGGAGAAATGGTACAGTGCTTGCTTTCCATTAAGTTGACCCATGCTTGAGCTCTAGCATCACTATGGTCCCCCATGTACCACCAAAAGTAAAAACCCTGAGCCCAACTGGGTGTGGCCCAAAAACCAAAGCACAAAGAAATAAAGAAAAAAAAAAAGCATCTTAATTGCCTTTATGTCTTCTTTTTTTCCTAAAAAGAAAAATGTGCTTCATGTAAAGAATGTAAGCAAGCCAGATGAGGACTAAAAGAGAGTAAACAGAGATTCAGTTACACCCTGAGAACAAATTTTTATTAAGCAAGTGAGCATAATGCTAGCAATCTGTGTCACCTGACCTGTCTGTCTATCATACACACAGCACAAAGAAAAGAAGGATGGATGAAGTTGATTGATGATCAATCTATTGATGGGAAATCCATCAACAGGCTGACTTCAATTAGTGACCAAAGTGATTAAGAAAAATGTTTTTAAGGGAGGCCTAGAGATAGTATAGTTGGTAAGACAGCACTTGCCTTGCACTTGCCTGTCTCTCATATGGTCTCCTGCTCCCCACCAGTAGTGATCCTGAGCACAGAGGCAAATTCTAAACCAATTAACAAAAAAAATTTAATTAATAAAAGTGAAATACTGGATACTATAAAACACTATTTACTAATTTTTTTTTCCCTCTGTGATGTTTAGAAATAACATTGTTGGTAAGATTTTCACTTTGGGAATACTGGCATGGAAAGACTAGGATTGGGATGTGGGGACATTTCTGGTGGGCTAGTGAATAGGAAATGTAGGAGAGGGGCCTTGTGTTGGCACAGGCCACATTCCTTTCCTTGTAATCTCCCCGGGAGGCACAGTGGGAGGAAATGATCTGCTCTGCACTCTGTATGATGATTGCTCTTTGGTGCCCTCAGCTGTCCCCTTTTCTTTCTGCCACTATCCTGTGGTGCTTATTCCAGGAAAGATTATAGAAGAGTGTGTTAAGTGGATTCCAAGTGCTTCCCAGGGTCTCTAATTCCCTTAGTCAAGCATAGGCACCTTTTGAGGCTGTGGATCTAGACAAGAACCCATTTTGACCCTTAGCAGTGGAGACAGTGCTAGCCTCCCAGCATCACCAGACATCTCCAGCCAGACCCCGGACACCTAGATAATGGCTTTGTTCTTGTGGTGCCATCCCATGAGGCATTGGTGCCAAGTCCACTCAGATTGGGAGAAAAATCAGTGTCGGATTCAGATAGTGTTTGTGAAAACGCAGTTTCTCTGCTTATTTCCTGCATGTCTAGTCTTCCAGTTAGAAAGTTTGAAAAAGTTCTCATTCCCCCTCACCTATATACCTAGGTGCCTACCCTAGGTTCCTCCATATTGCATTGTCATAGTGGGGAATGTGGTATCTTCTTTGGACACACAAGCCAGCACCTGGTGGCCTCCTTGTCCACTGCATTCATCTTTCATGGTAGCTAGAACATATGACCCTAGTGTGCTAGCTGAACACCACATCTAATTCTCTATTCACTTTGGACTGTCAGGAATTATGATATCTGTGGAGAGAGTCACCTATGCCTAATTCCTCTCCTAGGCTGCTGCCAGCCAACCCTGGTGTTCCTTGGCTTGTGGACACAGGCTTCTAATCTCTGCCTTTGTCATTGTAGCTGCCTCTCAGGGTGTCTATGATCACTCTCTGATTCTCTTATAGACTTTTGTCACTAGATTTTGCCAGGATGATCCATTTCAGATCCCTGACTTAATTTTTTTTTAACACCACCCATCACCAGTGCAACATTCCCATCACCAATGTCCCAAGTCTCCCTCCTCCCCACCCGACCCCCGCCTGTACTCTAAACAGGTTCTCAATTTCCCTCATACATTCTCATTATTAGGACAGTTCAAAATGTAGTTATTTATCCAACTAAACTCATCACTCTTTGTGATGAGCTTCCTGAGGTGAGCTGGAACTTCCAGCTCTTTTCTCTTTTGTGTCTGAAAGTTATTATTGCAAGAATGTCTTTCATTTTTCTTAAAACCCATAAATGTGTGAGACCATTCTGCGTTTTTCTCTCTCTCTCTGACTTATTTCACTCAGCATAATAGATTCCGTGTACATCCATGTATAGGAAAATTTCATGACTTCATCTCTCCTGACAGCTGCATAATATTCCATTGTGTATATGTACCACAGTTTCTTTAGCCATTCGTCTGTTGAAGGGCATCTTGGTTGTTTCCAGAGTCTTGCTATGGTAAATAGAGCTGCAATGAATATAGGTGTAAGGAAGGGGTTTTTGTATTGTATTTTTGTGTTCCTAGGGTATATTCCTAGGAGTGGTATAGCTGGATCGTATGGGAGCTCGATTTCCAGTTTTTGGAGGACTCTCCATATCGCTTTCCATAAAGGTTGAACTAGACGGCATTCCCACCAGCAGTGGATAAGAGTTCCTTTCTCCCCACATCCCCGCCAACACTGTTTATTCTCATTCTTTGTAATGTGTGCCATTCTCTGTGGTGTGAGGTGGTATCTCATCGTTGTTTTGATTTGCATCTCCCTGATGATTAGTGATGTGGAGCACTTTTTCATGTGTCTTTTGGCCATCTGTATTTCTTCTTTGTCAAAGTGTCTGTTCATTTCTTCTCCCCCATTTTTTGATGGGATTAGATGTTTTTTTCTTGTAAAGTTCTGTCAGTGCCTTGTATATTTTGGAGATTAGCCCCTTATCTGATGGGTATTGGGTGAATAGTTTCTCCCACTCAGTGGGTGGCTCTTGTATCTTGGGCACTATTTCCTTTGAGGTGCAGAAGCTTCTCAGCTTAATATATTCCCATCTGTTAATTTCTGCTTTCACTTGCTTGGAGAGTGCAGTTTCTTCCTTGAAGATGCCTTTAGCCTCAATGTCCTGGAGTGTTTTACCTACGTATTGTTCTATATATCTTATGGTTTTGGGGCTGATATCGAGGTCTTTAATCCATTTGGATTTTACCTTCGTACATGATGTTAGCTGGGGGTCTAAGTTCAATTTTTTGCAAGTGGCTACCCAGTTTTGCCAACACCACTTGTTGAAGAGGCTTTCTTTGTTCCATTTAGGATTTTTTGCTCCTTTATCAAAAATTAGATGATTGTATGTCTGGGGAACATTCTCTGAGTATTCAAGCTTATTCCACTGATCTGAGGGCCTGTCTTTATTCCAATACCATGCTGTTTTGATAACTATTGCTTTGTAGTAAAGTTTAAAGTTGGGGAAAGTAATTCCTCCCATATTCTTTTTCCCAATGATTGCTTTAGCTATTCGAGGGTGTTTATTGTTCCAAATAAATTTCAAAAGTGCCTGGTCCACTTCTTTGAAGAATGTCATGGGTATCTTTAGGGGGATCGCATTAAATCTGTACAGTGCTTTGGGGAGTATTGCCATTTTAATGATGTTAATCCTGCCAATCCATGAGCAGGGTATATGCTTCCATTTCCGCGTGTCCTCTCTTATTTCTTGGAGCAGAGTTTTATAGTTTTCCTTGTATAGGTCCTTCACATTTTTAGTCAAGTTGATTCCAAGATATTTGAGTTTGTGTGACACTATAGTGAATGGAGTTGTTTTCTTAATGTCCATTTCTTCCTTTTAGTATTGGTGTATAGGAAGGCCATTGATTTTTGTGTGTTAATTTTGTAGCCTGCCACCTTGCTATATGAGTCTATTGTTTCTAGAAGCTTTTTGATAGAGTCTTTGGGGTTTTCTAAGTAGAGTATCATGTCATCTGCAAACAGTGAGAGCTTGACTTCTTCCTTTCCTATCTGGATTCCCTTGATATCCTTTTGTTGCCTAATTGCTATAGCGAGTACTTCCAGTGCTATGTTGAATAGGAGTGGTGAGAGAGGACAGCCTTGTCTTGTGCCAGAATTTAGAGGAAAGGCTTTCAGTTTTTCTCCATTGAGGACAATATTTGCCTCTGGCTTGTGGTAGATGGCCTTAACTATATTGAGAAAGGTTCCCTCCATTCCCATCTTGCTGAGAGTTTTGATCAAGAATGGGTGTTGGACCTTGTCAAATGCTTTCTCTGCGTCGATTGATATGATCATGTGATTTTTATTTTTCTTGCTGTTGATGTTGTGTATTATGTTGATAGATTTACGGATGTTAAACCAGCCTTGCATTCCTGGAATGAAACCTACTTGATCGTAGTGGATGATCTTCTTAATGAGGCATTGAATCCTATTTGCCAGGATTTTGTTGAAGATCTTTGCATCTGCATTCATCAGCGATATTGGTCTGTAATTTTCTTTTTTCGTAGCATCTCTGTCTGGTTTAGGTATCAAGGTAATGTTGGCTTCATAAAAGCTATTTGGAAGTTTTCCTGTTTTTTCAATTTCATGAAAGAGTCTTGCCAGGATTGGTAGTAGTTCCTCTTGAAAGGTTTGAAAGAATTCATTAGTAAATCCATCTGGGCCTGGGCTTTTGTTTTTGGGCAGACATTTGATTACTTTCTTAATTTCCTCAATAGTAATGGGTGTGTTTAGATATGCTACATCCTCTTCATTCAATCGTGGAAGATTATAAGATTCCAAAAATTTATCCATTTCTTCCAGGTTTTCATTTTTAGTGGCATAGAGTTTCTCAAAGTAGTTTCTGATTACCCTTTGAATCTCTACCATATCAGTAGTGATCTCTCCTTTTTCATTCCTAATACGAGTTATCAAGTTTCTCTCTCTTTCTTTCTTTGTTAATTTTGCCAGTGGTCTATCAATCTTGTTTATTTTTTCAAAGAACCAACTTCTGCTTTCGTTGATCTTTTGGATGGTTTTTCTGGTTTCCACTTCATTGATTTCTGCTCTCAGCTTTGTTATTTCCTTCTGCCTCCCTATTTTTGGATCCTTTTGTTGAGCACTTTCTAATTCTATGAGCTGCGTCATTAAGCTATTCAGGTATGCCCCTTCTTCTTTCCTGATATGTGCTTGCAAAGCTATAAATTTTCCTCTCAGTACTGCTTTTGCTGTGTCCCATAGGTTCTGATAAATTGTGTCTCCATTGTCATTTGTTTTCAGGAAGGTTTTGATTTCCTCTTTGATTTCATCTCGGACCCACTGATTATTTAGTATGAGGCTATTTAACTTCCAGGTGTTAAAATTTTTCTTCTGTGTCCCTTTGTAGTTTATATATAATTTCAGGGCTTTGTGGTCAGCAAAGGCAGCCTGCAAAATTTCTATCCTCTTGATATTATGGAGATATGTTTTGTGTGCTAACATGTAGTCTATCCTAGAGAATGTCCCATGTACATTAGAGAAAAATGTGTATCCAGGCTTCTGGGGGTGGAGTGTCCTGTATATATCTACTAGGCCTCTTACTTCCATTTCTCTCCTCAGGTCTAGTATATTCTTGTTGGGTTTCAGTCTGGTTGACCTGTCTAGTGTTGACAATGCCGTGTTGAGGTCTCCCACAATTATTGTGTTGTTATTGATATTATTTTTCAGATTTGTCAACAGTTGTATTAAATATTTTGCTGGCCCCTCATTCGGTGCATATATGTTTAGGAGGGTGATTTCTTCCTGCTGTACATATCCCTTGATTAATACAAAATGTCCATCTTCGTCCCTTACTACTTTCCTAAGTATAAAGTTTGCATCATCTGATATTAATATGGCCACTCCTGCTTTTTTTTGGGTGTTGTTTGCTTGGATGATTTTCCTCCAGCCTTTTATTTTGAGTCTATGTTTGTTCTGACTATTCAGGTGCGTTTCTTGTAGGCAGCAGAAGGTTGGATTGAGTTTTTTGATCCATTTAGCCACTCTGTGTCTCTTAACTGGTGCATTTAGTCCATTGACCTTGAGAGAAAGAATTGTCCTGGGAGTTAGTGCCATCTTTATATTAAAGTTTGGTGTGTCTGTTGGTAAGCCTTGTCTTAAAGTATGCCGTTCAGTTTTTCTTTTAAGAATGGTTTTGAGTCTGTGAAGTTTTTGAGCTGTTGTTTGTCTGTGAAACTATGTATTGTTCCTTCAAACCTAAAAGTGAGTTTTGCTGGGTGCAGTATTCTAGGCGAAGCATTTATTTCATTGAGTTTTGTCACTATGTCCCACTACTGCCTTCTGGCCTTGAGTGTTTCTGGTGACAGGTCTGCAGTAAATCTCAAGGATGTTCCCTTAAATGTAATTTCTCTTTTCGATCTTGCTGCTTTCAGAATTCTGTCTCTATCTATGGGATTCGTCATTGTGACTAGGATGTGTCTTGGGGTGTTTTTTCTGGGGTCTCTTTTAGTTGGCACTCTTCGGGCATGCAGGATTTGATCACATGTATTCATTATCTCTGGTAGTTTCTCTTTAATGATGTTCTTGACTGTTGATTCTTCCCGGAGATTTTCTTCCTGAGTCTCTGGGACTCCAATGATTCTTAAGTTGTTTCTGTTGAGCTTATCATAGACTTCTATTTTCATCTGTTCCCATTCTTTGAGTAATTTTTCCATTGTTTGATCATTTGCTTTGAGGCTTTTTTCCAATTTCTTCTGCTGTATGTAATTGTTATGTATCTCATCTTCCAGTGTACTGATTCTATCCTCAGCTGCTGTTAACCTGTGGGAAATCTCAAACATGTTTTTCTTCAATTCATCTACTGAGTTTCTCAGACCTGTTATTTGATCTGAAATTTCCGTTTGGAGTTTTCTCATTTCTATCTTCATATTCTCCTGATTCTTTTTAGTTTTCTCTTCTATACTTTGTTTGAGTTCTTTGAACATGTTCCATATTGCAACTCTAAACTCCTTATCTGAGAGACTGACTAGGTGGTTGATCATGTTCAAGTCATCAGAGTTGCCATCTTCATTCTCTATGTCTGGCACTGGCCCATGTTGTTTCCCCATTGTCACACTAGTACTGCGTGTTTTTCTACGTGTTGTGATTGTATTCATTGGCTAAATGCTGTGCACCGTCGCGAAGGGGAGCGGAGCAACCGTGCTCCTCTGGCTTCTCCCTTTCTGGGCGTGTCGACTCACCTCCACGGAAGGCTCACAGGAAGGCAGGCTGGCAGATGGGCCGCACCCAGGATGAAATCAGGCCAAAAATGCAGGACAGCAGAGTAGAGAGGCAGAAGGGTGCTGGCATCTGAGATCCAGCGAAGTTCAGTGGCTCCTCCCTTTCTGGGCGTGTCGACTCACCTCCACGGAAGGCTCACGGGAAGGCAGACTCCCCGGAAAGTTCACAGGAAGGCAGGCTTGCTGATGAGCCGCACCAAGGGTGAAATCAGGCCGAAAATGCAGGACAGCAGAGTAGAGAGCCCCTGACTTAATTTTATTCACAGTGGCACTTGTGTAAATCAAAATCATGGTCTGCATTCTATGATGTGTTCATATTTGTGAGCCCAACCACCACTGGGACTTTCTGAGTCCCTGAGCCCGCCTATCCTGCTGTCCCTTATCTCAGTCATCCCCTCACCATCCCAATCCTGTGTTCCAGGGAGTGCAAATGCCACCTAGCCTCTGCCTGACCACTGTAGGGCCCTCCATGGCTCTACCCAAGCATACCTGTACTACACACGTGCATGTGATCCAGCACATGTGCTCAGGTACCACTGTTGCATGCATCTCAGCTGCTGCATGGAGCAGCTGGCCCAGAGCACCCCAGTGCTGCAGGTCTAGAGAGCTACAGAGAGCTTCTGATCCCAATAAAAACTCTTGACCTCCTGTCCTCCAAAATAAATATATTAGTATGGGGGGAAAGCACATCCTTCAACCTTAAGGGAAAAACATTTGGCAGCCTCCCAAAACATATGAGCCTAGCTCAACCCAGCTTCATATGCAGAAGCATGTGGGTTCTAGCCACAAGATCCTCTTAGTACTGCAGAATTCCTCAAGTATTACAGGGCCAATTCCTCTCCCCAGCACAGAACTTGAAAAAGTAGCCCCCAAACATCCCCTAGGTATGTCCACTGTCTTAACCCCTGTGTCTCAACACCTGCACCAGTGCTATGTATTTATCTGTAGCTATTCTTGCAAGACAAAATGGTTTCAGGAAAGGAAAAAAATCATGAATTGTGTGTGATTTTCTCTGGCGCGTTATTTTACTAATCAGAAAAAAATTCTGTGGAAATAACAGATTGGAGTCTGAGCAATGGATTGTCCGTATGCCTCTTCATGGTCTGTGTTCATGTATAAGAGATGGACATGACAAATGTGATCTTGGCCCACTCAACAAGACTCCCTGGTGCTGTGGAAATGAATCTGACAAGAGTTCACTATTATAAGTTCTACTTCTTAGGTATCATCACTTTCATGAGCTTCAAGGTGGGAGATGAACATTAGGGAAGAAAAGCATGAAGAAAGGACACTCAAGAATGCTGAGTATGGGGAAAGGAGGGAAATGGGTAACATTAGTGTCCAGAAAGTAACACTGGTAATGGGTGGTGTACATTCGATGACTGAAACCCAACTACAAACATTTTTGTAACCACTGTGCTTAAATAAAAAAAAATATTTTCTAAAAAATGCTGAGTATGTGTGTGATCTTGAGGGATGAATGGGGAGAGAGATGTCATTTACCCTGGAGTGACATTTCAGGGGTGACCAGGGCTTACAGTTCAAATAAAAACTGTTCCCTTTCATCTTTATCCTTGACCCTTTTGCAGTCTAGCAAGTACCATCAGTTATACCGTATTTCACTGCATAACCATCACAGATATTATGCCAATTTTGTTTTTCAAAAAAATGTGGCTGAACCACCATTATGTGGAGCCTTAAAAAAATACTATGGGCTGGAGCACTATTATGGTAGAGCTCTTGTCTTGTTTGTAGCAGACCCAAGTTCCATTCTCGGCATCCCATTTAGTCTCCTGAATACTACCAGGAGTAATTCCTGAGAGAAGAATCAGGAGTAACCCTTGAGCACTGCCAAGTGTGGCCTCAAAAGAAAAACAACTGTGCTCGTATTACAGAAAAAAACAGGGCATGAGAGATAGTATTACCTATGGGACTTTTGGTTTTTGTAAGGTATACTTTGTTCTGTTTCTGTGGAGTGTGTGTGTGAGAGTGTGTGTGTGTGTGTGTGTGTGTGTTTACAACTTTTGGTTTTTGTAAGGTATAATTTGTTCTGTTTCTGTGGAGTCTGTGTGTGTGTGTGGGGGGGGGTTTGAACCTGGAGGAATTCTATCCTAACTACCTGCCAGATAGGATGAGCATTTCAAGAGCAGCAGCCACAATCTTGAGGCAGAGGAGGTGGTGGAAAGGAATCTGAGAAACGGGGCTACAGAGTGACCCCCAGATCTGAACAGCCTCCAGTGGGAGAGACTGGGGTCTATCCTCCCTGCCATTGACTTCATACTTCAAACAGAACAGCCAGTGCTACCCAGTCACATCCCAGGGCTTTGTTTAGCCATCATTTGGGTTTGAGATGTAACCACACCTAACAAGAAACCCTGGAAGGCATGTGGACATTGAGAAACTTTTGAATGGCATGTCTGTAATCCAAGTTCCAGGGACAAGCTGCAGCACATTACTCTCTACATTGTGTGTGTGTGTGTGTGTGTGTGTGTGTGTGTGTGAGTGTGTGTGTGTGTGTGTTTCAATCAAGAAGACCATCTTTCTGAGATACCTTTAACTTTTTCTTAGGACTCATTAGCCAGAAATAGGACAGCATCATTTTAGTTATGGAAGCTGGCCCCTCCTGTGTGCAAGGTTCAGTGGTCATTTCAGAATCTAACTGATTATGGGTCTGCTGGTCTAGGATTCAGAGTTGACAGAGCTGGAAGTTACCAGCATTATACCCAGCAGTGCTTAGGGGTCATCCAGGGGCAGGGATCAAGCTCACGGCCTCATCCAGCCCTTTGAACTTTCTCTCTGATCCCCAAACAAAATAGCTTTATTTTCACATTGAAACAGTCTCAAACTTACAGAAAACTTGCAGGTCTTATACCAATGTGTGTATATAATTTTTCTTAAACTATTGGAGAATTAATTGCTAGGATAAGTCACCATCTCACCAGCAGGACACACTTTCCATTCACAGACATTCTTAGGCATAACTTCTGTCCAGCCATCAAAGTCAGACCATGAATATCAGTCTATTATTTCTATTAGTGATCAAACACCATTCACCTCACCTACTGTCTCCAGAATGATTTGATGGTCAAAGTTTGTAGGTCAGAATCACACATTGTAATAATTTAATTTCCTCTATTTGGAACAACTTTTTCTGGTTTCTTGATTTTCACATATCTGATTTTACTCGGGGAGGGGTGGCACACACAACAGTGCTCAGGGATTACTCCTAACTCTGCACTCAGAAATCACTCCTGGAAGGGCTCGGGGAACTATATGGGTTGCCAGGATTAAATTAAGGTCAGCACTTCAAAGGCACGTAAGTACTTTACCTGCTGTTCTTTTTTTTCCTTGGCCCTACATCCCTAATATTTTTAAAACATCCAATATGTTTATTTGTATGGTACTTGAATTAGGAAAATCACAGAATGGGTGGTGCTTTTTTTTTTGGTTTTGTTTTGTATTTGCATTGCTTAAGGACTACCTACTTCTGGCACAATAATCATCAGCTATTTCATGAGATTCTGGGAGTGGAACCTGGGCCTCTTGCTGCATTTTAGCCCTTTAGACATTCTCCCTATGCTCTTACAGTATCTTAGCTTGCAGTTCAACGGGTCCATTTGATTCTTCTTTAGTGATTTCTAAATCTCATTATGCATACAAATATGTCTTTCTGTAGACTCCGGTCATTTCTTGGTATGTGAGCTCCATCAGTCTTCAATTATTTCGACTCTTGTGTTCTTTGTGATATGTCTCCATCATTCTTTCTGGCACAGCCATGTAACTCAGGCTTATCTTGGACTTTGTCAGCCCCAGTCCTGGAAGTTGTAGTTTTCCCAAAAACACCAGGCTCATTTTTCAATGAAGAAAGGCAAGATACGGAAATGAGGTGCAATGTGCTGCCAGGCATTACTATTCAAGGCACTGGCTGTGGCCAGCCTGAGACCATGTGTATCAATTGGTGGACATAAGACATAATTATTGAGTGCATCTCTGCATTCATCAACTATCTCTTGACCATTCAAACTAATTTCTTGTTCTGATTGAATGTAATGGGGACCATTCTAGTGTTCTCTTTTCATGCTTCTTACTCTTCTGAGGTGGATAATCTGACTTTCATCAGCCTTTACTTACTTGTTTAGTCACCTGTAGGTAATAGGCTTCTATTGTTCCTGCCATCTTCCCCTCATTTCATACCAAATGAGCATCTCCCCTGCTTGGCCCTTCCAAAGCACTTTTGATTTTTGTTTGGTTGGATTTTTTTTAGTTTGTTTTTGTGTTACATCCAGTAGAGCCCAAGGCTTATTCTTTGCCCTACACTAAGGATCACTCCTGGTGAGTTCGGAGATGCAAGGAATTGAATCCTGGTTGGCCATGTGCAAAGCAAGCACCCTACCCATTGCGCTATCCTTCCAGCTCTTGAGAGCATTTTTAAATGCTAAGAATTTGACCTTACAAGAATCTCTACTTTCTCTATGTCTAAATCTCCATTTCCAATCTCTCTTTTTATGGGATTGATGTCAGTGACCTACTGACAACCTTTTCCACATGAAAGTCCTGGTGATTATTTTGGATCTAAAAAGGCCCTGGGGCTGGTGTTGTCTATTCTTGGTGGTTATTTAAGTCTCTTTGCTGTCTCCTATGGTGGCCAGTAGTCACCTTTAATTATTTGAGCTTAATTAAAATTAAGTAAAATAGGGGTCAGAGAGATAATAGAGCTGGTCATGTAATGACCTTACATGTGGCCAATTTGGGTTTGATTCTAGCATGTGTAGAGGCTCCTGAATCCTATCAGGAGTGACCCCTGACCATAGAGATAGGAGTAAACTCTGAACACTACCAGTATGTCCTTCAAAAAAATAATCCAAATTTAATAAAATATAAAATTCAGATTCTCAGCAGTACTATCTCTGTTTTAAGTGTGTGGTCATTGTATGTGGTTGATGCTATTTTGGACAATGTAGAGAAGGAGCCTTTCCAGTACCACAGAAAGTTCTGTCAGCCAGCTCTAATATAGACTGCATGTTTCCCACTGCTCTTTCCCACCTACTATGCCATCAGTTCCTTTCTGTCTACTCTTCCTCCTGATTTTAGCTCATTTTTTTTTATTGTTCTGATCATCAGCAGAACTCTAAGAACTTACCATGCTACCTAGTCTGTCTCCATATCTATATACTAACAGCTCTCATCATCTCAATCTTTTTTATATTGCCAGATCATACACAATACAGGGGCTGCAAAAGAAATAGAGTATTTGAAATAGAATTTGGGAACACTCAGACTTCAGTTGCAAACACCAATTGAGGCCAGCGAAACAACCCATTGTCTACACTTTTGAAACACAACCTCTCTTTAGGGCACTTTGGGGAACCTCAATTCCTAGACATCTTTTCCATTCTACTGTTACCCAACTCATGGCATAAGACCCCACTTCTCCACTTTCAATATGCAATAGAACCCCAGGGAAGTATAGTAAAAATGCCAACCTCCTGACTGAGGCAGGCCAGAGGGAGCCTGGGTTCTAAATTTTAATGAGCTCAATGCTGCCCATGTGAAAAAACACCCACAGGTTGTGGAAGTGTCAGGTACTAGATGTTTGACAGGTCAAGAGTTGCCTGTTCTGTCTCCTTTCTTCTCCTACCCAACACCTTCCCTGGTGTCTAGGCACACATTATTGTTCAATAGAATACCTGGAAGGTCTATCTCCTGGTGAGATACATTCCTACACACACACACACACACACACACACACACACACACACACAAAACACACACACACCAACAAGTCAGAAATTGGGCTGGAGTCCAGGCCAGAGAGAACCAACAGAGATGTCTCAGTCTTCAGCTGAGTCTAACAGTCACCTCAGGCTAGCTCCAGATTTGACTTCAAAGGATGAACTCCTATTCCCAGCAGGGTCCTCAAAGGAAAATGTGCTCTGCTTCTCTCCCTCTAATGGCCATCTCAGTGAGAGTGACAGCAGCATCTGGGAATAAGGACTGAGTGTTGGGGTGACCCCTGAAAGAAAGAGCAATGCTCTTTAAATAAATCAGTTCTCAACGTGTTCTTATGAAATATGAGTCCTTTGGGGTCACATTGTGTGCAACCATCTCTGCATTCACTCTGTTGTCAGAGTCCCCCTTTTCTGGTCCCCCTTCCTACCTGTGCCCACAGGTTCACCCCATTTCTTAGGACTTTGAGACATGGACTATTGTGGAGACTGATAACCAGTAAAAAATATCTGACAAATGGGGATTAAATAAACATGAATTGAATGAATAACACATGTATTGGATACAAAGGTGCCGAGTGCAGAAAAACATCCCAGAATGTCTTAGTTTTTTTTTTCTCCTTTGGTGTCAACCCCTATCTTGCTCAGGTATTTTCTTTGTTTAAGCATGCAGATTTCCTTTTCTTGATTTTGTTTGTTTGCTTCAGGGTCACATCAATGATGCTTAGTCTATTCCTGGATTGATGCTCTGTTGTTTCCTGAGGACCCTGTCATGCTGGGGAGGAAAGTTGGTCTCCTGCAGAGCATGCAGATCGCTCTTTTGAGCCACCACTTATTCTGGCTAAGATGGTGGTCTTCAACCACAATCCATGGTTCATTGCTGCTTTGCAGATGCACACAGGTTGAAACCCATTGGTCTACTGCTAGTGTAAAATGGTTAAAGAAAATTGGTCTCGAAAACAGCTATGGAGAGAAGCTAGTTCATCTACCATTTACCTATGTGGACATACTTTCAAGAGACTATGCCACTAGCTGTTATTATTTTCTGAGTGGCTAGTACCTGTTCAGGGGCACAGCCCCAGAGACTCCTCTGTTAGCCTCAACAAGCCTGTGTTTTCTCTACTCACTTGACAAGGGAGCCAATTCCTCTATTCTTTACTCACTGACATGTTCACAGGTAAAAGTGGATCCTGCCTAGCATAAGTCAGAGGCCCTAGTGAAAGAAGAGTCATTAATTCTAGGGTTATCTCATCAAATGTTTGGAAGAGCTGGGAGGAGGCTGGCTCTGATCAGTTGTTTACATTAGGAAAGGGACAGAGGCTGCAGGAGCAGTGGAACTCAAGGGGAGATTGGTGTGGGCCCAGCTAGGGGCATCTGCCCTGCAACGGGCTGCAGGAAGGAGGTCAGAGCTGGAGGGAAAGCAGGGCATTACTGCTCAGTGAAAGAAGAGGTTTACAGTCCATTAATTTTAACGTAACACAAATCAGTTTATGGAAGTACTGTTACCTTAAAAGCATGAGTAGCGTGATAATTAAATCTGTATATATTTTATTCAAGCACATTTATAGTATGCCCTTGTCACAGCTGGTGTGATCGATATCCAGTTATAATGCTATACACTACAAAGTAATCAAAAAGGAGAAAAAAAATGAATTGCAATGCCAAAACCAAGGTAGGGTGTATTAACTTAAGCATCATTATTCTAAGCTGAACTTGGTTATGTTCCTGAATGTGCCCACATTTACTCACTAAAAATATCCCTCTGCTGTGCTGTGCAGTGTACAACATGAACAGACTGTGGTGTCTGGTTAATGTTTCCTTCTAGTACCTTCAAGTTGAAGCATGAGTTCTTGGTAAGGAGCCCAGTGCCTAGAATTTAGTCATTCCTGCTTAGTGGAGGGTGGAATTGCAACAAGTCCTTTGCCAGTGATCAGACACCCTGGGTTCTGCTTTGGGGCTGCCCCGAAAGGAGGTAGTGACCTCTCCACTAAAGTGAACATATGTGACTCAAATTCCTTCCTCCCTTCCTTCCTCCCTCCCTCCCTCCCTTCTTCCCTCTCCTTCCCACCATCCCTCCATCCCTCCCTCCCATCCTTCCTTCCTTCCTTCCTCCCTTCCTTCCTTCCTTCCTTCCTTCCTTCCTTCCTTCCTTCCTTCCATCCTTCCTTCCTTCCTTCCTTCTTTCCTTTCTGTCATTAATCTGTCTTGGACTACTATTTTTATTTTCATCCAAGAGTGTTCCATCTAGAAAAGCAGTGAGGGGAGCAGAGAATAAGATTTTGGGGACAAAACATTTTTGGTAACAGATGAGGGTTATTAATAAAATTCAGATACCCCACTTTCCTTTTTAATTAAAAGACACTAAAGCCGATGGCAAAAGAATTCATGATGTCATGCATTTTCGGTAAGCTTGCTAGAGAGAAGTATTCCTTTATGTAACTCTACTTTTTTTTCAAGAAAAAAAAGAAAGTCTTTCCTTCCCTTCCCCCACCCTCCCTGCCCCAGTAGTGGAATCCAAAAAGCTACTACAGCTACCCTGCACCCTCTCTCCTGCATATCATTTCAGCAACCACTTTGGAAAACTTTGGAAAACACTCTGCTCTTTTAATTTATTTTTTATTATATATATAATATTTATATTAGCACCATGATTACAAGCATGATTGTAGTTGGGTTTTAGTCATAAACAGAACACCACCCCCCCTTCACCAGTGCAACATGTTGCTTTTGCTGTTGCTTCTCCTGGAATCTCAGCTTCCATCCCTGCATGTATGGGGGGCACAATGAACTACACACATGTGGAATAAAGAGAGCAGATGGGATTGCCATATAATTTAGGAGGATAAAATGGAGGATGGGGTCCTGGAAGGATGGAATTATTATTCAAGGGAATGTTGAGGAAAGGAGGTGATAGAGAAGCTTGAGGAGATGTTGGAGAGCTGGAAGGGATTCCAGAATGGTGTCCTGAAGTGAGAGACATATGGTGACCAGTAGACACCCAGAAGTAGTCTCATTCTAGTCCTTGATCTGTTTGTGAGAGAGAGAGATAGAGAGAGAGAGAGAGAGAGATTTTATCTTTCTTTTCTTCCACCATGATGACCTGGCAGGATGATCATTCTCAGTTGAAAATCTCTTTAATGAGAACTCTGTGTTTCATTTCTTCTGTCCAATATGTGTCATTTCATAAAGATTTCCTTCTTTGTTTTTCCTTGGATGCTTACAGTATTCTAACTTTTAGTTTTTAATGCTTTGTGTGATATTTTTTAGTTAAGCAAAGGTTTTATTGAAAGAGATTTAGAGAGATGTGAGAGAGGGAATGAGTAAGTGAGAGAGAGAGATAGACAGAGATATTCAAGAGAAAACGTAGACTACTTCTCCAGGGGAGAAAATGCAGGAGAGAGAAAGAAATACATGTTCAAAAGATAACACAGCCTCAAGAGAAAAAAAGTTGAGTTTGTAATGTTGTCATTCAAATATGTCAGGCAGTCTGGTAGTGGTAAGGTGTAATTATACAACAAAAGCATAAACATTATCACTATTGTAAACACACTAGCTAAATTACAACTTGAATAATAAAAAAAATATGTGTCTTGGGACTCTTTGGGATTCTTTGATCCTTTTGTATTGGATGCTGTGCACTTTTTCCAAATTAGGGAAGTTCCTGGCTATTACTTATCTAAGTACAGTTTCTTCCCTTTTCTTTCTTCTTTTGGAATCTCTATAACCTGGATATCACTCCTGACGTAGTTTCACGGGGCTCTGGACCTCTTTTGCATTTATTATTATTTTTTGACATCCTGTTTAGTTTAAGTATTTTTTACTCTTATTTCTGTTTTCCAGACACTATCACTGTTTCTTGTTTTCTGCTTCACCCCTTTATTGTCCTTAGCTCTGCTATTTTTTTTTAATTTTTTTCTTGGAGCTTTTAAAATGTTTCTCTATAATTGTATAAACTCATTGAAGTTTTTTAATTGTTTTTATGATCTCATTTGGCATTTTATAATATTCTTTCTAAACTCTTCTTTAGGCAGACAGCTCTGCTCTACCTGCCTTCCCTCAGGTTTTTGTTTTACTCCAATTTCCCCATTTGTGTAACGTTTTTTGCTACCCTTGGTGTGCTGAGTTGAGCTGCTGTCTTGCCTTGCTGTGTAGACTTTGTTTGAGACTTCTGAGTCATGGGATTAAATCAGAAGAGATTTTCCCAGGATACTGTGATGCTTGTCGCTGTACATCCTGACACCCTGTGCCCTGTTCTAGCAAATAGAAGCTAATTCCACACAGAGTTGGAGCCGGAATTTGAAAATTTACTCCATTTGGGGAGAAACCTTGAAGTCAAGCCTCCCAGGAGACAGGGGTAGAAACAGCACCTGGTCCTCTAGGCAACTCCTCAATCTAATCTCTCCTTCTGCTCACTTATCCCCTCTCCCTGAGTGGCGACCTCATTCTGATCTATAGGTTCTGATGCTCAAATTTTTCCTCAGGGTGCATAGCGGAGACAGAGTAGGAGCTGCATTTGGACACTGGTTGCTTCAGTTTCACTGATAGTCATGGGGTATGTTTAAGGAGTGGTGAGGTGGGCATGGTGAAGGGGTGTGGTGATGGGATATGATGAGGGGTATAATGAAGGAGATGGGATGAGGGTGTGATGAGGAGGTGTGATGAGGAAGTGTGATGAGGGAGTATGGTAAGGGAATAAGATGAGGGGATGTAAATTGGGTGCATTAAGGTGGTATGATGGGGTATGATAACAATGTGGTAAGGTGTGTGACAAGAATTGTAGTGGAGGGATGGGATGGGTGTGGTGAGGGGAGGCAGTAAGGGATTTTATAGGGGGTAATTAAATAGGGTATTTGATAAGGGGTATGATGATGGAATATGGTAAGTATCTATGGGAATGGGCTATGGGGAAGGGGTATGGTATTGGATATAGTGAGGGGGTCCTTGGAATCTGTGTCATCAATTTAATAAGTGCCTTCTTACAGTTGCTCTCAGTTCCTGTCCTTTGGTTTCTCACTGATGCTGTCAGAGACACCAGCCCTGTAATGGCCCAGAGCATAAATGAGGCTTTCTATCAACTCAGCCTTGGAAGGAGGCCACAAGTGCAGCTCATTTAGCTCCCAACAAGTTCCACAATTGCCACCACTATTTCCAAGTGCGCCCTAAATTCAAATTCCAGTCACCTGCACAAATGGATTCATCGGACTGTCTGACCCCAGTGTGGTTCAGGGCCAGTCAGGCAGCCATAGCTGTAAATGCAGTAGCAGCTGTCCCTGTCTCCTCAAGGGTTCCAGCATTAATCAGTGGGCATTGGCCCTCTGGTCCCGGCCTTTTCATGTTTTTGTTTTTTCTTGGTTTGGGGACCACACTAGGCATTTCTCAAAGAATTAATCTCATCCTATTCTAGGAACTACGTGGTACCAAGAATGGCCTCTTGAATGTAGAACATGCGTTACAATCCTTTGAGCTGTCTGTCCAGTGTGATTTTGTGACTCATCTAGTGAAAAAAAAACCAACATCTTTTATAAGCCTCTGACTTTCACTTTGATTCCCCAAGACATGCTCAGGAAGTACTTGATGAATGAATAAAATATTCCTCCTTTAACAATCAAACACAAACAGACTAGGCATCTAATGTGCCAAGCAAAGCTATTGATCCCATACATGGTCCATAAGGATGAACATTGAGAAACTGTAGGCACTATGTGATTTGTGCCCCCATGACAATTGAGGAGTACCATGTGTATAATCTAGAACTCCTCTAGAACAATCTAGAGGTCCCTGTCTAGAACAATCTCACCAGGTGAATAAGATGGAGACTGGATTTCTGAAGGTTCCCCAGTCTTCAATAAATCCTACTCCACTGCCTGATCAAAAGGGAAATCATGAAGAATTATTGAATGACACTGCCATTCTCTCACACAACACACACACACACACACACACACACACACACACACACACACACACACCCTGCAAAGCTTGGTCTTGTTTATAGCGTTCATTTTTGCAGAATGTTGCTCCGGAAGTTTCTCTCTTTTCTCCTGTGTTTTCCTCTTTTTCTCTTTGTGTTTCCTCTGCCTGAATGGCACCAGTGTTGGTGTTTGTCAGTGGGATAACTGTCCTAGAACTGATGATGCTCTCCTCTCCTCCCAGGGAATCCTCTCATTTCAACATGAAAGTATGTTAAATGTTGTGGAAAGCAAAAAATTAGCATCTGTTGGATGCTAACCAGGTGCTAGATTCTTTCCTATCCATGATCTGATTTGAGGTGCTTTTTATGGAGTCTTCAGTACATGACAGCTCAAATCATGTCTACAAATGGAGATTCTCCTGGAGCAGAACTGCAAACTCTGAAACTAATAGGAATCACTGCATGCAAGACGAGAAAGCCACAGTCCATTGTCTCACACTCAGCTCACTGAAGGGCTTGTTTGTATTCCAGATTGATTTCCAAGACTGAAAATATTCTGAACAGGACAGGCTTTCCCCCAGTTAGTTTGAGAGTTGTGTGTGTATGTGTGTGTGTGCGCGCACACACATGCACACAAACACACACGCACTCACATACCATTATCCCAAGTATTGTCGAATTATGTGTTACTCATGACACTGCCTTGGGAGGGTAGAAAGGATGTTTGAACTTTGGCCCAGCTCCTGTGCACAGGGAGTTGGGTTAAAAGCCATGGGCAGCTGGAATAAGCTTTGCAGAGTTAAATTCACAGACAACAGAATTTTAGGATCACTGTAGTTACACTGAGTTTTTATCAGCAGAACAGGGGTCAAGACATAAAGTAATAGCTTGTTCTGTGTCAAAAGGAGCCAGAGATGCATAACACTATTCCAATTCCTCTGCAGTGGGCACTTCATTTGGTTCTCATTGTTGCTTCATCCAATGAGGTTGATGGCTGCTCTTTGCAGAGTGTTGTGTCTCAGGGAACCTCAGGTTTTCCTGAGCACCCAGATTAAAATTTTCTTGCCCTCACTTCCTGCCTAGATTTTGTTGCAGGTCTCTCCTATTACATGAATCGGGTGGGAACAAGTTCACTTGTTGATTTATTGTCCACTGTCTTCCACTCCTCCATAGACTGTAACTGAATGTAAGTGAAGACATGAAGGTGTCCTTCCCTTCAACTAGGAAGAAAAGACTTGGTACATAGTAGGTGCTGGTGTTGAGTGAATGAACAGAAGTGTGAGGAAGAAAGGTAAAAAAGAGGAAGAAGGAAGGAAGGAAGGAAGGAAGGAAGGAAGGAAGGAAGGAAGGAAGGAAGGAAGGAAGGAAGGAAGGAAGGAAGGAAGGAAGGAAGGAAGGAAGGAAGGAAGGAAGGAAGGAAGGAAGGAGAAGGGAAAAGAAGTGAGGAAAGAAGGAGAAAAAGGAGGACGGGGAAAAAGGGAAGAAAATGTAAAGGAAAAAGAATGGAAGGAAAGAGGAGGAAAGGGAAGGGTGGTAGGAGGGGGGGACCAGAAGGGGGCCTGTTTTCCCCTGTTTCAGCAGGCTGAGTAATGGCCTCTAGTTCCAAAAGCTGTGCCCTGTAATCCTTGTGAACCATCTGTCTCTTAGAGCCCACCACACATGCAAGTCTACCCTGAATCCAAGAACTGAGGGCCAGACTCTGTCCTCTCCCTTCTCATTGTCTTACCCTTACAACTCCTTTAGAGTTGGTTTGTTCCCAGAATATGTGCCTCCCTGAGCCCCATAAAGATACTCAGGCACAAGTCTTATGGGACAGTAGATCTAGCCTTGGATCCTGGTAAGATCTCAGTGGGGTTACCCAGCTCAGCATCTACATCTTTAACTCATGAGTGTGATAAAGGACAAGATTTTTTGAGGAGATTGGGAGAGACAGAAGAAAAGACCCATAACTGTGCACTGGGACTGTATGGCAGCCACTGCATGTGTGCAGTATCTGAACCCAAAATCTTTCCTGCCAGGCAGGGTCCTGCTCAGTCTTGCATAGCAGGTGGGGAAAATGCCAAGGAATGGCTGCTTCCTGCCTTCCTGCCTTCTGCTATCTCCTTCAGTCCCTCCCTTGTTGCTCAGGACACATGCTGAGCCACATCTGTGTTGCTGAGACATGTTGACCTAGTGTGGTGTGTCCCCACTGGCTCTGCCGGGAGGCATTTTCTTGGCTCTCACTCTGGCCTTGTGCTGACACTTGTCCACATGCATGTCAGCCTGTGGTTAAGATGGGAGCCCAAAGCATCTGGCTTTTCCTCCTGGAAGTGAGCTTTGGGTGAGTGGCAGGGAGAACTTACAAGAGTGGCGGGAGACTGCCAGGTTTGGAGCAAGTATTGAGGCATCACAGGCCAGCCCCCTTGCTCCCTTCCTACTTCTGGCTCTCCTGCCTGCAGTTTTCAGAGGGTGGAGCTGGACTCCGTGTCTTGGCAGAGTCTCCTACCAGCCAGTCCTTTCTGGCAGAGACCCACATTCCAGATGCAGGGATGGGAGATTTGGGAAGGATAAAGGAAAGAGAGTGAGAAAACTAAATGTGGCGAGAAATGGATTTTTCCTTTCTGCCGTCTGAAAATAATTGAGTTATGCTATTTTGTAAAATAATCTGTTTTGAGGGGTTTCCTGTTCCCCATCCTACTACCAATTGCCTTTACAATTTGGAGAGGGGGACAGAGTGTTGCTTTGGTCCCCATGCTGTAATTCCTACCAAATATCTCCAGCCCACTTCTACGAGGGGCACTGCTGTTGGAAAACTGGAGATAGGAGCAGCAGCAGATTGTCCTTCAAGGGATTTGGTGCTGGATCTTCTGTCAGGTCCTGGCTGGTCCCTTCCTTTCCCCAATAGAGGTCCCCAAAACAGCCTATGGAGTTTGATTTTTCTTTTCTCTAAATTATTAAGGGGAACAGTCCTTACTGGCAGAGATCCTAGTGTCTAATTCTGACCCCACCATGCTGTCCCTTATACTTTCCCTCCACATCTCACCTGTTCTTGGATTCTCTGAGGCTCAAGGGGCATTTCCCACATGAAGTTGATCTCAGAATAGATGGTACTCAGGCTTCTGTCCAAGAGAAATTCCATTAGATGAGTCTCCATTGAAAGGTAACTTCACCCTGCTACTGCAGGATAAGCTCAGGCCTTTCAAGAGCTTTAGCAGAAACGTTGATACTAGCAGTCACTTCTCCGTAGTGAACCAAAGAGGAAAGTGCTATATACCTTGACGTGTGTGTGTGTGTGTGTGTGTGTGTGTGTGTGTGTGTGTGTGTGTGTGTGTGTAATGATGGCAAAACCAAGGTTTTCCTTTGGTTGTAGTGAGGGTTCAGACAAGTAATGCCAAGGAAAGTCTTAGAACTACCTCTGCTCCACCTTGCCCCTTAGAAAAACATCCTGGCACCTTCACTGTTCTCCCTTAGAATGCAGTGACCTTATGCAAGTCACTGCTTCTCTAACCCTGAGTCTACTTGATACAAGGTGATACACAGAATGACATACAAGGCTCAATAGCGAGTGGAGACTTGGGAAAAGGTGTTTCCTGGTCCCTCTCTAACCTTGCCAACTGTTCAGGAGAAAAGATGCATTTCTGTGGCCTCTGTGTGTCCGTGAGTCTTATTTTAGTTTGGCACAAGTTCACAAACTAACCTTCAGTTTAAATAACCTATGCCTTTCTTATCTCCAATGCTTTTCCTATCTCTTTTCTTCTGCTGCCAGACAGCCAAGCAGTTATTTTCCAGAGCCTTATCTATTCTTAGGATCAAGTAGGGAGGCCCAGAGCTCAAACACACAGGAGCCTTTTCTGAATGGCTTTTAAAGGGGAGGTATTACAAAAAATATTTCCTGACTCTATTGCAGGCTTCTTTTCTCTTTTCTTCAATCTTGAGTAATCTTCACTTTTCCCTCCATAGTAATAATATGCCCTTTTCAGAAAAACTCTACAATTAGCCTATTCAGAGACTTGTTGTGTAAGTAAATCAATAACTATATCCATTAATCATATATCTGGCATAGCTTTGGTTCTCCTTAGGTATTCTTGAAGCCAGAGATGTTTATTGTTATCAATAATGCATTTCACCATGTTTTATTTTCCTGCTCTCCATTTACATGAAGATTCACTGAATTTTTCCAGTCATTTTATATTCTTGTCTATGTGTATCTACTAAATCCCTTCATGAGATTTAAGACTGTTTTGAGGGTAAAGATTATGCCTCTGGTCAGTAAGCTTATTCTGTAAAATGCCAGAGAGTAAACATTTTGGGATTTATGGGGTAATGCTCAATGCTGCCACTGGAGCATTAAAAGCATCTCTAAACAGTATAAAGGAATAAAACTTAATTTATAAAAACAGGTGGCAAATCAAATTTGGTCCAAGGCCATAGTTTGCTAATCACCAATTCATAGTTTACTATCATCAAATTTAGTGCTATATCTGCCTTTGCTCTTTTCCCTTTCCCCCTCTCTCTCTGGGAAAAGTCTGATATTCCTGGAATGTGTGGATGTGGTGGTGTGTGTGTTTGCATATGTGTAAGTGTGCATGTGTGGTCCCTGGGAAGAAAGAGACAGCCTGTTTCTGGGTTAATGAGGAATCCAGGTTGACTTGAGAGTGCTTCATGCAGCATTGGAAAATGTTAGAGAATCCTTTTCTAAGAGCATGTCATTGTACACCCCTCAATAGATCCAATAAATAAAGTGACCATGTATTTAAGCCATTCATTTATGATGGAAGCAATATCGAGTTTTCTTGTTGCCTGGAGGCTATGCCTTGTGAGGCTCAGGGCTCATTCCTAGGGGTACTTGACAGCAGGGACTATGTGGTGCACAGGATGGAACCCAGGACTTCAACATACACAGCGTGTAATCTAGCCCTCTGAGTGATCTCCCATGCCCCAGAACCCAGCATGATGCTATCCTTCCTTCAAAGTAAAAAGAAAATAACCATCAAGGCATTGGGAGTGCTGAAAGGAATTTAAACTAGCAACTGAAGGTATGCACAAATGTTTCCCGGGGAGCAAAGAGCTGACATCTCTTTGTGTGACAAGTTTCATTTGCATTTACTATTAATTTTATACATTTTATCGAGTCATAAAATAGCTCAGCTAAGGGTTACCAGAGGTACAGACCAATAGGATGCTCTAAAAAGAATGTATCCAACAGAGCCTAATTGTTCCCTGGAAACACTGCTTACTTGGAGAAGTTTTTCTGCTCTTTTCAAAATTTTTCACAAGTTTAGGTGTTAGAAATAACCTCCGGTAAACTCATGTTACATTGATCATTGTCAATGACCTTAAACTGTAGGCATGATGTTTTCAAGCTCAGTTTTGTGGGTGACAGGCAGCAAAATCAATGCTTGAGTTTTTGGGAGAGCAAGGGGTGGAGTATACAGGAAAGAGATAGGGTGTAAAATCTCCCCAACGCCCTACTTCAAGCTGATGAAGCATCCAGTTAGCATCAGATCTGAAAGAGCAAAGAACGCTTTTTATGGCATACCTATGGAGAATGTACACAAACATTCTAAAAGCAAAATGAGGTTGTTCGGATCCTTAGCTAGGAATGAAATGCAGATCTTGGCTTCAAGGAGGTGGGCATAGGGGGCTCACATGACAAAAGAGGGTGACTCTGTGATGAAGACTAGATGCTCTGTCTTCCAATCTTTGCCATGCCAGAGTTAAGTTTCTTTATTAGAAGAATTATGTCTGGTTAAAAATGAAAAAATATGAGGACTGAATTAGGGGAAGGATGCTTGTTTAAACTTAGCTAACCTGGATTTGATCCCTGGTGCCACATATGATCTTCTCAGCCCACCAGGAGTGATCCCTGAATGGAGAGTTAGGAATTAACCCTGGGCATCACCAGGCATAGCTCAAAAACAAAAATCCTAATTATAATAATTATCCCCACTTTTCGTTGTTCTGGGTCATTAAAGGTATGATAAAAGTTTCTCTGGAGTTTGCAATGTCTTAACCAACCTCACCTTGCAATGACACACATGCCAAGGCAATACAACTTGTGTGGCTTGTCTGAACATCTTTTGGAGGCCTGTCTTCCACCAGCAGTGCTTGAGGTGAGGCCAGATATCAGTGAAAATTTTATGGTGACATGGAATTGCACTGAAATAGAGTTCAAAACTTGACCTTGAGTCTCAGCCCCACCCTTTGTACCCCTGTAAGAGGGTAAGAAGAAAGAACAGTTGGCTCCTCTCTCAGAGAATACTAGCCTCAAAGCCAATGCAATAATGAGAAAGCACATACCTTAGTATTTGGCACTGTGCTTGGCTCTATCATTTTGTAGTGGTTGAGTGCCCTGCCTCTGTCTAGATGCTGGAAGCCCTTGGGCAAGTTTCTTTGCAACCCAAGCTCTGATTTCTCACCTATTCTGATAAGGCAATGGGTATCCACCTCAAGAGTTTCTGGAGGGCTTGACAGCAAGTGGTTTTGGGGAAAATATTAGTTTCTCTTTGGGGTTCAGCAAGGTTCACATGGGAGATGACCCTAAGTCAAGTCTGAGCAGATGAAAGATTTAAATATCTGTGAGTCCAGATTTCCTAGCACAATAATAAGGATGCAGGGAATCCACTTTCTTTTCATCACACCCTTTTGGAAAGTTTGACCCCTCCAGGCATTTTTCTGCCAGCTGGAATGGTGATTCAATGGGTTTGAGACTATGGTGCTGCTTGGGTCCTGTGGTGCTAGAGATTATTTGAGCTTCCCAGTGGTGCTTTGGGGCCTTTGGGCTACAGCTGGGGATGTTCCTGGAATTTCTGGGATTTGAAACATGCAAACCTAACCACAACAGTGAGGTTTCTAATAAAATATTATCTGGGGCCGAAGTGGTGGTGCAGCAGTAGGGTGTTTGCCTTGCACACGGCTGACCTAGGATGGACCATGGTTCGATCCCCAGGTCTCCCTCAAGCCAGGAATGATTTCTGAGCGCATACCCAGTTATAACCCCTGAGCCTCACCAGGAGAGGCCCCAAAACCAAACCAACCAAACAAAAACATTTAGCAGTGAGTTTTTAAAGTGTCACAGTATGTACTCTGACCATATTAAGTGGTAAGTAATATAAAATTAAAAATTGTTGGGGAATGGATTATAAATATATATATATATATATTTATATATATGAATATAAGAAACTAGGCTTCTGGTTAAATTTATGTTCAACTGCAGCTTTCTAGATGATCCTAACTACAAATATTTTGATGCATGGCTACAACCCAAATAATAAAATATCTTAGGAATTCTATTATTGAGGCAGTTAAAATACATTTCTCTGATATTTCTCTCCAAGTAATAATTAAAAATAATTCTTTAGACCATAGAAGGAATGCTTATCTCATGGAATATATCTCATAGAAATATATTCTCTGTATGAGAAAGAGAGAGTGAGTGAGAGAATATGAAATGGTCACTTAATTGGGTATTTTTTTTTTTTTTTGCGGGGGAACCATACCCAGTGATGATCAGGGGTTACTTCTGGCTCTGCATTCAGGAATTACTCTGGTGGAACTTGCTAGGGATGTCAAACCTGGGTCGGCTGCTTGCAATGCAAATGCCTACAGATTATACTGCCTCTCTAGACCCAGTGTGGTTAGCAATGTAAGGAGTTTGTACTTAGATGAAACTTTTCTTGGTTGTTAAACTCCTATAGTTCCTGTTACTGTTGCTTCTATTACAGTAACAAGGCCTCCAGAGAGTGATTCAACCAGGAATTTTAAGTTGGTACCTTTACTCCAGGACCCTCTCTTCTAACAAGCTCTCATTCTTTCAGCCTATAAAACTCCAGACCTATCCTCCATTAGCCCCAGTACTCTAGGCCTAATTCTGTTAAAAGGGTCCTTCAGTCCTTCGAATATTTCCTAAGTTTCTCTTCTGCAGCTCTGGATCATCTCTTCCTGTGACTGTCTTAAATGCTGAGTCTGCTGTGTCTTCATAGAAGCTCAGGAGCTGGCAAGATAGGGAAGAGACTTCATGGCCATAATGGAGGCTTCTTGTTCTGTGAATGACCTTGGCACTCATCATCCCTAGTGGTTTTTAGTCAAAATGGAAATTTAAAAATGTCTGAATGCTATTAAGCCAAACATAAAAAAATACCAAAAATTTTTGAAAATTAAAAGAATTTCCATGTGATCTAATGGACAAAAAATATATTAATGGAAAATATACAATTATATATATTTTATTTTTACACACCTTTTTAAATTGAATTTTTAATCTTTTATTTTTATTTTTTAATAATACTTTGAAGCACCATGATTAAAAACATGTTGGAAGTTGGGTTGTAGTTATAAAAAAGAATACCCCCCCTTCACCAGTGCAACCTTCCTACCTCCAATGCCCCCCCATCTCCATCCTCCCTCACTACCTGCCTGTATTCAAGAGAGGAATTCTATTTCTCAAACTCACAACCATTGTCATGATAGTTGTTAATGTAGTTATTTTTCTAATCGCATTCACCACTCTTTGTGGTAAGCTTTATATCATGGACCCATCCTTCCAGCACTCATCTCTATTGTCTCTGGGTACTACAATAATGTCCTTTTTTTTCTTAAATCCCTGATATGAATGAGACTATTCTGTGTCTACCTCTCTCCCTTTGTCTTACTTCACACAGCATAATAGTTTCCATTCCATCCATATATAGGAAAATTTTATGACTTTGTTTTTCCTGATGGCTGCATAGCATTTCATTGTGCATATGTACCATAGTTTCTTTAGCCACTTAACTGTTGAAGGGCATATGAGTTGTAGCCAGATTTTGGCTATAGCAAATAATATATATAGCAAGGAATATAGGAGTGCAGAGGGCATTTTTTCTTGTGACTTTGTGTTCCTAGGGTATATCCCTATGAGTGGTATAGCTGGATCATATAGGAGCTCAATTTCCAGTTTCTTGAGGAATCTCCATATTGCTGTTCATAATGGCTGGACTAAACTGAATTCTTACCAGCAATGGATGCTCCCAACATCCCCACTGCACTGATGGTTCTTGTTTTTTTTTGTGATGTGTGCCAGTCTCTGTAGCACGAGATAGTACTTCATTGTTGTTCTGATTTGCATCTCCCTAATGATCAGTGATGTGGAGCATTTTTTTTCATGTGCCATTTGACCATGTATTTTTTATTGATTGATTGATTTTTCTTTTTGGGCCACATTCGGTGATGCTCAGGGTCTACTCCTGGCTATGAGCTCAGAAATCGTTCCTGGCTTGGGGGAGCATATGGAACGCCTGGGGATTGAACCAGGATCTGTCCTAGGTTTGCATGCAAGGCAAACACCCTAATGCTTGCACCATCACTCTGCGCCCTGGCCATGTATTTCTTATTTGAGGAAGTGTCTGGTTATGATGTGGCATTGTATCCTATTTGCCAGGATATTTTTAAGGATCTTTGCATCTGTGTTCATCAGAGATATTTGTCTGTAGTTTTCTTTTATTGCAGCATCTCTGTCTGGGTTTGGTATTAGGGTGATGGTTGCTTCATAAAAACTATTTGGTAGTGGTTCTGTATTTTAAATTTCCTGGAAGAACCTGAAAAGTATTGGTAGTAGGTCCTCTTGAAAGGTTTAAAAGAACTCATTAGTGAATCAATTAGGGACTGGGCTTTTGTTTTTTGGAAGACTTTTGATTACCATTTTAATTTCCTCAATAGTGATGAGTCTGTGTAGATATACAAGATTATTTCTATTCAACCCTGGAAGATTATAGGAGTTTAAAAATTTATCCATTACTTCCAGATTCTCTTGGTTCGTGGCATAGTTTCTCAAAGTAGTCTCTGATTACCCTTTGAATCTCTGTAGTATCTGTAATGATCTCTTCTTTTCATTTCTAATCTAGTTTATTAAGTTTCTTTCTTTCCCTTTGTGAGTTCTGATAGTTGTTTATTTTTTCAAAGAACCAAATTTTGCTTTCGTTGATCTTTCAGATTGTTTTTTTTTTATTTGCACTTCATTGATTTCTGCTCTACACTTTGTTATTTTCTTCTGCCTACCTACTTTTGGTTCATTATGTTGATAATTTTTTTTGGGGAGCCACATCCATTTGATGCTCAGGGGTTACTCCTGGCTAATCCCTCAGAAATTGCCCCTGGCTTGGAGGGACCATATGGGACGCCAGGGCATTGAACCTCGGTCCTTCCTTGGCTAGCACTTGCAAGGCAGACACCTTACCTCTAGCACCACCTCGCTGGCCCAGTGTTGATAATTTTCTATATATTTTATAAAAATCTAAATACAGCCTATAAGTTAATGGTAGGTACTTATATACAACTTCCCTTTTCCCTTTCTGTCCTTGTAAGTATAATGCAGGAGACCTTGTTTCCAAGACCCTTGGTGGACAAGTCATGTTGTCATGCCATGACTTTTCTGATCACTCTGATACATAAGAATTTTTAGGACTGCTGGAAGATGATAACATAGTCTCCATTTAGGAAGAATCTTGTGCCTATGGGATGAGAAGAATGTCCCTTTCACACACATACACACATGTTTGTGCATGTGCACACACATACATACCCCATACATACTCACATAGGACAGAATTTTCCAAGAAGAGAGAAGAAGGGCAGAAGGCTTCCTTTCCCAGCCCTTCTCTAAGATGTATCCCTTGGGCATGTCCAAGAAATCTTGTTCTCTTGCCAAAAGTGGCTACCACAAATAAATAAGAAAGGAGACCAGCTTGATATTATGGACCTTTGTTTCCCCCAGCTCATGCATGTTTCATGTTCTCCTAGCTGGTCACTATTCTCTCATCTCAGAGCTTTCCTAGATTCACTCAGCACAGACCTTGTAGATTGGAATATCTACTTTTCTAGTAATCTTCCTCTATGGAATTTCATATAGAGCCATATGACTCCCACCCCATGTAGCCCAATGTACTTCTCTCTGCTGCCCTTTAGAGTTTTCCAGTTCATCGGCCTTGACAGTCTGCATTACAGTCATGCCTCCTCCACCTGTCCTTAGAGAAGTTGTTCTTTCTATGTTCCATGCAAAAATAAAGCTCAGTTCTCTGTATCTCAGCTACCATACTGAGGAGTACCCTAAGAACCTTAGGAGTAATCTTAGAAAATCTTTCTTTCTGTTTTTTGCTTGTGGTGCTTAGGGCTTACTCCTGGCTCTGTGCTCAGGGATTACTCCTATAGTCAGGGATTTCTCTAACTAGATTCAGCTATGTGCAGGTCAAGTGCTTTAACCTCTCAATTGGAGCCTTTGCTCTTAAATTGAAGAAGATTGTCCTTTCTACTTGGTACGGGGCAAGGAATGCCAGCAAAATTTTCCCCAGATATCCTCTGTCAAACTGCATTTCTCCAAGTGGGAAAAAGCTCCAAACATCTTTTGCATGTTTACAATTTCTTCCACTTTGAAGTCTTTGTGACAGAGCCTCTTCCCAATGCAACAGCCACTGCTTTTACTTTTAGATCGTGGCTGAAAATAGGACTGGATATCCTTGGATTCATATCCAGCTTTACTTTACAAGCTTCAGCTTTATTGACAGCATTGTTTTGTTGAGCAATCAGGGTCTACCACAAGACCCTTTCTCTTTTTATTGCACTTAATCCTTACAACAGCTTGAGAAGGAAATGGAAAGATTATAGGACTTGTTCAAGAGTGTCCACAGAGTGTGAGGGCTGAAATGGAAACAATTCTTGTACACAGCTCTAATTCAGTTTTGATTGCTTCTTAGATCAGAGACTTGTTTAAGGGAAGACTTCTGACATGCAAGTGAATAGATTAAAAACAATATTTTAGTAGGATTATCCTAAATAAGCTCCAACTTTAGAGTGTAGGGAATTTTTTTACTGTGGTTTGATATATGGACAGCTCCAATAATAGTTTCCTGAGAAGTTAATGGCTATAAATTTGCCTTATTTTGTTTTGGGACCACACCCAGCAGCTCTCAAGAGTTACTCTTGGCATTGCACCCAGAAATCACTCCTGGCAGGCTCAGGGGACCATATGGGATGTTGGCCATTGAACCTAGGGCCCCTGTGTGCAAGGCAAACACCATACCTACTGGCTTTTGCTCCAGCCCCATATATTTGCATTTTTGGCTCTAATTCAGTTTTGATTGCTTCTTAGATCAGAGACTTGTTTAAGGGAAGACTTCTGACATGCAAGTGAATAGATTAAAAACAATATTTTAGTAGGATTATCCTAAATAAGCTCCAACTTTAGAGTGTAGGGAATTTTTTTACTGTGGTTTGATATATGGACAGCTCCAATAATAGTTTCCTGAGAAGTTAATGGCTATAAATTTGCCTTATTTTGTTTTGGGACCACACCCAGCAGCTCTCAAGAGTTACTCTTGGCATTGCACCCAGAAATCACTCCTGGCAGGCTCAGGGGACCATATGGGATGTTGGCCATTGAACCTAGGGCCCCTGTGTGCAAGGCAAACACCATACCTACTGGCTTTTGCTCCAGCCCCATATATTTGCATTTTTGTTATGCAGGGCTCTGGAGTTTTCTCTCAGACATCCCAGAGCTTCTAGCCCACATAGGAAATACTAGTGGCTAAAACAGATATTTTGGACATTCAAGTAGCAAATACTTGTTGAAGAGATTAGTTTACCTGAATCTCAACTTGATCTTGTTATTTCCTTCCCAGACATGCAGGAAGTCCTTTCCAGACTCCCATAGTCAGGTTCTTCTGCAGCTTCTACAACTATAGAGCATGGAAGTTCTTGGTTCACCACCAACTTGTCCCTAGGAAGTTCCCATCTGGCCCCTAAGTTTCATTTGTCTTTTGAGAGCTTAAGACTCTATGCCTCTGGCATTGGTGATGAGGATGTTCCCACTGCAAGAGAGGACTTCTGGAGGAAGTTCATGGGCTCCTGGGAATTATTGACTCATTATTGTATTGTATTGTATTGTATTGTATTGTATTGTATTGTATTGTATTGTATTGTATTGTATTGTATTGTATTGTATGTATAAACTGGACATGAGAGATATTATATCAGTAGGTAAGGCACTTGCCTTGTATGCGTCAAATTCTGGTTTGATCCCTGACACCTCATATGACTCCCTGAGCTCCACAAGTAATTATCTCTGAGTAGATAGCTGGGAGTAAGCCCTGAGCACCACCTAGTGTGTCCCAAATCCTCATCTCCTAAAGGAATGATAAGACCCGGGGGGATAATACAGTAGGTAGAGTTTTTGCCTTAAATGCACTCAACTTGTGTTCAATCTCTGGTACCCTATTTGGTACCTTGAGACTACAAGGAGTGCTCCCTGAGTACAGAGCCAGGAGTAAGCCCTGAGTACCACTGGTAATAGACCACAAGAATAATAAAAAATGCTGAAGCTACTGGACTAATCAGTGGTCAAATGACTGGAAGACCCTCCCTTTTATGCTCTAGGTACATAGCAAGAGCCTGGGGGAGACCCTGAGCTTATGTGGCTTTATAATCTCTGTTGGAATGACTGCTTAGGACTAGGTGTTATTGTTCCCCCAATGGCAAAGCACTTGCTTTCTCTAATCCACAGTTCTTGCTCCCTATCTCTCCCTTGATTGTGGGAGGTGGCTGAAACTTTCAGATAGAAACAGAAAAAAAGTAAACTTCTAGCAGAACAATTCATTTGTTTTCTTCATGTCAAGGTGTATATGGTGTGTCAGTGTCTCAGTGACAAGTCATATTTTAACTGTTGTGCCTCTGTGAACTTCACTTCTTAACCAAAGATGGAGAAGGGATTGTCTGGGCCAATAGGTGGCATCACTTGTTTTATTGTTTGTTTGGAGGCCAAAACCAGCCGTGCTCAGGGCTAACTCCTGTCTGTGCTCAGGGATAACCTCTGGTAAGGTTCAAGGGACCTTATGAGGTACCAGGGATCAAAATGTACCTGCCATGTGCAAGGCAAGTATTTTAACCCCTATAATATGTCTCTGGCCTTGCTTGTCACTTTTTGACCCACCTACAGTGCCCAATAAGCCAACTGCATTCTAAATCAAAGTAAAGAAAAGGATGTGATGAGAAAGAGGACATGGTCAGAGAATGACCATTTAAATTCCCCTTGGAGTGGTGCTCTGCAGAATAGAAATCCACTTATTGGAGGGGGGAGTCTTGCCTGCCCTCTTCACCATGCTGGGCTTCTCTCCAGTTTCCTAAGTGGTTGCTTTGGGGAATGAATCTTGAGAATGAGCAACTGCCCTGACCCTTAAACCTCAAATTCTAGGAAAGAGGTTGCTTGCAGGGATGAGCTCAGCCTAATCACTTGACATGAAGGCAGCAGAAGAAAACGCCCAATCTCTGTTTATAAACCTGCAAAACAATTTCCTTGACACAGCTATTACTCAAGCAGAGACTATTCACAGATGGTGGCTTGCTGGGGCAGGGAGTGGACGCAAAGGCTAGGACTTTGGGTCATCAATCACTGTCGGCAGATATGCTACCACTGCCAAGCACTAGCAAATATATTGGGCTGAGGCAGGGGTTATGATGGGGGCTTGATTAACCCCCTTCTGCAGGTAGGGAGATCCTGAGAGTCACAGAAATCACCCCCAAACAACCCTCCCAATCAGAGTTTCAGCCAAGCCCAAACATGTACTCAAATTCCTCTCTCCTCTCTCCTACTTGTGGAATGATCTGAAGACCTATGGAAGGTATGTAGTCAATGGGGAGAGCATTCATCTCTGCTGTCACAGTGCTCAAGCTGTGTAAGTGGTGGTGTGTATACCTTAGTCTGTGCAGAAGAAAATTCTCTCCCTCTTCCTCTTCATCTAGTTTCAGTTCTGCTTACCCTTCCTTTGAGCAGCCTTCTCTGACCTTCCAATACTGAGTGTGGTGTTCCAGATCTGTGTTCCCCAGCTATACAGCACCTTCCTATCACAGTCCTTCTCATACTGAGATTTGATAGCCTTTCAGTATCTGTGCCACACTCCCCTTATCCTAACTCTGACTTTTGTGGGAGCAGTTCTTCCTGGATTTGTCCTTGCCAGCACAAGATGGTTTTGTTCTTGATTGATTTTCCATTTATGACGATAGTGTTGGAGTGGGGAAGTAGTTTTCAGCACAGGAGAAGAGATTCTTACTGGCACTGAGTGAAGAACAAAATGAGAGATGGTTTCTATATCTGTGGGTCTCTCGACTGATAATATCAGCTTCACTTGTGAACTGGTGAAAATGTACATTCCAACCTCACCTCACACCTCCTTGTCTTGGCCTGTAGAGCTGGAATCTGACAGTCAGTGTTTAAGAAACCCTTCAGGTGATTGCAAATGTGCATCAATGTTTGAAAATTTCAGAGTTCACACCTTGCAACTTTGACTGTTATTTACAACTGAGGCCAGTGAATGCTCCTACCAAGTAAGCCTGCCCCATGACTCTGGCAAAACAAACACAGCTTCTTCTGCTGCTTTCAAATGATGGATATGACTGCTTGGAGATCTTATGCAGAGAATATGACTTCACTGAGGGAATGTCTGTAGTGGGCATTGGTGTAAGGAGTATTTATCCATGAACTTGATTTTCACATCTGGACCCATTCTGCAGGTATGCTGGGTATGACAAAGGCAGTACATGGAGACACAAATAGGAAAACCAAGCAATGGCAGGAATTGCTGGTATAGAGTCCTCAGTCTGATCCCAGTCCTTCCAAATATTGTTTTATTTCATTATGGGTAGATTTTTAGAGAGGGGTCTGTAGAAGTATACTCTTATAGAGTATAGTCTGCAGTAAGGACACCAGAAAGTACAGTGGAAGAGAGCTGGCCTGATAAACTGTGCTAATGGATTTATAAACAACACCAGAGTGCAGCGGCCAATATATGTCAGGTACCTAAAGGAATGTTGTTTATCCATAAAAGTCCTTGCACAGACAAGTGTACAGGTCAAACTGCTACAACATGAGAACTCTGTGATGGATAGCAGTCATTCCTTAGAAATCTTGTAATTTGACTTGTAATCATCCCTTTTTCTCCTTACTCAGTATCTGACCCCAAAGCAAACACGCACACACACACACACACACATTTCTCACTCTTTCAAGCAGTGATTCCTTTGAAAGACAACATGAAAGCCACAGAACTTAAGAGGTTCAACCACTTGCCATCCACTTCTAAGTCTTACTTCTCAAAATTAGTCACAAAGATGCCCAGAAAACATCATTTGTCTTATATGATTATTCTGTTTGTGCCTAGAATAAGTCACTTTATCTAAGTGTGTCTTTATTATTTTGATTCCTTTATTCCTTATTATGACTATGTTGACTTAAAGATAAATAATTTGTATATTTACTATGACAACCTTCTGGCTCTGTCATATAGAACTAAAGGAGCATTTTCTAACAATTTTAATATAGTATGACAATCTTCTGAGAAAGAACAACCTTTTGTTTTTTTGTAAAGGTCTGTGATGGGGATGTGACCAACATCCACAAGATAAATGAGAGGTCAGTCAGCATTGTTAGCATATGACTTTCCAGCCAGCTTCTCTAGGCATACACCATTTGAATGGGCACTGGGCAGTCCCTTCCAACTCTACAAGCATTTACCAATCATTTATGGTGTTCAAGGACTTCTGTCAAGTTTACTAAGATAAGAAAAACAAAGTCCTCTCATCCTATAAGAACTCATAGGGTAAGTGGTGTACAAATAGGAAAATCACACAATGTAGTAAGAGTAGATATATTGTACTAGACACCTGAGCTCAGTCTTGTCAAATCTATTGTTTCTCTCCATTATGGGCCTGCTTTTTAAAGGAATAAGCTTAACTACTAGCTATAATTAAGAAACCGTTTTAAGTGGAACTTTTATTGTTGTGAGTCACTGCTTAATAAATGTAATTCTTTTTTCAAGGCAACAGATGATAACTTGTTTGAAACCAGTTGTTGAGATCAAAAGCTTTTAAAGGCTTCTTTTGGATTAGGCAGCTGGGGTGGGGTAGGGGAGGAGAAAGAGAGAGAGAAAGAATGAGAGAAAATGAGTTTTTCTTTAGTTTCTCTGTTTTTCCTTTCTTCTCATTGATGCTTTCCATGGAGATGAGTAAAGATCAGTTTATTGAAGTTCTCTTGAAGAAGGAGATTCTGACTCTCTTGCTTATCAGAGTGTTGTCCTCTTAAAGACAGGAGCACTCATATTCAGCTTGTCCTTCCCGTCCTCCATATCTAAGCTTTTTACAGCTTTAGTTTCCTCTATTGCCAAATTATCCCAGCTAAGTTTGGAGCCTTTCAGAGACTGCTAAAGCAGATGGTGGATTTATGACCCTAAGTCTCATCTTTCCCTGATATTAGATTAGAATGAACATTAAGAATTTGCACCTCCCCTGTGGACTATGCAAGAAGAGGTAAGCAACAGAAAATTGCTCAGATTCCCTATAGGTAAGCCTAGTTGAGCAATCCTTAATCAGTAGACTTGCAGGTTGGTTCACTTTTAGAAAAAGGAATGAGTACCACCAAAATAGAAGAGGGATTAAGGTGCTTACCTTGTGGCTAGACCTGGTTCAATTTTCTGTACCACATAGAGTACCATGATCACTGCCAGTATTGAAAAGAGAAATAAATAAGCCCCAGGTACTTCAAGAAGTGGCTACTAAACCATAAATAAATAAGTAATAAGGAATAAAAGGAGCTACAGCATGAAGACTACACAACAGAAATGACAGACAGAATCGATAGCCTAGCAAGGTGTGTGGATGCTTCCTAGATGCTGAGTGGGTAAAGGGCCAAGGTGGGCTCTATGGTGCGCCAACCCCTGCCCCCTCCACCTACTAATCAGACCTTGCAGGTGTGAGACCTCCAGCCAGATGGGGCAACCTCCCGGTGGTCGGCAACCTGCAGCTCGCGAGCCACATGTGGCTCTTTACACTTTTAATTTGGCTCTTCTGTGTGCCCGATGACCGCTCCAGGAGTCAGGACTCTGCTCCTAGCCTCTGTCAGTCCGCGCCTTGTGTGGCTCTCAAAATAAATTTTAATTGTGGTTTTGGTGAGATTTGGCTCAGTTGAAACAAAAGGTTGCCGACCACTGCCACCCCACTGCCAACCTTGGGAGACCTGCAGCAACCACGCCCTCTCTGCTAACCACCCAGACCGAGTATACTACTGCCATAACTGTTTCTGCCAGGTGCAGAAACGCCTGCCCCCTTCGTCAACTGCCTAGACCTCATGGACAACTATCCTGTCGCCTTGGATTGGATGTTCTCTGCCCATTCTTGGCTGAGAGCTCTTCTTCAGAGGTGAGCTGACCTGCCCACAAACAGTGGAGCCAGAGGATCTTTCACTACCATGCGCACCTTAGCCAATGAACACTACCATAACATGTAGAAAATCCACATTACAAATGTGACAATGAGAAAACAACCACATAGAGAATGAAGATGGCAGCTCTGATGACCTGAAAACAGCCAACCACCTAGTTAATTTCTCAGATAAGGAGGTTAGAGAAGAAATATGGAGGATGTTCATAGAACTTAAAGAAAGCATAGATCGAGTTGAATGAAATGCAAACAAGAGTCAGAAGTATATGAAGATAGAAATCAGAAAGCTCCAAATTGAAATAAAAGGCCTGAAAAACTTGGTAGATGAAATGAAAAACTCTATGGATAGCCTTTCCAACAGAGTAACAGCAGCTGAAGATAGAATCAGTGAGCTGGAAGATGAGCTGCATAACAACTCCATACAACAGTAGAGACTGGAAAAGAGACTTAAAGCAAATGATCAGACAATGGAAAAATTACTCAAAGAATGTGAACAAATGAAAATAGAAGTGTTCGATAAACTCAACAGAAACAACATAAGAATCATTGGAGTCCCAGAGACCCAGAAAGAAAATCCCCAGGAAGTATCAACAGTCAAGGACATCATTACAGACAAACTCCCAGAGATAAGAACTGCTTGCAACCAAATCCTGCATGCCTGAAGAGACCTGAAGAAAAGCACCCCAAGACACATCCTAGTCACAATGCTGAATCCCACAGATAGGGACAGAATACTGAAAGCAGCAAAATCAAAAAGGGAAATTACAGGGGCTGGAGAGATAGCATGGAGGTAGGGCTTTGCCTTGCATGCACAAGGACTGTGGTTCAAATTCCGACAACCCATATGGTCCCCTGAGCCTGCCAGGAGCGATTTCTGAGCATAGAGCCAGGAGTAACCCCTGAGCACTGCTGGGTGTGACCCCCCAAAAAAATGTAAAAGGGAAATTACATTCAAAGGAGCATCCTCAAATTTTACAGCAGACCTGTTACAAGAAACCCTCAAGGCCAGAAGGCTGTGGAGGGATATAGTGATAAAACTCAATGAAATGAATGCTTCCCCTAGAAAACTGCACCCAGGCAGACTCACTTGCAGACTTGAAGGAAGTATTCATAGATTTATGGATAAACAACAGGTCAGAAACTTCACAGATGCAAAACTAGCCTTAAAAGAAAAACTGAAAGGTCTCTTTTAAGATAAGACTGACAAACGGACACACCAAACTTCTACACAAAGATTGCACTAATCCCATGACAGTTATCTCTATCAATGTGAATATACTTAATGCACCTGTTAAGGGACACAAGTGGCTAAATAGATCAAAAAGCTGAGTCCAAACTTCTGCTGCCTACAAGAAACACACCTGAAAAACAGAACAAACATAGACTCAAAATCAAAGGCTGGAGGAAAATCATCTAAGCAAACAACACCCTTAAAAAAGCTGGAGTGGCCACATTAATATCAGATGACACAAACTTTAGACTCAGAAAACTTGTAAGGGACAAAATGGACATTTTGTACTAATCAAGGGATATGTGCAACAGGAAGAAATCACACTATTAAACATATACACACCCAATAAGAGACCAGCAAAATATCTAATATAATTATTGACAAATTTGAAAGAAGATATCAATAGTAACACAATAATTGTGGGAGACCTCAACACTGCCCTGTTACCTCTTGATAGGTCAACAGTCTAAAAACAGTCTGAAAGCCAACAAAAATATACTAGCCCTGAAAAGAGAAATGGAAGAAAGAGGTCTAGTACATATATATACATGAGTCATTCTCTAGGATAGACTACATGCTGGCACATAAAGCATACCTACATAAACTCAAGAAGATAGAAATCATGCAGACTACCTTCGCTGATCACGAGGCTCTGAAATTAGATGTAAATTACAAAGAGACACGGAAGAAAAACTTTAATACCTGGAAATTAAACAGCCTATTACTGAAAAACCAGTGGGTCAGAGATGAATTCAAAGAGAAAATCAAAAGATTCCTGGAAACAAATGCCAATGAAGACACAAATTATCACAATTTATGGGACACAGCAAAAGTGGCACTGAGAGAAAATTTATAGCTTTGCAAGCACACATCAGGAAGAAAGAAGGGGCCTACCTGAATAGCTTAATGACACAGCTTATAAAATTAGAAAATGATCAACAAAAAGAAACAAAAATAGGTAGACAGAAGGAGATAACAAAGATTAGAGAAAAAAAATCAATGAGCGGGAAATCCAGAAAACAATCTGAAAGATCAAGGAAAAAAGAACTTGGTTCTTTGAAAAAATAAACAAGATTGATAGACCACTGGCAAAACTCACAAAGAAAGAGAGAAACTTGGTAAACCAGATTAGAAAGAAAAGGGGAAATCACTACAAATATTGCAGAGATTCAAAGGGTAATCAGAGATTATTTTGAGAAATTCTATGCTATGAAACATGAGAACCTGGAAAAAATGGATAAATTCTTGTACTCTTATCACCTTCCACTGTTAAATAAGTAGGATGTAGCATATCTAAACACTCCCATCACTACTGGGTTTTAAAAAAATTAAAGACATTATTGTAATAATCCCAGAGACAATAGAATTAAGGGCCAGAAGGACCAGTTTACAATATTATGCTCACCACAAAGGGTGGTGAATGCTGTTAAGGAAATAACTACACTAACAACTAGCATGACAATGTTAATGAATGAGAGAAGTAGAATGCATGTCTCAAATACAGGCAGAGGTCGGGGAGGTAGTAAGGGGCATTGGTAGTGGGAATGTTGTACTGGTGAAGGGGGTATTCTGTTTATGACTAAATCCTAACTACAATCATACTTGTAATTATGGTGCTTAAAGATTTTATAAAATAAATAAATAAATTACTTAAAAAATTAAAGACCAAACAGGTACTAAAGTAACAGTTTGCCTTCTAGGCACATGCTTTGTAGAGCTTATGCCACAATAGAATGAGCAAGGAGGAGAGGGGACAGGAGATCTTGACCTTTCAAGATTCAGAGATGATTTCAGGACTGTCATGATCAGTGTGGACTGGCTTAAAATCAGAAGTGGGGAACCAGGATAGATCTTGGTACAGAGCTCAGCTCAGGCAAAAATTAGAGGGCTAAATATCACTGGAGATCTTGGAAAATAGATGGTAAAGCCTGAGTTTTCAATGTGCTATGTATAGACAGGAAAATAGAGGTCAAAGAGAAGGTGTTTGCCTTACATGTAGATAGCCCGGGTTCAATCCCCAACATTGTATGAGTATTCCTGAGTGCAGAGCCAGGCATAATTTCTGAGAACTGAAAGATATGGCCCTCCTTCCTCTCCAGCCAAAAAAGAAAAAAAAATGATCCTGGTTTATAGAAAAATGAGCCATCTGCTTTTAATGCAGGCTTCTGACTTTCCAGCAGATGGAGACGTTCTGTCAGGAAAGAGAAGTTGGCCAGGTAGGCCCATCCTCAGTTTCCCTTCCCTTCCCTCAGCAAAATAGGGTGCAAGGTTTCTCAAAGTACAGAGAAGCCCAAAATTCTAAGGCTTCACTTCTGAAAGGAAATGAGACTTGGGTTTTTTGAGGGGCCCACACCTGGCACTGATCAGGCAGGGCTTTGCACTTAGGCATCACTCCTGGCAAGGATTGGGGCACCCTTTGCCATATGCAAGAAAAGTCTTATGCACTATACTCTCAGGTCCCAGAAATGACGCTGTTAAAAAAGAAAAAGGAGAAGCCATTTGGGTCTCTAATTCACTAGGTAAACTTTTTAAATTATGAAAGTCTTTACCACTGTCTCTCCTCCTTACTTTGGGAGAATTTATCAAAACACACTTAGTTGTCTATGTGTTGCATTTAAAATCCACCAGCAGCCCAGAAGTCTGTTTTCTTGCTTGCTCCTGCATTTATATCTCAGACCAGACTACTTTAGAAGTCATGGTTTCAGGGTTGTTTTGGTTGTCTTATTTTTTCCCCCTGATTCTTAGAGATCAGAGCCTCTTGCTCCCTAGGCAATGGAGAAAGTTGTTTAGACAACTTGCTGGTGTTTTGTTTTAGGCTTCTGAAGTCTTAGACAAGATACTCTTATCATATGTTAGAAGAACTGAATGACAGTGCCTGCAAACTAGTACTCTACAAAACTCATTAACATGTTTTTAAAGTGGGGGGCTGGAATTAGGGCTTCTTTTTACACTTCGTTCTCATTTTGGTTTTGGACCACATCAATGGCAATAGGGATTTAATTCTGGCTCTGTGCTCCTGGTGGGGCTCAGGGGACCATAAATTATGGTGCAACTTGAGTGCCTCCTTACTATCTCCCCAGCTCCATAAACCATCTTTTTGATGGACCATGTTGTACAGGTGATCTCCATATATGCCCAAATCAAGGACACAGTCACCACAAATGAGGAGTTCCAAAGAGGTTAATGAGGCCTTGTTTTTCTCTCCTACTGTCCTTTTATTAATGATTTTAACCAAAACAAATCAACATTCACTCAAAGACATTTTCCTGAAAACCATAGCCCATGTAACTCTTCTTTGTAGAATAAATTCCAAGAGGGGGATGAGTGATTCGGTGGATTGAGTGGGTCGGTAGGATGAATGATGTCGTCTAATACCTGTTTTGTCCGCCCAATGCATCTGAAGATATCATGTTCACCCTGAATTTGTTTTTAGTGCTATTACTAGAATGAAATAGGGCAGAGGCATTTTTTGTTGTTAATTATCATATCTGTAGGGAAAAAAATCTTAGAAGTAAATATTAAGATCTGATCAGGGAATTCCAGGCATGCAGCTCCAAATCCAGGTCAGCAGAGCTTAGGAGAAGCATTGTAGGGATTTTCTTTAACAACCCAAACCCAATTTGCACATGCCTCTAAGTTCAAGCAGAGGTTATATTCCTTGGTCAGGGACCTCTTGCTGCCTGCCAGCCGAGAATGTCTGCATCTTCCTTTGATCTGTTCCCTCCACACTATTTCCTCTCTCCTGGGAAAGGCAGAAGCATGTGGTCTGCAGCCATCAGCAGCGAGCAGCCTTTCTGATGTATACACATAATCAAAAGATAAATGCAACTGTGCTCAGGATATCACACATTTGTAGTAAACCTGAAACTTTCACAAGAACACACTTGTTCTTGTTTCACATAAATTATCCCTTGAATTTGGCAAAAAAAGAGGCTGAACATTCATGAGATCTTATTAGATTTCTGCCAGAAAGGCTGTTTAATTTATTTTCTTTAGCCACTGGTGATATCTCTAGCATATTGTCTTTGTTTTGTTTGTTTTGTTTTTAATTTTGGTAAAATACATGATTTCACCATATGAGCTATTAGCCTGTCTATACGAAGTACATTCACCCAACTGTATGCCCAATCTCCAGAGCTTCATTCTTCTTGTAAAACTGAAGCTCCTCAGTCATTCAGTAGTAGCTTATTTCCCTAGACCCAGAACATCCTGGCAATATTATCCTGTTTCCTAGTTCTCTAGATGTCACTGCTCCAAGTACCTTCTATCAGTGGAGTCACACACACAAAAAAAAAAAATCACTTCATAATTGACTTGTTCTACAGAGAATAATGTCTTTAAGACTTGTACATGTGTCCAAATTTCCTTTCACCTCTTTGAATGCTGAAGAATGTTTCTTTTTTCTCTTGGTTTATTTTTTGTTTGTTTGTTTGTTTGTGGGGAAGACCACAACTGGCTGTGCTCAGGAGTCACTTCTGGTAAAGCTTGGTCCCATATGTACTGCTGGGTATCAAGGCAAGTACCCTACTTACCATACTAGCTCTTTGACTTCTGTAGTATATATATATATATATATATATATATATATATATATATATATATATATATATATTTTATTTAAACACCTTGATTACATACATGATTGTGTTTGGGTTTCAGTCCTGTAAAGAACACCACCCATCACCAGTGCCACATTCCCATCACCAATGTCCCAAGTCTCCCTCCTCCCCGCCCAACCCCCGCCTGTACTCTAAACAGGCTCTCCATTTCCCTCATACATTCTCATTATTAGGACAGTTCAAAATGTAGTTGTTTCTCTAACTAAACTCATCACTCTTTGTGGTGAGCTTCCTGAGGTGAGCTGGAACTTCCAGCTCTTTTCTCTTTTGTGTCTGAAAATTATTATTGCAAGAATGTCTTTCATTTTTCTTAGAACCCATAGATGAGTGAGACAATTCTGCGTTTTTCTCTTTCTCTCTGACTTATTTCACTCAGCATAATAGATTCCGTGTACATCCATGTATAGGAAAATTTCATGACTTCATCTCTCCTGACAGCTGCATAATATTTTATTGTGTATATGTACCACAGTTTCTTTAGCCATTCATCTGTTGAAGGGCCTCTTGGTTGTTTCCAGAGTCTTGCTATGGTAAATAGTGCTGCAATGAATATAGGTGTAAGGAAGGGGATTTTGTATTGTATTTTTGTGTTCCTAGGGTATATTCCTAGGAGTGGTATAGCTGGGTCATATGGGAGCTCGATTTCCAGTTTTTGGAGGAATCTCCATATCGCTTTCCATAAAGGTTGAACTAGACGGCATTCCCACCAGCAGTGGATAAGAGTTCCTTTCTCTCAACATCCCCGCCAGAACTGTTTATTCTCATTCTTTGTGATGTGTGCCATTCTCTGGGGTGTGAGGTGGTATCTCATCGTTGTTTTGATTTGCATCTCCCTGATGATTAGTGATGTGGAGCACTTTTTCATGTGTCTTTTGGCCATTTGTATTTCTTCTTTGTCAAAGTGTCTGTTCATTTCTTCTCCCCATATTTTGATGGGATTAGATGTTTTTTTTCTTGTAAAGTTCTGTCAGTGCCTTGAATATTTTGGAGATTAGCCCCTTATCTGATGGATATTGGGTGAATAGTTTCTCCCACTCAGTGGGTGGCTCTTGTATCCTGGGCGCTATTTTCTTTGAGGAGCAGAAGTTTCTCAGCTTAATATATTCCCATCTGTTAATCTCTGCTTTCACTTGCTTGGAGAGTGCAGTTTCCTCCTTGAAGATGCCTGTAATGTCCTGGAGTGTTTTGCCTATGTGCTGTTCTATATATCTTATGGTTTGGGGGCTGATGTCGAGGTCTTTAATCCATTTGGATTTTACCTTCGTACATGATGTTAGCTGGGGGTCTAAATTCAATTTTTTGCAAGTGGCTATCCAATTGTGCCAACACCACTTGTTGAAGAGGCTTTCCCTGCTCCATTTAGGATTTCCTGCTCCTTTATCAAAAATTAGGTGGTTGTATGTCTGGGGAACATTTTCTGAGTATTCAAGCCTATTCCACTGATCTGAGGGCCTGTCCTTATTCCAATACCATGCTGTTTTGATAACTATTGCTTTGTAGTACAGTTTAAAGTTGGGGAAAGTAATTCCTCCCATATTCTTTTTCCCAAAGATTGCTTTAGCTATTCGAGGGTGTTTATTGTTCCAGATGAATTTCAAAAGTGCCTGATCCACTTCTTTGAAGAATGTCACGGGTATCTTTAGAGAGATAGCATTAAATTTGTATAATGCCTTGGGGAGTATTGACATTTTGATGATGTTAATCCTGCCAATCCATGAGCAGGGTATGTGTTTCCATTTCCGTGTGTCTTCTCTTATTTCTTGGAGCAGAGTTTTATAGTTTTCTTTGTATAGGTCCTTCACATTTTTAGTCAAGTTGATTCCAAGATATTTGAGTTTGTGTGGCACTATTGTGAATGGAATTGTTTTCTTAATGTCCATTTCATCCTTATTACTATTGGTGTATAGGAAGGCCATTGATTTTTGTGTGTTAATTTTGTAGCCTGCCACCTTGCTATATGAGTCTATTGTTTCTAGAAGCTTTTTGGTAGAGTCTTTAGGGTTTTCTAAGTAGAGTATCATGTCATCTGCAAACAGTGAGAGCTTAACTTCTTCCTTTCCTATCTGTATTCCCTTGATATCTTTTTCTTGCCAAATCGCTATAGCAAGTACTTCCAGTGCTATGTTGAATAGGAGTGGTGAGAGAGGACAGCCTTGTCTTGTGCCAGAATTTAGAGGGAATGCTTTTAATTTTTCTCCATTGAGGATAATATTTGCCACTGGCTTGTGGTAGATGGCCTTAACTATATTGAGAAAGGTTCCTTCCATTCCCATCTTGCTGAGAGTTTTGATCAAGAATGGGTGTTGGACCTTATCAAATGCTTTCTCTGCATCTATTGATATGATCATGTGGTTTTTATTTTTCTTGTTATTGATGTTGTGTATTCTGTTGATAGATTTACGGATGTTAAACCATCCTTGCATTCCTGGGATGAAACCTACTTGATCATAGTGGATGATCTTCTTAATGAGGCATTGAATCCTATTTGCCAGGATTTTGTTGAGGATCTTTGCATCTGCATTCATCAGCGATATTGGTCTGTAATTTTCTTTTTTTGTAGCATCTCTGTCTGGTTTAGGTATCAAGGTGATGTTGGCTTCATAAAAGCTATTTGGAAGTGTTTCCGTTTGTTCAATTTCATGAAAGAGTCTTGCCAGGATCGGTAGTAGTTCCTCTTGGAAAGTTTGAAAGAATTCATTAGTGAATCCATCTGGGCCTGGGCTTTTGTTTTTCGGCAGACACTTGATTACCATTTTAATTCATCAATGGTAATGGGAGTGATTAGATATGCTACATCCTCTTCCTTCAATCGTGGAAGATTATAAGAGTCCAAGAATTTATCCATTTCTTCCAGGTTCTCATTTTTGGTGGCGTAGAGTTTCTCAAAGTAGTTTCTGATTACCCTTTGAATCTCTGTCATATCAGTAGTGATCTCTCCTTTTTCATTCCTAATACGAGTTATCAAGTTTCTCTCTCTCTCTTTCTTTGTTAGGTTTGCCAGTGGTCTATCAATCTTGTTTATTTTTTCAAAGAACCAACTTCTGCTTTCGTTGATCTTTCGGATTGTTTCTTGGGTTTCCACTTCATTGATTTCTGCTCTCAGTTTTGTTATTTCCTTCTGTCTTCCTATTTTTGGGTTCTTTTGTTGAGCACTTTCTAGTTCTATTAGCTGTGTCATTAAGCTACTCAGGTAAGCTCCTTCTTCCTTCCTGATGTGTGCTTGCAAAGCTATAAATTTTCCTCTCAGTACTTCTTTTGCTGTGTCCCATAAGTTCTGATAGTTTGTGTCTATTGTCATTTGTTTCCAGGAACCTTTTGATTTCCTCCATGATTTCATCTCGGACCCACTGGTTATTGAGTATGAGGCTGTTTAACTTCCAGGTGTTAAGGTTTTTCTTCTGAGTCCCTTTGGAATTCACAAATAATTTCAGAGCCTTGTGGTCAGCGAAGATAGTCTGCAAAATTTCTATCCTCTTGATATTATGGAGGTATGTCTTATGTGCCAGCATGTAGTCTATCCTGGAGAATGTCCCATGTACATTGGAGAAGAATGTGTATCCAGGTTTCTGGGGATGGAGTGTCCTATATATATCCACTAGGCCTCTTTCTTCCATTTCTCTCCTCAGGTCTAGTATATTCTTGTTGGGTTCAGTCTCGTTGACCTATCCAGTGTTGACAAAGCTGTGTTGAGGTCTCCCACAATTATTGTGTTGTTATTGATATTATTTTTCAGATTTGTCAACAGTTGTATTAAATATTTTGCTGGCCCCTCATTCGGTGCATATATCTTCCTGCTCTACATACCCCTTGATTAATATAAAATGTCCATCTTTGTCCCTTACAACCTTCCTGAGTATAAAGTTTGCATTATCTGATATTAGTATGGCCACTCCAGCTTTTTTATGGGTGTTGTTTGCTTGGATAATTTTTCTCCAGCCTTTTATTTTGAGTCTATGTTTGTTCTGACTATTCAGGTGCATTTCTTGTAGGCAGCAGAAGGTTGGATTGAGTTTTTTGATCCATTTGGCCACTCTGTGTCTCTTGACTGGTGCATTTAGTCCATTGACGTTGAGAGAAAGAATTGTCCTGGGATTTAATGCCATCTTTATATCGAAATTTTGTGTGTCTTTTGGTTAGTCTTGTTTTAAATTAGGTCTTTCAGTTTTTCTCTTAAGACTGGTTTTGTGTCTGTAAAGTTTCTGAGCTGTTTTTTGTCTGTGAAACCATGTATTCTTCCATCAAACCGGAAAGTGAGTTTTGCTGGGTATAGTATTCTGGGTGAAGCATTCATTTCATTCAGTCTTGTCACAATATCCCACCACTGCTTTCTGGCATTGAGTGTTTCTGGTGACAGGTCTGCTGTAAATCTCAATGATGCTTGCTTGAATGTAATTTCCCCTTTTGATCTTGCTGTTTTCAGAATTCTGTCTCTATCTGTGGGATTTGTCATTGTGACTAGGATGTGTCTTGGGGTGGTTTTTCTGGGGCCTCTTTTGGTTGGTACTCTTCGAGCATGCAGGATTTGATCACATATATTCTTTAGCTCTGGAAGTTTCTCTTTAATGATGTTCTTGACCGTTGATTCTTTCTGGAAATTTTCTTCCTGGGTCTCTGGGACTCCAATGACTCTTAAGTTATTTCTGTTGATCTTACCATAGACTTCTATTTTCATCTGTTCCCATTCTTTGACTAATTTTTCCATTGTCTGCTCATTTGCTTTAAGTTTTTTTTTTCCAATCTCTCCTGCTGTATGGAATTGTTATGTATCTCATCTTCCACAGCACCAAGTCTATTCTCAGCTTCTGATACCCTGTCCCAGAGCTTATCCATTTTGTCATTCACTTCGTTTACTGACTTTTTCAGGCCTGTTAGTTGACATGTTATTTCAGTTTGGAGTTTTGTGATTTCGGTCTTCACATTTTCTTGGTTCTTATTAGTGTTCTGTTCAACTCGATCCATGGTTTCTTTGAGGTCTTTGAACATCTTCCCTATTGCTAGTCTAAAGTCCTTATCTGAGAGGTTGATTAGTTGGTTGGCCATTATCTGGTCATCAGAATTGTCATCTTCATTCTCTATGTCTGATGCTGGCCTGCGTAGTTTCCCCCATTGTCACACTTGTATTGTGGGTTTTCCTACGTGTTGTCGTGGTATTCATTGGCTATATAATGCAGGCAGCACTCTCCTCTGGCTCTGCCCTTTCTGGATGGGCCAACTTGCCTCTAAGGGAGGGGAGTCCTCCGTGGATGAAGCCTCACACAGGATCAAATCTTAGGCCCAAGCATGCAACAGAGAAGACAGTCCGGAGAGAAATGCTTGCTTCTGTGATATAGCACAGTTCTTAGTGTGACTTTTTCTTCTTGTGATGGTGTTCTTTTCTTAGAAAGAGCGCACGGCCGCGTAGCGAAGCAAAGCGGCCGTGCTCTGCTGGAGCGTCTTTCGCCCCACTCCCAAGAGTTTCACACAAGAGGACAGTAGACAGACATACACAGGTAGAACTCACAGGTTTTCACAGTTGGGCCCCACTGGGCAAAGCGTATTTTCGTTGATTTTCCCCGCCTGATGTCACCAACAGGAGTATATATATTTTTTAAATCAAGTTTTTTGTGTTAATTCATTTATCCACAGAGAATCCATCAGCTTCTACCATTTGGCTCTACATAATGCTGCAGCAAACATGTCTCTAAATTCCTCCTTAAGAACCTGCTTTTAACTTCTTTTGGAGGGGGAGGATTGTGCCACACCCTGTGGTGCTCAGGGGTTACTCCTGGCTTTGCACTCAGAAATTACTCCTGGCAGGGGATCATATGGAATGCCAGGGATCTAACCAAGTCTATCCCAGATCGGTTGCTTGCAAGGCAAACACCCTACCACTTGTGCTATTGCTCTGGCCCCAACTCAGAAGTAAAATTGTTGGATCATATGATCATTTTATTTTTTCTGAGAAAGTGTCATCCATTTTCTTTGGTGACTGTGCTATTTGGACATTTTCACCAACAGTGCTAATGTTCCAAAGTCTGTAGTTCAACTCTGGTTGTTGAGCTTTGATAATAGTTGTCTTACTAGGTAGAGGACATGACTTCGCTTTTTTATTTTTTTTAAGTCATACCCTACTGTGCTCTGGGATTATTCCTGGCAGGTTATAAGGAACTTTATGGGTACTGGGAATCATACCCTGGTTGGCTACATGCAAGACTAAAGCCTTAACTCTCTCCTGTGGCTTCATTTTCAGACAAAACAATAAAACAGAGCAAACTTATACTGAGCAATTCCTGCATTTTCAGATAGACAAATATAAATCAGAAGAAACGAAGAAAAAGACTAACAATTATCACCCTACACTGAGTATCAAGATTCCCTAATAGCATTCAGGGCTGATAGATCATGGCTTAAGGTCAAGACACAAGTTCAACTCCCAGTATTGAAGGATTCTTTTATAATACCATACCGTTATATTATCTAGCCCAGTTAACCAAATAGTGCCAAGTGTGACCTCCAGCCACCTGAGCACTTGTTTGTGAAGGCCTACCCACAAACAAGCAAACTAATTGGAAGGGCCAAAGGAATCTAGGTCCAAGGCTTAAGGATATCATATTACATTTTCTTTGTTATTTTGTTTGATTTTCATTTGTTTTAACTTTTTGGGGCCACACTCAGTGATACTTTGAGAATGATGGTATGCTGAGGTATCAGACCTGGGCTCAAATCTGCAACTCCTGCATGTTAAGCTTTTTCTAGATCTCTTTAGCCATCTCTCTGGTCCAGATTTTCTGGTTGTTTTGGTATTTTTTTTTAAATTTCTTTATTTAAACACTGTAATTACAAAAATGTCCATTGTTGGGTTTTAGTCATCAAATGAACACTACCCTTCTCCGGTTTTTGATGATTTTCACTTTCTATAACTAACTGTTTAAGAAACAGAAAGGAATGAGAGTGGACCTTGAAGCATAGGTAGACCTACTGGGAAAATCTGAACTTTTCCTTATGTCAATCTATAACTTTAAATCAAATTAACATCTTCTATCTCTCTCTGTGCCTTTATTTGTCCTAAGGATTTGTTCATTGTATTTCACTATTTTCCTTAGAGCCTGATCTACACAGTACTATGGGAAGCTGTGATGGTAATGATTTAGTCAAGATATCAAATTTTTTCATCTTAAATGCATAACGCATGAAAAGAAAAGTTTTTTTCTATCTGCACCATTCCCACAGATATTTAGATGATTATGAGTAGCTATCTTTATCCAGACTAAATTACAGCACTGGGATCTGTTTCCACAGCTGGCAAGGAGTAAGGAACTGAAGGAGAACCTGCTTCACTAAGGCTCATAGGCTTAGTATTAGTATAGTATCAGAGATGGCTCAGGCTCCTTTCTTCCAAGTGAACCTGCCTGATGTCACTGGCTCCTCACAGGACCTTGCTGGCATGAGTTTTTGCTTTGCTAAGAACTTTGTCAGTAGATAAAGGTTGAATGTAGGCACCCATAATTATCCTTGAGAACCCAGACAGCTTTTAGAGGTAAAAAAGAGAGAAATCCACTCTCTATGCAGATTCCAACCATGAACCAAATCTTGCAGATGAACTGATTGCAATAACCAGAAAGAGAAAGAAAAGGGTATTATCGGGTTTTGAATGGCAGTCCCCAGTATTGTCTGCCAAATAACCTGTGTCCTGATATGTAGCCAACAAGACATGGAACCCTTATGCCTTCTCTCTTGTAGGTATACTTCTTCTCCACTCTGCATTGACAACCATTAGTAGCAAAATTGCAAAGGCCAGGTGACTCTGAAAGGCCTTAGGAGTAGGTACCATGAATTAACTACCTCCAGATAAAGTGATAATTTTCATAAAGCCTTGAAACTACAGGAATGAGAACCTTACCTATCATATTCTGCCCAAGATTGCTACATTTTCATGTAGCTGGTTCCTTAAATGCATTTCTTATAGAGCTCCCAAATACGTATTTTTACATTTCCCTGGGCTCCTTATGGCAGGGGGGAAAGGAAGTGGGCAATTATATTGAATGCCTGCACTTTTTTTTTAAATATTCTTAAGGAATTCTCAAATGTGTCTGTGAGATAAAGCCAGGCTAATTAATAGATATGAAGTAAAGTGGCTGGTGACTCAAGTTCAGCAAGTAGTAGAACTCCGAGTTAGATCCTAGTTAGGACAAGCAAAAGCACTTTTTTGCAAGGCAGTTGGATGAGCAGTATGACGAGCATCTTTTTTACTATTTGAAGATTATGGAATTTGAAGTTCTAAAGGCCCTGGAACCATCATACTGGCTGTGGAAAGTTGTGGGGAACAACATTGGGCCCCTAGTATGGAGGAAAAGGCTGTAAATCACTGAATTAGGGGGCTAACGCCCAAGTTGCCCTACAGTCAAGAACTGAGCTGTTTTGCAGGCTTCTTCTGTACACAGCCTTGACATGCTTTTTTTTCTCCCTTTTTTTGGTCTTTGTCCATTCTTCCCCCCCAAATACCACAAAACACTGTTTCAGCCTGAGGTTTCAATTAGATTCTGGCACACAGAGCTCATGTCACGCTTTGTGTGGCCACCATCAAGTCTCCTTCCCGGGGCTTCCTTTGAGAGGGAAACAGGCTGCCCTATTCCCTTTTTATGCCACCACAAGGGAACCTCCATTTCTCATTTATCCAAATCCTTGTTTGTCTTTGGGGAAAGTAAAATGCTTGCACTTGATTGTGATTGGGATGGATTGATGTCTCTTAAAAGTTGCATGGAGGAATGCAAGCCAGGCTTATTCAGGGGGATTAGTCTGGGCATTCAGTGGAGTTGAATGGGGAGGGCTGCTTTGGTTTGGTAAATAGTGGTGGTGGGCCCCACCCTGGCCTTTTTTTCCCTTGGTGGTTGTGCATATTTGGACAGAACGTGTTCTGCCTACAGATTGAGCCTGGGGGTGGAGGGAGGATAACACTGTCTCTCAGCAAGTAACTGTGACTTGAAGGGGGCACATGAAGTTGGCTGGTGACTCAATTCAGCATCATAATTTTCATCAGAAAAGTAAAACTGAGTATTTTCTACAATGGCCATGTCAGCCCAGTGGGACCTCAATACAGTAATGAGTGTTCCAAGCCTCTCCACCAAATCCTAGACTCTTGTGGATCTCAGAAAGACTGAGTCTAGCTGGTTGAAGCAGCCACTTGCTGGGTCCCTTTGTGTCTGTCTCTGTGTTTGTGCCTGTGCAAAATAGTCCCTTCTCTGTCTGGTTTACTGTTTATTTTGTTTGGAAAGTTACTGGCTGTCTGGGTTTGTATCCATTCATCCCCTCTGTACAGAGGCATGTAAATGAGCTTGTTAATTCAATTGAGTAATTGATTAAGCTGGTTTTTAATGTGCTTAATGCTGGCCTTGGCACAGCAAGGGAGCCCGAAAGAAGTCTTCGCTGAGGACTCTATCTGTGACCCTGAACAATGCCCAGGGGCTTTGCTGAGCCTCCTGTTCTGTCTGTGCACTCAGAGGCTCAACTAGATGATTTCTAGAAGGATATTTCCCATGTGATAAAAGACTTACTGAGGTTAAGAGTAAGACTTTTTTTATGACACAGAAGCCATTGCAGTTACATAGGAAAAATACTTTCTTGAGTTGTATTCAGAGTGAGATTTCTACCAAATAATTTTAAATGCCCTGTTAAACTTGGATTTTTAATCAACTAAATCAACAGTAAATATGTGCTCAGGGATCACTTCTGAGGTGTTCAAGGGACCACGTAGCATGATTGAATCATTGTAGGCTTAATCACATACAGTACAAATCAAGTATCCTACCCACTACTACTGTTCCAGACCTTACATATAAAAATTTTAACTGAGCAGCTTTCATTCTATCTCTAATCCAGAGAGATGTTAAGAGTTGGGGTCTTAGAAGGGCACTGCTTCTGGTGATCCTACCCTTACTTTCCAACAATATTTGCCTTCTTTTTACTTCTTCTCATACTCGCAGTGGTCCTCAACTATTGTATTTGTATCTGCTTTGTTTCTTCATTGCAAAATAAGATATATGCAGGGTGCATAAGAATTCGTTTATAGGTTTTGTTTTTATTATAGTCAGACCCTCCAATGGTCTGAGGGACAGTGAACTGGCCCTGTTTAAAAAGTTTGAGGACCCCTGCTAGAGTCATCGTACCAATGAGCACCAGTTCATGGAATTACTTTTCCCCCCATCTCCTCCCTCAGACCTCATTCACAAATTCCATTTCAGCAATGCTTCCTCAAATAAAGTCTTCACGAGGCTTGACTAATTACCCAGACAAAAATTCCCTTTGCCTACTCATTATTTCATGGGAGATTATCTTCTCAGAATTTGTCACAACATGCATGCTTGTATTTCACAAACACACGCTGAAATTTCAATTTATGCCTGTCGTATTAGAACATGAAAATTATCCTGAAAATAAGGATAAAACTTTTATCTATGGAGAAAGGGCAAACGGGTACCCATGTTGTGTTTCTACAACAGTTGGAGAAAAGCATAGCGGTCAGAGTTAGTCTAAGAACCAAATGTAGTATCTGAGAGAGAGCTCAAAGGACTAGAGCACATTCTTTGCACACAACAGGCTTGCCTTTGATTCCTTCCACTACATGGTCTCCAAAGTACCATGCACCCACACACTGTCAGGTGTGATCCAAAACCAAAAATAAATTGTTGAGTATTGTATAGGCAAAAATTGTATAGGTTTTGGTATAGGTATTTAGATAATGAATCATTGTGAAAAGAGAGATAGCATGATGAAAGTTGTTCTTCCATAGGATTTATTAAATGCAAAGGAGAGAGCACAGAGCCTGAGGATCCTCAAGATGATATCAAGTATAGTATATTCATCAAGTCCACAGAGAGTTTAAGTCTAGAAAAGTCTGTTGAGTCCCAACTTCCCTGAAACAAAGTCTGTCCTAAGCACAGGTAGTTTCCAGTGATCCAGGATACATGCCCAACTCATAGGTGTCTGTAGCCCAAAGCTGATACAAGGTTCCTTGAAGTCTTCCCGTGAATCCTGAGAATTTTTCATACTAAAATTTATTTTTCTTGTACTTTTGAAACTTTCTTTCTTCCTTCCTTCCTTCCTTCCTTCCTTCCTTCCTTCCTTCCTTCCTTCCTTCCTTCCTTCCTTCCTTCCTTCCTTTCTTTCTTTCTTTCTTTCTTTCTTTCTTTCTTTTTTTGGTTTTTCGGGCCACACCCGTTTGATGCTCAGAAATTGCCCCTGGCTTGGGGGGACCATATGGGACGCCGAAGGATCGAACCGCGGTCCTTCCTTGGCTGGCGCTTGCAAGGCAGACACCTTACCTTTAGCGCCACCTCACCGGCCCCGGAACTTTCTTTCTAATAAAGTCATTGTCCAGTGTTCAACCAACTCTGCATTGAAATGTTTAAGAGAGAGAGGAAAAGAGAGAGCACTTTTGTTGGAGTCATTGTTTGCTTTTCAGGGACCATGTGAATTGGCTGGATCTTCCCATGTATTCATGCCATGAGCTCTCATATGATCCATCCCAAGTGTTCTTATCACTGTTAATCATCCTGGTATAAAGCTATCAAACTGGAAGCTACATGTGTGTATACACAGACCATGATTGCATGATTGCAGGGCCATATCCACACAATGTATGTAGACTTATATGTATACATGCATGTGTATACATGTAAATATGCCTAAGAACATATTTCAGCATGAAAATACATGCTGGGACACATTTGTTTTGTTCTGTAGGATACAGGAAGTTAAGTACCTCTCGGTACCTTTTTGAGAGATGTTACATCTCCTCTGCTTCTGAGCTTCTCTGGTTTCTGAAACACACTTGACATGGTGTTTCACTTGAGTTCCCCTCTCTGATTCTCATAGCTCTCAAAAACCCCACTGCTTGACAAGAAAAAACTCATCACCTAGTTTTTCTGGAGGATGTATATATATCCTATACTTCAATATATCCTTGTCCACTCAGATAATTTCACAAGCCATAAGAAACTAGTTTCAGCCTTCACTTCAGCTCTCAAGCTGCTCTCCTGACAGCTGGCTAGACAGACTTTCTGCTGACAGAATCAAGTTTAAAACTTTTCCTTTTTATTAGATGTAGCATCTTAAGGTATAACACTACATGCCACACAGCTTAAAGAGTTTTGAACAAAATAGTATTTTTTCCATAATGGTATTTGTCTTTGGTTACTTTTTCCAGCTTTGGATTTACTCTGACATGAGAAGAAAATAAAATATTTTAAACAGAAAAAGAAAAGAAAGAAAAAAGAGTTGGGTAACTTGGACAAAGTTGGCTTAGCCAAGTCTCATGAATCTCCTTGTTAGGAATTTTATTTAAATAGGAAACTATGAATATCCCTTAGTATGCTCTCTGGAAAAGAGTAGAGAATCTGAGCCATGGAACTTAGTACAACTCTCAACACATGTTCACTTTTTCTCCAGATCAGTGGTCGTGCATGGCGTGAATTGCTCAGCTGTCTCCACAGCCTCAATCATACCATCTCCCCTTGGCCTCACTTCAATCTCTCTGTCCTTGGGCAAGCCATCTAGGAAGTAAAGCATGGCCTTTGCTTTACTTTTGCCTTGAGTTTTCTTTCCTCCCTTTCACATATTGAATGCTTCTTCATAGCTATAATTTCACATTTATTTGTACGTATAATTAATAACTGCCTTTCCTCTAACACTGTTGTGGCATGAAATTGAGAACCTGGTCTCTTTCTTACATCCTCAGAGTTTGTTCTATTAAGTGTTGGAATGGAATGAGGTAGAAGCTCAGTAAATATTTGATGTGTGAATGAATACATAGAATGATTTCATACAAATTGTGGCCCTGGGGGAAGAAAGTATGATAAACTTAATTTACTCTGGATCCTAGCACACAATAGAAGGTAGTGTTTGTGAGAAAAATGAACAAGCATCCCTCTTTAATACGGCATCATAAGAACAACCCTAGAGAGGTAAACTACTTAGACAGATAGTTCATATTCAGATAAAAGCATTAAAAGTTCAAAGTAGGGGTGGGGTTAGATTGTGACTCAAGTGGCTGAGCACATGCCTTTTAGGCTCTAGCTTCCACTCTTTCCTGCCACCACATAGCCTCATGGCCCCATAACCACTAGGTGTGCCTCCCACTATGATTCAATTTTTAAAACATTTACAGAGCACTAAAAATAAGAATTGTACTTTAGAATCAAGCCTGAAGGTATATTTTTGTTTGGGACATCATATCTGGTGCTGCTTAGAGCTTCCTCCTGGCTCTGAACTCAAGAATCATTCTTAGTAAGATTCAGGAGACCTGGTGGAGTGATGAATATCAAATCTAGGTCAATTATGTGCAAGGTAAAAACCTTACCTGCAGTGTACTATCTCTTCAGCCTCAAGCCCAGATTTCGGTACAGGTGATTTTACCTGGCTATCCACATGTATTTTAGAAAGTCACCTAATCTTTTCTTGTAGTGATCATATCCCACCACCTATGCTGGTTCACCCCAGTACTGAGGACACTGTAAGTTCTCTAACATGTTAGATGATGTTAGTGATTGTTTCCAAAATCTCAATGCATTTTTAAGTATGGCAGGTCATTGACAATATAAAAAGTCTTTTCACTTTCCAGGCATCAATTTTCTGCTGTGAAATTTAGAGTGTTGAGTTCTTCCCCGGGTGTGACACTGTGTGTCTATAGAGAAAGACAGCAGGGCAGACTTGCATGGCCAGGAGAACATTTAGGAGCTGGTAGGCAGAGCCTCATCTTTAAGTGCAGGTAGAATTAGTTTAGCTAGAGAAGAAAATTAGGGGGTCTAACCTTCCGGTATGTGTATAGCCCAACTTATAAGTAGGATGAAAAAGCAGATTTAGAAATGGAAATGAGAAGGTAGTTGTTTGGGAGCAGTGGGGAGAGGGAAAGAGCTATTACAGGTTCTCAAAATAGGGCACCCTGAAGCAAAATGATTTGGAATAATATAGCTTGAGTTGTTTGAATGGGGAGAAAGAAGACTTGGGTTCAGGGGGAGCAGATAGAAGACACAGACAGCAGATAGATGGACACAGACAGGTGAGAAACAGAGTTGGGGGTATCAGGAGGAAAATAGGAGGGAGAGAACCCAAAGTAACTGAAACACAGCTTCATGGCAAGGAGGAAAAAAGGTTGCCGGGACATTGGCTGCCACTGATGGAAATATCTCCTGCCCTTGAGAATTTTGAGCACTATCCCGGGTAGGCACATCTACAACTGGCTCCCCAGAAGAGGTCCTGATTCTACTCTTAATGGATAAGCCTATCTTGCCCAAAAGCCACAGCCCATGGACACAGTGCAAAGAGTTTGTCTATTCTCAGTAAGTCTAATACCAGTTTCCAGAGTTCTCCAACTTGAAATCAGGCAATTAATTATACAGTTCTAACCCAATTGGCTGAGGATCATGCACTCCCCAGATGTGAAGGGATTAGATCTACAAGGCTGCCCTCCATTTCAGACAGCATTGGCAAATCATGATACCTAAGTCCCCCTCATTTGTGTCCATCTTAACTACAGAGAAGAGATGTTGTGTGAATCACTTGCTTCTCAGGTTTGAAATTTACCGGAATAACTCACAGAACCCACTGTCACAATATACCAGGAAAGTTAAAGCTGAATGTCAGCCAGGTGAGAGAGGGAGGCCTAGATTAAAGTATGGGAACATACCACATGTGGTATGAAATTGATGAAATTTACATTCATCAGCTTGATGAATTGATGAAATTTCCAGCTCCTAGCCACTGGTGATTGATAAGGTTCCTCTTTCAAGATAGAGACACAGAATAGTCTCACTCATTTATGTTTTTTACTCTATTAACTTATCACGGTGGGAACCCATGGAAAAGTTAGTAGCCTGGGCCCGTGTCTGGCACCTTAACACATCTGCTACCCAAGAATCATGAACTGTTGAGACCAGTTTGGGGGATTGGGTAAGCAGAAGTGGCTCAACCTGAGAATCTGAAATAAAATCTGAGATCACTTCCTGGCAGGACATGGACTTCCTTTAGCTGACTGTCAAAGGGGAATCATAAAGTCTTTAGGTACCCATGAAATTCAGCAGGAGAGGTCTGCGGAGAGACTTTGATGAGTTGTGCCCCAGTTATAAGCCACCCAGTAGGTCACACAGCTTTTATTTCAGTAAAGGATGAAGAAGGGAGTGGCATAGGGTTCATTCCAAGGGTGGTACTGTCCATCCTCAAATGTGGATAAAAGCTGTGTTACCACATGGACGAGGCCATTAGCTTTCTAAGCTTCAGTGTCTTCCCCTTCCCTAGGTGAAAATAAGCTGATGAATGTAGAGTTTGGTAAGGAATGAGTGCTCAGTGCAGCCTCGTGCCACTATCCAAAAGTAGTAGAGAGAACCTTCCTAGGAAATCTTTGGTAGACTCAAATAAATGAGTGCTAAAAAAAAAAAAAAGCAATTATCCTGACTTTATATAGACATTGTTTAGCCTTCGGAGACCTGAGCGTATGATCTATCCTCATACCAAATAATACATTGAATCTCAAAGAACCCTGGCATTTAGTGAGAGCAGGACTGTGAGATGTTCACAAAAATATCCAGGGAAGGACCGTGGAAGTATTTCTACCTGCAACAAAACCAACATGGAAGCTGTGTTCACTTTTCACCATTTGTGGTCAAAGCAGAAGTCCCCATGAGATTTCTTCTAATTCATGAAAATAGACACATCCATGCAAGGGGGAATAAGCAAAGTGAAATAACTTAGACTTTTAGAAAGTGAAAGTGTTTTTCTATAAACATTAGACATAGTATAATTTATAAAAGGTGGTAATCAGTTCAGCAGCAAAATCCAAAAGCAGATGCCAATGGACTAGATCTGACCAAAAAATCTCTTAAAAGGCCACTGTGTGGCAGTTTTGTAGTTTTGTGCAAGCTTACATGCATAAAACAGTATTAGTTGTGTGTTTTTTTAATGTTGTTAAGGGATTTCTAGGGAGGCAGAGAGTTATCTAGTTATTCTAGATCAATTGGTTTTCTTGCTCCATCCTGGTTTTATAGTCTCCATTTTGGAACATTAGTTCTCAAAGTGTGTTTCCTGACCCAGCAGGAAATCAGGAAGAAATCAGGAGGATGCTGAATATGTAAGATCTGGACCTCTGCTCACTCCACATGAATCCAGAACTGTTGGAGGCAGAGTTCTTCAGAGTGTTTTTACAAGATGGCGAGGTGAAGTCTAATGAAGTTTGAGATCCACTATATGGAAGCATTACAGACTTAAAGTTTGTGCCCAACTGATCTGGAACAAGTAGGCTAACTTGCACATGGCCAACCTAGATTCAACCCCTGGCATTCTATATGATCCCCTGAATACTACCAAGAGTGATTTTTGAGTGCAGAATTAGGAGTTACCCCTGATCATTGCTGAGTGTGGCTCTCTCCATATAGTTTTTGCCCTTCGTTGGTGTGATTTTCATTATACTCTGGGAGTGGCTTTGACCCTCAGAGATTTATTTGTAAGGCCTTTCCCAGTCCTTTCCAGAAGCCATTCTGTTCACTGTATCTAATTCATATTTCTGAAGCTACTAAAAGACTTTTTAGAATGTCAGTTAAATAAGAGTCAGTGGGGTGCTGTGATCAAACTTTTAATGTTGAAATGACACAGTTCCAAGGATGGAGTTGAAGGTATATGGTCTTTGGTGCTTAATACAGTGGATGTCTTTGCATATATGTTTTGAGTGGAATCTGCCCCAAACAATATTTTTCTCTTTATAGGAAAGCTAAGAATGAGTCTTGTCATCTTCTCTTCTGACATTTTTCTATAGGGTTCAGTTTCCAGAGAAGAAAACCGAGCCTTTAGAAGCACACTTTTCATCTTATTTCCGTAACTTTCTTCTGGAAAAATAACCATCTGGGAAGAAAAAGCAGATTCAGTTGAAACTGGTCTAGACTGTGAAGTTGAAGACCAGATCCACAGACCTTTCCAGAAGACATTCTGTTCACTGTATCTAATCTATATTCCTGCAGCTAATAAAAGACTTTTTAGAATGTCATTTAAGTAAGAGTCAGTGGGGTGCTGTTTCATAAACAGGAGTATTGCATTGCAAATGTAGACAGTAGAGGTCAGACCAGGCACTGCTCTGGCCTAGGGGGCCACAGACTCTGCTGTAGACCCACACTCTTTTCTAGGCTGTGAGCAAACCTCCTGTATTTGTACGGACATTTAAACAATGTCAACCACATGTGTCTGATTCGTTAACACTTCACTCATCCGCATATGTTGGGTAAGTCTTTTGCCAAAACCAAGGTTTATGAGCTGCATTTATGAGGTTGCTTTAGTTGAACAAGAGTATCAAATAATCTACATACACACAAACACACACACAATTTGAGCCTTGGAAATTCAGTCTAAATTAGTGCTAAATATGGAGAGAACTAGTGACTGAATGGCTCTGAAATAAAACACAGATGTTCAAGAATAACTGGTGTTTTTGTTTAGTTTTGTTTTGTTTTTATTGACAGAATCTCCTCTCTTGCCTTACCTGAGTCTTTTCTCCCACATGAGTGAAGACCCAAGAATGTGTTATTAAGGAAATAGCTTCAACCTCCTTTCCTGCCACTTTAGTCCCATCAGTCCCTCTGTGAATCTCACCTTCTCCTTGCGACGATGAACAAATACAAACTTTGCTAAAATCTAATTTCTACATTTGAGGGACAATATTGCTTCCTAGAAAGGAAGGTTGTGCAAATTTCCTGAAAAGGAAGGAAGGAAGGAAGGAAGGAAGGAAGGAAGGAAGGAAGGAAGGAAGGAAGGAAGGAAGGAAGGAAGGAAGGAAGGAAGGAAGGAAGGAAGGAAGGAAGGACCAGACAGGAGAGATAATTTGAAGTCTACAATGCATAATTTTCATGAAGCAACTCTAGGCTCACTCTCCTAAGCTCTAAGATGAGAGTACTACTTGAGTAAGTCTGACTGTAGTGTGACATACTCCCTCATTCAACCAATCAATCAAAGACAAGAAGTTCTAAAATTGAGTTTGAAAAAGAAAAAGAAGGACCTATGTTTGATAGTATCTATGCTATATAGAATTCTGTTTCTAAGAGCTGGAATTTCTTTAACTTCTTTTAAGTTTAAGTTGTCATATTTAAGCAATGTTTGCTTGCACCTCTATTAATCAGGAAGGTCTACAAACTTTGCCACTCCCACATTTTTCATAAATCCTACATATGTTGGACTGACATATGACTGACACCATTCTGTGTCTCTCTCCCTCTGACTTATTTCACACAGCATAATACTTTTAATGTCCATCCATATATAAGAAGATTTCATTACTTCATTTTTCCTGAAAGCTACTAAGTATTCCATTGAATAAATGTACCGCCAATCATCTGTTGTTGGGCATCTGGGTTATTTCTAGATTATGGCCATTGTAAATAGTACTACAATGAGTACAGGTGTGCAGAATGTATTTTTTGTATTGTGTTATTGTGTTCCTTCCTAGGGTATATCCCTAGGAGTGTATAGCTGGAACATATGGGATTTCAATTTCTAGTGTTTTAAGGAATCTCTATGTTTTTTCCCATAAAGGCTGAACAACATGACATTACCAACACTACATCCTCACCATACTGATTGTTCTTGATTTTTGTAATGTGTGCCAGTCTCTGTGGCATGATATGGTACCTTAGTGTTGTTTTGAATTGCATCTCTCTAATTATTAGTGACATAGAACATTTTTTTCATGTGCTTTTTGGCCATTTGGTATTTCTTCTTTGAGAAAGTTTCTGTTCATTTCTTTTTCCAATTTATTTTTTAATTTAAATTTTGGGCCACACCCAGTGACACTCAGAGGTTACTCCTGGCTTTGCACTCAGAAATCAATCCTAGTTTGAGGGACCATATGGGACATTGGGTTCAATAGAACTGTGGTGCATCCTTGGTCAATGGCATGCAAGGCAAACGCTCTACTGCTGCACCACCCCTCTGGCCCCTCTTCTCTCAACTTTCTGATGGGATTAGATTTTTTTTCTTTATTAAGTTCTGTCAGTACCTTGTATATTATCTTAGCTATTAGTCCCTTATCTGATGGGTATTGGGTGAATAGTTTCTCCCATTCTGTGGGTGGCCTTTATATCCTAATCACTATTTCCTTTGAGGTGCATTAGTTGCTCATATAGTCCCATTTGTTATCTCTGCTTCGACTTGTTTGAACAGTGTAATGTTTTCTCCTTGAAAATGCCTTTAGTCTCAATATTATGAAATGTTTTACATACCTGTTCTGTTATATCTTTATGGTTCCGTGTCTGATATCAAGGTCATTAACCCATTTGAACTTGACCTTTATGCATTGTATTAGATGGAGGTCTGAGTTCACTTTTTTGCATGTGGCTGACCAGTTGTATCATCTCCACTCTTTGAAGAGGCTTTCCTTGCTCCATTTTGTGTTTTCTTGTCCTTATATCAAAGATTACTTGATTGTATGTCTTATAAACATTATTTGAATACTCAAGGCTATTTCAGCAATCTGAGGATCTGTCTTTATTTCAATGCTATACTGTTTTAATGACTATTGCTATGTAGTACAATTTAAAGTTGAGGAAGGGATGTCTCCTGTCTTCTTATTCCTAAGGTTTGATTTATTTATTTGTGGGTGTTTATTGTTCCAAATAAATTTCAGGAGTGTTTGATCCACTTCTTTGAAGAATGTCATGGTATTCTTAGAGGGATAGCATTAAATCTGTATAATGCTTTGGGGAGAATTGCCATTTTAATGATGTTAATCCTCCCAATCCATGAACAGGGTATGTATATTCATTTTTTTGTATTTTCTTTTATTTCTTGAAACAGTGTTTTGTGGTTTTCTTTGTATAGATTCTTCACCTCTTTAGTTGACACCAAGGTATTTGAGTTTGTGTTGCACTAATGTAATGGGATTGCTTTTTTAATGTCCATTTCTTCTCTATCATTATTTGTGTATAAGAAGGTCAATAATTTTGCATGTTAATTTTGCATCCTGTCACTTTGCTGTCTTAATCTATTGTTTCTAGTAGAATCTTTAGGATTTTCTGAATATAGAAGCATGCCTTCTGAAAACAGTAAAAGCTTGACTTCTTCCTTTACTATCTAAATGCCCTTGATATTTTTTTTTTGCCTAATTGTTAAGTACTTCCAGTACTATGCTAAATAGGAGTGATGAGATGAGGCAGCCTTGTCTTGTACCAGATATTAAAGGAAAGGCTTTTAGTTTATATCCATTGAGAATAATATTTTCCTTTTTTGTGGTAAATGGCCTTGACTATATTGAGAAAAGATCCTTCTATTCCCATCTAGTTGAGAGTTTTTATCATGAATGGATGTTGGACCTAATCAAAGCTTTTCTCTGCATCTATTGATATGATCATATGGTTTTTATTTTTTCCTTTTGTTGATATGATGTATTATGTTTATTGATTTGCATATGTTAAACCATATTTGCATCTCTGGAATGAAACCTACTTGGTCATGGTGTATGACTTTCTTAATGAGGCATTGAATCCTATTTGCTAGGATTTTGTTGAGGACCTTTGCATCTGTGAATATTGGTCTGTAGTTTTCATTTTTGCAGCATCTCTGTCTGATTTTGGTATAAAGGTGAAATTAGCTTCATAAAAACTATGTGGTAGTGTTTCTGTTTCTTCAATTTCCTGAAAAAGCCTGAAAAGGGTGGTAGTAGTTTCTTCTAAATGGTTTGAAAGAATTCATTAGTGAATCCATCAGGACCTGGGCTTTTGTTTAGGGAAGACTTTTGACTACCATTTTAATTTCCTCAATATAGTGATGCGTCTGTTTAGATACATTAGATTATCCTGAGTCAGCCATGGAAGATTACAAGAGTCCAAGAATTTATCCATTTCTTCCAGGTTCTCATGTTTTGTGGCATAGAGTGAAAATTTCTCAAAGTAGTCTCTGATTACCATTTAAATCCCTTTAGTATCTATAGTGATAGCTCCGTTTTCATTTTTAATCCAGTTTATTAAGTTTCTTTCCCTTACTTTTTGAGTTTTGCTAGTGGTTTATCAATCTTGTTTATTTATTCAAATAAATACATTTTGCTTTCATTGGTCTTTTGGATTGTTTTTTGAATTTCCACTACATTGATTTCTGCTCTAAGCTGTTATTTCCTTCTACCTATCTATTTTGGTTCATTTTGTTGATCATTTTCTAATTTTATAAGTGTGTCATTAACTATTTATTATGGACCCTTCTTCCTTCCTGACATGTGCTTTCAAAGCTATCAATTTTCCTTTCGTACCACTTTTGAGATATGCCACATATTCTGATAATCTGTGTCTTCTCTCACATTTCTTTTTAGGAATATTTTGGTTTTCTCTCTGATTTCATATCTGGCCCACTGGTTGTTCAATAGTGAACTGTTTAATTTCCAGGTGTTAAATTTTTTCCATCTGTGTCCCTTTGTAATTCTCTTCTAACTTTAGTGCATTGTGATGTAAGAAGGTAGTCTGTACAATTTCTATTCTCTTGATTTTATAGAGATATGTTTTATGGGACAGCATGTGTCTATCCTGATGAATGACTCATGTGCAATGGTAAAGAATATGTATCCCGTTTTCTGGGAATTGCATGCCTTTTATATATCTACTAGGCCACTTTCTTCCATTTCTCTTTGTAGTGCTATTAATTCTTGTTGGGTTGACCTATCAAGGGGTGACAGAGCAGTGTTGAGGTCTCCCAGTATTATTGTGTTGTTATTAACTTCTTTCAGATTTGTCAACAATTGTATTGAATATTTTGGTGGTCCCTCAGTAGGTGCATATATGTTTAAGAGTGTGATTTCTTTCTGTTGTACATATCCCCTGACTATTATGAAATGCCCAATTTTGTCTAATAACTTCTAGGTCTAACATTTGTGTCATCTGATATTAATATTGCCACTTCAGCTTTTTTAAGGCAATTTTTTGATTATTGTCATGCTTGGATTATTGTCCTGCAACCTTAGATTTGGAGTCTATCTTTATTCTGACTATTCAGATGTGTTTCTTGTGGGCAGCACAATGTTGGATTCAAGTTTTTTGTTTGTTGGTTTGGTTTGGTTTGGTTTGGGGCCACACCCAGTGACACTCAGGGGTTACTCCTAGCTTGGCACTCAGAAATTGCTCCTGGCTTAGGGGAGCATGTGGGATGCCTGGGGATTGAACCATGGGCCATCCTGGGTTAGCTGCATGCAAGGCAAACACCCTATTTCGGTGCCACTGCTCTGCCCCCTGGATTCAGCTTCTTGATCTATTTTGCCACTCTATATATCTTAACTGGTGCATTTAGTACATTAATGTTGAGAGATATAATTGACATGGGATTTAGTGTCATCTTTGTGTAGGAGTTTGATGTCTCTGTTGTCTGTCTTTGTCTTAAAATAGACCTTTCAGGGTTTTTTTAACCCTAGTTTTGAATCTGTCATGTTTCTGAGCTGTTGTTTATCAGTGAAGCTATGTATACTTCTTTCAAACCTGAAAGTGAATCTGGCTGGGTACATTATTATAGGCAACACATAGTTTTATCACTATATCCTACCACTGTCTTCTGGCTTTGAGGGTTTCTTGTGACATTTCTGCTGTAAATTTTAAGGATGCTCCTTTGATTGTAATTTCCCTTTGTGATCTTGCTGCTTTTAGTATTCTATCCCTATTTGTGGGATTCATCATTGTGACTAGAATGTGTCTTGGAGTGCTTTTCTCAGGTCTCTTATAGCTGGTACTCTTTGGGCATGCAGGATTTGGTTGCATGCACTCTTTAGCTCTGGGAGTTTCTCTGCAATGATTTCCTTGACTTTTGATTTCTCATGGGTATTTTCTCCCTGGGGCTCAATGATTCTTATGTTGTTTCTGTTGAGTTTATCAAAGACTTATATTTTCATCTTTTCACAATCTTTGAGAATTTTTTCCATTTCCTGATCATTTGCTTTAAGGTTCTTTTTCATTCTCTTTTTGTGTATGGAGTTGTTATCCATCTCATCTTCCAGCTCTCTGATTTGATTCTTACCTGCTACTGTTGGAGAGGCTTTCCAGTGAAGTTTTCATTTCCCCTACCAAGTTTTTCTGTCCTGTTATTTCAGTTTAAAGTTTTCTAATTTCTATTTTCATAATCTCTTGGTTCTTATTTGTGGTTTGTTCAGCTCAATCGAAGCTTTCTTTGAGTTTTATGAACATTCTTCATATTTCTTTTCTAATCTTATCTGAGTGGCTAAAGGGGTGGTTGCCACTTTTTGGGTCATCAGAGCTGCCATTTTCACTCTCTATGCATGGTGTTGGTCTGTGTTGTTTCCCCATTATCACTCTTGTAGTGTGGTGTTTTCTACATGTTGTGCTAGAGTCCATTGGCTAGAAGATGTGTGCAGCCACAGAGTAAGGCTTCTTTGGCTTTGCCCTTACATCATCACCTCTGATGATGTACCCTCAGGAAATGTTCTCTGTTGTCATGGCACTATCTTGATAAAAGTATTCCAGTCCATGAATATGAGTTGTCTTTTATTTTTATCTGTCTAATTTCTTCCAACAATGTTGTATAGTTTTTGTTATTTAATTCAGATTTTTATTATTAAATTTGTTCCTAAAATTTTTATTTTAATGAAAGAAATTTAGTCAAATGTTATAGTGCTATAATTGTTATAAGTGCTATAATTTTTATGTTTTAATTGATAATATGTAGAAATTTATGTTGTAAATTTATGTTGATATTTTATACCATAATCTTAATGAACTTTTTCATGATTCTAGGTTTTATTCTATGAACTACTATGTATACTCTGTTAATTCCATTCTTCTATACTTATTGAAGCCATTTTTATCTGACATATGTTTATTCCCACCCAGACATTATTTCATAAGCTCTTGAGAAGCATGTGTATTTGTATTCTGCTGTTGTTAAATAAACTAACCAGTGGGCATCTATTAAATCCAGTTAGTTTGTAGCTAATATGTTGCATTATTTTTGACCTCCCATCTTGTTGTTCTATCCATTATTAAAAGGGCTATATCAAAAAATTCACTTACTGCTGCAAAATTATATATTTTTTCTGTCAGTCTGCCCATGTTCGTTTCATGTGTTGTCTCCTAATGGATTGACATTTTTAGCAAAATTAAATACTCTTATTTCTCTCAAGTAACTACTTGTCTTAAAGTGTGTTTTATCTAATATTAATATAGCCACTACAGCTCCCTTTTACTAATGTTGCTGTTGCTTTTACAAGAGTGCATTTTCTGAGACTTGAACAATAACCATTTTGGAAAGTAATACTTTTATTCTTAAACACCCCTTCAAATCATTTTTATTTCTTTCTTTATTATAGACTTACTATCTCTTCTGTTTCCAAAGTTACCTCTTAGAGATGCTGTGATTTTGATTCCTGCATAGAATTGTCTCAAGGGTACTAAGTCATATTTTGGGTTCTCTTGCCACCCCCATCTTCCAGATTTTCCTGTTAACCCCTTTTTCAACTTCTTAATTCTTTGTTAAAAAAATGCCATGGACCTGAGAAAGTAGACTGCCCAGGCTTAGTATACAGAGGCAGGCAGAGTTCAATCCCAGGTTTTGCATAAGCACCATCAGAGCAACCAATCAAGCACAGAATTAGTTTCCCTAACTAACTGTATGTTGCTCCAACTCACACCCTCACTAAAGCTCTTGCTTTTATTATATACTTTTTAACTTTTATTTTTATTTAAACATTTCTCCTTACTGGGGACCCTGGACAGTGGAGCTGTTGGGGTCACTGGTAAAGGAAACTCAGTATATGCAGTGACTCTGGGGATTAAACTCATAGTGTCCTAGCCAAATGTATACAAATGCTTTAAGCCACTGAGATATCTTCTGGGTCCATATTTACACGTATGTCACTGAGCTTTCCAAGAGAAAAGGGCTCAACAATTCATTGTAATGTTAAAATATTTATAAAAGTTATTATTTTAACTCTTTGCTGCTTTATTCTTTGAAACCTAAATTTTATTCAGATCTTATTCGGGTTTCTTTGATATCTGGATTTGAAACCTGAACCTGGGTAGTCTCAGATTTTTTTTAAATAAAGTTAATTTTTTTAATTTGGGTCACTCCCAGCGATGCTCAGAGTGGCTCTGCCCTCAGAAATCTCCCCAGGCAGGTGTGGGGGATCATATGGGATGCCAGGAATCAAACCATCATTCGCCCTGGGTTGGCTGCTTGCAAGGCCCTACTGCTGTGCTATCTCTCCAACCCCAGAATTTTTTTTTTTAAAGAAATGCATGAGGTGACTTTCTTGCATGTTGTCAACCTAGGTTGCATTATTCTCACTCTATATGGTTCCTCAAGCACTACCAGGAGTGCTCTCTGAGCATAGAGCCAGGAGTAAGCCTTGAATATAGGCAGGGGCAACCCTCTCTCCTCCCCCAAAAAAGGAATAAGGAGGAAGAGAAGGATCAATGTCTCCAGTGTCACTCATGGATTTTTATTGGAGCGTGACTTCCTACTCTTGTCTGTGCATCAGATTCATCCAGAAGGGCTGATAAAATGCAGGACCTGACTCCATCCCAGTTTCTGATATAGGAGTGGCTGGTGAGGACTCTTGGTACTGACATTCACTATGTGAATTTGTGGCTCGTAAAAGTGTACAAGGAAGAAGACAAAAACACGCAGGGAGAATTAACAGAGAAAAACAGGAAAAGAATTTTGTCCGTCATGTTTTTTATCTTAGGGCTTCTGAACCTGGCCACTTGTTTTAAAGCCCCTGAAGCTACTTTCAATGTGGGTGAGTGTGTGTGGTGGTTTCCTACACCAACCAATTTTTCTGATCCCAACTGAATTCAACTCAATTGAGCTCAAGTCTGAAATTCTCTCTGTGGAGAGAAGATATGATTTCACAGATCAATAATTTGATCTCCTATCACTGTCCTCCACTTCAAATTCTAGTCACAAGTTCAAGTGATTACCTGTGCTTCTGAACAACAGGTGGTAGAAATGGAAGAAATGGAAATTCTCAGGACATACTCCTCAGATTCTGTTAATGTGCTAGAACAACACACAGAATTTAGAAAACCTGTTTACTCACTAGATCACCATCAGTTTGTTGCAGTGGGGAGCAGCCAGATGGAAAAGATGCAGAGTTTAGAGATTGGAATAGAGTGAGGATCCTTCTCTGGACACACCGTTCTACACAAATTTTGGCCTAAATTCCAAACTGGAAGCTTCCCAAAGCCCCTCTCTTAGCTTTTGTGTCAGCTTCATTATTTCTCCTAGGCTGATTTACACACTGGCAGTTGGCCTTTTAAAGCCTGTCTCCCTTTCCTAAGGGTCTGGGTGAGAGATGGGAAATTCCAGCTCTCTAATACCAAACTTGACTCTGGAAGCCAGCATCCTCATCTTTGTATGTTTCCCAAAATCTCAGTCACATAACAAAAGACACCTTCAGCAGCACTTGTAAGTCTTAGGTTTGGGGGAGTTGTGAGCCAGTCAGAAGACTGGATGAAGACCAAAGGTGTATGAGAAATAAGCTCTGATCATTTGAGTGACTAAATATAAATAGTCACATATAAATTTACGACAAATATATATATGTACATGTATATCTTATAAATCACATTAATATAAACCACTCCTCTCTCTCTCCTGACAAAACCATAACAAAATCTGCTTAGAGAAGAGATTCCTGGCATCAAATTTGTAATTTTATTCCGAGACGGGGGACAGGGAGGAATAAAGTGATTATTCATGAAAAGCTAATCTGAAGTAAAATGTATTTTTATGTGGAATTTTAAATTGGTTTGGGTAATAAATGCAAAGTCTAGACATGGCAGTGGGATCCTAGGCAGTTCAATGAGAGGATTAGTCTCAGCTATCCCCTTGGAAACTCTTTTCTTCTTTTTGGACAGTCTAAGAAGGCAAGAACACAGTTAGATTAGAGGATAACACTCAAGCTGCCTGTCCTTATTGAGAGGAGTCAAGACTAAAATCCAATCCTATAGGTTATTTTCAGGTGGCCAATATGAGGATCTTCAGTTGACCATGTCTTTCATATTTGGTCATGCTTTTATTGTCATTGTTCTCATATGCTCTATATAACTATGCTTGTGAATATTAAGAAATAAAATGTGGCTGCAAAAGCTTGTTTCCCAAAGGGTAAGATTTGTGTCGAGAAACTATAAGAATTAAGCAACCCAATTTTTTACCCCACTCAAGACTTCCTTGCAGAGTCCATTCTATTACCTAAATGATAGATAAAAAATAGTTGCTACAATCCCTTCTTTTTTTTTAGAGGGGGGGGGTTGTTTACCTGGTTGTGCTTTGAGATTAGTCCTGGCTCAAGGATTACTCCTGAGGGTGTTCGGTAATCCGTTTGTGTTACTGGGGATCAAATCCAGTCAGATTTGTACAAGGCAAGCACTTTACTCACTTTACTATCTCTCCATCCGCTTGAATCCCTTCTTAAATTAGAAGTTTGTAAGAGGCTTCAATTGACAGAGGCCAGGAGAAAACAATTTGGAAGAGATGTATTGCCCTAACTTCAATTTCTTTTTGAGATCTGGTTTTATTTTGTTTTGTTTGGGGGCCACACCCAGCAGTGAACAGGCATTACTCCTGGCTCTGTGCTCAGAATCACTTCTAGCAGCCTCCAGGGACCATATGGGATGCTGGGGATCAAACTCAGGCTGGCTGTAAGCAAGAAAAATGTCCTACACTCTGTGATATTGCTTTGGTCCCATCTGTTTTTTTAATCTGTACAATGATTATTTGATTTTTAAATCATTCCCAAAGTTGCTTCTGTTTTTGGTATGCTTGGCTTTTTCCAAGACCATTTCTTCTATCTCTTGTACAGATAACACGATTAATGAAGCCTTTGATTCCAAAGATAGAGCTCAGCATATATCAAAGGTTCTGTTATCCCAAAACCACATGGTCAAAGAGACATGTTATTTCTTGTTCATGCTTTTCTGTGGCTCAAATAGAAAAAAAAAATGCCTACTGCTATGATGGTGAGACAACTCACATAGATGGAAATAATGATGTATTGTGTTGTGTAGGAAAATATAAGTATTGTCAATCCAGTCATCTGATCTTCAGATCAAGACTCTGGAATATGCTGTCTGTGACTAAGCATAGCTTTACTCTAGTCTCCAGAAGCATTTTTTTAAATTGATGTCTGCTTCATTTTCTATCTTTGACATATGGAATATAAATTTTCCTCAGTTTTATTTGAAGACACATAAATTTCTCTGAAGAAGTTAGTTTTGGAGGTTATTAATTTAGCATTTATTGATCATCTACTACAGTAGATGTCACGCTCTCTGAGAGGTGACAAATATATAGACAAATATCTAGTGGGATATAGTAGAGAAAGAAAAACATAAAAGATTAATATTTATTTCCCTAGATGCTCCCCTGGGCCTTTTGAGCTTTTATTATGTGCCCAATTCTGTGCTCAATGCTGGGGATACAAAAATGAATTAGACACATATTTCTTGCAGTTCTCAAGAATATGTTCCAGTACAGTCTGGTTAACTCTCCAACCAAACTGCCAAATTTATCTTCAGTGATGTACAAGCACAATTAGCATCCAGAAGCACTTCCCAGAGGAGGTCACGTAGGAAATAAAAATCTAAGTAGGTATTAGTCAAGTGAGTGAAAGGCTGAAGAAAGGTCAGAAGTACCAGATGAAGCAAGTGCTGAGTTGTTTCTGGAATATGGATTGAAGGAAGAATAGTAGGAAATGAGATGGGGGAATTATTGCATTAAAAGCTGGGCATTTAGCAAGACATAAAGATGCTCTAACTGAATACTTTTAACATAAAAATAAAGCCGTGTCATAAATTGTCTGCTCTCTATGATTACTAATACATAAAATGTAATTAAGTTTATGGCAGAGCACTGGGACATCATCTATTATTTGCATTGTGAGATTCCTAAAGAATCTCCTTTATGAGATCCACTCAGCATCAAATCACTACTGTGCCATAGATCAAGATGCTTTCCTTTGCCATCAGCTACAGAGAACCCTAATAGCTTTTGTGAATCTTTTAAAGTATGTGTCCAGGAGATGTCCTGAGTAGGTGAATCCACAGTAAATCAGTAAATCAGTGCTTTCAAAGGCTGGAAGAGGGGAGAGGCTGGAAGTGACAGGGAACAAATACAGGATTTCTCCTGGGACATGCTGGGAAAGTTCTGCAAATAGTATTGGTGTGACTATAAAATATTATGAACGTACTAAAAGCCACTAGATTACATATTTTGGTTAAAAATAGTTCATTTTAGGTTTTTTCCTAACCAATACAGGGTTATTGATTTTGCTTGTTTGTTTATTTGTAGTAAAGGGCAATCGGAAGTGTGAGTTGAACTGCCAGGCCATGGGCTATCGATTCTATGTCCGGCAAGCTGAGAAGGTCATCGATGGCACACCCTGTGACCAGAATGGGACAGCCATCTGTGTGTCTGGGCAATGCAAGGTAAGTACCTGATACTGGCACAAGTACAGTGGGTTCATTCATTTAACTGTGATCTCTAACTCCAGGGCTAGCCTCTGAGGCCTTCTCCTTTCTCCAATCTGATGGGAAAAGATGGGGTCCTTCAGCACTCTGGGTTCAACTTAAGTTTGGGACAGTTCACTCTACTAAATGTTTGGATCTTTTGGAGTGATGCACATTTCAGCTATTAGGTGGCTTCTTTCCTTGCACAGACACAATATCTGCCTGGCCTCCTTCCCTAGTTCTAACCCAGAGCTCAGGGGATCAGTCAAGAAATAATCCTTCACCAACGCTGGTGGCATTTAAAGGGCATGATGTATTTTAGCTTTCCTCCCACCAGCCTTCCAAATGAAAGTTGTTTCAGGCCTTTTATAGCAAAAGTTGTACTTTAAACAGGAAGCATTTGCAGCCTCCTTGGACTTGTGAAGTTTGTTCCAGGAACTCCCCACCCTGTACTCTGCAAACATCCTGGGCTTGAAAGCATTTGTGGGATGCTAACCTTGGACAGCCAGCAGCATTGGGTTAAAAATAAGTCTTAGATGTGATGGCATGTATTCCATAGCCTCGTTAATTTGGGCCTGGTTGTCCACCCTCCTTTCATCTGTAAATGTATTTGTGGCTAAGTTACTAACAGGTAAATAACTCCTCAGAGCCCAGATGCCGTCTTAATTAACTCTGAATAATTGGCAGAACTGATTTTCATCAAAGGAAGCCCACTTTGGCTATAACATCTGAAAGTTTCAGCTACACTTTGAACATAAATCGCCACAGTGTTTACTCCTAGGATCATTTCACAGTGATTTCTAAGCACCACCTTCCCCTCCTCACCTTGATTTTAATAAAGAGGTTTCGTGTAAAATATAAAATAACTTATCTGGGGCCAGAGAGATAGCATGGAGGTAAGGAGTTTGCCTTGCATGCAGAAGCTCGGTAGTTTGAATTCCAGCATCCCATGTGGTCCCCCGAGCCTGCCAGGAGCGATTTCTGAGAGTAGAGCCAGCAATAACCCCTGAGCGTTGCCGGGGTGTGACCCAAAACTCAAAAATAAAATAAAATAAAATAACTTATCAAAGTAGCAAGGATAATCTCAGATGTTGAATGGAAATTAAGAAGGAAAGGCTGGGATTTGATATTTGGTGGGGAGAGGTATATGGAATAATCAAATCCCCAAATATTAGGAGGTAAAATAGAAGAGGTGTGAAGTGTGCTGAGGCAGCTGGCTTCTGATTTCCCACCACTTTGGGGAACCATTGGGCCTCCCATACCCTCACACCCCCTCTAAGCAGCATTGAGCATCCTCAGACAGTGCTTAAGAGAGTTCTATTAGAGGATGGGCCTTCTGCTTACTTGGTCTCTCCTGGATGATACTGGGCCTCAAATGGTGGACCTTAGACAATCTACTTTCTTTCAGAAAGGCCTCAAGCTTTTTTCTTAGTACAGGTACCCACAGCCAGGAGCTAGTTATTATGGTGGTTAAGACATGCTATCTGACATCAGACTGCCATTTTCATTGACATCCCATACCTTTGTGCCAGTTATGCAAGCTCCTAGTGCCTCCCAATACAGTCTCCTAATTAATATAGGGCTGCCTCCTATACCATAGGAAAGAATTAGGCATTAACTCTTAGAAGGCTTTTATAAGTGATCTAGAACTAAGGAAGCCTGATGGAATCTTGTTGTATTATTACTGTTTATGTCTATGTATGTCTTGTTGAATGGAATTTTCTCTGCAGAAGTATGTGGCTGTGTTTATATATCCTATTCTAGGTTTATGGGGTTCATTCTTTCTCCCTCTCTATTCTTTTTGTTGTTGTTGTTGTTGTTGTTTTGTGCCACCCCCATGATGCAGAAGGTATAATTTTGGCTTTGCACCCAGGATTACTCCTGAGAGTGCTTAGAGGATCTTACAGAATGCTGGGGATCAAACCAATGCTGTTATGCAAAGCAAGTGCCCTACCTGCTGTGCTATTGCTCCAGCCCTTCATATTCTTTTCAAGATAGTGACTTCAGTCTCTAGTCACAATCAGAGGGAATTGGTTGGGGGTCATTGTGGACATGAGTATGCCAAGTCTCAGGGAAGGTCGGAAAATTTCTGTCTAAGGAGCATCATACCTCATGTCATTCTGCTACTCATCCACGGTTTATGCATCTTACCAGGAACAGAAAAATTTCTGCAGACACTTAGATTTACTATGGTGAGAAAATATCCAGAACTGTACATGGGGAGGTAGGATGTCTTGAAGGGAAATGAAAGGTGGTCTCTTTCCATGGTTTCTCAGTGTGGTGTTAAATGTTTCTAAGCTATTGAAATGTAAGAACAACAAACACATGTACATAAGTAGGGATTCTTCCTAGTGGATGGAAGCCATGCAAAGTCCAGAGCAATAGTGTTTAAAGATGACAGTTGCTAAAAGACTGAGACAAACATTTCCAGTATATAAGGATGTTAATAGGAGTTTGATGTCCAAGAACTGCTTCAATACAGCTTCATATCCTCTATGCATTCGCCTACAGATTGTTCATTGAAGCTGTCAAAACCAATGACTATCTTGTTCTCCTCAGAGCTGTAGTTTAAACAACCAGAAGTACATTTGCTTTCCATGCTGAGGTTTCTGTTTACTTGGCAGTTTTCAAAGAGTCAAGTGTACTTCTCTGAATATTTGATTGGAAGCCCAGTTTGCAAATTGGTGTCTCCACTTCCCTGACTTGTGGCTGAAAAAACTATTCCTTCCTTGAAGACAGTTTTTGCTAGCATGTGTGTGTGTGTGTGTGTGTGAGAGAGAGAGAGAGAGAGAGAGAGAGAGAGAGAGAGAGAGAGAGAGAGAGAGAGACTGACTGGCTAACTGACTGAAATAGCTCCAGAAAACCTCTGCTGGACATAGAAAGTTAAAAGGCAACGTTAGGCTTACAATAGAATTTGGTGAAAGGCAAGACACATTAGATATAAATAGGGGCTACACACACAGAGAGAGAGAGAGAGAGAGAGAGAGAGAGAGAGAGAGAGAGAGAGAGTGTTTTGGGACCTTTTTCACACAAAACCAAAATCAGTTTTCATGCTCTGTTCCAGTCAGCAGAGTACTTCAGCCAACCTACATATAACCTGTTGCCAATGTGCCTCTGTGCTTTTAGTCCAAGATTTGAAAGAGGAGAATGAAGAAGGTAGACATCCTGAGCTGGAGAGATAATACAAGGTATAAGATACTTGCCTTTGCATGTAGCTGACCCCAATTCTATGTCTGTCACCACCTGGTTCTCCAGGCACTGCTGGGAGTGAATGCTGAGCACAGAGGCAAGTGTATCCCCAGCATCTCAAGAGCAGATATGTCACAAGAGACCCTCAAGGCCCAAAGGCAGTGGTGGGATATAGAACAAAACTCAATTAAATGAATGCTTCACTGAGAATAATTTACGCAGCCACACTCACATTCAGGTTGGAAAGAAACATGCATAGCTTCACGGGCAAACAACAGCTAAGAAACTTGACAGACTCCAAACCAACCTTAAAAAAGACAAATTTAAAGACCTAATTTAAGACAATACAGAACAACAGACACACAAAACTCCTACACAAAGATGACACTATATCCCATGTCAATTATCTCTCTCAACATCAATGAACTAAATGCTCCAGTCGAGAGTAGCAAAATGTATCAAAAAGCTGAAATGACATTCTTCTGCCTATAAGAAACACATCTGAATAGTCAAACAAACATAGACTTGAAATCAATAGTTGAAGGACAAATATCCAAGCAAACAACTCTCTTAAAAAAAGCTGTAGTGGCCATTTTACTGTCAGATGACACAAACATTAGACCTAGAAAAGTTATAAGGGGCAAAGATGGACATTTTGTAATAATCAAGGGATATGTACAAGAGGAAGAAATCACACTCCTTAACATATGCACCCAATGAAGATCCACCAAAATATTTAATACAATTGTTGACAAATCTGAAAGAAGACATCAATAGCAGCAGAATAATAGTGGGGGACCTCAGTATCACCCTGTCACCACCTGATAGGTGAACCAGGGTGAACCCTAACAAAAAGATACTATCTCTAAAAGGAGAAATGGAAAAATACATATACATACATACATACATAAAAATATATATGGCTCTCCATAGCCAGAAAATTGGATACACCCGTTCATGATAAAAACTCTCAAAAATATGGAATGGAAGGAAATTTTCTCAATATAGTCAATGCCATTTACCACAAGCCAATAGAAAATATTATTCTCAATTGATATCAACTAAAAACCTTTCCTCAAATATCTGGTCTGCCCCCTCTCAATACTCCTATTTAACATAGCTTTGAAAGTATTTGCCATAGCAATTAGAAAAGAAAAAGATATTAAGGGCATCCAAGTAGAAAAAGAAGAAAATAAGCCCCCACTGTTTGCATAAGGCATGCTTTTATATTTAGAAAACCCTAAAGATTCTACTAGAAACAATAGATTCATATAGCAAAGTGACAGGATACAAAATTAAACTGCAAAAATCAATGACTTTATACACAAATAATTATAGAGAAGAAATGGACATTTAAAACAATCCCATTCACATTAGTGCCACACAAAATCAAATACCTTGGAGTCAACTTAACTACAGAGCTGAAGGACCTATCAAAGTAAACTACAAAATACAGCTTCAAGAAATAAAAGAAAATGGAGACACATTCGTTGATTGGGAAGATTAACATCATCAAAATGGCAATCCTGCCCAAAGCAAATGGAGCTATATTAAACTGAGAAGCTTCTGCACCTCAAAGAAAATAGTGACTAGGATACAAAGGCCATCAAAGAATGGAAGAAACTATTCCCCCAATACCTGTCAGCTAAGGGGCTAATAGCTAAGATATACAAGGTACTGATAGAACTAACAGATTAAAACATCTAACCTTATCAAAAACAGGGGAGAAGAAATTAACAGACACTTCCTCAAGAAGAAATATAGATGGCCAAAAGGCACATGAAAAAATGCTCTATATCACTTGTCATCAGGGAGATGCAAATCAAAACAACAATGAGGTACTATCTTTTGCCACAGAGACTGGTACACATCACACACACACACACACACACACACACACACACACACACACACACACCAAGAAAGATCAGTGTGGTGGGGATGTGAGGAGAAAGGAACTGTCATTTACTGCTCTTGAGAATGCCATCTAGTGCAGCCTTTCTGAAAAACAATATGAAGATTCCTCAAAAAACTGGGAATTGAACTCCCATATTGAACTCTAGCTATACCATTCCTAGGGATATATCTTTTTTTTTTTTTTTTTTTTTTTTGGTTTTTGGGCCACACCCAGCAGTGCTCAGGGGTTCCTCCTGGCTGTCTGCTCAGAAATAGCTCCTGGCAGGCACGGAGGACCATATGGGACACCGGGATTTGAACCAACCACCTTTGGTTCTGGATCGGCTGCTTGCAAGGTAAACGCCATTGTGCTATCTCTTCGGGCCCCTAGGGATATATCTTAAGAACACAAAAACACAGTACAAAAATGCCTTCTGCACACCTATATTCATTGCAACACATTTTCAATAGTCAGAATCGGAAACAATCCAGATTCCAGATAACAAATGACTGGCTAAAGAGACTGTAGTATATATACACAATGGAATACTATGCAGCTATCAGGAAAAAATTAGGTCGTGAAATTTTTTTATACACAGATGATCATGAAAACTATTTTGCTGAGTGAAATAAGTCAGAGGGAGGAAGATAGATATATAATAGACTCATTCATATGTGGTATTTAAGAAAATAAAAGACAGTATTGTAATTATATCTAGAGACAATAGAGATAAGGGCTGGAACTAGTGGCCCATGATATTAAGCTTACCACAAAGAGTGGTGAATGCAGTTAAAGAAAGAATTATACTAACAACTATCATGACAATGTTATTGAGTAAAATAGAATGCCTGTCTCAAATATAGATGGGAGAGGAGAGACAGGGGAGCACTGATGGTGGGAAGGTTGCACTGGAGAAGGGGAATATTCTTTTTTATAACTGAAAACCAACTACAAATATGTTTGTAATCATGTTGCTTAAATAAAGATATTATAAAAACAAGAATGATACTTTCTGTGGCTATTATCTTGAGGAAAGCTCCTTCCACTCCTATTTTTTTTATCATGAATGGATATAACATGATGTCAAAATTTTTCTCTGTATTGTTTTATATGATTAATGGCTCTTATCTTTCATTTAATTAATGTGGTATGTTAATTAATTTGTGTATTTTAAACTATCCTTGCAATCTGGTATAAATTACACTTGATCAGGGTATATGTTTTATGTTTTGTATTTGTTTAATTAAGATATTGTTAAGGATTTTTTTTCAGTGATCAAGGTCATTTATCTGAAATATTTTTTTCTAAAAATTTCACTGTTTATAGAGATGAGGGCCAGGAAGACAAGTGTGTGGTAAAAAGCTTGTCACAAATAGCAGAAGAGGGGCCAGAGAGGTGGCGCTAGAGGTAAGGTGTCTGCCTTGCAAGCGCTAGCCAAGGAAGGACTGCGGTTCGATCCCCCGGCGTCCCATATGGTCCCCCCAAGCCAGGGGCAATTTCTGAGCACTTAGCCAGGAGTAACCCCTGAGCATCAAATGGGTGTGGCCAAAAAAAGTAGCAGAAAAGTGCAATTAGGGCAGAGAATGTACTTCTATGATAACGATAGTTGAAAATGATCATTTTGGATACTGAAAGGAGATAAAAATGATATCCAAAATACATCTTCTGTAACAATATTGTAAACCACAGTATCTAAATGGCAAAAAATAGAAGAGAAAGAAAAAAATGTCTGTCACAGAGGTGGGAAGTGGGGAGGGAAGAATGGAAACTGGGGACATTGGTAGTTGGAAATGTGCACTGGTAAAGTGTGTTGTACATTATATGACTGAAACTCAATCATACACAACTTTGTATACCTTAGGCATATACTATGGCCCACAGGCCACATATTGTACTTATTCCCGTTTTGTTTCTTCACTTCTAAATAAGATATATGCAGTGTGCATAGAAATTTGTTCATAATTTTTGTTTTTACTATAATCTGGCCCTCCAACAATCTGAAGGACAGTGAACTGGCCCCCTGTTTAAAAAGTTTGAGGACCCCTGCCTTAGAGTAATTCAATTAAATTATTTATAATTAAATTAAAAAAAAAAAGAAATACCAGGGGAGGAGGCCGGGCAGATATGTGGCTTCCGGTTCCTTGATCCTGGAGGCCAGCTCTTCCCAGGTATGGAGTTAGGGGACTCCCCATGCCGGAGCCCTACTCCCTAGCTTGGGGGTGGTGCTGGGAGGCTTGGCAGGCTCCCAGCCGTTCCTTTATTTCTCCCCTGGACTCCAGGCCTTCCCTGGTTGCCGGCCCAGGTGGACTCTATAGTGGTCCTCAGGCTTTCCTCCTTTCTCTCCCTACACTAAGGGGGGACACATGGGGAGGAGGGCGGGCCAATGCAGCACTGGTGTATATCGGGACATTCACTAGTAATTTTTTCCCATTGGTCTCCATTTTAAAAACCGTGCGGGGGACTAGCTCCCTCACACGTACCATATATATTCAAAATAAAAATGAAAGAATGGACTCTCAGGCTGGGAAGAGACCAGTACTCATTTCCTACTTGTTTACTCTCAGCGGCCTCTTGGCCTCTTCCTTCTTTCATTTTGTAACTGTGTTTGCTACCATACTAGGTTTCTGATTAGTTTCCACTCAAATGCATTTCCCTATATTGAACAGCAGGGAATCATTTTGCAGACTCCAGAAGGCTAAATCACAGACCAAAGTGGTATCCAGGATTCAGCACCCTCCTCTCAACTATTTCTAATGACATAAAAAGGGACATGCATATCTCCTTTGAATATTGTAGATATATTCCCTCAACCACTATAACTATTATTGAATATTCCCTTAAACGGTGACAATTGTGTCCACTATCTTAAGTTAGATAGTTTATTTTTCCCACTTTTTATCTTTTCTTCTCTTTGTGAACTGTTCAATAAGGAATTTTGGTGAAAGAGTCCCTCAGTTTAATGCTTATGTTTGAGCCAAGTCACAGGGATTGTTGGACTTGTTCTTGCGGCCCCCTTATGCACTGATAATGCCACATGGCATTATTCCTTGTTTGCATGGGCACATTAAAATGGAAAATACTGTACATACAAATAAGTTCTTATCTAATAGAGATAGGAACACACAAATCTAGTTGTGCAGTGGAACCTTACACCCTGAACATTGACATGATGACCTGACACAGGCCTCAGAGGTTTGGGCATTTTCCAGTCACCCCTGAACCAGGGAAGCCATCTACGAAACATCCAAAGTTGTCTATGTCATCACCTGGAATCAATTCTCTACCAGGGAAGACCTACTGCTGCTCTGACATCGATTTATTCAAAAGAGTCTTCCCTTAACACTGAGAATATTTAAACAACAACAACGACCTGTGTACTGGACAGGGCTTTCTGCATTGCCCTTTAATTTTGAGTTGAAAAATTAGAGGACGCTCCGCACCATCCTGACTTCAATGTAGGATATACAGATTTCAGGATCTTTAATACAGAAACATGATACCAACAACAGAGACTGTGTGAAAAATAAAACTGTATTGACACTACAGACAATGACCTGGATTGGACAAACTAGTTTGCCTGGAGCCTAGAATTGGTCTTATGTCAGAAAACTTCAGGGGTATGGTCTCCTTGTATTTAGGCCAAGGCTTTTCCTTTCCATGCTCCCCATACTTTGGTGGGCCTATGCAAACGATAATTGCCACTCTAACACCATTTTTACTGTGCTCCTTTGTCTCTAAACCTTAAGAAAAACCACTTAAACTTTTGAGGTTAACTTAAACTAATATGTATGTGCATGGAAATGTAAAAAACTACTATGTCTTCAAGTTTAAGGAGTTACATAAATTTTATGGCTTTAGATTGCTTTGTGTACTGCTAAGAAAATTTATAATGTACTACGATCTGGGGTCATGAGGGACAAAGTAATTGTACATGGGTTCTGTTTTATCTTTCTTTGATTGTAAGTTTAAAATTAAGTTGTTATGAGGGGGATTTCTTTTGAGAACTCTGTTTCTGGGTGATTGTCCTTCCACTGTAACTTTACCTTGTCCTCTTTCTTTGCATCATTGTTCACATAATTAAAAATAAAAAATTTAAAAAATAGCAATGTCTTCTTGGGTATTTGTATGATATTAGCTTCAAAGAAGGTATTAGGAAGATATTCATCTGTCTTCAATGTTTTGGAAGCGTATAAATAGAGAGGCAGTAAATATTCTCTGGGGGTTTGATAGAACTCACCAGTGACCATCTGGACCAGGACTTTTGTTCTTGGAGAGATTCTTAGTGTTTCAATTTCCTTACTTGTGATTGGCCTGTTTATGCTTTCTACTTCCTCCTCGTTCAGCTCGAGAAATTGCAAGACTATTCATTTCTTCTAGGTTCTCCTTAGTAACCACTCATTTTATTTTGAATTACTGGATACATTGTGATATTTTCCCTTTCATTTCTGATCCAATTTATTTGAATATTTTCTATTTTTTTCTTCCTGAGTCTAGCTAAAAGTTTATCTGTATTGTTTATTCTTTCAAGAAACCAACACCTGGTTTCATTCATTCCTTTAATTGCTTTCTTGGTTTCTATGAAAGCTTTAGCAGTTGGTTTGAATTCCAAAACTCTGTGACACTTTGTGACCTCCCTCCCCTCTTCCCAACCAAGTGCCATCTGTGTTCTGAGATCATCTAACTTGTCACCATTGAATGTTTCTCCTGCATGTCCAAGCTAAAAGAGCAAGAAAGAGTATTATTTGTATCTGAAACCATCGTGCTGAACATACTAAGAGTATGTCCTTTTTAAAGGATATGGATGGTGTTCTGCATACATTGGTGTTCATAGTTTATTCCTAGCTCTGTTAGGATCACTACTGGCAGACTGGGAACAATATGGAATGTCAGGAATCAAACCCACATTGGTCTCATGCAAGGCAAGAGCTTTACTCACTATACTATCTCTACAATCCCTATTTAGATTTGTTTTGTTTTTGGGTCACACACAGTGGCACTAGGGGATTATTCCTGTCTTTGCTCTCGGAAGTCCTCCTGGAAGACTGAGGGGACCATATGACATGCCAGAGATCAAACTTGGATAAGCCATGTACAAGGCTTGTTTTAACACTCTGGCCCCTATGTAAATGTTTTTAATGACTGCATGAACATTAATTACCCCTTGTCAACCCAAGGCATCCATGTCATTCTTTTTGTCCCCCAATTCACAATACATGTCATTCTTAATTTATTTAATGCATACGATGGAGATGCTCTCCACTAATCATGCATTGGGCATGGGAGATAAAAGGGATGAAAAAGATTAGTGTGGTTTTCAGCTATGATGTACTTAGACAAAGAGAGGAGAGCTGGAAGGGCCAGCTCATGACATGAAGCTCACCACAAAGAGTGGTGAGTGCAGTTAGAGAAATAACTATACTGAGCACTATCATAACAATGTGAATGAATGAGGGAAGTGGAAAGCCTGTCTAGAGTACAGGAGGGTGTGGAGTGAGGAGGAGTGAGAGTTGGGACATTGGTGGTGGAAATGTTGCACCAGTGAAGTTTTATGACTGAAACCCAACTACAATTATATTTGTAATCAAGGTGTTTAAACAAAGATGTTAATTTAAAAAAACTGAGTGGAGAAAGTACTCAAGCAAGAGAATTGCAGATACAGCTGAGTGTTGTGAATTAAAATTGTGGTGGCAATGATATTAGAACTAGGCTCAAGAACAGAACTCCTGAGAAGTGACACTGTTGACTTTGCAGTCACAGGGGTTACAGGAAGTGCATGCCTGTTCAGTCCAGGATCCTGAGCACAGCTGGTCTACAGGTAATAACAGTGGAGCTGGTCACTCTGAGGTTCTCCTGCTTTCTTCCCTGAGTTATTAACGTGATATCCCCTGATAATGCCCATGTTAGTGATCCCAAAGAGCTCAACAACTTCCTATAAATATGCTGCCTTTGACAGCAAAAAGCTCTCCAGAAAGTTATTCTGTAGATTCATAAAATCTTCTCTAGAAGTCAGAGGATCTAAGCAGGTTTGGGAAGCAACAAGAATTGACAATTTCGTGTCAATTAAGGAGGGGGAAGAATACAGGGCCAAAAATTTTACTCAGAGAGTTGGAACACATGCCTTCAATACGCAAGGCTCCAGGTTTAATCCCCAGTACTGCATGGCTTTCCAAGCAGTCTAGGGCCTGAGAAGAAGCATACTGCTAGAATCTGCATCTAACTGGTCCCTGAAAATAGCCAGAGGACCTCTGGGGGAACTCCTGAGCACTGCTGTGGAGACTCCCCCAGCAGTGACTACACAAGTAAAATTACAGTAAGGATGTCTAACTCTTCCTGGTGATTCTTCATATATTAGTGTCAGAGGAAAAACTGGAATTCCCTTCCATTGGATTTCTGATGGAAAAGTTCATCTTTATTCCAGCATACCCACCTCCCTGCACCTAAACAGAGCATAGATTAGATACTCAGTCTGAGTCTGAGCTGGCAGAGCCAGGCAGTAGAAATGTATGGTAGTGCCCAGAAAGTATAGCCAAAGCATGCATATAATTCTAGGAATAGAGAAAATTGCAGTATAATCTCAAAAAATTTTGGAACAAACCAAAAAGCTCAAGGGACCCATTCACATTGGCCCTTGCTATTCTATTCACACTCATGATAAGTTAGTTTGTATTCTTGTTGGGTGATATGGATGGACATAGGGTCAGTTTCTTCAAAAATCACTGGGTCCCCAAAGATAGTACAGCAAATGGGGTACTTGCCTTGCATGAAGACAAGCTGGATTCAATTCTTGCACTGCTGAGCCCTGCCAAATATAAACCTTAATCTTAAAGCCAGGAGTAAGCTCTGATCATAGCTGAATGTGACCCAATACCCCCACCTCTCAAATAAAATAAAATTAAAAACGGGCTACTTCACTTGATGGTGATTGTGATAGAGTCTTGAAGTTCCAGGAAAGATGTGAAGGTCGAATTATAATCATAACACTACTTTTGGGCAAAAAGTTCTGTCCCAAATTGGTAGGACTGCTAAGAAGCAGAAATGGCTGTTACATGATGGAGAGGGGAAAAGGTTTCCCCAAAATGTCTAGATAGAAATAGGAATCTGAGCACAAAAATGTCAGATGAAAACATTTCATTTGTAGTTCATATTTTAATAGAGAATGTGTTTCTATGACTCTGTATCTAAAAATATGATCCCTTTCCTCCTGTTCACCCAGATCCCTTGTCCCCAGCAGGAAATTACCCCTGTTTGATAGTTTCTTTTCTAAGAAAGGTATTTTTATGCTTCTATGAGCCTATTCATATTACATTATTTCCCCCTTCTTTTAACACAGATGTAGCATATCAAACCTTCCTGTTCTGGACTTTGCTTTGCTCCACAGAGCCTGGAGAACTTTCCACATTAATATCTAAAGAATGTCCTCATTCATTTTATGGCTGCATAATGCTGCTCTATATGCATTAACTATAGTTTATTTAACCACAGTGCCCATTGGGGTTATATTGTCTTTTACCTTCACCAACAAGAAAGTCCGAGGTGGACCATTTTGCATTTGAATATCTGTAGAATATGTTCTCAGAAGCAAGTCAAGAGTTCATTTGTATTTGTGATGTTTTAGGCCTACTGAGGGTAAAAAAAAAAAAAAAAAAAAAAAAAACTCCCTGGTGGCCAAAACAACTAAAACCTTTCTATCAGCAATATATCAAGTGTATATTGTCAAACTCTGAGATTTTTTTTTCCAATCTAATACTTGAAAAATTACACCTTGTGTGCTTTTTATTTTTTGGCATTTATCTCAGATCTGGTGAAGAAGCATGTCTTTTCCTGCATTTAGGAACCACTCAGGCAGGATCTGGACTAGTAGTATAGAACTACTGAGTATAGAGCTGTAGGAAGCCTGAGTATAGAACTGTAGGAAGCATTTCCCAAATTATAAGCTCTTCTTCAACTTCCTGCTTTGGACATCTCACCTGCCCCGTCAAGCTCAGCCCAGTCCCGTACTGTCCTACCAGGAACCATTTACATGCTTTTTGTGTGAACTGTATTCCCATGACCAGGCCCATTTCTCTATCAAATAGTTAGTTGACCTTTTTACTCTGCAGAAGTTTTTACACATAAAAATTATGTTTTTTATAATATAAATTAGTTGTTTTTTTTTAAAAAAGATAGGCTTTTGATTTATGTCTTTGCTCATAGGGTTATTTATTTGTTTTATTTGTTTGTTTGCCATACAGAAGGTTTAAGGCTTTTTTAAAAATTATTTCTTTATTTAAGCACAATGGTTACACACACATTTGTAATTGGGTTTCAGACATAAAATGTTCATACCCCCTTTACCAGTTCAACTTTTCCACCACCATTGTCCCCCCATTTCCTACCTTCCACAACCCCCTCCCTATCTTTAAACAGGCATTGTATTTCTCTCTATATCATTGTCATATTAGCTTTTAGTATAGTTATTTATCTAACAGCACTTACCACTCTTTGCAGAAAGCTTGTTATCATGGGCTGGTCCTTCTATCCCTCATCTCTATTGTCTATGGGTATTATTACAATAATGTCTTTTATTTTCTTAAATCCTACAGATGAGTAAAACTATTCAGTGCTTATCTCTCTACCTCTAGCTTATTTCACAAACATAATAGTTCTAAATCCATCTATGTGTATGAAAATTTCATGACTTCATTTTTTCCAAAAGTTGCATAGTATTCCATTGTATAGATGTACTATAATGTCTTTAACCACTTATATGTTGTTGGGCATCTGGATTGCTTCCAGATTCTGGCTATTGTAAATATTGCTTCGATGAACATAGAGGGCATTATTGTATTGTGTTTTTGTGTCCCTAGGGTATACCCCTAGTAGTGGTATTGATGGATCATATGAGAGCTAAATATCCAAATTTTTAATAAATATCCATATTGTTTTCCAAAAAGGCTGGACTAAATGGCATTTCCACCAGCAGTGAATGAGAGTTCCTTTCTCCCCACATCCAGCAATGATTATTCTTGTTCTTTGTGATGTGTGCCAGTCTCTGTGGAGTGAGATGCTATCTCATTGTTGTTATGATTTGCATCTCCCTGATGATTAGTGAAGTGGAGATTTTTTTCATGTGCCTTTTGGCCATCTGTATTTCTTCTTTGAGGAAATGTCTGCTCATTTCTTCTCCCCATTTTTTGATGGGGTTAGTTTTTTTTCTATTAAGTTCTGTCAGTACCTTGCATTTCTTATATATTAGCCTCTTATTTGATGGATGTTGTGTGAATAGTTTCTCCCATTCTGTGGGTGACCGTTTTACCCTAGTAACTATTTCCTTTGAAACACAGAAGCTACTCAGTTTAATGTAATCCCATTTGTTGATCTCTGCTTCTATTTGTTTGGACAGTGGTGTTTCCTCCTTGAAGATGCCTTTGGTTTCAACGTCATGAAGTGTTTTGCCCATCTTTTCTTCTATATACATTATAGTTTCAGGTTTAGTTTCAGATATCAAGGATTTTAATTCATTTTGATTTGATATTTGTGCATGGTATTAGATGGAGATCCAAGTTCAACTTTTTGCATGTGGCTGATCAGTTGTCCCAACACAACTTGTTGAAGAGACTTTCCAAGCTCCATTTTGCAATATTTCCCCTTTATCAAATATTAATTGATTGTAAGTCTGAGGGACACTCTTTGAATATTACAGTCTATTCCTTTGGTCTGAGGGTCTGTCTTTATTCCAGTGCCATGCTGTTTTAATGATTATTGTTTTGTTTTGTTTTTTGGGGGGAGGCCACACCTGGTAACACTCAGGGGTTACTCCTGGCTATGCCCTCAGAAGTTGCTCCTAGCTTGGGGGATCATATGGGACGCCAGAGGATCGAACCGTGGTCCATCCAAGGCTAGCGCAGGCAAGGCAGGCACCTTACCTCTAGCACCACCCCCGGCCCCATGATTATTGCTTTGTAGTACAATTTCAAATTGGAGAAAATGATGCCTCCCATCTTCTTTTTACTCAGGGTTATTTTAGCTATTCTTGATCATTTATTGTTCCAGATGGATTGGTTTTTGGGTCGTACCTGGTGATACTCGGGTTACTCCTAGCTATGTGCTCAGAAATCACTTCTGGCTTGAGGGACCATATGGGACGTCTGGGATCAAACCAAGGTTCGTCCTAGTCTAGACATGCAAGGCAGACACCTATGCCCTGTGCCACCACTCCGGCCCCTCTTTTTTTTTTTTTTTTACTGGATTTTAAATGAATCTTCCTTGACTTTTAGGAGTAGAATGGAAGAAATTCCATTTGTCAAAAGTACTCCAGATGATAGGTTCATGGTAGATTAGAAAGGGAAGTAAAGGGCAGGAAAAGGAATTAAATGATTATTTATTTTTATAAACACAGTAAAGAGACTGGAGAGGTAGTACAGGAACTAAAGTGCTTCCCTTGCATCACACTGACCCCATTCAAAAATTCAGCACCACTTATGGTGCCCTAAGCACCACTGGAGGTTGCTTCTGATGACAGAGATAGGAATAGTACCTAAGCACTACCAGATATAACTTAGAAACAAAAAGGGGGTGCAAGAAAGGAGAAAAAAACAGTAAAAGTTCTAGCAGTTATTATTCTTAGTACAAATGAGATTTGACGGAAGAAAATGCCATTACTGTAAGCAACCCAAATTTGAGATACCATTTTTTTTGCCATTTAATAAATAGGCAATATCCTCCAAAAATTGTTTCTTATTGGGGCCGGAGAGATAGCATGGAGGTAGGGCATTTGCCTTGCATGCAGGACAGTGGTTCAAATCCTGGCATCCCATATGGTCCCCTGAGCCTACCAGGAGCGATTTCTGAGCATAGAGCCAGGAGTAACCCCTGAGCACTGTCAGGTGTGACCCAAAATCAAAAAGAAATTTTTTTTTGTTTCTTATACATTGATTTTTATCTCTCAATTTCAGAGAGTTTATCAACTTACCTCCAGGTGGGTTGACCTTACTTACTTTTCTGTTGTTACATTTTCATCATTTTCAGAAAAATGCTAGTAATTTTAGGCTGTAAAGATGTTCTTTTTGGGAGGCACACCCAGTGATGCTCAGGGATTACTCCTGGCTATATGCTCATAAATCGCTCCTGGCTTGGGGGAGCATAGGAGACTCCGGGAGATCAAATCGTGGTCCATCTTAGGTCAGCTGTGTGCAAGGCAAACACCCTACTGTTGCACCACAGCTCCAGCCCCTGAAAAAATATTCCTAACCTGGTTTTCTTCATTAGTCTTTGGAATATTACAAAAGAAAAGATTTTTTTTTTCCTTTACTTCCAAATTCATCCACACCAACTAAAGATCAGGGGTAGCCAACATGGTTATTTAAAAGCAACACCATGTTGATCGAAAGAGCTTACAGTCAGACATTTGATTTAAAAATACTAGCCTTATATTCTCTGAATTGTTTTCTCAAGGCTTCTCAATATGTTTTTTTTTTCCTAAAAATCTAAAGTTGTTTGTCTCTCCTTTGAGAACTTTGATAACCTTTCCCTAGGAAAATAACTTTTGTATCTTTAGGTTTTAAATCCATTTCTAAATGCCTAATTAAATACTTCACACTTTCAATATGAGGCTTCAGATCTATGCTATAAATAAAGTTCAATGCCTGGTGTCCTGCTGAATTCTTGTTATTTTTCACTTGGGAATAAAGTCTATTTTTTTTCACATTAAAGATGTGTGAGCCTCTGTAGACCTAAAACATAAAATATTTTTTCAATGGAAGGCTGTATTTTTATGCTATGACCCAGCTTTTATAGACTAAGTATATGGTGCAATTGCAAATAAATGTGTCTTGTTGAAGACTTTAATTTGTGATGGGCCATTGTGTAGTACTGGGTGATAGCGTCACCTAGGGTTCAGTAATAAAATTACATGTCCTTCTTAAAGACTCTTCAAAGACATTGAACATAGGTTGAACTTTAATTTGGGGTTAGGAGTAAACTAAATAGGCTAAAATCAGAATAAGTAAAAGTGATAAAAAATCGTATGAAATCAGTGGGACAAAATTGACACAAATGATGGTAATTTCTCATTGACACACCACCAATAAATAGCATTTATTAAATAACAATAAATAACATTTGGGGGCCTTGACTCTTCTTAGGTGTATAAGAAATGTTAGTGGAATTGATGAATATAAGAAAAATGCAGGTGAAGCTTGATAGATAGGAGAGAAGAAACATAATCTTGGCAGAATGTTTTCTGAATCTAGGGGGAGGATTGTGTGGACATTTATTATTCTTACATAGTTTCCTTTAGGTTTTTTTTTAGCTCCTTCAAATTATATAGTCGAAGAAGGAAATTAAAATTTTGCCTTCTCCACTTTTGAGTTAATTGATCCATTTTGCATACACAGCATTTCCTTTTAGAGAGATGGTACCTGAAAGGATCTGGCACCATTGTCTGCCCTCTTTCCCACTCCCTCCCCAGGTTACTCTGATGTTCCAAACATTGAATGTGTCCGAAAGACGAAGCTGTCTTCCCTGAGGAAGAGGAAAGAGTCCAACAGTCCTTTGAAATGCATGTTCAGTTAAGAGACAAAAAAAAAAAAAATCAATTGGGGGAAATAGTTACAAAAGCTATATAATGTCACTCTTAGGCCCTCTGCTGGGCATGTGCAGAATTGTATCATCACGGGGTTCTTGAAGGCTTTTATTATCAGGATTGGTAAATCATGGTGCCTAAAATAAAATAAAAATAAACAATATTGGATTTTGTATCTATGCATGGATGTAAAATACTCTACTTTCAGATGATGTCTTTCAATTGTATTGGGAAAACGCCTGTAGACAGCCAACAATTCAATCAAGTCAATAAACTGGGTAACTTGAACATATGAAAAATAAAATTAATTACTTTTTAAAAGAATTTCCACATACTGTACCTTTAAAAAAAATCACAAAGCTGTAGTTTATTCCCTTACCCACTGCACCACTACCACTTAACCTGTTAAACTGAGCAAAATTAAGATACTAAGGGAAAGGAAAGTCACAAAGAAAATGCTCTTAAAATGCTTTTCTTTTCTTTTCTTTTTTACTTGATAAGAAAGGGGAGGAGGCAAATCTTACAAGTAAACACAGCCTGCTTCTTCCTTTGTTATGGGGGTTGCTAAGGACAGGAAGGCTTTCTCAATTGAAGAGTATGCTTCCTTTCTATGATTATCTAAGACCAAGGTGGTATTTTTCTAAAATAAGAGACCTTTTGTCATCTTTCTTTTTTAAGGTCCTAAGAAATGAAACATTTTATCAATGGAAGAGCTTACCATTAAACATGAACAGACACCCTGGACACGAAAGAAAAGGGATGCCTGAGTTCAGATTTGGACAAAATCAGCTTCAGTGGGGGTACACCCAGCACCTTCTCATCTGAAGTGGCTTCAGCTGGAATCTCAATTTTTTTCCTATATAAATAGCAAAGAGGCAACACTGGAGTCATGTCGTTTATCATGTTGTTAATCTTGATCCACAGGAATACCAACTCCTGATTGTGCCCCAAACAGACATCTATCAGGATACTAGTAATCCTCCACTGGGCTTTTGATTTCCTAGTCTACCTCCCCTGTGCCCAACCATGATACTTTCTTTTGTTCTGCACGATCACAGGGAAGTCAGTACTGAGTACTTACTCAAAAGAGGTTTGCTTCAAGGCCCAAATCAATGTTACTGAATCAGTCATAAATTGGTCATAAGAGGTCAATGGAGCAGTCAAAGCTGCTAGGCTAAGTTTTATTCATTCTCCACTAGGTTCTAATCTGCCCTGACTCAAACTCACCAACGCCATTAATGTTGGAGTGAGGAAGAGAGGAATGATTTTTGTGTTCATTCACTGTTCCCAGGTTCTTCAGAATTTTCAGGAGTGAAAATATTGAGGAGTATAAAGATGTGTCATTTTCTGAAATATAAATCTGAATATGCACTATCCTGCTGATAACCTTTAATAGCTCCTCTGGTCTTTAGGGCTCTGCTTTATTTTCCAGTTGCCATCTTATACTGCTTTTACCTGAGCTCTTTAAAACCTCTTTTTTTTTTTTTAAGTAATTTTCAGTATCAGGGATGGAACCCAGGGTCTCCCACATGCAAGGCAAATGTCATTGAGCCACATTAATCAGTCTCTCTAGTTCTTACTAATGGGCCCCTATTTAATTCTGACTCTAGGCTCTTCAGTATGTACGCTGCTGCTTCTGCCTGTAATTTCTTCGCAGTAGAATAATTTTGACTGTAGGTGGCAGAAAATTCAATACAAAAATTAATCCCAGGGAGGACTTAACTCTTTTCTTGGATTGATAACTACACTGAAGAGAAAGGCTGCCCCCACCATATGATGCTGCATATGAGTCTCCTCATTTTCATTCCTCCACTATGGGTCCTGGTGTCTTGTGAGCTCACACTTTGTGTTGGAACTGAGCAAATAATAGAATGATAAAGACCACACTCTCACACGTGGATGGCTCTGGTGGTTTGGGAGGTCAAACTCAGGGCCTCATGCTTGTGTTTTAGTTGATCAACCATCAATAGCCTCAAGAACATTACTTGTGATTCTGTCTACCTATTGGAACCAAGCGAGATGAGTGATTAAGAAGTGCCATGTGGGGCCTGAGAGATAGCACAGCCTTTGTTTTGGCAAGCATTTGCCTTGGCAAGAAGCCGATCCAAGAGGGATGGGGTTTCGAATCCTGGCATCTCATATGGTCCCCCATGCCTGCCAGGAGTTAAGCCTGAGCACCGCTGGGTGTGACCCAAAAACCAAACCAAACTAAAAAAAACAACAATTAAAAAAAAAAAAGGTGCCACGTTTAGGTATAATTGTGTAAAGGTTCTTGCTAAACTGTCTTTGAAAAAAACATCATTTTATTTTGAGGACATAATTTCCATTTTCTCCTCAGTGTTATAGCAAAAACAGTGAAATGATGCCTTTGAGGAGCTGCTGCATTGAGTTTATCCTAGAACCGCTCTTATAAGAATGACTTCTTTCCCATTTCCAACTTATCTTTATTGAGATGACTGAGGAGAGGTCTGGGAAGTCTGAGGTCCAGTGAGGTGTCATTTGTGTAAGCTTGGAAGCAGAGGTGGTTTGAGAGAATTGCCTCCTTTATCTCACTCAACTCTAATTCCCTTAATTCTAGTCAATTTGTGATTTTAATGCCCGTGATCTTTTTTTAATTGCCCGTAATCTTAATAAATTAGATTCATTCACTTTGTAATTGACTTTTACATAATATTATATTCAAAATAAAAAGAACTTATTTGTGTGCTTTGTTTTATATAGTGCCCAGTATTGATTCGCATTATGGCAATCTTCGTGCTTTCTGTGTGTGTATGAACTTGGAGACAGTGGCCTTGAAATAACTACTTTTCATGCCTAGATGGCGCTCATACATCAACTAGGAAATGGCCTGCTAGTGTTTTAACTGCTTGCTAGGAACTGATAAATTCTTGAATCAAGGTGGTGAAAAGTTAAATACAGGCAGCTTTCAAGCAAGGTGGGTGAATGGATTGATTAAAAGAGAGATGGTGAAAACCATGGACTGGCTGTAAACACATTTGATGATTATGTAGAAATCTCTTTACGTTCTGTTAGTTTTCTGCAGATCTCAGATCCCCAATCTAGCCCCAGAATGTTTGGTGTTTTACCTGGGTGTTCACCAGGCCAGAAGACAAAATCTGATTCAAGGGGCCCAATTCCCAGTGGCTACAAACTCACATAGGAAACTCAAGTCTCCTGGCCACTGTTTACTACTCAAAGAGAACTTATTTTTGGTGGAATTTGTAACTTGGGTGGTTAATTTTTATGGTACTTTTATAGACATAAACATTGATGATTACTACTCAGCACCACTAATGTCAAACTCCTGTTTTCAGGCTAAATTATCTAGTGGTGTTTCATTATTGTTTGGCTATGGCTGTATAGCAAACTTGACTTGAATTCTAGTTCATGTTCTGTCTCTGAATTCAGTGTGGTCTTAGGCAGGTTAGTTCCCCTCTCTGTGCCTCAAAGGAATGGAGGTACTAGTAAAATTAATTTCCTAGACTACGTGTGACAGTTGAATAGGATAATTCTGTGGCATCTACCTAGTACAGTACAGTCTTGGCTACACTGCGTGTTTCCCAAACACAGTCATTTTTGCCATTAATCTGAATTCATGAAAATCAAGAATTTTTTTTAAATTCCCATTTTATACAGGAAGGAATATGTTTTTTTGTTTGTTTGTTTGGTTGGTTGGTTTGGGGCCACACCTATGATGTTTGGGAGTTACTCCTGGGTGTGAACTTGGGAATCATTCCTGCTGGTACTTGGGACACCATATAGAAAGCCAAAGATCAGGCCCTAGTCAACTATATAACAAGGCAAGCACCTTCTCTGTTATACTATCTTTTGAGCTTCAGATGTTATCATTTTTTTCTTGTAGAAAGTGTTCTGTGCAAAGTCAATCAACATTGACATAAAACCTGTTCTGGGGATCAAGTTAAAATAGTATTTTAGAATCGGTTTTAATTGAGGAGTGGAGAAGATTGATGTTCACCCAAAATCCAAACTACTAGAAAACAAAACTTAGAGCATTTTAGCACCAACTAATAAGATTAGCCAATTCAAGTCTATGTCTAATTCTCTGCATTAAGCTTTCACCACCAGCTCATAAAAGATTTGTAGACACTGTGGAAATAAAATCACCAGTTAGGTTTGAAACTAGGGTAAATCAAAATCAGTCCACAGAGCAGCTGTCTAGAGGGACTTGGGTGCCTCTGAGGGAGCTGCCTGGTGACAAATGCTTACACTCAAAATGGGGACAAAGAAGAAGGGTTTGGTGTGGGACAACAATGTGTATTTGAACCTTAAAGAAGATAGGGATGGGACAGAACTGTGCTTTTCTCTAAGTCAGGTAAGGGCTAGTCCTTGTAGGAACTGGCTCAGGTAGAGACTTCCATGATCTTCTGGCCCCAGTGTTTCATAATTGATTAATGTTATAGCCTTAGAAAGGAAAAAGGGTATAGGTTGGAGCCTGTACTTGAGGACCAGAGCTAAGGACATGCAGAGTGAAAGGCTCCCTTTCCTTGTCCTTATTTTTAAAACTTCTCCCCTTCCATTCCCTATTCTATGGTTATTTCATTGTTGGTCCTGACACCCTTTGGTCATAGGGTTCTTTTATAGGGGACAGGGTAGTACCACACATTCTCCTATATTGAAGTAAAAGGAAAAGTCCCAAACTTAAAACTGTAGGCCTTCCCTTTGCAAGGTCTTGTCCTATGCCCAACTCTCCAAGGGTTTAGCCCTAGATGGAATTTTGCTCCTCTCCCCACAAAATATATCTCATGCCAATTGAGGACCTTTGGAGAGGACCCTACTAAGTAATAATATTAATGAGATAAAGCAGGAGTGTGAGAACCCCATGACTGAATTTGGTGTCATGTGAAAGGATATGCTGAAGAGCTTGCTCCCACTCTCCACATACATGCATGCACATGTGAAAACATGTGAACACATTCACACACAAGTGTTTGCATGCATGAACACAGCACACACACACACACACACACACACACACACACACACTGAAAAGGCCATGTGTAGGTATGACAAAGTGGTGGCATCGAAAATCCAGGAGCAAAGTCCTTATTATGCAGGAGCTCATACTTCATGACCTTAATCTCAGATTTCCAGCAGAACAGTGAGAAATTATTGTCTGTCATTTAACCCCTGCTCCTCCAACTCCCTAATCCGTGCTGCTTTACTATAACAACCAGAGCACTGAGGACAAGCCCACTCCCTGGGTGCAGACAAGGTCCTGGGCCCCTAGTCCCCCTTTACTCCTCCCTGGTGTTTCTAGATATACAGAAGTCAGCCTGGAATGATCTTCCAGGGTAAGCCCTGGTGGGGAAGAGAGCAAATGCTTTGCTCCAAGGCTCAAGGCTTTACAAGTCAAAATGTTCTGTTCTTTAAGATGGGCTTTAGGAACTAACTGAAGATCTCCTTTATCTCTCAAGACCTCTCTGATTGGAGGATTATGGAGCACCATGAATTTCCTACAGAGCACAGTATGTGGATCATGACTGCATGTCCCATTTGGTGACTGGTGCAAATGTGAAATTGCTTAGTACTGGGACTGGTACACTGCTGGTGCTCAGATTTTGGTGTTGCCTGCATTTAGACATTGCCTAACAGCTATAGCCTTGGTTAACCACTTGGAATCAATGGGTACTTTTTGGCACCTCAGTAGACCCGTGGCATGATATTCAGACATGAAGGGCTGAGGGCATGAGCAGTGGTGCAGGCTCTCTCATGGGATTCTGGAGAAGGGAACAACAAAACACCACTTATGGCTAGGAGCAGGTCCCCAGAAATGAGGATTTCCAGGTGATGCTTCCCAGTATTGCACATGGGCTAGTTGTTTCAAATAATGTTCGAAGTCCAAGATGGATGCATGCTCTTTAGACAACCCTGTAGATAATAACTCAGCAGAAAGGGACATTAATTTTATTTCATTATTTATTGATTTATCTAGCTATTTATTTACTAATTTGGGGGCCACACATGAGGATGCTCAGATCTTTCTCTTAACTCTGTTCTCTCTAATCACACCTGCTGGGGCTCAGAGATTGTACCCAGTCGGCCACATGCAACGCAAGTGCCCTATAGACTGTACCCAGAAAAGGCCATTTAAACCACTCTGCTTGCTCTGGCCTGACAAAGAAAAATAAACTTAATACAAAAACTTAAAGAGGGAATAAAATGTCATGTTGTTATCAAACAAGGCAGTTTCTATACACTGATATCAGAGGATAGCTTTGCAAGGAAGGTTGCAACTATCCCTAGCCAGGATCTGGGAGCTTGTCTGCCAAAGAAAGAGGAGCCTTTCCCCAGCTAGTGTGGGGGGAGCAGCAGGGGAACCCTAGGCCCCGCCTGTGACACCTCGCTCTTAACTACTTTAATTTATAGTTAATGCCTTTTAAGCAAACAAGAGAGGAGGGAAACCTGTTTCATATTATAGTGAGTTTCAATGAAGGAAAGTCTGAGAGTTTCAAGAAAAGAAGATCCCAGGAAAAGTATGGCCCGTTAAAATTCATTCCAAGTGAGCAGGAAGGCCATTGAAAAGAAGATTTTTCTCAGGGTTAAGTTGACAGTCTCATCCTCCCCTCCACCCCTCCACACCCCCACACCAATCATATCTTCTGATCCAAAGATTATTGTAAATAGGAACCAAATGAACAGGAAGTGGTTACTAAAATGTGCTAAATTGACTGCATCAATAAAAATAGCAGAGATTGGGCCAGAGCAATAGTACAGAAATCAAAATGCTTGCCTCGCATACACCAATCCTCATCTTTGCATACTGTTCCCTGGGCCCACCAGGAGTGACTCCTGAAAACAGAGCCAAGTCTAAGCCAAGTATAGGCCCCAAATCAATAAAGAAATGGATACAGCTATGCTCAGTTGGAGGGATCAAGTGGGGAAAAAATGAATCCACTCTCCTATTAAAGCCAGGGTTTCTTTGGTTCGGTGGGAGCCACAGAGAGTCCCTTTCTCTCCCCACATATCAGCTTTACCTTCCTGGAAGATCCCCCTTCCCTACTGATTTTCTGGGACTTTCTACCAGTAGGGTGGGCCTAACAGCTTCTTCTGATCAAGTAGCTCAGTGATGTTCTGAGGTCTGCAGAGCAGGAGTAAAAGGAAAGAACTGGAATATTGAAAAGAGTATAAAGGTACTTGCCTTACCCCATCCACCCTATGCCTCCCACACTGAGTCTTGATCCTCTCTGGAATAGGTTTGAGGCCCAAGACTGTGTGAATACTGCAAGGAGTTCAAAGATATTTGGGGTAGAGAATGGTTGAAGGCACGTCCAGAAGTTCATGTTGTGGCTGTGCTTACTGGGACACTTATAGTAAGGCTGATGTTTAAAGGATAATCTTGCAAGGTGAACCTACATCCTTCATGCCCACAAGCGATCCTACTGACCCTACCATGGTATGGGTTGGAGTAGATGTGCATCTTCCTCACCAGCCCCCCAAAATTTTTCATTCAGTTTTAACTCTTCAGGATGGTCCTCATATCATCAGTTCCTAATTTCTCCCTGAATTAGGCTTGTTGGGAGTGTGGGATCATTACTTTGCCCTAAAGAAAGAGTTTGGGATAAAATGCTGTTCTCCAGCATCTTGGCTTGACATTAGTGAGATTGGGAGAATAATACCTTTCAGAGGAGGCCTGATTGGTGTTGATGAGAAATGAGTGGAAATTTCACAAAGTGGGTGCTAAAGGAGGGGAGGTAGTGGACAAAATTGTTCTCTTCACCCAAGGTAACCCATATAAAAGCATAAAAGAGCACCCTTCTGTGGTCTTTTCCAAAGAGCCCAATGGCTCGTTCTCTCTTGAGGCATCAAGGCCTTAAGTTATCTACCCTGTTTGATAGAGAGCAGCATATTTCCTCTCTGAGGTTTCCTAAAAACCAATGGTTATGCTCAACCCAAGCTATTAGAAAGGGCTGCCTTTTTTGTAAACCAGATTAGAATTTTCCTCCTTGATTTAGAGCCCCTTAATTTGGATAGTTGTGCCATTTGGTTTGGGCATAAAGAATGTTTTCCTTCCTTTTTTCCTGGAGTGATTTGCTTGGGGATGACTTAAATAGATAGATAAAAATACTCAACTTCAGCAGTCAGAGGGTACAGGGCCATGTGCTACCTTGTGAATTTCCTTTGTCCCTGATATTTAGGTAATCATGCTCTTTGCTTTTTCCTGCTCGATTTCTTTCATACACAGAACGAATTTTGAAGAACATGTCAGCAAAATGGGGAACAGTTAACATGATCTTACTTGCTGAAATAAAAGGGCAAGAGTGTTTCAACTATGATGGGGATAAATGAGGAACATTCCCTGATTCTTTTACTTAATTCTGATTCTCCCTAATCCCTTATTAGAAATAGAGAGGTGGAACAGAATGGGGATGCAGACCAGAGATGAAGAAAGAGTTTCTTTAGAAAGGGTTGAACATGGGTGGGAGCTACAGAGGGTCCCTTTTCTTCCCTGGAAAATTCATGACTGTATGCACATAATACATGGGCAAGTACTGTAACAAGGTTACGTTTGGGTACCAACTATGGGGTGGAAGCCAGTGCAAGAGGTTTCATTCCCACAGAGAGCTCTCAGGACAGTGGTGGTACAGGTGTTTCAGCCTGTCCTTGTGGGGTAAGTTGTGAAAGGAGGTTCATCCCCAGAATTATCCAAAAAGCTTGTTGGAAATGACTAAGAACTCTATGATCTGAGTCCTTCCCACTATTCTCACTGCCTCTTTGTGGTTCTCACACTACACAAGGCTTCTAACCCTTCATGGTTCTGTACCTGTCAGGAATTTAACCCTCAGAGCTGCTGGGGCAATGAACCCTGGATCCATGCTGAACACAATTTTTCACCTCTTTCACTCTCAAGTCAGAGAACAAAGTCCTCTGCCAGCTCAGCTACCCTTACCATTGTCCTCTTTGGTTTTCACCACATCATTACCTCAGATAACATTGTGTATTTAGGTGTGTGCTTCTAACCCTCTCCGGCTAGGACATATGATCCCTGTAAAATGGAGTTTCTGTTTTTCCTGCCCATAGTTGGCTCCCTAATGTATTCTTACTAGACTACTTTTCCATGCATTAGCTTAATTCTTTTATGTCTCTGAGTGAATTATTATCATGGTCATTAATACTTTTCTTCATGGATGATAAAACTGAGTCTTCTGGAAAGTTATTGATTTGACAAAAATGCTTATAAGCTTTTGAGTAAGAATTTGATTTGCAGTTCTTGGTAGAGTACGAAAAAGAGCCAAGAATTTAACTCAAAATGGTTTTGTTTGTTTCTTTCTTTCAATTTTGAAGGGTTTATACCCAGCAATGCTCAGAGTTTACTCCTGGCTCTGGACTCACGAATTACTCCTGAATACAATAAGGGATGTCAGGGAATGAACCCAGATCAGCCATGTTCAAGGCAAGTGCCCTACATGCAGTACTATTGCTCTAGTCTTTTAAAAATGTATTGATTCATTTTCTTTATTTTGTTTGTTTTGTGGCCACACCCAGAAATGCTCATGGCTTACTCATGGCTCTGTATATGATCTATGTGACTATATGGGATGCCAGGGATCAAACCTGGGTTGGCCAGAAATAAGACAAGTACTCTACCTACTGTACTGTCACTCCAGCCCAAAATGTTTATTTGTAATATATATCTTAGCTTATATTCTAACATATTTGTTGCAATATTATTATAGACAATATACTCCTTGTCTAAGGTTTAATGTTCTTATCTATGAAATAATAAAATAAAACATTAAATATGAATTTAATTAGAACTACCTTCAAGTGTGTAACTTTTGTGGAGTTCAGCATACCTATCAAACATTCAAATATTGGTTAACTTATACAGGCCCATTTATTCAATTGTAAAATGCCCTCATTAGGATTATTATTAAGCTCAAATAAAGTTTTGTGCCAAAAGTATTTTGTGAACCCCCAAAAGAACACTAATGTTAAGTGATCATGTAATTGTCCTGTTCCATAACACTGGCTTTCTTCAGACTTTCTGAAAGAGAAAAAAATAGATGAAATTTTTCTATTTAAGATTGCTGGGAAGGAATACAGAAACATGAATGGAAGGTATTGAGCACATGGACAGTGCTAAGAGAAGGTACTAGTCTGCACCAAAACCATAACTATCAGTTAACAAATAAAGGGCAGAGATGGGAATGAAGAAATATTGAAGGTGGGGTGACATCGAGATGTAGATGGTGGAGAACCCTGGGCACTTCGTTGGTGGGAGTGAGAACTATCTTTGCACATTCATTACAGAAACTCTACCGCCTAAACTAGAATTTTAAAAAAGAAAAGAAAATATTCTGTTCATCATTAGACATTATTTTATAAACATTAATGTTACTGAAAAGTCATTCTTTTTAAATATTGAGGTAGTGTTCATTGACAAGACTGTAGGTTTTAAGAGTATAATTTCTTAATTTAAATAAACTTTTAATTGAATCATCATGAGATAACTTACATAGTTGTCCATGATTAAATTTTAGTCATGCATTGTCCAACACCCACCCCCACCAGTGCACATTTTCCACCACCAATGTCCCTAGTTTTCTTCTTGCCCTCCCCACTGCCTGTCTCTATGGCTCACATTTTTTTTCTTTCCTTCAGAGTATAATTTCGTATTCGCATACCATTACTGTTCTACCACTTTCTACTACTCCATGCCTCACTACCAGGCCTACCTCTGCCCTGCAGAATAGAATGGTTTGATTTCTCTGAGCTTTGTCTGTTCCCTTGTCTGATACTTTTTTTAAAATATTTTTTGGGTATTTTTTGTTTTTGTTTTTTTGCTTTTTGGGCCAACCGATGATGATCTGGGGCTACTTCTAGCTATGTGCTTGGAAATCACCCCTGGGTTGGGGACCATATGATATGGTAGGGGATCAAATTGCGGTTCTTCCTAGGTTAGCACGTGCAAGGCAAACACCCTACCCCTTGTGCCACCACTCCGGCCCCTGCCTTGATTCTTTATGCATATAAATGAAGACATCTAGTGTTTGTTGTCTTTCTTTCGACATATTTCATTTAGAATGGTCCCCTCCAGTCCCATGCATGTTTTTGTAAGTGGTAAGATTCCATCAATTCTTATAGCTGAGTGGTGCTCATGTGTGTAAAATATCTTCTTTGTCCATTCATCTGTCATTGTTGGTTACATATTGTGGCTATTGTCTGTCATGCTGCAGGAACAAAAGTGTACATGTGTTTTTTTTAGAGGAGTATATGTTCTCAACTCAGAAGTGAAATTACTGGGGAGAGTTGTTTTTGTGAAATTTGTGCAACTTTATATTTATTCTTATGCATAGATTTGGTTTGGGCTTTGGGAGGCACAGTTCACACCTGGCATTGTTCAGGGGTCACCCTGGGTGTTTGGAGGTGAGGGGACCATAAGTCTGCAAACCCAATCTGCTGTCCCAGTGCTCTCTGGCCTCCTGGGGCAAGTGAACTTTCTACTTTTCACTTCTGTAGGATTCCATACCTCTTAGAGGCTTTCTGACTGGTCTTACACAGACTAAATCTGCCTCTTATCCTGGGCTATACTCAACCCTCTTTTGTGTAGCTCTTAGATGATCAGCACTCCTGAACTTCTGAGTTTATCTGCAGGTTTCTCCCTGCTATCTTCTCATGAGAAGTGTCATGGACCCTTCTTTGTGTTTATCTGAAACTGCCCCTTTTCTCCCCTTTGATCTCTGTGGCCCCAAATACCAATGGTAATTTTCTTTTCAAATTCCCAAAGTATCCCCTAAGGGAATGGTTGTGGATTGAGAGGCTAGGTCAATTGTTCTCAGCTGACCCGTGCTAATAGAAGAAATAAATCACTTACTAGGACTCAAAAATAATATAGGTATATAAGAAAGGGGAGAAGAATTATATGTTGCCTGTTTTTAAAAGGCATGCCATTGGCCCCAGATAACCCAGGAATAGATTAAATGGTATATTAAAATTCACTTAAGTATCATGCCTGCTTGCTCGAAATTAATGGATTGGGATAAATTGCAGATTGAATTTATTATGCCTGCCAGCAGGGCCAGATGGCATGTGGACATATTTGCACACTGTGGAAATAGTAGCTTGGTTTATGATCCTTAAAGGCCCAAGCTCAGATCATGATGGGACTGTAATACCTTTTATTCTATGGGAACTGATTTATATTGGACTGTTGGAAGGTAACACCTTTCCATGTCTGAATTCTGGCCTTTCTCTCTCTGGGCTTCTGATGTGTCTTTAGTGAACATAACAGAGGCCCTCCTATGGCAATGACCAGAGCTCCCTTTTAGAGCCTAGTCCAACCCACTTTAAAGCTAAGATCACCTCACTTTTCCCTATGCTGTTGTACGGTCACTGTCATTTAAAAAAAATGATGCTTAAAGTTGCCAGAGCTGATTTCTGAATGTGTTTATCCAGCCAGCCATTGAGCAGGGACCCAGGCCAGGGTTTAGCTCAGTAGTAAAGCAAGTGTTTGACATAACGCCCTGGGTTTGATACCTGGCATAAAAACTGAACAAAGAAAAGACATTGTGTAGGGAAATCCATCTTAGAAAGATAGATTTTCTATGTTTCCTTTTTTAATACTCTGAACCAAATGTAAGAATCCTTAAAGGGATTACAAAGTGAAATTGAATTTTACTCAGTGTTACTCTGTCCTAATTCTACACTTCAATTATCTCTCACTGTATAACAAGTTACTCTAAAACAAAATGACCTGAAAACAATCACAAACTTTTATTTTTTAGCCCACACTGTTTTTTTATGGAACTTTAATTCAGTCACTGCTTCTTTGGATTGTTTGGATGTGGAGACTCTCATGAGGTGTCAGTCAAAATATTAGCTGGATCTGCCATAATCTAAAGAATCACAGGTCTAGTCCATCTTAAAGGCTCCTTCACCTGGTAATAAGCTGGTGCCAACTCTTTGTAGAAGCCTTAGTTCCTTGAGAGTCTGGGGGGCTTTTTGAGTGCCTTTTGAATATGGTGGATGGCTTTCCTAAATGATCCAAGAATGCACAAGGAAGTATCCTCCATGCTTTTAATGGCCTATTCTCAGAAACCATACCTCAACATCTTACTTGTTGCACAGATTGGCCTTATTTAGAGTGTGAAGGAACTACTGAAGGTATGCATACCAGTAGACAAAGAAAGATTATTAGAGATGGTGTTATAAGGTGGGCTATCACACACATTTTTTTTTGTTGCTGTCCTTCAGAAATTTCCATTTTCTTTGAAAAACTCCCATAGTGCTCAGCTAAAGAACCAAGGTACTGTTCAACCAAGGGATCTGTGGACTCTGTATGTGTCACTTCCAACATCAATATTATATGCAATAGTATTAGTTTAGGTATGTTGGAAACCAGAGAAAAATCTTAAGAACTAGACCATAGGTTTATGCATTCATAAGGACCCAAGTTCAGTTCCCAGCACTATCTGGTCTGCAAGCACTAAACTAGGAGTAGCCCAGAACAGCTCAGAGAAACCGCTAGAACAAAAATGAGCTACACGTTTCCAGATATATGATCTGATGTATGTTAAGAAACAAAAACACAGTCCAGAAAAGTCAAGGTCAAAAATTTGCTTTTGAACACAATTTCCAAGCAGGGTTTTCTTCCACCATGATGAGGCCATATGGGCACTGTCAACTTTCCTTTCTTAGTGTTTGCATTGAGGAAAGCTAAATAAACAAATCAAAACTGAATCTCACGTTAGAAAGTTACCATTTTATAGATTGTCATTCTGGAGTACAGACCAGTTTCTTTTGTTAGCTGCTGCTTTGAAATCCGTAGCCAAGATTACTGCCCTGATGCTTTGTATGTTGGCAAGCCAGCCTCAATGAGTTGGAAACTCATTCGGAACTAAAGGAAGGAGACTTGCAGCATTGTGGAATCCTATCTCTGAGGGCTTTGCATTTGGAAGAAATCCAAGAGACCCTCCAGGCCTCACTTCCAACGAATGTTGCTCTCTATTTTGAAACAGTAGAGATTGCAATAGGGGATCCTCCTACTTTATCAAACAGCCCTCAGTTTCAAATTTAGCTAAGTGTTGTTTCTGAATATCTTCTGACAACTGATTTTTAATTCATCCCCCAATCTGGAACAAAATCAAATGTGAAATGCCTTCACATAGTTAAAAAACCTCTCTTCTTTGGGTCTCTTCTGTCTTTTCCAGGTTAAACATTACATGTTTTCTCAGGCTTCTCTTCTGAGAATAGTCTCTAAATCCCATACCATCTTATTTTTAAGGTTCATCTGAAAATGTGGTATCCATTCATGTGACAAGTATTTGTTGAATGTTGTCTATTGATGAGGCATTGTGCCAGCCCAGATGTCTGAACAGAACAAAGTTGACAGAGACTGTTTCTTCCAATGAATTTGGATGTTTGGATGTTATGTTTCTATTGATGCACCCAAAGATTATAGTAACTTTCTTTTTTTCCTATAACCATGTCAAATTTTTGGATTATTTTTGGCTGTGATCAACTAAAATGATCAGTTTTTATTAAAGGGAACTATTCTCAGGCCAGGCTTCCCTAATTCATATCATTGACTTTTTGAACCAAAATTAAAGACTTCACATTTATCTATGTCCAACTCTATTGGTCCTTCTCATTGTTCTAGTCAATTGGAATCATATTGATGTTTGCTAACTCTTAAATCTTGATTTTATTGTATTAGTTGTTTAGATGTTTCTTGCAGATGTGTGTCATCTATACTTTTGATCCCTCCAACTTTGTATTCAAGAGGCTTAAGAGTGATGAGGAGTAGAATAATAGAACCAATAACACATCCATTTGGCTGGTTCCTGGACACCACCCTCCCCCCATCCATCAGCACTCTTTGAAAACAGGTTTTCAGCCAACTGTAAGCTGCCCAAATTATACTGTCATCTGGTCTGCATTTCTCCATCTTGTCCACAAAAATTTCCTGAAAGACTCTGCCAAATGCCTTGATTAATCAATACATTCTGGGTCTTTGACATTCACAGTTGTCAGTGGTAGTGACCTGCTGCTTGCCCCAAAGGAAGAAAGGGAATGGGACCAGCCAAGGACTGTTCCAGCTTCTTAACCACCAAATGCCTGGGACTGCCAGAATTATAAGGATGGAGCTGTTGACTGATCTCTTGCCTTGACCCCTAAGGATCAAGAGATAGTCTATTGCTTATAAGCTCTATGATATTGATTCAAATTCATGTCTCTCAACTCTTAACCAACTGTTCTTTCTAGCTGTTCTGGTTTCCATTCACCCTTCCTATTTAACTGAAGTTGTCATCTTTTATCTTTAAGTTTATGACTTTGACAATTCAAATTCCCAAATCATTGAGTACCTAGTGTATCTAGTCTAATTTCCTACATAAGATACATCTATCTATATCAGCCCGTTCTAATGCTCTATACAACTATTCATGCCCACACATGAATTCATAGGAAGCCATTTAGTTAAGTTCTCCTCACCTTAGCTTTCATTCAAACTTGGCCTTTCCTTACCATCCTAGTTGCCCAGTCTTACATATTAGGGTATATAGTCCTCCATTCTCTTTGGTTTCATGACCTGACTTACAGTTCTATCTGGTTCATAGATCTGAGTTTACACAATCTATCTTGGCAAAGACCTTGTTCCCATCAGGATATGAATTTTATGGATCAGCCACCACTGTCAATATTACTTTGTTCCACCTCTGACCTGGAAACCTTTATTGTTTATTATCTGATTATTAAGAAAAGATATACAATTTTTTTAATTTGCATCAGTCTAGGTGATCTGATGGGAAGGTGCTTACCACCAAGAGTCACAATTCAAGGTAACTGTGTTTCCCACAGCATTCTGTCTCTTGGTTTTCAAATACATATACCTATAAGCTATATGTAGTATACTCAATCAACTTGCCCTTATCATTTTTGGAAGGAACAGAGTGATTATGCTTTATCCTGGAACATAATAGTTCAGTCTAAACTCACATTTTATCTGGATATTTTCCTTTCTGAAGCTTAAACATCAAATTTCTCTGCATGAGTTCCCAGGTTTGAGGAGAAAAGCACAATTTCTATTTTTTTTATTTTTCACATTTTTATTGTGTTATTGACACCTAACATTATATTAGTTTAAGAGGTACAATATAATAATTCTGATATATATGTATATAATTATACAGTGATTTTGTTGACATCTAACACCTTACAGATATAGGGCTTTTTAAAGTCTTTCCAATAAAAAATTAAAATTACTTGTCAATTTTCATAAATGAGATACAGTATTGTTGGTGTTGGGACAATACTACAATGAATAGGTCACTTGCCTTGCATGTGGCCAACCTAGGTTCTATTCCAAGCTTCCAATAAGTGAGAATGATCCCTGTGTCTAGAACCTGGACTAAGCCCTGAGAACAGTCAGGTGTGGTCCCAAAACAAGAAAACAAAAAATAAATTTTTGTTGACTCTAATTACTGCCTATGACATAACTTTATCAGGCAGATGACTGGAAATTTGTACCATTAGCCACCTTCACCAGTGCCTCTGGTGAAGAATAATCTGTTCTCTGTATCTATGAATTTAGTGATTTAGTTCTTTTTAGACTCCAACCATAACTAAGATCAGGTAAAATCTGTTTTCCTTTGCTTAATTTCAACTTAGCAAAATGCCCTCACATCCTATCACACTTTTTCACCCATCAATGGACTCGATTCATTCCATATCTTGATTATTGTAAATGGTACTGCAGTGAACAACGGGCTATGGGTACCTTTTTAAAACAGTGAGTTTATTGAGGGTAAATGGCCAGAAGTGGACTTTCTATTTCACATGGTAGTTTTGGGTTTTTTTTTTGAGACATCATACATTCCCACCTATGACCCGGAGTGGCTTCCTTTTCTTCACATCATCCCAAACACAGTCCTTCTACCAGATGTGAAGTGCTATCTCGATGCAGCTTAGGTTTTTAATGCCCTATTGAACTTCCTGGTCAGTACATGTTAGCTTCCCATATCATTTTTGGCAAATGTCTGTTTAGGTCATTTGCCCCAAGTTTAATCAGATCCGCTTTTATTGTGTGTTGTTGCTCTGGAATTATATGAGCTCTTATATATTTTGGGTATTAATCCCCTATTAGAGCTATGATTTGTAAATGTTTTCTTTTATTTGGTTTATTGCCTCTTCATTGTTCTGATGTTTTACTTGTGTGTTTTGCTGTGATGTGAGGAAGAATTTTTGGTTTGGTATCCTCACACTTGTTTATTTTTGCTTGCTTTGCTTTAATGTCAAATCTAAGAACTCTAAGTATTTTAGTATAAATGGATATCCTCTAATGGTACATGAAAAAAATAGCCATTTAAAACTTTCCAAATTAAGTAAAATTTATACTCGTGTGTGGCCCTTACCTGAGTTATAGTTTTTCTGCTGGGTGAATGATTTGTAATAAATAGAACCCAAACTCCTAGAGCTTTCCCTGAACTACTAAGAAATCTGAGCTCTTAACCACTGAAATTCTTTAGTGAATTGCCTGTTTCTACTCATTTTCAAGCATATTTATCTCTTCTTGCCTTTGAAGAAACGAAAGTTAGTATTAATTGAAGCTAGATTCCTGCAGGATATTCAGTGTGATTGGCTGAATCATTACATAATTGTGATCAACACATGACCCCTTTTGAGCCTTGCTGCATCAGCGCCTGCATCTTGGCTGAGGTCCTGTAGTTTGACACTGGTCCTGCTATTAATTAGGGTGGCATTGAGAAGTAGACAGGCAGAAAAAAGAAAGGATTTAAAAGCCATTCCTGCTACCTTTTGGGGAGTTTCAAGTCCTTTCTAAATTATAAAACAAAATGACAGATTTATACTTTATTTTCTCCCTGGTCTCTCTCCTTGGCTTTCAGATTTAATGAGCCCAAAGGAAAGGGAAACACATTATTTAAAATCTGGGTGACAGTGCATTTAAATTTAAGGTTTGTATTTGCCCAGACTTTTTATCCCTGGGACCCAGGTTACCTACATATCAATCAAACTTCATCTGTTATATTGTTGGTATTCATCTCCCCCATTGGGCAGAGCTTAATGGAACGGGGTGTTTCCCAAAACTTGCTTTGTTGTTTTCTGACTTGTGAAGCATAGGGTATCAGCTGGAGCCTGGAGGGAACTGGAAAGAATGCTTTGGTCCCTTTTATGAGTTTTAAAGTAGTGGCAAATATGAGAAAGCCTATTCACAATGTTTATTGGCACTTCCATGGTGGGAGAGGGGGTCAAGGCTAAAGTTTTTGGTGACAACAGAGTGAAATGCCCAGAAAACAGGGCCTATATTGAAGTTGACATGGGCAAGATGAAACTCCCTTACTTTTCTTGAAGAAATTTGAAGGATATTTCTTCTTCCTCTACTTCCTTTCTTTCCCTCTTCTATTTAGATGTGAGAACTAGAGAAGGAGAATCTGGATCAAATCCATATATAATGCAGACCCTCACTGCTGGCTTGCCCCCCAACTCCTGGTTTAAGGAAGACAATTTAAACCTTGAAATGTATGTACCCTTCCTTCTCTCTCCCTAAGGCAGAAACCTCTAAATGCATTGTTTTCTTTCTCATCTCTCAAGCATCTGTTACACTGTTCTTCTTCCCACTATCACCATAAAAGCCATCATTACTTCTGGCTTAGATAAACACATTGGCTTTGAAAGCCACTTTTCCTTCTTCTAGCTGGCTGGTCCATTATGGTCATCAGTGCTGCAAAGCAGCCCACCCCCACTCTTGTTTTTCTTTCCAGAAACATTAGTGGTATTAAACCAGTGTTCCTCTGGAGATAAAATATCCAGCTCTTATCAAGTCTTGATTATCTTTCATGGCTCAGCCTTTGCTCACCTCACAATGATCCTCATTGCCCTTGTCCTGATCCACTGCAGCCACAATGGAATACGTAGTTCTTTGGCCTGGACACCTAATGTTTTGGAGTCCTTGGTTTTAGCTGCAGAAGACTTCCAGACCTGCCCTTTAGTTGAGAGTCCTCTCTTAGTTATCATTTTCTCATTTAAAATTCAGGTTTTAAATGGCACCTCTCTGGAATTTTATAAAATTCAAATGGGAAAGGAGGAATTTCCTATGTTTTTCAGATTTTTAGGACATGCTTTTTGAAGTTTTTCTCTGTCTCTTCACTTTTACATTCTCACTTTCTTCCTTCATTTTCTGTTCTTGTCCGTCAAGCCTCCAAAATCGTTTTTCCTTAAAAATAAAAAACTGCATTGTATAAGTTTATTTTTCACAAATTTACTAATTTTAGGAATGGTTAAGATGAATATGGAAGGGGTTTTGGGGGTTTTTTTGTTTGTTTTGTTTTGTTTTGTTTTGTTTGTTTAGGGGGCCATACCTGGTGGCACTCAGAGGTTAAGCCTGGCTCTGCACTCAGAAATTACTCCTGGCAGGTTCAGGGTTCCATATGGGATTGAACCCAGGCTGGCCTCATGAAGGTCGACTATCAACCCCTTATTGGTTGTGCTATTGTGCTCTGGCCCAATCATGAAAGTTACTTTAGTAAGTGATTACCCATGTCCTCTCATCCCATTTCTCTTTTTCTTACACCCCACTTCTTAAATTCAATTATAATACAGATAATAATAAAAACAATGACCTAAAATGTCTATTTACCATTCACATAAAAGAAATCTGATAATGGTCAGCTCAGGGAAATTTTGTTGTCCACGCTATCAGATTTCCTTTCGTCTTAATTTTTTCATATACCCAAGGTCAGCTAATCATCGAAAATGATTACTGCAGCTCCCCTCATTACACCCGAGTTCCAGCCATTAAGAAGGCATACTCAGGGCCAGAGCAATAGTACTGTGGGTGGGCATTTGCCTTACACACAGCTAATCTGGATTCAATCCTCAGCACCCAGTATAGTCCCCTGAACCCACCAGGAGTGATCTCTGATTATAGGCCAAAAGCAAACCTTAAGCACTATCAGTTGTGGCCTAAAATACCAAAAAGAGGAAAGAAAACTGTACACATTCTCTTTAAGAAGTTTGAAAGAATTCCACAGGTCACTTCTACTTCCATCCTATTGGCCAGAACTTAGTCACATGGCTACATCTAAATAAAAGATAGATTGAGGGGGCTTAAGAGAGAGCATGGAAGTAGGGCATTTGCCTTGCATGCAGAAGGAGGTGATTCGAATCCCGACATCCCATATGGTCCCCCAAGCCTGCCAGGAGCGATTTCTGAGCGTAGAGCCAGGAATAACCCCTGAGTGCTGCCGAGTGGGACTCAAAAACCAAACAAACAAAAAAATTGGTATGAACATTCAGTAGAAATAAAAAAATGATCATACTTAAACATCAAATCCAAAGACAACAGAATTGATACCCAATTCACAACAAGCTAGACACAGAGGGGACCACTTATTCTAGCAGCCCGGGGGGGCCAAGGAGGGGGATATGGAATGCATATTGGGAACAGGGGTGGAGGAAGGACAGCACTGGTGGTGGGAATACCCCTGATTCAATGTCACTATGTTCCTAAAATATTAGTGTGAAAAATGTAATTCACTTTGGTCAAAATAAAAATTATTTTAAAAAAAGATAGATTGAAAAGTGTAGTCTTTATTTTGTGCAGGAATATGCCCAGCTAAAACCTGGGTCTGTTACTACTGAATGATAAGAATAAAAATCATTCTTTGTGATGTGTGCCAATCTCTGTGGTGTAAAGTGGTACCTCATAGTTGTTTTGTTTTGCATCTCCCTGATGATTAGTGATGTGGAGCATTTTTTCAAATGCCTTTTGGCCATTTGTATTTCTTTTTTGTCAAATTGCCTGTCCATTTCTTCTCCCCATTTTTTGATGGAATTAGATGTTTTTTTCTTGTAAAGTTCTGCCAGTGCCTTGTATATTTTGGATGTTAGCCCCTTATCTTATGGGTATTGGGTGAATAGTTTCTCCCACTCATCTTAATATATTATATTCCCATCTGTTAATCTCTACTTTCACTTGTTTGGAGAGTGCAGTTTCCTCCTTGAAGATGCCTTTAGTCTCAATGTTATGGAGTGTTTTACCTACATGCTGTTTTATATACCTTATAGTATCAGGTCTGATATCAAGGTCTTTAATCCATTTGGATTTTACCTTCGTACACGATGTTAGCTGGGGTCTAAGTTCAATTTTTTGCAAGTGGCTAGCCAGTTATGCCAACACCACTTGTTGAAGAGGCTTTCCTTGCTCCATTTAGGATTTCTTGGTCCTTTTTTTTTTTTTTTTTTTTTGGTTTTTTTTTTTTTTTTGGTTTTGGGGCCACAGCCGTTTGATACTCAGGGGTTACTCCTGGCTAAGCGCTCAGAAATTGCCGCTGGCTTGGGGGGACCATATGGGACGTCGGGGGATCAAACCGCGGTCCTTCCTTGGCTAGCGCCACCTCACCGGCCCAATTTCTTGCTCCTTTATCAAAAATTAGGTGACTGACAAGCAGTGCTGGTGGGGATGTGGAGAGAAAGGAACTCTTATCCACTGCTGGTGGGAATGCCATCCAGTCCAACCTTTATGGAAAGTGACATGGAGATTCCTCCAAAAACTAGAAATTGAGCTCCATATGATCCAGCTATACCACTCCTAGGGATATACCCTAGGAACACAAAAATACAATACAAAAATTCCTTTCTTACACCTATATTCATTGCAGCACTATTTACCATAGCCAGACTCTGGAAACAACCAAGATGCCCTTCAACAGATGAATGGCTAAGGAAACTGTGGTAAATATACACAATGGAATATTATGCAGCCATCAGGAGAGATGAAGTCAGGACATTTTCCTACACATGCATGTACAGGGAATCTATTATGCTGAGTGAAATAAGTCAGAGGGAGAGAGAAAGATGCAGAATAGTCTCACTCATCTATGGGTTTTAAGAAAAAAAAAGACATTCTTGCAATAATTTTCAGAGACAAAAGAGAGGAGGGCTGGAAGTTCCAGCTCACTTCCTGAAGCTCACCACAAAGAGTGATGAGTGTAGTTAGAGAAATAACTACATTGAGAACAATCCTAACAATGAAAATGAATGAGGGAAGTAGAAAGCCTGTCTAGAGTACAGGTGGGGGGGTGGGGAGGAGGGAGATTTGGGACATTGGTGATGGGAATGTTGCACAGGTGAAGGGAGGTGTTCTTTACATGACTGAAACCCAACCATAATCATGTTTGTAATCAAGGTATTTAAATAAAGATATTAATTTTAAAAAAGAATAAAAATCATGGTTAGATCTGTCTTAAAGATGATATTATATCTAAAACAAGAAGTGCCTTTCTTTTTGCTTGTCCTGCCATGTTTGAGATCTGTCCAATTCCCCTCTATGCTTCATATTTGACTCATGAACTGATTTGGATGCTACCAATTATCCACACCTGTACTTGTGTTTTCTTATTATGTTAAATTATGTTTAAAAGATGTGTCTATCTTATAAAGTATGGTGACTTTTCTATGTTCTGAATTTCTCAAAGCTCATAAAGTCCTCAAAGCTTTTTGCCAGCGGGGCTCCTTGAATTGCATTCCAGGTCTGTCTGTGTACTTACAGCCTCAGTTTTCATTAATCTAGGCCACAATTTTCAGGTCTCCAAGTGATTGCAGGTCAGCAGCCATAGTGAACAATTAGGAGGACAGTGTGACGTTTCCCCTTGGTCTGGCTTCCCCCATGCCCCCAGTGTTCTACAGATTTTCAGAAATGGACTGGTCAAGGACTGAGAAATTATCCCCCAAACTTCCAATACGCTGTCTTTTGGTTGAGCTAGGCACAGGTGATATTTATCTACTATTTATCCTCCCATATGAATACATTTAGCTTGTGATATGTTCAACTTGCTCAACACATCTGCATCAAATATATCTTTGGAAAACTGCCCTTCTCTCAGAGGAAGGCAGGAAATTCACAATCTGGTTCTTTATTTTCCTCTGGTCTCCACACCTGATCTTGATTACTTCATATTCTTTCTTGTGTCCACATGGTGCCTAACCATAGAGTAGACTTATAAAAACTATAGTAGGTTAGCCAATCGGGTGGATGGACACAGGTGTTAAATGGTAAGATACAGAGACAAAGGTCATTGAAAACTAGTCTTTACCCACACAGAATTTTGGACAAATGAGAGAGCTAAACACAAACTAAACTTTGTGTTTGTAGAGAAAACAAGTGAAGCATAAATATCCTACAAAGTGTTGAAGTATCACAGTGGAGCTGTCTGAGCTGGATTTTGGTAGAAGAGTTCACTTGGCTGTGGAGAGAGACATGAACGCATTACACTGTGTAAAAGTCAACTTGTACAAAAATTATAAATGACTCAAGTTACAAATTTACATGTCTAGGCAATAACGCATGAGCGTCCCTCTATCTTAAGGATATTATAGTTTTTAAAATGTTGGGGTTTTTTGTTTTGTTTTGGGGCCACCATATGGCTATGCTCAGGGTGTATTCCTGTCTGCACTAAGGAATTAGACCTGGTAGGACTCAGGAGACCATATGGGATGTGAGGATCAAAACTTGGGTTGTCTATGTTCAAGGCAAGCACCCTACCCACTGTACAAGATATTGTAGTTTTAAAACATTTTTTGATAGAACCAAATTTTTCTAGAAGTGACTTATACTTGCTACTAATTTACCAAGTATCAGAAGTTTTAGAATGATGACTCCCTTTTGAAAAATTATTTTATTTTAAGCACCATGACTTGCAATATTGTTAATGGTAAGGGTTCATGCATAAATACATACATTCCAGTAACACACTTCTTGGACTGCTTCCCTCCACCACGTGCTAACCCCACTGTATTTACCATGCTTTATCTTCCATCACTGTAGACTGGTTCTTAGTTACTGTTGCCTTTGGACATTTTATTTACTTTCTATATTTATTTATATTGACATATAAAAGAGATCATTATGTATCTATTTTTCTCTTTCTGACTAACCACTCAGCATATTCTCTATATCTATCCTATAGCAGTAAATTTTATTATATTTTTCTCCCAGCTGAGTCATAGTCATATGTACCATAGTTTTTCTTTATCTAGTCATCTGTTCTTGGACCCTTAGGTTGTTTCCAGAGTTGGGCTATAGTAAATAGTTCTGCAATGAACATAGGAATACTAATGTCTTTTCTGAATAGAGTTTTTAGGCCCTTAGGGTATATGTCAAGAAGTGAAACTGCTGGGTTATATAGAAAATAAAGTTTAGTATTTTGAGAATTGTCCATATGGTTTTCTGAAAAAGTTAGACCAGTGACATTCTCAGGAGCTTTGAAAGAGACTCCCTTTTTTAACACTCACATCTCCAATATGGTTGCTTTTTTTCTTTGTGATGTATGTCAGTTTCACTGATGTTTGATTAGCATTCCCTTAGTGATCAGTGATGCAGAGCATTTTTTCATATATCCATTGGCCATCTTTTTCTTCTTTCTTCTCATTTTCTTTTCTTCTCATTTTTTTGGGTTTTTTTGGGGGACCACACCCGTTTGATGCTCAGGGGTTACTCCTGGCTAAGTGCTCAGAAAATGGCCCTGTCTTGGGGGGACCATATGGGGATGCCGGGGGATCAAGCCGCGGTCACGGTCCTTTCTTGGCTAGCGCTTGCAAGGCAGAAACCTTACCTCTAGCGCCACCTCACCAGCCCCTTTTCTTCTCATTTTTGATATGATTGTTTGTTTTTGATTTTTGATTGTTGATTTTATTTGTTAAGGTCTACCAGTGTTATTATGTATACTAGATATATAATATTGGATATTAATACTTTGTCAGATGAATGGTGAAATTTTCTCCCAATTTGTGGGGTCAATATTCTTGTTGTCAATAATCTTGTGACACAGAAGCTTCTTAGTTTGATGTAGTCTCATTTGTTTGTCTTTGCTTCTGTTTTCTTGGCCAATGGCACCAAATCACTGAAGATACTATAGTCAATGTTATGAAGACTTATACCTATATTTTCTTTTGGCATAATTTATAGGTTTAGATCTGATCTCAAGGTCTTTAATCAATTTTGGGGATTTTGTGCCACACTCAACGGCTCTCAGGATTACTCCTGGCTCTGTGCTCAGTGGTCGCTGGAACCTGCCAGGAGTAATTTCTGAGTGCAGAGCCAGGAGTAATCCCTAGATGCCACTGGGTGTGACCCAAAAACCAAAAAAGAAAAAGGAAGAAGAGGATGGAAAAGAATGGAAGGAAGGAAAGTAGGAAGAAAGAAGGGAAAGAAAGGAAAGAGAAAGAAAGCAAAAGAAAAGAAAAAAGAAGGAAGGGAGAACAAATGATTGAAAGACAAAGAAAGAAACAGAAAGAAGAAAGAAAGAAAGAAAGAAAAGAAGAAAGAAGAAAGAAAGAAAGAAAGAAAGAAAGAAGAAAGAAAGAAGAAAGAAAGAAGAAAGAAAAGAAAGAAAGAAAGAAAGAGGAGAGGGAGGGAGGGAGGAAGGAAGGAAGGAAGGAAGGAGGAAGGAAGGAAGGAAGGAGGAAAGGAAGGAAGGAAGGAAGGAAGGAAGGAAGGAAGGAAGGAAGAAGGAAGAAGGAAGGAAGGGAGGGAGGGAGGAAGGATGAAGAAAGGAAGAAAAAGGGAAGAAAGAAATAAAGAAAAAGGAAGAAAGAAAGAAAGAAAGAAAGAAAGAAACAGAAATAGAAAGAAAGAGAAAGAAAGAAAGAAGAAGAAAGAAAGAAAGAAAAGAAAGAAAGAAAGAAAGAAAGAAGAAAGGAAGAAGAAGAAAGAAAGAAAAGAAAGAAAGGAAAAGAAAGAAGAAAAGAAGAGAGAAGAAAGAAAGAAAGAAAGAAAGAAAGAAAGAAAGAAAGAAAGAAAGAAAAGAAAGAAAGAAAGAAAGAAAGAAAGGAAAGAAAGAAAGAAAAGAAAGAAAGAAAAGAAAGAAGAAACAGAGAAAGAAAGAACGAAAGAAAAAGAAAGAACGAAAGAAAAAGAAAGGAGAAAGAGTAAGAAAGAAAGATAATAAAGAAAGAAAAAGAAAGAAAGAAAGAAGAAACAGAGAAAGAAAGAACGAAAGAAAAAGAAAGAACGAAAGAAAGAAAGAAAGAAAGAAAGAAGAAAGAAAAGAAAGAAAGAAAAAAAGAAAATTGTTCCTGGAAGGCTTGGGAGACCATATGGGATGCTGGGGATAGAATCTAATCAGCCGATTATAGGGCAATCTAAGTGCTCTGATAGCACTCCAACCCCTTTCATCAATTTTTATTTGACTTTGTACCTGGTATGAGAAAGGGGTCTGAGTTCACTTTTTTTGTATGGACCAAATCAACTTTTCCAAACTTTGTGGTAGAGGATTTATTTCATTCACTATATACTTTTTGCTCTTATGCCAAAGATTAACTGTCCAGGAACTTGAGGATCTGCCTCTGAACTCTCAAATTTATTTCACTGATATGAAGGTCTATCCGTAGTCAAATACCATACTGATTATTGTAGCTTTATAGTATAGTCTGAAATTGGAAGAGAGCATCCCATCATTTTTGTTCTTAGAATTGTTTTAGCTATTTGTAGGGGAGTGTTATTGCTTAATGTAAATTTTAACAGCATTTCATCATTTAAAAAGGCATGGGTGATAAAAACAGCCTGGCTCCTCTACCAAAAGAAAATAATTGTCACTGATACTACCTGAGTAGCTCAGTCCTGGCTAATATCTCTGTGGCATTTGCAGAAAGCAGTAGAGAACAATCCCCCTTTCTGAGTGAACTAAGGCAGTCCAATACAATCTCCAACAGAAATAGCCCAACTCTACAACTTAACCTTATCAAAATTGCAAGCCAACTTTTCTTTAGATCTACAGATCCTGGCCCACATGTGGCAATCAACACCTCAATATTTTACAGTAGTTTCAGCCCCATAGTCTCACAGGAAATTTTATGGGAATGTTACGTACTAATCTACCAAGCTCAGTGAGCCTAAACAGTAACACAGAAGCTCAACTAGCACCAAGCACAACCCAGTAAATCTTGACACTGACTTCAGTAGCACTTTGAATTGACCTTATTTTATCTAAGTTTTGATCATTCCATTTGCCCTTGTGTTATGAAGGCAATGAAAATAAATTTGTCTGCACCTCGATGAAGGCAGACTATTGTATTGGATGAGAGTTTGGAGCACTGGTGAAGAAAGACCACACTGATGGTGGGATTAGTGCTTTAAAGGACTATTATGAACAACTTGGTAAGTTAACGAGTTATAATAAAAATTAGAAAAAAATGTCAATGGTATTTTAATAGGACTTCATTTAACTTGGATATTTTAGGATATTCATTGAATAATATTTTAGGCAAGATTGCCCAAGGACTAGGAATAAGATTGGTAGTTTGTTGGCATTTAATCTACTCCCTGCCCCCAAGGCACCAGTAAAATGGAAAATTTGGTTTCTTTTCAAAAGATAAACTACTGGGAGCCAAGTGAATTCTATACTCACTGATCTCTACAAAGAAGTTTTAAATCTCAACCTATAACCACAGCACAAGAAATCAAAACCACAATGTCAGGCTTGATTATGGCAGAGTGCCCAGAACTCTTGATGTATTTTGTGTGTCAAATCATTTAACTTTCCTGATAACCTGATGAGCGAGGTAGCATCCTTATCACAACATCTTTCAATGGTGAGGAAACAGTACAAACAGTACAAAGACTTTGTGACTGACTTAAAGATCACAAAACTAGGAACTGGTTAAACTTGGATTTTTTAACTCTTACATTAAAAGCATTTCAAAAGTTATACTGTGTAATAAAAGCTGTTGAGTTCTTTGTTGTTTTATTTTTTGTCTTTCTGCTAAATCAAGGAAACCTACAGTAGTCAAAACCAAAAGAAAAACTTTGAGGATTCTTCTGGGGGTTCTTAATACCTCCTGAGCTTCCCTCACCTTCCTGGTGAGGTTTGGGACTTTGTTTCCCCTCTCCTCACCAGCATTGTGTCTTCCTTGGGCTTCCCCACCCCAATCTGCCCTTCACTCATGCCACTCTCATACCTAATAACACTGTCTTTGCCCATAAGTATGCCGGTTTGTACGTGGTGATATTCAGAATCAACCACCATACATGTAAGTAGTGGTCCCCACAGTTCAGTTTCATGGAGGAGAACCAGAGTCTCTTGTAGAAGGTTCTGCCTCCCTCTGAGATGCCACGTGCTCTTCTTCCTTTGAAAGCAAATCTCAGCACTTTCCCCTTCCCATATTGCCACTCTTACTCACACAACCTGGCCTTGAGAGGTTCTGCTGGATGTCAGAGACATTGGGAGGTTTCTCTGTAATCCCTGAGTCTCTGAACCAGTTGCTTCCTGTCCTCCCTTGGATTTGCCCTTTTCAGGCAGATGTTTTTTCTTTCATGAGATCAACGGTGGCCTTATAGGAGATTTTCTCTACTCAGAGCTGAATTCAAATCCTTGCTCAACCACTTACAAAGTACTTTATGGAAGTTTCCAAGCTATTTAATGTCTTGAGTCTTTCTTGCAGTGTGCTCTTCAGAATTCAAGTATAGTAATCTGCAGTGCCCAGAAATAGGCGATGAATGGCAGAGTCTGGGTTCTGGGATTACATGTGGATTGAATCCTAGCTTGGCCCCTGACTCACATTGAACCTGTGATTAAGGGACTTGGCCTCTGTAACTTAGAGACAATACACTATCCAGAAGAGTATACTAAGACTCTTCAATTACATCGTGCTTACAAAGTTAATACGGTAAAGCACCAATCCTGGAGTCCAGCGCATAGTAGCAGTTCAATAATTTACCAGCTGCTGTAGGGTTCCAGAGTAGAAGGATGAGACCACACAACTGAAATAAAGTTTAATATTTAATCCGTCTGCCAACAAGACCCCCAACCTGGCCAGCCAGGGCCATCTCCCGAAGAAGATGAGCACTACCCAAGGTCATGAGGAAGATTATATAGGGAAGGGATATAGGGAGGTTCCAGCTTTCTGATGATCCTTAAAATGATTTGCTCTTGTCTAGGGGAACCTTCCTACTGCTCCCTTGCCCTTCCCTTATAGACTTCCTTGTATGACCAGGTAGCTTGGGGCTGGGTCTATGGAAATAGGCTTGTGAAGACCTAACATGTGTCTTATACCATGTAGTCCTTACAAAATGGCATCTCTCCTTGCTCAGAACCTGAGAAGCCAGCCATGTAGCCTTTACAAAATGGTGTCCCTCCTTGTTCAAAATTTAGGTCCCAACTGAGAAGAAGCCAGCCATGTGGCCTTTACAAAATGGTGTCCCTCCTTGTTCAGAATTTAGGTCCCAACTGAGAAGAAGCCAGCCATGTAGCCTTTACAAAATGGTGTCCCTCCTTGTTCAGAATTTAGGTCCCAACTGAGAAGAAGCCAGCCATGTGGCCTTTACAAAATGGCTTTCCTCCTTGTTCAGAATTCAGGTCCCAACACTGCTATAGTTTGTAGTAACTTATATACATCACCCCAATCTGGAACCTGTTGTTCTAGAATCTAGAGAAATCAGTAAATCAGTGGAGAAGGCTGGTTTTGGAGGTGTGTGTGTGTGTGTGTGTGTGTGTGTGTGTGTGTGTGTGTGTGTGTGTGTGTAAGGTCTTGTCTGAGTTGTGATTCTTTCAGAAAGCATTAACTCATCAGCATTCCTTCCAGAAAGTTTCTCTTAGTTGGCAAAGGTTTCCCAACCCATGGGAGTTCCACTCCAGAGAAGCTAGCAGTGTCTCCATGAGAAATCTTCCTCGCTTCTAAGGAGAATGCTCCAAAAACATCTCCTTTTTTGAAGCATCTTTGGAAGTTCTGACCTACTTGGAAATAAGAATCCTGGTTTTAAGAGGTTTATTTGGCAGGGGTTGGTTACAAGTTATTCTCATCAACCATATGTCCTCTTCATTGAAATGTCCTGAGTAGTAAACTTTCTTGATCTAAATTTAGAAAATCCAGCTTGGGGAGAAAATGTGACTTTGAAAGAGACAGGGAACTCTTTTATATAACTGACAATGAGATGACCTGATTGGTGCAGTGGATCCATAGGTGGCAGATGCTGTCCCAGAAAGGTCTAGTTTGGTGCATTTTAGCTGTGTGTATTGTCTGGGTTTCCTCATGTTACCTAATCTGTTCAAGTTTTATTGATTTTATTCACTTTACCAATCTGAGCCCTTTCTTTTGTTCACCTAGTTTTATCTCCAGGCCATGATCCCTGATGGCAATCTCAAACCAGATTATTTCATATTGATATTGATCTTGAACCTTCAACCCCACTCATAGTCAATGAGATAACTCACCTCCGCTCATCTCACTTTCCCAATCTCCTCTGCACAAAGACCTGACATGCACAGACTATGTGGGTGGTCTCACCAAGGTACTCCCAGCTCCACTGGGAAGAGGCAGAGAGAATTCCTTTCATTTTGCCATGGCTCCTGGTGGGCAGGGAAATGGTTTTGGAGTGGTGTTGAAAATCAGGATATTGAAGCCTGGAGCACTTTTAACAAAACCAGCAGAATTGCTGTGCAGGCCACATGCTGCACAGACATATAGACTCAGCCATTCAGGCCAGAGCTGGGGTGAGCTTGATTTGCACTTGCAAGGGTAGGGGCTGAGTGGCTGTTCCTAGTGCTTTCTCAGATGGTTCAGACATACACCCAATGAAGACCTTAGTATGGGCCACATGAGAGGGTTAGTATGATGTCTGGTGTGCCTCATTGATATTGGCCGCAAGATATTGATAGTACTCTAACCTTGAAGATGTCTGGGCAGATCCTCTGTTAGCCTCTAACCTGGTCCTGGGCTCTGCCCACTCATGGAATTGCATTGCCCCAGAGAACTGACAGCAGCCTTGTTCTTCATTGTCTTTTGCATGTGGATCATGCAGCTATTTACTGCTCTTCCAGGCAATTTGTCTCTGTTCCCATGTACTTTTGGCCTCTTGCTCTCTGCCATGTAACCACAACTTTGTTAAGGCTCTATTCTTCCTGGTTTTCCATTGGTGTTTTAACAGTTGGAGTCCTGCCTAAGGCAGAGAGATGGGAGGAGAACACATGGAGCATTCCTTGCCTATGTTCTCATAAGTCATTGTGACCAGGCTCTAGCTATCTCTCCCTCTTCATGATCCTTTGGGACTTGGAAGACGATGGGGGGCGGAGGGGTGGATCTCCTTCACTTTACTAGTCCTAGTCTACAGAAGACATTTCTCAAAGTGTAGTTACCAGATCCTCGAAATTATCCTTTGGGAAACTGTTGGAAATACAGATTCTCAGGCCAAAACAAGACCTAAAAATTTAGACTCTGAGCATAAGGTCCGACAGGCTGTTGAACAAGTCCTCAAGGTGATATTGATACACATTCAAGTTTGAAAGCCACTAGTCTGGGCCTTCCTCTTGGGCCCATCTGTAGCTATACTGATAATCTCTGTTACTAGGACTCTGGTTGGTCATTTCTTTCCTCCAGGGGCCCTGTCTGAGATACTGTTTTAATGAACATTTAGTTTGTGATTCCATAGCAGATACTTTAGTTTCTGTACCTTTATTGAACATATCAAGAAAGGTACACTTTCCTTAAGGAAACATTTTTGGGATGCTTTGGATTTTTTTTGATTTTTGAGTCACACCCAGCAGTGCTCAGGGGTTCCTCCTGGCTCTATGCTCAGAAATTGACTCTGGCAGACTATAGGGACCATATGGTATGCCTGGATTTGAACCACCAACCTTCTGCATGCAAGGCAAGCACCTTACCTCCGTGCTATCTCTCTGTGGCCTTGGATGCTTTGTATTTTAAGTGATAGTGCCAGGTTGTCCACAGAGGTAGTTTCAGTTTAGTTTTTCCTTTTTTTTTTTTTTTTTTTTTGGTTTTTGGTTTTTGAGTCACATTGGGCAGTGCTCAGGGGTTACTCCCTGGCTCTATATGTTCAGAAACCGCTCCTGGCAGGCTCGGGGGACCATATGGGATGCTGGGATTTGAACCACCATCCTTCTGCATACAAGGCAAACACCCTACCTCCATGCAATCTCTCCAGCCCCTGGTTTAGTTTTTTTTCTACATGGCTCTTGACTGACTTCCTCTGTTACTCTTCCAATGTCCGTCGTCTATCAGCTAGAAACTGTGTCAGTGTCATACTGCAGGGATATGGGTACAATAAGATAATCTGGGGTTTCTGTTCAAATTTAAATTCAGGTCAGATGGCACCTGAGATTCTGCATTTTATAGGGGTCACATCCAACAGTGCTTAGAGAATCTGACCACTCCCTTTAATGCCCAGTCTGGTGATATGATATGATGGTTGACTTTTAGGTTCAGCAAAACTGTATTTGGCTTTAGGATGCCTGAATGCTACCTGGACTACAGCCAATGGTACTGAGTGTATTGATGCTAGAGATCTAACTCAGGGCCTCCCAAATACCAGGCATATGTTTTTAACCTGGCCCTGGATTCTGCAATTTTAACCAGTTCTGTGTCATTCTAGTCCATACTTATCTATAATAATCAGAGTTTAGGAAAAGTATAAACAAATGACTACAAGGTGGGCTATAGGTTTAAATGTCCACTCAGCCATCTTCTTACTGTGGCTCTCAGAAAATCTCTTGACCTGCTTGAGCCTAAGTTTATTTATCTCTAAGACAGGACTTGCATCCTAGTGTTTTATGATGATAAGATTTCATATATGTATACAAAGTATGTAGCAAGACCGTGGCACTTTATGACTTTTCATAAATGGTGGCTCAAGTCATCATTTGCCCCATCTCCAGTCTGTATAGCTATCCTTAACTACCTTTACTGCTTCCAGTCATCCAGATTCACACCTACCCCAGACTCGTCTTGGAGGCCTCCTCCAAGCTGGACAAGAGTTGGAATCCAATACTTCTCTTTTAATATGTCTAGAAAGGGGATTCTGGCAGAGACACTGCCAGACCCTCTGCTGAGCAATGATTCTACTAGTTCTTGAAATGCTTGGGGCCACTAGCCCTCAGCTTCTCAGCGAGTCTCTAATTCATCCTTGCTTTGGCTGTCTTTAATCTGAGAGAGAATCCTTGGGACTCTGATACTTCTTCAAGATGAGTTGGGATGAGCATCCGCTGGCTCCTTTCACATGGAGCTCACTAAGACCAACTAGAACCCCTGAGAAATACATATAGATTGAATCATGCAACATGAAAACCACTGGTAATACAAAAGAAAAATCTAAAATGCAAGAGCCCTGGTGTCATAGCTTTGAAAATATGTTTTAGGCCTGTCCAGGGCAGCTGCCAGAGGCTGTACCATAAATGTCTTATTTTTTTCATGTGAAGTTATACCCAAATACAAGCAGATAGCCAGGAAATCTAGAAACATCTACATGAAGCAAGGCATGTAGGAGTTTCCCAGAGGTGTTCACAGGTGATGGAAATAGCTGTGTGCTGCCCTGTACCCCTCAAATTGGCAGCTCTAGGACTTCTAGGAAGAATGAAAGACTAGGCAAATAGTAAGAGATGTTTGAAAGTTACAGGACTATGAAGGCTGTATCGGGCACCGTTTGACACATATTACAGAAAAAGAAAGAAAAGCTGCTACCTATTTTGCACCTTAAACAACTCACCTCTCTGTATGTCCTTATCCCTTTCTGTTTTTATTCCTTAAATTGGGCCAGCTCATCTCCTACTGTTTTAGCATCCCCCTCGGGGCTACTTATTGTTGTGGATTCCTCACCAGACTAGCTCTTCTTCCAGATCTCTTTCCCTGCATCAGAATGTCTCCCCTGGAGCCCTATTATTGGTATCCCTAAGATACTCTTAAATTTTACTTCTCCATACCTGCTTCTCTCTGTATTTCTCACTTCTGAATTTGTGTCTTTTAAAGTTAGGATTGTACAGCTTAAACAGGACTGCAAACAGGAGCGGTGAGATGGCTGTAGGGTAGAGCCCAAATCTGATTTGATCACCAAGCACCGTATACCACCTCTTCTTTCCCCAACCCACCTCCACAATAGCAGCACTAGAAACTTCTATAAAGGAAAGTATTCTCAAACAGTGGTTCTGCTTGCTCCTACATCTCTCCAGCCTGTCTTTGAATCAGGTGTGCTACAGCAGAGCTGTGTGCCCAGTTCAAATTGTTTCTGTCCTCAGGGAGTGAAGGGCCTTATAGCCTGGGGTTTACTATAAAACAGCTTCATAAAACTGCCAGCTGCGGGTGTGCAATGCTTTCCTTGAAAATGTTGTCCATTACATTCCATAACATATGCTTAACAAGAACTCCAGGGAGATATTTCCTTGAAAAAAATGAATTAGCTGTGTTTGTCCTAAGCAAGGGACCTATTCTGATCTGGTGAATGCTCTTATATCCTGGCTTACAGCAAAGCTCAGAGCTTGCCTCTAGCAAGTACATGAGAAGGGACAACTAAGTGTGTTGTAGCTCAACTTCTCTTTGGCCTTTCTGGTGTCTGCATCTTGATTTAATTACATTACCCTATATTTTTCTGTATATTTATTTAAACTTCCTTTAAGATGGGCCATTAAATGTAAGAAATTACCCACCCCATTCTCTTATCTTTATAAATAAGCATGCATAGTATGTCTGTAAGGCAATATCCATGAAGTCAAAACTTTTTGAGTTAATAAAATTTGCAAAGTTCTCCCCAATGGATATTTTAAATATTAACAAAATTAAAGGAATAGTCATTCTAATGGCTTGCTATAAAACAGTGCAGTGTTGTGAAGAGAGGGTTAGATCTTGAATTTCAATGAGAATTTTCTGTGATAGGCAAGTGGAATATCAATTTTAGGTAGCAAGTACAATGTATGTGTGGTTTAACAGACACATTATTTATAGTAACATGGTATATAGCAAAAAATATTGGGGACCCTATTCAGATAATGGGGAGGGCCCAGACACAGGGCAGTGTGGCAGAACCTTCTGAGAACCTATTTCTTGCTGGGCTTCCCTAATGGGCCATTAGAGAAAGAAACTATTTTCTGGTTAATAGGAATGAAAGTTTTGACATTTTTCTGTAAGCAATCAAGTCTTTAATATCTCCTGAAACTACAGGTCTGCTTCATGTCTCATAACTGAAACAATATCACTTAACACCAGAGAACAACAGGCACCCTAAAATGCCATGGTAGGATTGGGAAGTAGAAAACATCTACGGAAACATTAGGCAGAAAGTGTTTGGCAAACTGTGTGTAGGATCTATAAATGCTAGCAGGAAGTTCTCATGCCTTTCCTTCCCTCCTTATCCCTTCCCAATTTCCTCTCCTTTCCTTATATCCTTCTTTCCTTTCTCTGTCTTTTTTACTTTCAATGACTCCCCTCTACCTGATTGTGATGTTAGATGAACATAATTTGATATTTTACATAAATTCCTGGCAGATGCAAATACATTCTCATTTGGAGGAGTGGTTAGTTTTTGTTTGTTTGTTTTGGCACCACACCTGATGGTGTTCAGAGCTAATATCTGATGGTGTTATGAGCCCAAGGATAATTCCTGGCAGGGTTCAGAGGACCATATTGAATGCAGAAAATTGAACATATTAATTAAGTTCAAGTCAAAAACCCTTCCCACTGCACTATTGCTTCAAATGTCTACAAATAAATTCTCTTTGTCCATTTACCCATGTAAGCAACTCTGTGATAGCAAATCTTTTGTTAGCATGGCCTTTCTTTTAATTGGTAAGCTTTCCATTTTCCTTCCAAAATTCTATACAAGTTTTAATTGTTTTTTCTGTAATAAGTAACTTACATTTTCATATACACTTTAATCTTTGTGACCTTATCTTTTCAATACAAAAATATTTTAACTATTAGCAATAAAAAATACTGCTAATACTTGGGATTTTTGGTAAGTCCTTTCCTATTCTTGTAAACATTAAATGGCGATGCATTTAAGAAGGGAATCCTATGTGTGTCCATGTTTTTAACTGTTTTTTTCTTAATATAAATTTTTATATTTTATATAGTATATCTGTATTTCACTATGATTAGTAGTAATGACTATTTTTTCCATTATATATTAAGTTTATTTAACTCCCTATATTTTGGCTTGGAGATTTGTATCATCTAGCATCTGAAATCTTAGAGCCACAGATAAATAAACACTTATTTCTTGCATACCCAATTAGGTAGATGGGGAGGCTGCTTTATGAGATTATCTTTTTTTTTTTTGATTTTTGGGCCACACCCGGTAATGCTCAGGGGTTACTCCTGGCTATGTGCTCAGAAGTTGCTCCTGGCTTGGGGGACCATATGGGACACTGGGGGATCGAACCGCGGTTCGTCCAGGGCTAGCGCAGGCAAGGCAGGCACCTTACCTTTAGCGCCACCGCCCAGCCCCTTATGAGATTATCTTAAAGAGAGGGGCTCCTACTCATGCCAGCTAAAGTATTTATATTCTTTTATGATATTGACAAAATTGCAAGAGTGCAGGTCAGTAGCACAAATTTTTTTGAGCCATGGGTTAAATCTTATTACCACACAAATTCCATTGGCCAAAGTAAATCCCATGATTCAGCCTGAAGTCAGGGCTCAGGTAATATACTGGGTCCATAGAGAGTAAGAAACATCATGAAGAGAACATAGTTCCATGCATGATTCTAATCTGTCACTGATTGTCTCCATTTTCCATTATTTTAATTGTTGACATGACTGCTCCTATGCATACAACTTGCACACCTGATAAATCTTTTTAAGGATAAGTTATAGAGGTGAAATTTGGTCAAGATTCTAGGGCATATAAAGTTTGGATTTTTAATGAGCGTGTGCGGAGCCTGTTGTTGTTCTCATGACAGTAGGCTTCAGGGGTGGAGAAACTTTATATCCCTTAGGCCAAAGGAATTCCCTTTGTAATTTCCCCAATACTTACTGTGTCTATGCAGGGGGAAAAAAAAAATAAAAGCACAAAGCCTTGCCATACCAGACCTTCCTTTTTTTTTTTTTTTCCATTCTCACGATTATTATTTGGGTTTTTTTTGTTGTTGATGTTGTTGTCGTTGTTGTTGCTGTTATGCTTTTTGTAGTTGCTGGTTTAGATTTTTGTTTTTTCCTTCCTTTTCCCCTTTCTTCTTTTAAATGGATTATAACCTCTAGAAGGATTCCTCCCAGTGTTTTTTATCTTTTCTTTTTTTTTTTTCAAACAGAACCACATAACTTGAATCATCTTGTTCTGCCTCATAAATTGGGGGGGTGGGTGGCACCAGGACCAAACAGTCGTATGAACATTGAGTAGAAATAAAAAATGATCAGACTTAAACACCAAATCAACAGAATTGATACCCAATGTACAACAAGCTATACACAGAGGGGACCAGTTACACTAGCAGTCTAGGGAGAAAAGGAGGGAGATATAGGATGTATGCTGGGAACAGGGATGAAGGGAGGACAACACTGGTGGTGGGAATGCTCCTGATTCATTTTCACTATGTACCTTAAATATTACTGTGAAAGATTTGTAATTCACTTTGGTCACAATAAAAGTTATTTAAAAAATAAAGTTTGTGTTTTTATACATGTGACCAAATCACTTTTTTTTTAATTTTTATTTTGATCATAGTGGCTTACATATCTTTCACATTAGTATTTTAGGTACATATTAACATTGAATCAGGGGAATACCCACTACCAAATTTGTCCTCCCCCCTTCCCCGTTTCCTTTCTGCAACCCATATACCCCACCATCACCCCCCGGGCTGCTAGAGTAGGTGGTCCCCTCTTTGTCTAGCTTACTATCAGTGATCATACATCTGTTTGGTCCTGGTGCCCTCCCTTGTTTCTTCCTCTATTTGAGAGGCTAAGCTAGATAAATCGAGTTATGTGGTTTTGTTTGAGGGAAAGAAAAGCAATAGAATGGGGTAAAGAATAAGAAAAATAATTTAAAAAATTAAAATATGCTGAAAATGGGCGGAGTCCTTCTAGTGGCTATCAACCTCAGTTTGGGAGAGGACATGAAGAAGGTAATTGAAACACCGTAACAATACAAAAATAAATGTCAAATTAAATATCCAGTGAGCCCTACAGCAATAAAGTGAAGCACTACACAATAGTCTCGGTTCTGAAATCAAATCATGCCGGAGTGCAAAAAGAAAGAGAAAGAGAAGATAAAATAATATAAAATAAAAAATGAATATATATGTGGAAAATGATTATTTTGTGTTTTTTTTTCTTTTTCCCCCTGCATAGGCACAGTAACTATTAGGGATATTATAGAGGGAATTCCCTTGGCCTAGGAGATACAGGGTCTCTCCATCCCTGAAGTATACTGTCATGGGATTAGCTATAGACTCCTTGCATGATCTTTTACTCTCCCCTCGGTCAGACCTCTGTATCTAGAGATCTTGGTGACTGTGCAGCTCAAGGAATGGAGCTTATGATGAAGGCTTTCTTTGTGGTTCTAGCAGTTCTGCTTCTTCAGTGTCGTTTTAATTCATCTTCTGTAGTTGGTGTTCTTGGTCATTATGTTGCTCCTAGTATGGAGCCTGGGACAGAGTCTTTCGCTATGTTTCTGGAAGACCCATTCACTTGTGGTTGTCTCAGTCAGACCTCTGGAATTGGAGATCTTGTTTGTTGAACAGATTGTAGACCAAAAGCTAGGTTAGAGCTTTGTATTGCTGTTGTTGATCCCGGGATGCATACTGTCTAGTCCTGGTTGTAACAACCAGTCATCTGTATATAGCAATCTTGGTTTTTGCACAGATCAAAGGGTCACATGACTTCTGATTTTATCTTATCATTGGCTGGTGAGGAAGGATAACTTGCTCTTAGATCTAGTTGTTCCTATTTCCTCGTTGTCAGGTTATCAATTTAGAACTGGCATGCGTTGACATCAGAGCAGCATTATGAATGCTCTAGAGGGGATTTGGTTCCTGGAGCTGTTGTGGAGAACTCTGTCGTTTCTATGTCTGGGATCCAGGAGTCAAGGCTAGACAGCCGGTGCCTATTTCTCTGGAGTCTAGGTTGGTTCCACATGACATACTTTCAGGGTGGGAGATGTCCCTGTGTTGTAAAAAAGTATAAGTTCTTATCCCTAGTAGATAAGAGCTTGTTTTTACACGTAAAATTTCTCCTATTTTTAATATGCCTTTGCAGGAAGAAGTGGTGCTACATTATATTGCTGGTGGATTTGGGGGTGGAGAGAGAAGAAAACAGACCCATGACAAAAACTAAAAATATATATGCTCAGACATATCTAAAGAAAAAAAGAGTTTCTTAAAAGAAAAAAAATATTAAATAAAAGACATAATTGAAGGAATAAATTGGGGCCAGGAGGGATAGCACGGAGGCAAGGCGTCTGTCCTTCCTACAGAAGGACGGTGGCTCACATCCTGGCATCCCACATGGTCCCCCATGCCCACCAGGGGCAACCTTTGAGCACAGAGCCAGGAGCACCCTCCGAGCGCCGCCAGCTGTGACCCAAAAGAAGCAAAAAACAAATCAAATAAAAAAATTGAACAAAACAAATTTTTAAAAAAACGAACAAGGTGGGGGGGACAAAGAAAAATGGAGAAAGTGATACAGGAGATTACATTTGGGGAGAAACAGTATAAGAGGTAGTGTTATATAGGTCTATACTTATGATGATAGTATAGGCTTCCCCATTGTTTTTGAGATTTCCTCGTGAGGTGTGGGCTCCAGGCAGGGAGGTCTTGGATAGAGTTCTTGCAATGGGAGTCCTTTTGGAGCTAATCCAGTATTAAGCCACAGTCCACAATAAGGAGAGGTGATTAGGAGGGCCACACTGCATGAGTCAGTCGGGGTGTTGGTTATATTTTCTTGCCGGGAACAAGGTGTGAGTTTGAGTGAGTGTCTCTTCACTTGGGTACAAGGTACTGGTTCGTTGGTGTAGGAGGTTGGTCTTGATGCCTAATGGGTTAAGAACTGAGGGTGAAGAGTTATAACATGGTGGGGATATTGGGGATTGGATTAAGGGGTGAAGGGATAGTCAGGTTTCTGAGGGGGGAGAGGGGATAGTACATGGGAGGGGTTATGTAGGGTATAGGTAATGGGTTGTTTGTGGTTTAGGTTTGTCTCTTAAGGAGGATTCCTATCTCTGTGTGCTCCTGCCTCCATATAAATATATAGAAGTTAGCTTAGGTATATATTAATGTAGAGAGGTGGGGAGGGCAAGAGATACACTGAGTACAGAAAGATAGGTAGGTATAGTACTTGTAAGGAAAGGAAACTAATAGATCAACTTTTGGATATGTATAGGTTTCATATCTCGAGTACTAACCATTGTGTTAGTGAGGTCTATATAGGTGTTTACCCTTTGCAGTATTGTCCGCAGCACCCTATATATCAGCTTTCTTTCCTTTTCTTAGAGGAACCATGTGGTTTTTATTTGATATGGATTGAATTGATGGTAATGAGAAGAAGGTGGAAGAAGAGGGAGACAAGAGAGAAAAGGGAAAACAAAACAGAACAAAACAAACCAACAATTAAACAACAACAACAACAAATATGAAGTAATGAGAAGAGAGGGTAAAAGAGCAAGGGCATGTTAATTTGCTTGAAGGTGTTTGATGCTTAGGCCCTGTAGTAAAAATCTGTAGCTCACGGTTGTTGCTTCGGTGGTCTGGCTGGTCATGCACTTCAGGTCCTAAAAGAAGGCATAATCTAGAGATAAAGGATATGGTAAAGAGTTTTATCCGGAAATTTTCATGATGCCAGCTGAGTATGGTGCCTCGTGTGACTCAGCACCGAGGTACCACTGTAGGATGTTCACACTTTGTATCCAGGAACCCCTATGGACCCAGATCACTTTTTTAGCATAGTCTAAAAACAAAACAGTTACCCAAGGCTGATTTTTTTTTTGCTGATATTTTTCAATTTGTTTTCAGGAGAGCAAAAAAGAGGATATTCACTAAGCCAAAAATTTAAAATAGCTACAATAATAGCAACAACAAAAAGGCCCTATACTTCACTGAGTAGAAAGGCTTACATAGGAAGTTCTGACACATACTTCCCAACTTCTAAGCATATTTAAAACATCTGGGTGTTTTATTTTTTTAATAGTATGCACTTCTGGCACTGTTCTGAGGGCCATGTGGTGCCAGAGGTCAGATTCAAGGCTACAGACATGTTAGCCATATGCTTTACCACTTGAGCTACCTCCCTAACCCCCAAAGTTTATATCTATATGTAATTATATATACATGTATAATTCTTGGTAAAATAATATTTTAAATAGATTTTTAGCTTTGGATATTTGAAAATATAAGCATGTCAGTTTTTTTCAACGAATAGCATTTCTTTCTTTTTTGTTTTATTTTGTTTTGGGAGGGCCATACCCAGCCATGCTCAGTGGTTACTTCCGGCTCTGTGCTCAGAAATTACTCCTAGCAGGTTCTGGGGAGCATTTGAGATGCCACAGATCGAATTCAAGTTGACCATGTACAAGGCAAACTCGCTTTGCCAAGGCTCTGGCCCCACATTTTATTCTTTCTAAGTAACAAAGGACCTTCCTTATATTTTAAAAGATCAAGACCAGGGTGATTGTCTCTAATACTGAAGGTAAATAACAACATCTGCTGCTCAGTACATCAGAAAGCCAAACAATGTCAACCAACTTGTAAAGAAGTAAAGGCTTTATTAAGTTCAGCGTACCAATGAAAGCAGAAACAATGCTCAACTCTACTTCAACGCTATCTCTTTAATTCAGGGAATAGTCTATACAGATAGAATGAAGATCTTAAAACTTCTATTATTTGAAAAGTATATTAATATGGGGACAAACAGTGTAGGCACCTTGAAGAAAAACAGGAGGTCTTGGGATAAACAGGATGATGATGTGTTTTCTGTATTTTCTCCTAAAATGCACCTTTTAAATAGTCTTAGATTATTTTGACTCTTTAGAAGGTAAGAGGCAAGCTGTTGAGTTCCAACCATCTACCTGGAATGTTTGTGTCCACAGCAGAAGGATGTCATGATCCTCTTTGTCCGGATACTTCAGGAATTCTCAGGGTCACCAGGAAAGTGGGTGCAGGGTTTGATGAATGATGGAGTCACACTCGGCTGTGGGGGTGAATCTGAATTGTGTGTCATTATTGAATGCTATTGGGATGTATTTAAACATGAATTTTACATGTGAAGAAACACCTACATCTGCTTTTCTGCAAGGTTAAAAAAAATTGTACTTTCTTGTTAGCAAAATGCTTATCAGTACATACTGTTTGACCTATAAGTTTCTTCACACCAGACAATTCATAGGCCTTTATTGTGGGTTACAAACCTAAGCTCCAATTAAAAGACAGAAAAGAGTTGAGCCAGAATCTTCTCTAGGCTCAAAAGGTTGAATTTTAACATCTCAAAGTTTTTTACTCCCAGGCTGGACCCTGGGTGTCAATTCTGATATAAATGAAAAGATTAGCAAGTTTGCCAGATGTTCCTGTGAAGAAAAGGTTCCTTTCATTTGAAGGAGCAGACTGATTAAAGATACAGAACATCTTTTAAAAGACTAGCTTCATTTGGAGGATTGCAAAGTAATTTTTATGTTTCTCTTGATGCTGATTTTCCCAGGTAAAATGATATTTAATCAAGGCCATATTTGCATGTACTAATTTTTGTCATCTGGAGGTAAATGCTCAAATATATACATACTTAACACAGCAATAGAGAGGTTCTTATTAGGCCAAATAAATGTTTGCTACTATTACTAAACTAAGCTTAAGAAAGATCACCCTCACTTTTGTAAAAAGTGACCTCTCTTTGAAGTCTTTTCTCAGCCATTCATGCTGGCAGGGGTGGGGGCAGCAGGCCCTCTGATTTTAACTTTCCTTAGTCATAGTAGTAGTAGTAGTAGAAAGAGATAAAAAGCTATACTGTACCTTGTAGTGGGAAAGTAAAACTTTCCTATACCTGCAGTTTATCCCTTGCTTATTAAGCCCAATTTATATCATTAGCCAGAACTATTAAATGCCCATGAGAAACTGTAAAAGGACGTATTTAACAACAATTTTTATTGATGAGATTCTGTGGTTTACGAAACTGTCAACAATGATTTTTCATGTAAATACTCATAAATAAATTATAATTATATAAATCATATAATGTAATTTAAATAATAATAAATCATAATTATATAATTTAATTATAAATCATATAAAATATATGATTATAAATCATATGATTAAATTATAATTTAATTATAAATTATATGATTATATAAATTATTATAAATAAATTATACTCAAAAATAAATAAAATTACACTCATCATCAGTACTTGCCTTCAAAGGGAGTATTATTTTTTTATTTATTACTTTACTTAAATACCACAGATACAAGGTTGTTCATATTAGTTGTTTTCTTTTTTTTTTTTTGTTTTGTTTTTGGGCCACACCCGGCGGTGCTCAGGGGTTACTCCTGGCTGTCTGCTCAGAAATAGCTCCTGGCAGGCACGAGGGACCATATGGGACACCGGGATTCGAACCAACCACCTTTGGTCCTGGATCGGCTGTTTGCAAGGCAAACACCGCTGTGCTATCTCTCCGGGCCCTGTTTTCTTTTTTTATACTAGTTGTTTTCATAGATATGAAGTTACTCATAATTGAGTTTCCATCATGCAATATACAACACCCTTCACCAGTGCACATTTTCCACCACCAATGTCCCTATTTCCCTCCTTGCTTACCTATGGGGCAGTTCTCTCTCTCTCTCTCTCTCTCTCTCTCTCTCTCTCTCTCTCTCTCTCTCCCTCTCCCTCTCTCTCTATCCCTCTCTCTCTCAGACACTCACTTTAATTTCCTCCCCATTTTAGACACTGTGATTTGCAATAATTGTTATTGAGGGATATCATGCCTATATCACTTTATCTTTTCTTAACAACTACTATTGCCATAGTGATCCCTTTTCTGCCCTAACTGCACTCCCCCACTATTTGTAAGAAAGCTTCATATATAAAGTGGTCCTCCTGACATTTATCTCTATCATCTTTGATAATAATCGGACACATTTTTAATGATGACATCAAAAAACAAGTATTGGGGAAAGTGTTGGTTTTCCAGTGAAAATTTTCTTTTCAAGACATAATAAAAGAGCTATAAAAGCCCCACCAGGTACACAGAAAACTCTAAGTTAGTAGATAATCGGCCATGTTGAGCTGAATGCAGTGTGGAGTCTCACAAACTAATGATAAAAATCACAATTCTGGGGCCGGAGAGATAGCATGGAGGTAAGGCGTTTGCCTTTCATGCAGGAGGTCATTGGTTCGAATCCCGGCGCCCCATATGGTCCCCTGTGCCTGCCAGGAGCAATTTCTGAGCCTGGAGCCAGAAATAACCCCTGAGCACTGCCGGGTGTGACCCAAAAACCACAAAAAAAAAAAAATCACAATTCTGCTTGAGTTCTTTTTTCTTAAACTTCCCTCAAATTTTATGTGTGTAAATAGTTGCTTAGTCTACCTAAATTTTAACCTGTGATTTTATGATAGACAGTTATTCATTACTAATATTTGGGCTTTAACGTAATACTGAATTTTGAGGCCAGTGACATGTTTATACTTGGAAACATAGAATACAAGGTAGTGTCATCAGAATATTGGCCTGGTTGGCCAATGTTTACATAAGAAAATAACTGGAAACCTTAGAGTTCTGGCTTCTGGTTCTAAAAGAGATCATCCACCCTGCCTACCCAGAGGGTTCTGAGTAAAGGATGGGAAAGTAAACAAACAAAAAAGACCCTCTATATGATGCATTAGTAGAGTATCCTTTTTCATATTGGGACCATTTTCTCAGAACAGCTTTTCTCTGAATCTGAGCTTTCTCAGGATTTAAAACTGACATAGAGGAAAGCATATAGTCCCAAAGGAAACTTTTGGAATCTTTTTCTACAAAATTCCTAATGCTCTGACCACCAGGGGAATCCTGTCTACTGATTTTACTGACCCTGAAAACATTGTTTCATCATGAAGAACATCCATGGAGAATGGTTCTACTTTTCTAAATTAGCTTTCCAAAAGGCCTGCATGCTATTGTTTCCATGAATAACATAATTAGACTCAGCAGGCTGTGTCTCTTTTCTAAAGGTCTTTTCTGATGAGATAGGTATACTATTAGTCTTCCAAATTTAATTTCGAGGAAACCAAAGCTCAGAAAGTCTTGCTTTAGACTGCCCAGAGCTTGAGTTTTAAACAGTACCTTTCTAGTTTTCAAAGTTCTTAGCTCCCATCAATTTAGTTAAAAGTAACAAATTGATATTAAATGCCATCTCTTCATTTTCCTCACAATTAAACACAACTTTTATCATATACTTTCCTCTGTTGACTGAGATTGCTAATACCACTTATTAAGATTTAATTTGTACATGAAGAAACTGAGACTCCAAGATGTAGAGAGATGCACCCGAGAAACAGCAGGGAATTCTTGATTGAGGGAGATCTAGAAAGGAGCAGAGTCAAGATTCTTCCTCTCATATCTTTTAATTTATATGAAGTTTCTGAGCCAGGAATTGGATCCAACTGATAAAACATGCATTCTGATAAATCACACATGACCTCCCCTCTTGGCCAGTGTCCAACCATTGCAGACCAGCTTGGTGATCATCAGTAATATGTCAATAAGTCAGCATCTTCAAGATTTCTCCACTCTGCTTTTTCTAACTCTTCCATTGCCTAGTGTTTTGAGACCTTGAAGGAGGAAGTGTGATTACTTTGATAAGGATCACTGCCACTTCTACCATCCTCATGCATGGTAGAGCTTCTCCTAACAGTCACTGGCACATCTGTATATCTATTTCTGCCCTGACTCTGCTGACTAAAGACTCAGATTCAAAGTCAGAGTTCCCTTAGTGGTCATCATACTCTTCATCTCTAGACTACAAATATTTTCCCTAGGCTCTAAAAATTGAACTAGGTGCTCTCTAAGTAATTTTGCTATAATTCATTTTCCACCTGGGGACTTATTGGGGTTCAGAAGAATGGTGGTTCTGTGGTGGAGGAGACACACTGGGCTTATATTTTTTGAGCTCATTACAACAAAGCTAAATTTGCTGGTTTCTCCAGAGCCTTGAATCTTGTGGAGCAGGAAGCCTGAGGAAAGTGGAATTTGGAGTCAGACCATGACCAGAAAACTTGCTCAGTCACCCAGCTCTGAAGAACAAAACTGGTTCCCACATGATTTCCCACAGTGGTCTGTAAAATGCTAGTCTTGGCTTACAGACATTACAGTATTAGCCCATATAAACTAAGTGACCATGTGAGGTCAGCGGTGCCTTCCCTTGTCTTTATGATGGGACCGATTCCCAAAGTTCAGCGACAACTTCCCTGTCCAGCCTATGGAAATAATTACATCCTCAAATACCACTTCATGATGAAAAACTTGTCTCACCAGGAATAGCTCCCTTTTCACAGTAATTACTTGTGGCAATGTCCTTTTTTTAGAAAAATAAATGCTGAACAAATTGAAGTCAGATCATTTTTTCCTCTCCTGCTAAAATAATTGCGTGAGTAAGAGGCAATTTCAGCCTGGAGACATTCGTAGTTTTATAGTAGTTTTATATACTGCCTGCTTTTCAGTCTTCCATGCCAGAGCACACCCTCCTCAGCATCTCTCAATAGTTATTTCTCAGTGTGGGAACAGAAATAGGATCCAGCTTCCTTCAAAATCAACCTTCCCTCCTTGGTGATATTATACCTCAACTTTACTTTTTTTTTCTTTTGCAGCTATCATTTTTCTTTTTTGTTTAGTTTCTAATTCAGTTTCAATTTTGTAACCTTGGCAATTTTAAACACTCAGAAACTCAGTTAAAAACTGGGAATAGGTCATTTTACCCCACCCAGGAGTTACCATGAGATTAGTTGAGAAAGTTACATGCTCTATCATGCCTCACATCTAATTAGCTAATTATATGCTCCATTCTCTCACTTACTTGCACATCTTCATTTAACTTGATGTCATGTAGATGTTACCTACCTCTTACCAAAACCCTGCTTAGAACCATCCACTACTCTCATGACACCAAGTTTCTGTGCTGGTTTTTGTTTTTATTTTTATTTCTTATTTGGATTTTTCTTCTTAATCTCTGAGCATGGCAGATTCTGCAGATCCTGGTGTGAATTGCTTTGTAAACAATTATGCAGCTTTGCTTCAGGGAAAAGCAGAGCTCCTCATGTTTGGAAATTATAAGGCATGGGCAGGTTCACAAGAGTCTATTCTAGGAGCAGGAGCCATAGTACAGCAGGTAGGGCTTCGTCTTCCACATGGCTGACCTGGGTGCAATCTCTGGCACTATGGATGGTTCCCTGAACCTTGCGAGGCATGATATCTGAGCACAGGAATTAGCTCTGAGCACTGCCAGATGTGTCCCTACCACCACCACACCATACCCCAAAAAATAAGACTCCTCTGGAGAGACCCTTTTGCCTTGGGTTCAGAGAAATATGTATGGTAGGTTTTCAATTTGACTTTTGGGGTTGCTAGCAATTTCTTCAGTATTTAGCCATGTCTCATGTTGATGTTTAAATTTCTGCCAATGGAGTAATTTCTAATGGTTCGTAGAACTTCTGATGAACACTGTCCAAACCTTCCCTTTCCAGCTGTTTTCAGCAAGTGTTAAGGAGCCACTTTTGAAATAGACTCATTTCTGGGCTGTCTCAAAGCCACACTTTGGTCCTTCCCTGCAGAGGATTTTAGTGGCAGGCACTCAGCTGACATCCGGCTTCATGTTTGTGTTTATGTTTGTGTTTCTTCTGATGCCTCTAGACTTCCCTTTCTTTATGTGAAATTGACTCTGCAGGAATATAGTGTGTTTATCTGTTTTTGTTTTTGTCTTCACAACTTATCTATGTATTTAGTACCGGAAGATGAGTTTTATGTTGTGGTTTATTTGGTAATCAAATGAGAGAGAAGTGAGAAAGAAGCTCTTTGCCTTTGGCACCAAAATAATGACTTTTGTTAATAGCTACAATATTACTTTCATTATCTATATGGAAACAATTCTCTTGTAGGTCAGTAGTAACCACTGGGTTTCTAAATTCAGTTGCCTTTTCTGAGTTTTTTGCATACATATAAATATTTTTAGTATTTTGTTTAAATGTAATTAAATCATCAGCCAAATAATCAAGTATTGGTTAATTATATTTATATACAGATATATACCATATACATTTGCATTATTCTAGTTCCAAGGGGGAACTATTCCCCCGCACTTTCTTTTTCCTTTGTTTTTGTTGTGAAGTCTGGGATTTGTCAGAGACCACCCTGCAATGCATAGGGCCATAGTAAAGTGATGTCAGGGAATAAATACGCAGCTTCATACCTGCAAGGCAGTCACTTCCCCACTGAACCACATCCCTGGGCCCATCTGTTAACGGGTCCATCTGATAATGCAATGCTTGTATTTCTTTTTTGTATGTTTGTTTTGCTTTGCCACACCTGCTGGTGCTCAGGGGTTACTCCTAGATCTGCACTCAGAAATTGCTCCTGGCAGGTTTGGGGGACCATGTGGGATACTGGGAATAGAACCTGGATCTGTCCCAGTTCGGCTGCATGCAAGGCAAATGCCCTATCGCTGTGCTATCATTTCAGCCTCTGTATTTCATTTTCTTAAATTTTATTTTTTTATAACAATTGTGATCTACAGAGTCCCTCACAGTTGAATTTCAGATATATGATTATTCAGGGTCATTCCTTCCACCAGTGTCAACCTCCCTCCATCAATGTTCCCAGAGTACATCTTATACCACCACCTCTTGACCTCTGGCCTGCCAGTATATCAGGTCCCTTTAAGTTTAGATTGTTAAAGTTTAGTTTCCTTGATTCTATTTTATTAACTTTGGCTTGGATATTTAATTCTGTCCTTCTTTATATCCCTACCAATGTAGCTGAAACCACTTGGTCCCTGGTCCCCAGCCTTCCTTTATTCCTTTCTTCTTAATTTTATAGAAAAATGAGGGAATATGTGGTAAAACCAAATAATCCATGTCCCCTGGTTCTATTAAAAAGGCAGAAGCCCTGATTTAAAAGATAAGAAAGAAAAAAATTTTAAAATGTATGTGTGGCAGGTTTTTTCTTTGTTTGTTTGTTGTTTTGTATAGGCACAGAAAAATATGGGGAAAAAAGAAAGGGAAAAAAACTTTGGCCTAACAAACAGGGAGACCTTACCCATGAAGCATCCTGCCACAAGACCAACTATAGGCTCCAGGTATACTAATTTGTCTAACCACAGAGTTTATCTCTGGGGCTGTTGCAGTCAGGTTTCTATAGTTAGAGATCCTGGTTTTTGTATAGATCCTATGTTAGATCCTATGAAGTTAGGGTGACATGGAGTATCTTCTGGTCTATATCACCATTAGGTGGCAGTGCAGAGAACCCTACCCTGAAAGCAAGTTGTTGCTTTCAGGACTTTAGGGTGTTATATGAAACCACTCTGAAGCAAGTAAGCATTAGAGCTTTCCCTGGTAGAATTTCAATTCCTGGCGCTGTTATAGACAACCGTGCTGGTTACATAGATGGAATCCAAGGTTCAGGGGTGAATGACCAAAGTCAGATTTTCTGAAGCCTAATCCAAATCACTATGACAAGTGTTCACGGTGGAAGGCCTCACTGCATTTATGCATTTATGCATTCCTATCACTATTAGATAAGAACTTGTTTTCACACATAAGATTCCCCCCCCTTTTTTTTTTGGTTTTTGGGCCACACCCGGTGACACTCAGGGGTTACTCCTGGCTATGCACTCAGGAGTCACTCCTGGCTTGGGGGATCATATGGGACTCCAGGGATCGAACAGAGGTCCGTCCTAGGCTAGCGATGGCAAAGCAAACACTTTACCTCTAGCACCACCATGCCAGCCCCAGATTTCCCCATTTTAATGTGCCTAAGCAAAAAGGAACAATGCCACCTGGTGCATGTGGGGTAAGAATAACAAGCTAAACAATCCCAATAACCTGGTTCTAACATAAACTTAGAACCCAAGAAAGACTTGTCTACTAGAATTTTCTATTAAACAGATTCATAAAAGGGAATGGGGAAAACTGCTGCTACATAAGAAAATAGACAATAAATGGGCCGGAGAGATAGCACAGCAGTAGGGTGTTTGCCTTGCACGTGGCCAACCCATGACAGACCTGAGTTTGATTCATGGCATCCTATATGGACAAAAGGCCAAAAGGCACATGAAAAAAATGCTCCACATCATTAATTACCAGGGCAATGCAAGTCAATCTATTTTAGCTCTTTCAGTTCCATTTGTATGGATTCTCTCATCTTCTGAAAGAGTTCTTTGAGGTGGTTGAATTGTTCATCTATAGATTTCTTAATTTTGATGCTAGTGACTCCTTGATTTCCATTGCTAAACCATTAAGTATTGATATTAGGTCCTCATCTATAAAGCTTCAGACATTTGGGTGGACTTGGAAATTTGCCAGGATTTCTCTCCATATCCCCCAGTGTAGGTGTATTCTTTTGCTTCCCCATTTATCTTTGTGTTTAGTGGTCTGGAATGCTGGAGTATCAGTGTTTAAGAAAATGATTTATTGAATTGTTTGTATAAAGGTAGCTCGAGGTATATCTTCTTTAGAGGTTATTTTTCTAAACTAGCAAAGTTGTCTAAGTATGATGAGAATATTGCATACTAGTTCATTGGTTTGGTCAGCTGGGTTTTGAGCTATATATTTTCTAAAAGAAAGTAGTGCTAGATCCAATCTGCCAGGAACTCTGATATAAAATGAAATGACTTCACACAGACCCACTATAGCATCCACGCAGTTCTGGAAAAGGAGGGCTGATGGGAAGGAGGGGGTTTTCAGTAATGGTACTGGAATCCAGAAGGAGGCTGAGGGAAGGCTGGAAAGAAAGCCCTGTTCATGCTTGGTAGAGGAGATTAGGACAGGATATTAAGCAGGATACACTGCCTTCAGTCTCCAGAAGGCAGACAATCAGGGGTCAGAGAAATAGCACAGCTGTAGGTAGGTTGTTTGCCTTGCATTCTGCCAACCCAGGACAGACCCTGGTTTGATTCCTGGAGTCCTAGGACCCTGAGGTTTCTGCTTTCCCATGAAAGTTTCTGCTTTTGCTAAAACTGCTCTGTATATTCCCTTAGTTAGCTTGTTAGCTTGTGGGAATGTGACTTGTGACCTTCAGATAAGAATTGGAGACAGGGGGCCTGGAGAGATAGCACAGCGGCGTTTGCCTTGCAAGCAGCCGACCCAGGACCAAAGGTGGTTGGTTCGAATCCGATGTCCCATATGGTCCCCCGTGCCTGCCAGGAGCTATTTCTGAGCAGACAGCCAGGAGTAACCCCTGAGCACTGCCAGGTGTGGCCCCAAAACAAAAAAAAAAAAAAAAAAAAAAAGAATTGGAGACAGGGCTCAGAGCTGTGGCGCAAACCTTGCACGCACTAGCCTAGGACGGATGGCAGTTCGATTCCCCCTGCGTCCCATATGGTCCCCCAAGCCAGGAGCGACTTCTGAGCGCATAGCCAGGAGTAACTCTTGAGTATCACAGTGTGTGGCCCCAAAACAAAACAAAACAAAACAAAACAAAAAATAGAGTTGGAGAAAAAAGGAAAAACAAGACCTGGAACATGGCATTACCCCCCGGGGATTGGATATGGGTGAAGAAACACCAAGCCTAGACTTTGGAGCCCAGGTGAAAGGGGTCATAGGTGGTGCTACACCAGTGGGCCCATGTAATATCACATCACACGGCAGGGTCCATACATCAACCCAAATGACCCAGTTGGCTGAGTGGGCCCTAGGTTCATTTTGAGCAGGGGTGGCGAACACGCAGCTCGTGAGCAGCATGCAGCTCCCAGCCAAAATGAATGTGGCCTATTCCTCTTATCATTATTTTGTATACTGTGGCTCTTTGTCAAGTTTAGATTTTCTTCTGCTGCTTCTGAGGAGGGACCTCTGAGGAGAGATCTCCGAGCTCGGAGTCCCGCCCCAAGGGGGGGGGGGCTGTGTCACATGTTGGGTCACATCTTTCCGTTAGTTCTTAGTGTGGAGGACGCAGCACACCCCACCATCACTGCAGGATTTTTACCCTCACTCAAAATGGCAAAATGTAACGTGTGTTTAATATATTATTGTTAAAATTATATGGTTTTGTGTGAGTGTCTGTTTTGGCAGGTCACTGCGTGATGTGGCTCTCTGACTCTTAAAGTTTAAAATTTTGGCTCTTGTGTCGAACTTGTTCGCCACCCCTGATTTTGAGCATAGCTTGGGAAACCCCTCTGCCCATGATTTTTTGTTTTGGTTGCTTGTTCTTATACTATTTCATCTATAAGCAGTGATAAGTGTACTGACTTTTAATCATTATTTTTGGTCATATTTTTGTCTTATTAAATAAGCTACTAATTTTGATCTAAAGTTAATAAATGAAATCTTTATATCTTTGTTCTCAGCTTTATTGAAGATGCTTCTTGTATTTCTATCTTCAGCAAGTTCATGGCATGGATAGACTTACTTACTGTTGATATGTTAAAGGGAAGTCTTATCTCATTTTGCAGTTCCACAGCAGACATTGAGATTTGGCTTTGTGGGGTTTTGTTTTTTGTTTTTTTCTTGTTGTTTGTGTTTGGGTCACACTCGGTGGCGTTCAGGGGTTACTCTTGGCTCTGAGCTCAGAAATGGCTCCTGGAAGGCCTAGGGGACCATATGGGATGCCAGGAATCAAAGCAAATGCTATCTCTCCGCCCCGGCAGACATTGAGATAAAGAGAAATAGAGAATTTTGTTACTCATAGGTTATGGAGGGCCTCCACAGGGAGGTCAAGAAAGGAGGGGTGTGCACAAAACCCAAAGCCATGCTTTTATTAGACTTTGGGAGCCAAGTACTTTGGACTTTACAGACTAGGGCCAAGTTAGCGAATTCAAACCAAGAGAACAAAGTCTTAGTAAATCTTCAGAGTTCTTATCTAATTCGCACAATGGCACAGAGGCCATGGAAGGTAGGAGATACTGTGGATCACAAGTACTGTCAGTAAGGAATTTATTTGTGTGTGACCGACTTTAATGGTCGCTATCTAGCCATGTGCTTACAAGAGCATGTAAATTTAAAACCACTGAATATTGCTTCACTGCAGGAGGGTGGGTGGAGATACACAGACAGTCATGCCATAGATTAGCTTTGTGAAATTCTCAACAGTTTAATCTTTTCGGATTTTTGCCTCAGGGTCCATAATAGATAGTTTGTGAAATAGATTTTTGAAATATTTGTTTCACTTTGTTATTGCTCAGACTCTGAAGTTTTTATCCTGTTCGACATTCTGTAATTACATTGGGATTCTTTTGTTCTTTAAATTTTGCAGGAAATTGTAGATTAAGTCTAATGAATCTGGTACTTTTCAGGAAATGAGGCACTTCTGTCAGATTTTCTAGTTGTTTAGAATATTGTTGAATATCATGAATATTGATGAATATTACTGTTTATATTTTTCTGTAAATATTGTTGTTTAGATTTTTTCTAGCATCAAATTAAGGAAATTATATTTTCTTCAAGAATTGTTCATTTATCCAGGTTTAAAATGCATTTGATTTGAATTTTAAAGTGTTTTATGGATATTTCAGTTTGCTTAGATTCTTTGTAGTTATCTCATAAAAATCTTTCTTACTATATTTGCTGTATTTTCCCTTTCCCAAGTTAAATTAGCTAAAATATTATCTTCTTTCAAACTTCTGGTTCTGTTTTTAATCTTGACCTATTTAGTCTTTAAGATATTTAGTCTTATCCTATTTGTTATCTTCTATTTTCTGACTCATTGATATCTTTTTTATTAACTATCTCTCCACTATTTCTCCTACTTTTTCAATTTTTATTTTTCTAAATTATGACACTCAACTCTGCTCTGCTTTTATATTTACAGTGAAAGACAACCAAAGGATTCCTCCTATTACTCTAACAGTTTCCCCAGCTAACTTTTGGTTGGCTATAATTCATCCTCTAGACTTAGAAAGCTTCTGAGTACAATACTTGTCTATGACATTGTATTGTCTTTTTTTTTTTTTTTTTGATTTTTGGGCCCGGTGATGCTCAGGGGTTATCCCTAGCTGTCTGCTCAAAAATAGCTCCTGGCAGGCATGGGGGACCATATGGGACACCGGGATTCGAACCAACCACCTTTGGTCCTGGATCGGCTGCTTGCAAGGCAAACGCCGCTGTGCTATCTCTCCGGGCCCGACATTGTATTGTCTTAAAAAAAAAAAAAAGTGGTCCAGAAGTTTCTGCACCTCAAAGGAAATAATGACAAAAAGAACACAAAGATTACACATGGAATGGGAGAAGCTATTTACCCAATGCCCAGCTAATACGGAGTTAATATCTAAAATATATAAAGCATTAGAAGAGTATAAAAAGGAAAAACCATCTAAACCCATCCAAAAATCAGAAGAAGAGATGAACAGAAACTTCCTCAAAAAAGAAATACAAATGGCCAAAAGGCACGTGAAAAAATGCTCCACATCATTAATTACCAGTGCAATGCAAGTCAAAACAACAATGAAATATCATCTCACACCATAGAGACTAGTATGCATCACAAAGATAACAAGAATAACCAGTGCTGGTGCAGATGTGAAAAGAAAGGAACTCCCATTCACTGCTGGTGGGAATATTGACTGGTCTAGGCTTTTGGAAAACAATACAGATATTCTTCAAAAAATTAGATATTGAGCTTCCATATGACCCAGCAATACAACTCCTAGGAATATACCCTATGGGTCAAAAAAAGCCCTTAGTACTACAATGTCCATTGTGGCACAATTCACAATATCCAGAAACTGAAAATGACCCAACCGCCCAAGAATGGATGAGTGGCTAAAAAACAAAACAAACAAACAGACAAAAAAAAACCTGTGGTAATCTACACAATGAGAATACTATACAACTGTTAGGAAAAATAAAGCCATAAAATTTGCTTATACATGGATAGATATGGAGAGTATTATGTTGAGTGAAATGAGTCAGAGGGAAAAGGATATAGAATGAGGATAGGAAGCTTGCCTCACACACACACACACACACACACACACACACACAGAGTGCAACAGTTAGGACTGAAAGGGGCCACTGTGACAATGGTAGTTGGAAATGATCACTCTGGACAAGAGCTAGATGTTGAAAGAAGACAAAGTGAATGCATGATAACAATATTTCAAATGACCATGTTTAAAAGGGAAAAATGGGGAGGAGAGAGAGAGAGAGAGAGAGAGAGAGAGAGAGAGAGAGAGAGAGAGAGAGAGAATGTCTGTCTCAGAGTCAGGCAGGGTCAGAGGGAAAGAGGGGAACTGGGGACACTAGTGACAGAAAACATGTTGGACATTTTATGATTAAAACTCAATCATGAAAAACTTTGTAACTATCTCATGGTGATTCAATTAAATAATTTATTTACAAATAAATTTATAAATACCCTTTGGAGGGCATAGTTTTCGGGGAGCTATAAAATCTGCTACTTCTGTACTGTCCCTCCTCCTCTTTACCACTTTCTATCCTCTGCAAAATAAATGATGTTTGTCTTTTGGATGTTGCCAGAAATGAAGGATGGTAAGCTTTTTTTCCTCCTTTGTTCTTATTTTGGATTATTTCCATAGGCACACAAGGAGAGAATGCTGACTGATAAAACTAGTCACACCAACAGTTCAATTTCCTCATGTTAAACATGTTTTTCTATTTTAAAAATAAAACACAGATACACAAATCCAAATCCTGAGACATGTAAAGAAAAAAAGCTCAAACTGTCACCACTGTTAAAATTTTCACATACTTCTTTCTAATCCCTTTTCCATGCTCACATGCTTCTTTCTCCACTAAAATAAAAATCAGTATCATTCTAAACCTGCAGTTTCACATCCTGATTTTTTTCAGTTGCTTTGCCCAAGTCACTGAAAGAGAACAAAGTTGTGATGAGGAAAAGATCTATAAAACCTACTTTTGCCACTTTTATATTAGACATGAGTTGATTACGTTTTAAGAATTATTGCTTATATTTTTCAGGTTGACAGATTAAAGTCCAAATTGCAAAGCAAGCCTACACTACCCACTATTGCTAAAATAAAAATAATAAAGTTTTGTTGCAACACAGCCTTCCCATGTGATCATTAGCTCTCTTTGGTTTCTCCCTCCAGTGGAAGGATTGTGTAGTCACACATTGATGACTTTCCAGGACTAAAATATCCTTCCTTCCTTCTTTCCTTCTTCCCTCCCTCCCTTCTTTCCTTCCTTCTTTCCTCCCTTCCTTCTATTCTCCCTCCCTCTCTTCCTTCCATACTTTTTTCCTTCCTTCCTTCCTTCCTTCCTTCCTTCCTTCCTTCCTTCCTTCCTTCCTTCCTTCCTTCCTTCCTTCCTTCCTCCCTCTCTTTCTTCCAATTTTTACCCTTCTTAACTTTCCTTCCCTATTATCGCGGGCATCTTTCCTGGTTCATTTAAACATGTTTGCATGTTTATTATATTATTATAACTTCCCAGAAAATGAGATACTTTGAAAAAAAGGAAATAAACATTTTTATAGCACTTGCCCAATTGTGCAACAAAAAGTCACTGGTTAACTGTTCTATTACCAGAGTAGGAAATTTTGCCCTTATCACACATCTTGGCCTCACCAGACATGTGTTTGATCTGTGACCATTTTGTCAATTGAAGAATGCCATTTTATTTTCAGTTGCCTATCATTGTTTTCTAGTAAGATACAATATCTATCTCTTCATCAGTATTGCTTCCAGGTCATTTTCAAGTTACCTTTCACACACCTTGTGTGTTTTCCCATTGGAGCATTTGGTTCTTCTTCATGATATATAAATAGAGCGAATAAATAGAGTTATGTATGCTTTGGATGTCAGTTTTTCTACACAACAATATGTTGCCCTTAGTAGTCATAGCAATAGAGAGGCACAATTAGTTGTAGTATGGCAGCTCTTTGAGTCTTAGGGTGGTTTGTGGTTGTGGTTGTTGTTGTTGTTGTTGTTGTTTTGGAAGAGAAGAAAAATCAAAACATGGTTTCACCTCTATGAGTCTAAGAAAAGGAGATATTTCAGGAAAGAAATATTGGGGTTTAGTTAGCAAGACACCCTTTTCCTCTTCTTGCTCTCCCCTCCCCTCTTCTCTTCTACACTCTTCTTTCTATCCTTTCCTTTCCAAGGTTCACAGCTAACACAGAGGCCTTTTCAAACTACAAAAATTTCACTACTCCTAAATAAGGTCCGTCGTTAGTTCAAAATTCATGAACCCTGTGGCTGGAGAGATACGACTGGTAGGGTGCTTAAGTTGCACATGATTGATCAATCCTGGCATCCTATGAGCCTCTCAAATGATTCCTGAGCCAGAACCCAGAGTGAACCCGGAACACCCTTGTGTGTAGACCTGAAACAAAACAAATACTCAGGGAATCAGCAGAAATTCATGTGTGTGAGGCTCACAAGCATTATCCCTAAAGCATGACACATTAAAATCCTTACTCTCTGGGAAATGTCTTTTTTTTATGTTTTCAGAAACCATAAAAAGAATTGTTTAGATAAAGAAGGAGTGTTAAATCACTGCAATGCATAAAGTAGCCCCTAGGAAAACCATTCCAATCTTCAAATTTTCCAAATAAACTTTTGTGAATTCAGGTGGGCTTTCTGGCTGAGAGGAGGCAGCAAGAAGATATTTCTGAATCATGTGGCTGTTCCTGTGTTAAAATAAACAAAACTGCGTGGGTTACCCGGAGTCAAAAGGGCTAGGAAGTCACAAGTGTACCAAAGGCAGAGAAGCCTCCGCTCAGGATCCTCTTTTGGGACCAAGTTTTCTGAGACAGAGCTAAAAAATTTGACATTTGTTCATGAGATATTTCTAAAACTTCTCTGATACATCAGTGCCTGAGCCCTAATTTAACTCTCACTCTTACAGATATTTGATTTTGTTTTTAAACAGTGTTTTAAGATTTACCCCTGAGTTTTGGGCTGGAAACTGCCCAAGTCTAATAACAAACTATATTTGTGTAACACTCACAGATCCAACATGTGTTATTCATGTTATCTTTATTATCCACATGGAAACTATAGCCATTATCCCAATTTCATGGCCAAGTAAACCTGGGGCTCTGTGAAGCCTAATGGGTTTTTGTGAGTCATGTAACTAGTAGGTACCAGCATTAGTTTATGAACCCTGACTTTATTTTTATTTTGAGAACTCCATACAACCTTATGGAAACAAAAAACAAACAAACAAACAAACAAACAAAAAACAGAATGAATTGCTCCCAAAATGTTGACATTATCTCTATTTTGCTGTTTTCATTTTGGGGTGTGGTTACTGTTTTCTTCTTTTCATGCCTCTTCAATCCTTTGTAGTAACTGTTTTGATTCTTTTTATTTATTTTACTTTATTTAAACATAGTGGTTTACAAAATTGTTTATAATTCAGTTGTTTTTGGCATTTAGTGTTCCAATTCCACCAATCCCACCACCACTCTAAATTCCTTCCACCATTGTCTCCAGTTCCCCACCCAACACTAAGCTTGACCCTTTGAAAGACACAAAATAATTTATTTTATATTGCCTGTTATAACTTAATGGTGTTGATGGGGTCTGGGAAGACCTCAATGTCGAAGGCTTTCTCCCTAGCTTGGGCGTGCTGAGAGCCTTGGTAGGCCCCCAGCCGTCCCCTCTCCTGCCCCCCGGCCTCCAGGCCTTCCCTGGGACCCAGCCCAGGCGGCCAGAAAAGGTTGGTGTTGGGTGGTCCCTCCTGGAGGGGATCCCAAGCTTTTCCTCCTGGAGGGGATCCCAAGCTCTTCTTCCAGTGAAGGGGGGGAGGGTATAGGGAGGAGGGCGGGTAGATCCTGGCTTCTGGTTCTCTACCAAATCCTTTCTTGATCTGGAGACTAGCTCTAGCCGGCATGGGGTCTGGGGAGACCCTAATGTCGAAGGCTTTCTCCCTAGCTTGGGCGTGCTGGGAGCATTGGTAGGCCCCAGCCGTCCCCTCTCCTGTCCCCTGGCCTCCAGGCCTTCCCTGGGACCCAGCCCAGGCGGCCAGAAATGGTGGGTCCAAATTTGGGGGTGCTGAGAGCTGCTCATTTTTACTAAGTCAGTCTCTGGCAATTTCTTACCAGTCTACATGTTCAAAACTGCGCTGGGGAGATATTAATAATATATCCTATCCTTAAGTTATGTTTTGTGTATGTAGAATGTCCATCTGGTATTCTGCTCTTTCGCACACCTCTGTAAAGCTCATTTTCACTTTTTAACTCTATCACCCCAATCATCAGAACCCCCATTTACCCTTTTTAACTTCAGTACTGCACAGTCCTATTCACACACCAAAGTGGTGCAGTGGATTTAACAACCCCCAACTATTTCAAAAGACATAAAATGGACACCTATGGCTTTGAATATTTCATATCTATTTTCTTTGACAGCTAACTCTTACTAAATATTCTCTTACAAAGTGAAGATTTTCCCCACTCTTTATCTTTTCTTCTCTTTGTGAGCTGTTCAATAAGAAATATTCGGTGAAAGAGTCCCTCAGTTTAATGCTTATGTTTAACCATGTCATGGGGAGTTTTGGACTTGTTCTTGCAGCCCCCAAATGGGCCTATAACGCCCATCATGTGGCATTGTTCCTTGTTTGCATAGGCACATTAAAATGGGAAAATACTACACACACAAATAACTTCTTATCTAATAGAGATTGGGACACACAAATCTTGTAGTGCAATGGGACCTTACACCCTGAACATTGACATATGACCTGGCACAGGCCTCAGAAGAATGGGCATTCTCCATTTACCCCTGAACCAGGGAAGCTATCTACGAAACATCCAAGGTTTTTTTACAACAACACCTGGAAGCAATCCTCTACCAGGGAAGACCCTACCGCAGCTCTGACATCTATCTACTCAAAAGAGACTTCCCTTAACACTGAGAAGACAAGAACATCAATGACCTACGTACTGGACAGGGCTTTCTGCATTGCCCTTTAATTGTGAGGTGAAACTAGAGTATGCTCCACATCCTGACTTCAATGTAGGATATGCAGATTCCAGGATCTTTAATACAGAAACATGATACCAATAACAGAAACTGTGTGAAAAATAAAAGTGTGTTGGCACTACAGACAATGACTTGGATTGGGCAAACTAGTTTGCCTAGAGCCTAGAGTTGGTCTTATGCCAGGAAACTTCAGGGGTAGGGTCTTCTTGTATTTAGGCCAAGACTTTTCCTTTCCATGTCTCCCATATTTTGGTGGGCCTATGCAAACAATTATTGCCACTCTAACACCATTTTTTACTGTGCTCCTTTGACTCTTATCCTTAAAAAGAAAAACCCACTTTTGAGGTTAACTTAAACTAATATGCATGTGCATGGAAATGTAAAAAAAAATACTATGCTTTCAATGTTCAAGGAGTTACATAAGTTTTATGGCTTTAGATTGCTTGATGTGCTACTAAGAAATATTATGTTTTACAATCTGGGGACTTGAGGGACAAAGTAATTGTACATGGGCTCTGTTTTATTTTTCTTAATGTTCTTTGGCTGAAAGTTCAAAGTTAAGATATCAGCAAGGGGACTTCTGAGAATTCTGTTTATGGGTGATTGTCCTTCCACTGTAACTTTACCTTGTCCTCTTTCTTTGCATCTTTGTTCTCATAATTAAAAATTAAAAATTTTAATAAAAAACAACTTAATGGTGTTAAAATTATCAGAAAAAACTTCAGTGAAAGAAAATTTGTGCAAATTGTTATATCTAACAATTGTAGTCTTTAAGTCATTGCTTGGAGGCTTACTAAACTATGTGCTGCTAGTGTCTTCTGTGTTGTTTTTGTTTGTTGGGCTTAGGTGCCACTATGCTATTTTGCCAACTAATTTAGTGTTTTCCTACTGGAGCATCAACATTATGGAATTTAGAGGCTCCAGGACTCCAGGATCTGTACAACTGTCTGTGCTTATATGTTGGCAGCTATTGAATATGAGTATGGCTGCTTGGGCTTTCAGAAGTATGGGGTAGGACAGCTGGAGGGAGATTTCCTGCCCCCATGCGGAGAAGATCCCAGAGTTTTTAGACAAGAAAACTTTTTGTATCATTTTCTTTTTGTTCTGATACCACACACAGTGATGCTCATGGGTTATTCCTGGGTCTGTGCTTAGGAATTACTCCTGGCTATGCTTGGGGGACCATATGGGATGACAGAGCTTGAACCAAGGTTGGCAGCATGCAAGGCAAGTGCCTACCTGCTATACTCTCTCTCTCTCTTTCTCTCAAACTCCAATGCAAGAAGTCTTTTAAAAGACAGTTTTGTCTTCTCAAGTTCCCTTTAATCTGTTCACTCTGCTTCTAGTACTCAGCATTGTTTCAGTGCCAGTAGTCTGCGAGGAAGGACTCACCTACCTGGACATTAGAGAAAGGAAAGTGCAAAGTGGCCCAAGGCAGAGTCTAGCAAATGAGACATCATAGTGCATGTGAACTTACATCCTTTGTGTGCCTAGAACTGGCTGTGTGTTGACAGGCTCAACCTGTGAGCACTAACAGTGCATGACTCTATTTTGCACTTGCTCATGGGCAGTATTGCTTTCAAGGATCATCTGCATGATGAACAGCCAGATATAACAATCTAACTTTAAGCTGATTGAGTACTTTGGATCAAGTTCATGTGTGTGTGTTTATTTGAGTGGGAGAATTTGGGCTACACCCCGTGGCACTCAGAGCTTACTCTTTTTTTTTTTTTTTTTTTTGGTTTTTGGGCCACACCCTGTGACGCTCAGGGGTTACTCCTGGCTATGCGCTCAGAAGTTGCTCCTGGCAACATATGGGGACCATATGGGACGCCGGGGGATCGAACCGCGGTCCGTCCTAGGCTAGCGCAGGCAAGGCAGGCACCTTACCTCCAGCGCCACCGCCCGGCCCCAGAGCTTACTCTTGATTCTGCTTATGGATCACTCCTGATGGAACTAAGGATACTAAATGTGATGTTAGGGGTCAAATTCAGTTTGGGCACATGCAAGAACAGTGTCCTACTCTACTCACTATATTGTTCTCATGTTTGTGCGTGTGTTGTATGTGTAAGCAGAAACAACACCTGGCGATGTTGAGTGGTGGGAGGTGGGCTGTGCAATGTGGTACTAAGAATTAAAGTCAATGTCTCACACTGTTAGGCGCATATTCTACCACTTGAGTCACTTCCCCAGACCTAGAAAGGTCAACTCTTTCAGAAAACTTGTGCATCCAAATAGGTTTTTTTTTTTTTAATGCTGAACCTGAGTTCATGAAAACATTCAGGTAAATTCAGGTGAAAATTATTTTTTAATTAAACTTTAATTGAATTGTCAGTTGAGTTGAACATTTGGGAGCAGTGAATTTTTTTAGTTGTTGTTAATGGTCATTGTCATGGGGGGAATAATAACCATGTGATTGCATGAGCTTCTTGTAGTTAAGAATAAAATAGACAGCTATATATCTCAGCCCCCTCCCTGCATAGCTACAACCTGACAGAGAGAAACCACGGCTCTAAAGACCCATTTTAGAGCTAAAAAATTATGGCCTCAGGTGTGCTTAATAGGGCCTCTGATAACATTTTCCAGAGAAGGGATACTTTTGTCTCTTTGAATGCTAACTTCTAGTATTAAACTGAAAGATCTTTTTCATTCTCTCTTGAGAAGTGTATTATTTTAACTAATCAAAGAGATGAATGCCAACATACAAAAGGGTGAGGGCTCTTCACTGCCTCATGATTTTCCTTATTAATGCCAACTTCCAATCTGAGAAACCTTGTATCCCAAACAAGTCAGAATCCAGTTCATAGTAAGCCCCAGATCTCACCAAAGGCTGGCACAAAACACCAATAGTTTCCAATCTAATGGGAATGCTAATTTTTAATGAAAATTTAACGTGTTCAAGCCACCTAAGTGTGTATTATAAAGTTTTCTATTAACCATTCTGTCTTTTGGGCTCCCCCAAACACCCTACCACCAAACCAAGACCCCAGAGAAGTCCTGCTGGATCCTTGCCCATTAGCAAATTCAATATTTTTCTTTCAAGTTCTGGTTCAGTTAAGGAAGAAGACTGACTTTATAAACCATTACCAAAATCAAAGCCCGTCCAAGGAGGACAGAAGCCCCTATACATGGAGATGAATTATTTCTGCTTCTTGATTCTCTGCCAGTGTGAGTGAAATTTCACAGCTGCTTATTAAAAAATCGTAGGTCAGGGTTATATGCTATTTATGTCAGGAGAAGCAGGAGACATAAAATACCCTGAAGATATGAAAACATTTTGTAAAGTGACATGTTTGTGGCACATATTTCTCTTGGAGTCTAGGAAGCGATTTATGCATACTGATGAAGTGCTGCTTGAAAAACCTCCCCCGAATTGCCCCCTTAATGGTGCCTTCACTCTCCTAAGTATTGATATAGCTGACCTGGCCAGGACTCATGGCAGGGAGGCTGAGGAAATGTGGGCAATTTTCTTCTCACAAAGCAGAAAAATGAAATGGTATGAGTCACAGTTTCTTCAAAAAGTAGAAGCTGGGGTTGGTATAATAGTACAGCAGGTAAGGCACTTGTCTTGCACACAGTCAGCCCAGGTTCAGCACTCCATATTGATGCCCCAGCCTGTCAGGAGTAATTCCAGAGTGCAGAGCTGGGAATAACATCTCTTGAGCACCACCAGGTATGACCCAGTAACAAACAAACAAACTAAAATAGGTATTAACTGTTCACAGTTCAAGTCAGCAACTGCCAATTGATGATTTCATCTCAATGTTTCTCCACAACTCAAACCACTGGATTCTTTTTGAGAGCGAAAAGAAATAATCCTTCTACTACTTGGAGTAGCTCCATACTTGCCCTCAAATGCAAGCTTCGGTTGCCTTTATAGAAAGAGTTGAATATGATCCATGAGCCAGCTAGTCCAAGAGCAGTATTATCCTAGCACAAAAGTTGAGTTGGAACATCTGATTGTGATTGTGGTGGTCCCTAATATCTAGTCCCACTCATCAAATAATGCACTAAATGAAAGTACTAAAAGGTATTGGAGAGATAATATAGAAAATATAATCATTATATCTGGAATATTATTATCATTATCATTATCACTGGAATAAAAAAAGATTGGGTCTAAACGGTCTCACCCACCAACTATGTGGACTGAAGAAGAGAAAGTCCAAAGCTGCATCATACAGATGCCTTTCACTGCCTACAGCAATTCTCCCAAGTGCACAGTCCAGTCAAATCATGCGCAGTCATTTCATGAGAATGCACATCAAGATAAGGATGTGCTTATTCTTGAAAGTGATGTGTGGTCACTACCAGAGAGACTGAAGAGGACTCCAGCATTTGAAATATTCAGTAGTGTCCCCAGGTGTCCATGGGAGAGCAATTAGGCTCGACACTGTCCCTGCACTGTCCACTGCAGTAAGCCCCCAGATCAGGTGCTAGTCTTCCTACATGTAGAGACTTCTCTGTGGAGGAAGTGATGATCACAGCTCCTTTGATTTCTTGGAGCTTTGTGATTTTCATTCTGGGGCCACACCAGCAGTGCTAAGAGCTTACTCCTACTTCAGGGATCACTGCTGGTAGGGTATGGAGAACTAAATGGGGTGCAAGCGATCAAACTCAGGTCAGCTACATGAAGGCAAGTGCCTTATTTACTGTACTATCCGCATTCCCACCCCTTTGGTGTTTTTTTTTTCTTTTTGGGCCACACTCAGTGACACTCCTGGTTATATGCTCAGAAATCACTCCTGGCTTGGAGAACCATATTGACGCCAGGGGATCGAACCGAGGCTCGTCCTAGGTTAGTTGCGTGCAAGACAAACATCCTACCGCTTGCACCACTGCTCCAGCCTCTCCCTTTTGGTTTCTTAATAGCCTGGAATGTTACTTGTCCCATGGGAATCTGATATTTTCCTTGATTAAATTGAATGGAGGTCATTTTGGGATGTATCAATTATATATAAATACCAGGAACTACAGTTTATTTTTTGCAACTATTGGTATAAAAAATAAATTTTTGAATTAAAAATGGAGTCATGTTCAGAAGAAAGCTGCTGGGATAAAGGTTTATAAATGGAGACAAATATTGAAATATTGTTGTTAGGAGGGAACTCAGGGCTCATCACTGGAATAATTGTCAGTAGAAGATGTGGGGTGTCTGGGGTAGCTCCAGACCAGGAAAGGGAGTTAGTCCCAACTTCCAAGAGAATTCAGGTATTTGTCCCAGAATAGAATTTACAGAGAAAAAAAAAGAGAAAGAGGTAAAACATTTTATCTTGTAAATGTGAAGAGAGATAAGAGAGAACCTTCTAAAGCAGGGGTCCTCAAACTTTTTAAACAGGGGGCCAGTTCACTGTCCTTCAGACTGTTGGAGGGCCAGATTATAGTAAAAACAAAAAGTATGAACAAATTTCTATGCACACTGCATATATCTTATTTAGAAGTGAAGACACAAAATGGGAATAAATACAACATGTGGCCCGTGGGGTGTAGTTTGAGGACCATTGTCTAAAGGAACTAATTCATGCACCCCAAATTGGCAGTTGCCCTCTACTCCAAAAGAGTATACAAAAAGAAAGAAAAAATACCTCACCCAAGTTGGTAAATGAGGGGCCTCCAAATGGAGTGTGGAGAGGTTGCTTTCATAAAAACTTAATCTATATGTGTTTTCCAAGCTGCCTTGGTTTGGGACTTTCTGTACCTCTGGGCCCAGGGTGAATGCTGGAGTCCCAGTCAAAGGAAACATTCCAGGCAGCTAGGAAGAAAGAAAAAATTGCTGGGCTGCTAGTTCCACTCTTTAAAACCTTTCCCAAAACCATCCTGCAATGTTCCCAGACATCTTATTGGTGAACCTCTAGCCACATGAAAAGATAGAAACTATACCTTTTAGTTGGACATATTGATCCATGGAATAAAATTAGAGTTCTATTTTAAGGAAGGGTGGAAATGAATGCATATGGGCAAATGACTCAGATTCTCCTTTACATTAGAAAAAAGGAAATGTATTTGCATGTTCCCCAGCCCCTTTCACTTGGGATGGTGGCAGCACAACTAAAATAAACCATTCTAGGAACATTTACTGGAACTGGGATTTTGGTGGCGTGAATAGGGTGATGAATTAATTACCAAAGAGAGGAAGAAATATGTGTTCTCAGGCTATACCTTAGAATTATGTTGCTTTTGTACTTTATGCCATGCACATAAAGTGATACATATACACACAATAATACATAACCCATGTGTTTAAAATGAATTCATTTTATATCAATTTACATTAGAACTTTGCTCAAGGAGTCTTAGCTATAGATATAAAATTTGAATTTCCCAGAAAGAAGCATTACTTTTGGGTTATTAGGATCTCAGCCTACTGCAGCCCTACTGCAGCCTGTTGTAATTTTCTTTCTTTTAGCAACATATGACTGACAGTCCTTGAACATAAACATATGATTGTAATGGTGTATCATCTGTTTAATAGAGCTAATGGTTTCTTAAAATATTTGTATAAAAATGTAGATTATTTTGATGTCTGAAAAGTATAATACCATTTCAGAATCATCAACTCAATGTTCTTGGCATATATATAATATCTTATACACACCAATGGAATTTTCAGAGTGAGAAATTCAACGTGTTCAGTTTAAAAATACACTAAAAGGAAACTCAATTCTTTACAAGGGAAGGGTGGGAGAGGTTGGTTTCAATGATTTAGGTGTTTGCCCCTCCCTGGAACAGCATGAAGCCAACATGGGCAGGTGTTTGAAATGTAATATTCTTTTGAATTTAATGATTAAGTAATTTTTAACAAATATAAATCCTGCTGTTGGATTCTATTACTCAAAACAATATTAAGTTTTGTAATACCATTTAATTAGAAGGAATTCACAGGAATAATCCATATGGTACCATAATTTATTATGCTTTAAAAGGACAAAAACTAAAAAAAGAAAAAAAAAAAAGGACAACTCTTTTCTTTTAGAAAAAGTTAATTACTTTTCACCTAATTAAAAACATTAACATTTTAGGAAACATTGCAAGTTGACACCCACAACCCCTCCCTGATGGTACAAATACTTTGAATATTTATAGAATATTACACATTTTTTTCACCCCACTGGTGCTTATGTGTTGAAAGACCTTACTCATAGAGGAGGAACACTATTGTATTGTTTCATGCACTCCTTCTTTTTAAATAGAAATGTTCTCTTAATTCTCATCAGGAAGAGCTTTCTAGAATCATTTCTTCCTCTCACTTACATGACATACTCCAACTCTTTTGACTGCTTCCTATGCATTGCAAGAACTACTGTAACTGTTTTCTTTGCTTCTGCTTACTACCTGATTACTGGTTGTTCTGGATACTACAACCTGATCAATTGCCCTACTACATAAATTTGGTCATCCAGCCACCATGCTCAAGAGTGTACAATTGTGTCATATTTATACCATCAGAAGTGTTATAGCTTGGCATTGAGAAATTTTGTTCTAGCCTTCCCTCTTTGTCTCTTATTTCCAAATGCCAAAGCTTTTTCTTTGGACTAATTAGATCAACTTCTGGTGCCCTAAGTGGCTGCTTGTCCATATAATATTGCCTTACATATTATTCACTTCTGCTTAGAGGGCCCACCTACATCTCTTTATTCAGTTTGATCTACCTCTCAAGCCCCAGAAAAAGAGTTTCTCTCCTTTTGCTATGTCTATCCATGCAATTGTGATCTCTCCAATGCTGAGTTCTTGAAGCATATATTGTCCCTGGTACAGACTTTTGGCTATTTAGTGTTAAATAGCATGTACTTCGTTTTATATGCATTACATCTTGTAAGCAATTTGAGGCCCAGTTTTGTACAGCTTAAGTACTTAGACAACACTACATTTAATAAGATATATCGGTAATTAAAGAATGTAAAAAGATCACCAAAGCTATTAACTTTGTTCTTTTTATACCCTTTCTCTATTTTTAGAGAAGTCAGAAAGAGAAAAAGAAAGCAATTAACATATATCTAGGTTTCTGTGTATAAACACTTTTGATTTTTCTTAGTACAAACTTATGAGGTAGATGTTACTATCCTTATTTTGCATAGAAAGAAACCCTTAGACTCACAATTAAGAATTTCACTGAGGGCCCGGAGAGATAGCACAGTGGCGTTTGCCTTGCAAGCAGCCGATCCAGGACCAAAGGTGGTTGGTTCGAATCCCGGTGTCCCATATGGTCCCCCGTGCCTGCCAGGAGCTATTTCTGAGCAGACAGCCAGGAGTAACCCCTGAGCACCGCCGGGTGTGGCCCAAAAACCAAAAAAAAAAAAAAAAAAAAGAATTTCACTGAGAACAGGGGAGGAGATAGCTCCAAGGACAAGAACATATGCCTGCCAGGCACTAGATCCTGGGCTCACTCTCTGGCAACACACCTTCTTCACTCCCCAAAGACCACAATAGGTGAGCCTTGTGGTTCCCAGAAACAGGGGGCTTGAGTAGCAACCATATCCAGGTATCATTGAACTGTCAGATCCATGCAACTGGCCCTAGTATCCCTGGAAGTGATACAAGGACCCCTAAGCACTGCTTGGAAACACCTCTACGCTTACACACACACACAGACACACACACACACACACACACACACACACACACACAAATAATTTCATGTCTCAAAGGTCATGTAAGTGCATGGCAAATTCTGAATTTGGACAGAATGAGCTTATCTGATTCTCAGACCTCATTTTCACTTATTCCCAGTCTCTATCTCTGCTTCCTTCTTACTCCTTTCCCTCTCCTCTATTCTCTACACTCTTATTTTCTTTCCTTATCAATGCTGCTATTTTTTAACGGCTGATAAGAGTGATTGCCTGAATACCAAGGTTAGACCAAGGTCATGATTAGCAATTTTTTGAAGAGGATATTTGAACATAGCAAAGGTATTAACGTTAATTAAATAATTCTACTTTATTTGACTTAATTCACTAAATATTGTGAGCATCTTTTATCACTAGCAGTTGAAGACAAGTCTAAATTTATAGATGCAAATAGGGAACTCCACTTGGTACCCTAATAAACCTCTAGCTCCATTTTTGATTTGGAGTCATTGAATTGTCTTCATGGCCTCCATTCCCCATCTCTGCCTCCTCTATTTAGTGTGCTACATAATTTCTTCAGTCAAAGAGGGAACAAATCATGCAGAGAACACATCTATTTAACTATGTTTAAGATCTGCCCAGGAATGTAGAACATTTTTAAATATAAAACCGAGAATGAGGCTTTTGACATTGATTGATTTTAGAAATAAAGTAGAACTAATCCATGATACCAATCTCATAGAAAAATATTTTCATAAAATTCCAGAACATTTGTGGAACCTGGACCTTAATTAGAGCCCCATTGTACAGGGATAAATGTGGTCATTATAATTGATGTAGTTACTGAAAGAAACGGTACATAATCAAGGAAAGTTGTGAATTTAGGTATTATACCTTACAGCATGATGGAACTAACACCCAACTATATCCCTTGAAAGAAATCTGTTTATAGGTGTTTATATATAATATATGTTCAGTCCAGGAAACATTTAAAATACATGTAACACTTCCTATGTGCCATTGAAATTAACATAGATTACTAAAGTTCATCAAAATTATAGAAAGAAAATGAATAAAGATATGTCTTCCTGTCACAGAAACACACTTTAGAAGTCATCATATGTTACATATTAAAAGGAACATAATAGATTTTCCAAAAGCAAGTTTGCTATATATTTGAATAATCATAAAATCTATTACTAATCTTCCAACTTGGAATTAGTTGCATACATTAATAACTGCTTACTGCAGTTTATACATCCCAAGTTAGAAAAATAAAGAAATTTTAAAAGGAGGGGTGGGAAGACAAATATAATTAAAGTGATGAAAAGTAAAATGTAAGAAGAGGTAAAACAGTTGATTGAATAATAACATATGGTATCATTACATATTAAATAATGATTAGAGGCAAGATATTTTCAGGCTCTTTTCTATCTTTGGATTAATAAAGAATAAAGGCAATCATTTTCTAAGTTGAAGAGATAAAACAAATACTTTTTAAAAGGTTTTTCTGACAAGTGATTAATATCAATTGTCCACACTACTAGATTGTGCCAGCTGTGATTCCTCACATGTGTGCCAGGCACTTGCCTGAGCTTCCTTCTTTTCCTTCAGAAATTTGTAGCTCCATGAGCTTACACCGACCTTAATAGCTGTCTAATAAACATTTGTCTCTTAAATGTCATGTATTTGAAGTGTACTACTGGTTCACCTATAAACAGATTTCTTTCAAGAGATATACTTGGGTGTTAGTTCTATCATGCTGTAAGGTACACAGCCCTCCCCCCAATTTTTACACTCCTTAGAATGTGAACTCTGTCTTTAATACTGGGGCTTTGTGGTCACAGCGATGCCCCTGTAGCATTGCCTCTGTGTCCCTTCTAGGGAGAAAAGAGAGAATACAACATGACTGCCAGCAACCCACGTAAAGATCTTTTTCATCTAGTAGTGCTCACTTACATTCCATTGACCAGAACTGTGAGCATTACTAATTGCAAGAGAGACTGGGAATGGTAGGTTTTTGCCTGAAAAAAAAAATAAGATCAATTCAGTGTTCTTTTAAGATAAGAGATGATTGTTCTGTCTGCAACTCATCTTGTCATATCTGTTTAAAATCCCATGGTTGGCCTGAAGACCATACCTCTTTACATAAGGCTGGATTTATATTTATTTTTCTGGCCCCATGTGCCAACTTAAAACTACCTTTTCTCTACTGCTTCAGTCTCACTTACCTAATGGTGCTTATTAATTTCAGGTGCTTTCTGAGCCCCAACATCCAAATCCTGACTATAGGCTACCATCATTTCTCCCTTTGGAACCAACAACTGTCTTAGAGTTGATTAGATCTGTGTGTGGGGGGTGGCTTTATCAACTGGAGACTTCTTTAGACCTAGACTTGCCTGCCCTATGGAAAACTTCCAGGGGTAAAAAGGGAATCAGCCTCACCTAGATTTCTTGTGCCCAGCTCAATCAACCCCTGAGCCACCCCCAGGTCTCCCTCTTGAGGGAAAAGGTTCATGGAGCTCTACAGGGATCTAGTTTGCAATTACCCTGCCTTCCACACACCCAAGAAGCTGTTTTAGCTTCCCAAAATTGAATATCTTCAACAAAGGAGGTCTGAAATTGTTCCCCTCCCTGAAGGCTGCTCCCCTTCTTCAAGTTAGGCTGCTTCTAACTGGAGTAATAGTTCAATGAGGAACTATTCTTGCTCTTGGGCCCTGGATTGAAAGTTTGGAGAGAGATTTAACATAGTAAGGCCAAAAGAAGCACTGAATTTAATTTCTGGATCTACACACTCATCTTTACCTAGATAAAAATCACATGCAAAATAGAAAAATGGAACCATTGTGTGGTAAGACATAAAGTATTGTTTGTACTGGCATTCATTATGTCAACAGTCTGTGGAGACCAGCTACTCCATAAATTAGCATTCCAGGACTCATACAGCTTGATCTTGGCTTGAGAAAAATAAGGAAAGGTGGGAAATAATGGTAGGAAATTGGTGGCAAGTTGAAACTTTTCAAAGCCTGCCCTTTTAGGGTTTTTGTTTTTGTTTAGGGTTTTTCTTTGGGGGGCTTCACCTAGCAGTACTCAGGACTTTTTCCTGGTTTCATGTTCAGAGATAACACCTAGTAAAACTGGGGGACCATATGGGTGCCAGAGATGGAACCCAGATTAAGTTCAAGGATAAGCAAGGCACGCTTATCTGCTTTGCTGTCTCTCCAGCCCCAAAATATACCTTTATATGGATAATGTCAAATAAATGCATGAGAAGCGAATGAGTGAATAAATTAATGAATCAGGCCTAGAGAGGCTGGTACAAAGATAAGGGTAGTCGCTCCTGTTGATTTTAGAGAATTGATGAGGGGTTAAAAGATTCTTGAAGGAAAGAAACAATTGTAGAAGCATTAAACCTAAAGCCATACAAATTGTCACATGAAGTATATATACAATTATAAGAAATATGTAAAAGAAATATGTATGATTACTGGGAGTGTAGCGCAGTGGTACTCTGCTTCACATGTTTAAGATCCTAGATTTGATGCCTCAGCTCCTATCTCCCAGTTAAAACTAGAGCTAGAGGCTAAAGTCACTAAAGGACTTTGAGGATAGCTTTCTTTGGATTCAAAATTTTAAATTTTTATTTTGGGATTGATTTATATTTACAGAAGAAAAGCAGAGTACCGAGTGTGATTGTACAAGTTGGTCTTAGTTTTGTTTTCTATATATCCTATATAATTGCTAAATCTGAGAAGCCAGTATTGATCTAGTACTGTTAACTGAACCTGAGACTTTATTCATATCCTCAGTTTTTCCATTACTATCTTTTTCCTGTTCTAGAATCCAGTCCAGGACCTGACATTTCATGATCTCATCCTTCTTCCTAGTCTACTCTGATCTCTGATCTGTGACAGTTTCTCAATGGTTTCTATTTTGTATACATTTAACAGTTTTGAATAGTAGGGCTGGGAATACTGTAGAATACATTCAATTGGGCTTGTGTGTTTTGCTAATGGCAACAGGCTGTGGGCTAAGGGAGAATATCCCATCAGAAAGCTCTTCTCATTCCATCATCTCAGAAGACACATGAAACCCACATGACATTAATAGTAACATTTAACTTGAGCTATTTTTTTACTACAGTGCTCTCTCCCAATCTCATCTGTTTGTCTCCCCCTCTCTCACTTATTTTCCCCTATCTCTCTCTCTCTTTCACTTTGAACCATGCCACATTCAGCAGTACTCAGAACTTATTCCTGGCTCTGTACTTAAGGATCATTCCTTATGGGCTAGCTAGAGAGTCCATATAGCATTCCCAGAATTAAACCCAGGCTGGCCACTTATAAGGCAAATTCAATACCCACTATACTATCACTTAAGCCTCAACATTTTTTTACCCCAGCATATACCCCTCTTAGGACCAAACCCCAATGTGGTAACCACATTAAGTGGAAAGAAATCTTTTAGACATTTCAGGCATAAGTGCTCAAACTCAAAACCATAAACCTCCATGTCTTCACTAATCCCCTTTTCTCACAAGTTCTCTTTTTGCTTAAGTAACAAGAATCTGTTTATAGAGTTTTGTGAAGTATTTGGGTATTGTCAAAGAGAGTGAGTGAAACAGAGCTGTACTCTCAAGGTGTTCTTCCGGCTTGAGGAAGAAAGTTCAAGTTGCTGAAAAGCAAAATTAGATACAGAAAAGTTAGGAGATGGAAGAGTAATGGCAGCCAAAAGTAGACAGCCAAATCAAATAGGGGCACAATTTGAGATTAAAATAGCAAATGCAGAAATGGAAAAGTAGTGGTCAAGAGCAAAAGTTAAAAAATTTTAAGTTTCCAACTTTGAAATTTTGCAAAAGTAAAGGAAATTTAAGTGGTGCTGGTCTGTATGAGAACAGAAACTTCGAGGGAAAATATGCTTCAAATGGGTAAGACTAATTTTAATGAAAAGCCAAATAACACAGTTATCTGATCTTACTTGTAAAAGGAAAGTACTTCAATTTGGAAAGCACTCGAAACTCTTGGCAGCTCCAGGATAATTAATAATGATCATCTTGGGCTGAATGAAGAGGCCTGAAGAGGATTGACTAAGAGGGCAGATTTTGGGCTTGTTGCTTTTTTTTAAATATATATACATATAAACAGAACCTCCAATTTTTCATTTGGACTAAAGAGACAAACAAAAAAAGAATTTGAAAACTAAAAGAGATTTTTTTTAAATTAGTGTGTAAGTTGGCAAAATGGTATTTTATTTTTGAGAAAAAGAAATTCACCAACCATTTTCTAAGGGCATTTTATGCTCAAGATATCTTACTGGATAGTTTCTTTTGCTCAAGGGAACTTATTGTAGATTATTTCTATTCAAACAAAGTGTCAAGACTATAAACTGCAAAGTCCTTCTAGTCTACTTAGTAGACACTCATTTTGTTCCTTAGTTCTCATTTGTGTCTTTTAGAATTTACGTATTGGCTATTAAAACTATACTAGGCAAAATTTTAGTTTTTGTTTTATTGCTTCTGTAACCCAGGATGTTCACTCTCCCCACTTTAAGAGAGGGTGAATAGTCTATTTCAGCATCTCCCCTCTAGCCCCTGCATAGAAACTAGACTGAATGGATTGGAAGGAATAATCTGAGGACCTTTTAAACATAATGAATTTGTCTCCATCAGTGTGCTTTACTTGGTAATTTTCATGTTAAACAAGTCCTTGTAGTTGGTAGGTTACCTGTCTGATGCCAAAAAGCACATGGGCCATTATATAAAGTGTTACTTCCATTCAAGAGTACAAGAATTTCATGTTATGCAAGTGTCCACATAAGCTTATGAAAATCCATGCAATAGATACAAAATGATGTAAAATCTTAAAATGAAGGTTGCATCTACGAATGAAGCTGCATCAATCAATGCCCTATTATCCTTTCTTTTTCAGTTGTCTTATACCATCATTGGGCTTGTTTAAAAAAACAGTATCTTGACTAATTTTCGGCCTGAACTATCCTAAGGTCTATGCCAGGCTGCTTCCTCACAATTGTGTGCTAGATTGTCTCTCAGGGTGAAGTCTTTTCTCTTCGTATTACTTCTTCATGAAGTAACCTCCTGGTTACTTCACCAATGATGGGTGAAGGAAAAGATGAATTATATCAGTGTACCTGTATTGTACAGTGTAGTTAGATTGATTCATCCATGATTTTTCCAAGACAGATGTAGAGTGAAATACAAAGAATAGAATTATGAACTTCTATGAGGAAATGAAAAGTCTTCAATGTGGAACTGCATTGGTAGTGACTTTTTCAGATATGTTTATAAAATAGACACACATCTACAGCTTCCTCCAGGAGAAATTCTAGTTGCACTCAATGGCTGCTTTCACTCAGTGTCCTCTTTATCACCTGTGTCAGCACCTGCAAGTCAGCTGGGCTACTTTAAAAAAAAGTTTGTACAATTTTATATCCCCTGAGGATACTTAAAACTCCAGAACTCAATACTTCCTGCTTGAGATTTTAATTTATATCCCAGGAACCAATTATTGTCACTGGCTTCTGGAAACAGTATTGCCTAGTTTTTAAAAGTTGCCCCCTCATTATTTTTAGGGGCCTGTTTTACAGCACACCATGTTTTTCAGGAGGGCATATTGAAAGGTACTTACTAAGCTATGTGTTTTCTTTTCACCTATGCTAATAACTCTTCCCTCTGATATCTTCTTAGCTCAGGCCACTATAACTTCCTTTGTCATGAAGTTTAAAAGAGGGGGTCAAAAGAGATAAGGAAATTATGCATTTTTATGCAGTTATGGCAACATAATGTTGCTATGAACCTCATCTGTCTGCTTCTAGACCCTGGTCCCCTTTTAAAACAAAGACAACTCTTTTAGACTTTAGAGATAAACCCATAAAACACACTTAAGGGCCCTTTCTAACTTTTAACCTTTAACTTTTCTAACTCCATTGACAATTATGCCAGTTTAATTTTATAATAATATGTCAGACTCTTTCTGAAATAAGGAATAGCCTCCATTGGCACCAAAAAAAGGGGGGGGGGAATAAAAGGTCCAATGGTGCAATAAGTTATTTGGAAATAATAGTGGGGGGAAGAGGCAGGCATGTGAGTGATTTAGAGAGATGCATTACATGAGCTGTGGCTATTGGTACAAGAGATACTCTTAATTACTCAGTGAATGGGCCCGGAGAGATAGCACAGCGGCGTTTGCCTTGCAAGCAGCCAATCCAGGACCAAAGGTGGTTGGTTCGAATCCTGGTGTCCCATATGGTCCCCCGTGCCTGCCAGGAGCTATTTCTGAACAGACAGCCAGGAGTAACCCCTGAGCACCGCCGAGCGTGACCCCCCCCAAAAAAAAACAAAACAAACAAAAAAAATTACTCAGTGAAATGAAAACCATATACTCAAGCAGTTCATATAGCTCATACTGAAGCCAACTCTTCAGGAGCATTGGGTCAGTGCCCATTTCAGACCTGCCCAATAGAGTTTCAGGGCTTGGCTTTGCCTTGAATTTAGCCACATCTCTATTGACTTATAGCTATTAATAATGGGTTGCTTACCATCAGAAAGTTAATTCAATTGAAATCCATCTACTCCCTCATGCTTACTGTAGAAGAGGGATGGTGAACAATGGTGGAACTTCCATAAGTTATTTAATGCACAGGTACTTTTCCCCTACCAAGTCCAAAGGATATGGCAGTGTTCTTCAAACATCAGGACACAGATTAGTACCAACCAATTTGGATCTGTAGAACTATTTAAAACTACTGTTCTACCATCTTTGTTATAACTTCTGGTCCATGGATTAGTAACAGGTATAAAAAGGTTGAAGAACACAGGGTTGTGTTCACCTTCTCCAGACCTTCCATGCCTCTCTCAGTCTTCTATGTGCTCCATCCCCACAGAACCTAGAGCAGAAGACATTAGACATGGTACAGTTCATCAGAGGATGTGAACACTCCAGCAGAAACCCTGTATAGATCCCAGTATACACCCTGCTATGGACCCAGGAGAAGTCCCTGAACTCTGCTTCTCAGTTTCTCAGCTTAAGTGGAGAAACTGAATTAGAACATTTTCTTCTCAGAAAAGAGAATATTAAAGCTTTTTTTAATTATTATAAAACACAATATTGGATCATTCTTCCTCTGGAGATGGGATCTATCTTCCTTATTTTTCAAAAATCTGTGTAATTTGTAATCTCTTACTAAAATTTTATCACTACTGGATTTTTGCAATGCCTTGCTGCAGCTTAAACATCTTAGAATTCTTTGGTAATACTACTAAAATAAAAGAAGGGAATTTAAAGACGTTTTTATAAGAGAGAGAAGAGATAATGCCTTTAAGTACCATCTAGGTTCTCTGGGGGCATAATTTAATATTATGATGATTGGGAGACAGTCCTTTCTGGATCTCTTGCTCATTCGTCTTCTTTATTCAAAATTTGAAGAAATTAAGCCTTTTGGATTTGAACCATACTTCGTGGTTGGGTTACTAGCAAGTAGTTCTGATAAATGAGATTAGGATTATGAACAAAACTAGAGCAAAGATCTAGTTGCTTTTTCTAAGAGGAATTTATTCCTCAAGTTCAGAGCTTCCTTGGTGGCAATACAAATGCATTGCCCATTAACCTCTGTCTGGGGTCTTCTACTTTGCCTCATGGACTTGGGACAAAGGTAACTAAGGCCATTGCTGGTGTGCCTGCTTCTTGCTGTGCCATGAGTAATGAAGTCTTTTGTCTCTGACCCAAAAGTTTCATATCTTCTGCCAGCAATAAATTAGCTCATTATCTTCTAAAGGAAAAAAAATCACTCCCAAACCCAGCAGTTGTTGCACGTCAGTTAAACACTGGCAGTAGAGCAGCAGGAGATTTAGAAGCCAGAAGGCAAAGCATCTTACTGAACTTTACACAGCTGGTCATTGGCAGAGCTAGAAATTAAGCCCAGGACTATGGATATTAAACCCACATAACTTCTTGGCAGTTTTGTTCATCTCAGGCACCATATCATATCCTCTGGTTAGTAGAAATCGTAAGATCAGAAATGAAAGGACAACATCAAATAGATTCTTCACAAGAATATTAGTAATATATTAAGTATTAAGAGACTTTTCCTGCAAAGCATACCATCTGCCACCTATTAGGAGCACTCATTGACCAGTCTGCACCACCGGTTTTCTTTAGATTAAATGAAAGCATTTAAAACTGGTTGTTGTGGTGTTTTATTGGCTTTAAAAAAGAATGTTCCCCCCAGAAACATCCAGTATATAAATATTAAATCATATAAAATGAAATGAACACAGTAGGAATTGTTCTAACACCCATACTGGCAGAAGTTATCAACTTTCCATGCTGGGGAGAAAAAAAAGTATTAAATAACCTCTAAAATGCATATCACTGTGATACTAAAAGAAGGAACTATGTTTTAGACTTTGTTTTTTTTTAAGAGGAAGTTTAATTTCACAGCAACATTAAAAGGAAAAGAAGAGATTTCTCCTAAATTCCCTAGTCTCCACATATGCTTCCCCATTATCAAATTTCCCCACCATTTTTACAATTGATGACCCTGCATTGATGCATAGCTATCAATCAATAATGGCTGTAGCTTCCATTCAAGTTTACTATAGGATATTGTTTATTGCAAAATATTGTCCATTGATAGAAAACATGCTTCCAGAACACCCAGTGAGCTTGATAGATATATTCTCTGCTCACTATCTAGTTACTGGTAAACTCCCAGTAATTGGTAAAGATTGTGATTAGACATTTGGTAAAAATTTTTCAATGAATGACAGTTATTTGTTAGTTCATTCATTTATTCCTTGGAATTTTATTGAGTCGCTACTAAAAAGGCAGATTCTTCAAGACACCAGGATCCATAGTTTAATATGGCATAAGTCTCTGCCTTCATAACCCTTTGGTCTCAAGAGAGATACCATAAACATGCAGAATTGGACTTCATATAGGCCAACCTATATGTTTATATGTGGTCATGTGATAAGCCATGTTTCCTTTAAGGAGAGTAAAGAAGAGAATGGGAAAAAACTGAAAAAAAAATAAATAAAACCCAGTCCCTATTTATCATGGAGTTGATCAAACAAACAAATGCCAAATTATAGGAAGCAAAGCAAGAATAAGAGAGAGGGAGTTGTGTTATTGTGATCTGTCTGTGGAACTGGTAACCAGGTTTTTCTAAAGGACATTTTTCTTTTGGGAGGAATTGAGGGAGAGGAAGCTGGGCCATTCTTGTTTCAGGGCTTACTTCTGGCTCTGTGATTAGGGATCACTCCTAGAAATGTCAGAAGATCAGAGACAGCTCTGTGGATGGAACCAGGGTCAGCCCTGTGTGAGGCAAGCACCTCAACCCTGTCCTATCCTGTTCATGTGCATTTTCACGAATAAATGAGAGGTTGAAACTTGAATACAAATCTCTTTAACTCAACTTTTGGCTTCAAGTACAAAAGGAGGAATTGTACATTATTTTCACTACTATAGCTGAAGTTTGGAAATAAAGTTAAATTTGAGAGAAATTAGGTGATATCTGAAGGCTGGGGTCTTTTTTTATATTTATATTTATGTTTATATTTTTATATTTATATTTATACTTACAAAAAGGAAAAATATTTGTTGCAAATATTTGAACATTTGTTGTGTTCCTTTTCACATAGGAGTTCAAATATGGGGAAAGGATTAGGATTTGAATTAGGGTTTTTTTAGATTAAGGACATGAAAGTAAAGTACAGGACAGTTGTTCAATTGAGGCTAGTGAGGATGTGGATTGGATTAATGTTAGGCATAGGGATCTGTTAGAGTAAGGGAATAGGCTTGGCTATGTTTCAACTTAAAAATGAAAAGTATTGGGCAAATGTTCAATTGAAGCTAATAGGTAAATTTGGCTGAACCTTGTTCATGGATCACTATTTAGATGTGGATTGGGTTAGCACTAGGGTTAGGGTAGGGTTCTTCTATGTTCAAAGCTGAATATGGCAGTTAAGTATAGGGTTTTGTTCAATTGAGGACAGTAGGTAAATTTAGGCCAAGCCTTGGTTATGGTTTCTATAAAGATATGGATTGTATTAGGGCTAGTTTTAAGGTTAGTGTTTGGATTCTGTTACAGTAAGGGTAATTTTTGGCTATATGGCATATACCCCTAATGTGAAGAAACTAAAAATGCCCTCCTAAGCTTCTGTTTGGACTTTTGCTTAATTTTGTAACGTTCAGCCTTTAATCCTTTCCACCATAAATCATTTAAGTGACTTTGATTAAATAACTGCTTCACTTTCAAAATTCTTCACATATTGGTCATATTCCTTGTCATATGCTAAGTAATTATGATGAGGTTTTACAAAGCAGGATCAAATGCCAACACACCTGGATTCCTCTTGGCAAGCTGTGATTTAAGGCAAGTGACTTCGCCTCACAAGGCTTAGCTTCAATATTGATAAGAAAAGCTGAGTATTTAATATACATCCCCTACAGAGACAGTGTCATAAATTTTATTCAGTTAGTGTTTAGAAAGGAAATAGACCCCAGGGAGGAATATTTTAATATGTAATAGGAAATCTGCTCTTTGGACCAGCTTGCCAGTTTTATATAATGACCTGTCTTGGGCTCTGCCTTTACTCTGGAGATCTTCTCTTGTCTCTGGCAATTGGTGTGTACTGTTTTCCCAAGGGCTAAGAGACAAGGCAAAAGGGTGTATAGGCAGATGACCCTGCAGATCCACCACCCAGCACATATAGGACATAGTCAGAGCCTATAATGATGTAAACTGAGCAATCACTGCCAATAGCCCTACCTCTGTGGGTGAACTATGAAATGCAGGGGCTCCTCTTTTTTCATTCTGCTACTAAGGTTTTACCCAAAATTCTAGATAATTCTTTCTCATTTTGTTCACTTTCAGTTCTGTAAGTAACACAGACTGATTCCCATGGACATGTCTGTTGCTGTGGTACAGAAAGCATTGCTTTCTCATCTCTAAGTGCTTGCATCACTTAAAGACAAGATAACTGTCATGGACATGGTTCCGATTTCTCCGATTGCTTCTGAAGTGATTATTAGGCCCCAAGAACAAGAGACAAAGTGAAATGTGGCTTAAGGGAAGGAAGAAACAAAAACCTTGGGTTTTTAAGTTTAAACTAATATTTAATGAAGGATAAAGACTACTAGTAAATATTGATGTATCTTCCCTCCTGGACCCTGAAGGGCTGAATCTTACAACTCAGAACATTGATTTTTATTCAGTCAATATTAGAAAAGCAATAATGGAATTCTTTTACTTCTTTTTTTTTCCTTTATAAAAGGTATTTAAAAAGCATTTATTTTCGCAGCAGGACCGAGCAATTGCTTGTGTATTAACTAGCACAGGCATGTGAGAACTGGCCTCTCTGTGGCTCAGTTCTTTACAAAAGGGGCCTGCTGCTTTTCCTGGCCGAAGCAACAATATTTTAAAAAAATGAGTTCTTTTGGAGTGGATGTTGAATGAATGTCCTGGAAGGATGGGAATAACCCCTCTCTGAGATATGTGGTTACCATGAGCTAATGTAATGGTTGAGCACTATTGATGTGATGGGTACAATCCAGGAACTGAATTTTATATATTTCATTGTACTTTAGTTACTTACACTCAAATAAACATTTGTGATAAGGGGATAACATAGTATTTTTCAGAGATTAATAGTTATCCAAGAGTAAGCTCAAGAAGTCGACTCCACCCCATTCCAGTGACTCAGGCCAGAATGGTACAAGGGTATCCTGGGAAATGGCAAATCCTAAAACATTTGCTTTCTCTTTAGAGTTAAACATTATAATTTCTTTTCTTCTGCATTCTGCATTGGCCAGCCAGCTTTTTAAATATAAACTCAATTAAGAAATAATTTGGTTCTTTCCCAATCATCAGCTGGGGGAAATTTCCTCAGTAGCGCACTGGGACGACATAAGATGACCCTTGATGGATGACAGGATCAACATACATATTATACAAGAAATTTAGTATGAAAGAATATGTCTTGGAAGATAGAACAGTCACATTTACAAAACAAGTATCTTCAAAAACTTGTTCCTGGAACACAGCTGAGGCCTAGATCCATGGCTGCCAGTTTGGGAACCAAGCCAGCCCAAAAGCGCCTGTGAATGCCAGGTGAAATGAGGTGAGCTAAACCAGCTCATGAAGGATGGAGCCTGATCTACACTGCATGCTTTTCAATGTGGGTGTTGCCCAAGACTCGAGGCTGCCAATTTTGGGACCAACCCCATCCAGAAGTGCCTGCAGAAGCCACATTGTGGAACACAGCAAAAGCAGTACTAAGAGAAAAATTTATAGATTTACAAGCACACATCAGAAAGAAATAAGGACCCTACATAAATAACTTAATTTTTTAAGAAAAAAAATATAGTTTAACAGAAAAATGATAAGCAAAAGTAAAAAATCTTAATGACACAACTTATAAAATTAGAAAGTGATCAACAAAATGAATTAAAAATAGATAGGTAGAAGGAAAAAAATAAAGCTTAGAGCAGAAATTAATGAGGTGAATTTCCAAAGAATAATTCAAAAAATTAATGAAAGCAAAAGTTCTTTGAAAATATCAACAAGGTTTATAAGCTACTATCAAAGCTCACAAAGAAAGGAAGAGAGAAATCTGACTAAACCAAATTATAAATGAAAAGGGGAGATCACTCCAGATACTAAAGAGATTCAAAGTGTAATCAGAGACTACTTTGAGAAACTCTATGCCATGAAACATGAAAACCTTAAAGAAATGGATAAATTTTTGGACTCTTAGAATCTTCCACAGTTGAACCAGGATGGCCTAGCATATCTAAACAAACCACTATTGAGGAAAATTAAAATGGTAATAAAAGTCTTTCAAAAATCAAAACCCAGGCCCAGATTGATTCACTAATGAATTCTTTCAAACCTTTTAAGAGGACCTTCTACCAATACTTTTCAGGCTCTTCCAGGACACTGAAAAGAACAGAAACACTATCAAATAGTTTTTATGAAGCTAAAAATCACTCTGATATTAAAAACATACATAAATGCTGCAAAAATAAAATGAAAACTACAAACCAATATACCTGATATGCACAGGTGCAAAGATCCTCAATAAAATCCTAGCAAATTGGATCCAACACCTCATCAAGAAGGTCATACATCATTATCAAGAAGGTTTCATTCCAGAGATGTAAGTATGGTTTAACATATACACATCAATTACCATAATACACCATATCAACAAAATAAAAAATAAAAACATATAATCATATTAATAGCTGCAGAAAAAGAATTCAACAAGGTCCAACGTCCATTCATGATAAAAACTTTCAGAAAGATGGGAATGGAAGGAACTTTTCTCTGTATAGTCAAGGCCATATACCACAAGCCAATGAAAAATACTCAGTGAAGATATGCCTTTCCTCTAAAATCTGGTACAATACAAGTCTGCAACCTCTCACCACATCTCTTTAACATAGTACTGGATGTACTTGCCATAGTAATTAGGCAATAAAAAGATATGAAGGGCATCCAGATAGAAAAGGAAGAAGTCAAGCTTTCACTGTTTGCAGATGACATGCTACTATATTTAGAAAACCCTAAAGACTTTACCAAAAAGCTTCTAGAAACAATAGATTCATATAGCAAAGAGGCAGGCTACAAAATTAACATGCAAAAACCAGTGGCCTTCTTATACACAAATAATGACAGAGAAGAAATGCACATTAAAAACAATCCCATTCAGGGGCTGGAGAGATAGCATGGAGGTAGGGCATTTGTCTTGCAGGCAGAAGGATGATAGTTCGAATCCCGGCATCCCATATGGTCCCCTGAGCCTGCCAGGAGTGATTTCTGTGTGTAGAGCCAGGAATAACCCCTGAGCGCTGGGTGTGACCTCCCTCAAAAAAAATCCCATTCACATTAGTGCCACACAAAATTAAATACCTTGGAGTCAACTTAAATAAGGAGATAAAGGACCTATACAAAGAAAACTACAAACACTACTTCTGGAGATAAAAGAGGACACAAGGAAATGGAGAAACATACGATTCAGAGATTGGGAGGATTAACATTATTAATAAGGCAACACTCCCCAAAGCATTGTACAGATTTAATGCAATTTCTCTAAGAATACCTATGGCATTCGTCAAAGACATGGATCAAACACTCTTGAAATTTATATGGAACAATAAACATTTATGAATAACTAAAGCAACCCTTAGGAAAAAGAATGAGAGACATCCCTTTCCCCAACTTTAAATTGTACTACAAAGCAATGGTAAAACAGATTGAAATAAAGGCAGACCCTCAGATCAATGGAATAGACTTGAGTATTCAGAGAATGTTCCTCTGACATACAATTAATTAATCTTTGATAAAGGGGCAAGAATTGTAAAATGGATCAGGAAAGCTTCTTCAACAAGTGGTGTTGGAACAACTGGTCAGCCACGTACAAAAAATGTGAGCTCAGATCTCCATCTAACACCATGCACAAAGATCAAATACAAATGGATTAAAGATCTTGATATGGGCCTGGAGAGATAGCACAGCTGTGTTTGCCTTGCAAGCAGCCGATCCAGGACCAAAGGTGGTTGGTTCGAATCCCAGTGTCCCATATGGTCCCCCATGCCTGCCAGGAGCTATTTCTGAGCAGACAGCCAGGAGTAACCCCTGAGCACTGCCGGGTGTGCCCCCCCCCAAAAATAAAGATCTTGATATAAAATCTGGAAACTAATGGTATATAGAAGAACACATAGCTAAACCACTCTATGACATTGAGACTAAAGGCATCTTCAAGGAGGAAACTGCACTTTCCAAACAAGTGGAAGCAGAGATCAACAGATGGGAATACACTAAACTGAGAAGCTTCTCCACCTCAAAAGAAATAGTGCCCAGGATACAAGAGTCACCCACCGAGTGGGAGAAACTATTTACCCAACACCCATCAGATAAGGGGCTAATATCCAAAATATACAGGGCACTGACAGAACTTTACAAGAAAAAAAACATCTAATCCCATAAAAAAAAAAATGGGGAGAAGAAATGAACAGACACTTTGATAAAAAAAAAAGAAATACAAATGCCAAAAGGCACAAGAAAAATTGCTCCTCGTCACTAATCATCAGGGAGATGCAAATCAAAACAACGATGAGATACCACCTCACATCACAGAGATTGGTGCACACCACAAAGAATGAGAACAATCAGTGCTGGTGGGATGTAAAGAGAAAGGAACTCTTATCCACTGCTGGTGGGAATGCTGTCTAGTCCAACCTCTATGGAAAGCGATATGGAGATTCCTCCAAAATCTGGAAATTAAGCTCCCATTCGACCCAGCTATTCCACTCCTAGGGATATACCCTAAGAACACAAGAATACAATACAAAAACCCCTTCCTCACACCTATATTTATTGCAGCACTATTCACAGTAGCCAGGCTCTGGAAACAACCAAGATGCCCTTCAACAGACGAATGACTAAAGAAACTATGGTACATATACACAATGGAATATTATGCAGCCGTCAGGAGAGATGAAGTCATGAAATTTTCCTATACATGGATGTACATGGAATCTATCATGCTGAGTGAAATAAGTCAGAGGGAGAGAGAGACACACAGAATAGTCTCACTCATTTATGGGTTTTAAGAAAAATAAAAGTAATTTTTGTAACAATCCTCAGAGACAATGAGAAGAGGGCTGGAACACCAGCTCACTTCATGAAGCTCACCACAAAGAGTGGTGAGTGCAGCTATAGAAATAACTACACAGAGAACTACCATAATCATGTGAATGAATGAGGGAACTGGAAAGCCTGACTGGAGTACAGGTGGGGGTGGGGTGGGATGGAGGGAGATTGGGGACATTGGTTGTGGGAATGTTGCACTGGTGAAGGGGGTGTTCTTTACATGACTGAAACCTAATCACAATCATTTATGTAATCAAGATGTTTAAATAAAGAAAAAGATGGAAAAAAAGACATATATGCACCTAAAAAAAAGAAAAAATGCTTCACAACACTAATAATCAGGGAGATGCAAATCAAAACAATTGGGGAGGGGTATAGCACAAGTCAAGGCCAACTGGTAACATGGGAAGAGGCAACAAGAAGGAAACAAGTCAGAACAGGGCCACAAATGGTAAAAGGTTGACAAACACTGCTTTAACTCATCTTTACTTAGCTCACTCCATATACATCTTTACCTATTTAGAACAGGCCTCTCAAAAGCAGGCTTATAAATTGAGAGTGTCAGGCTTTTGAAATGCAGCTTGTGTGGGAAAGGAAAAAACTCAGCAGCTAGTCAACTGCTGGATCTGAATTCTGTCTTTTTGTGAAGTCATAAATTGTGTCTTGGCTCCTGGTTTTCTCCAGGTTGCCTCGGGTTCTGCGGAAGTGGCTTTTCAGAAATTGTTGCTGTTGCCAGAAAGTGGGTTTTAATTTGCATCTTGACTATTTTTCAGAGAACACTGGCAAAATCCTGGCAGCTTTTTTTTTTTTCAGTGGTTCAACAGATGTCAGTGCTTGGGAATCACTGTCCTTGCAAGATCATATATGTCCAACATTAGTAATCCAAAGGAAGTCTAGATTCAGAGCCCTCAGGTTTAAAGTGAACCCCTAGATCATTCTGAAAGGTTTTTGGAACCAAATGAAAGTTCTCTGATTAACATTACCACAGGAAGTAAGATAGCTAGAATAAAGAAAATGGTAAATGTTCCTTAATCATGCATCTTGTTTGAGTGGAATCCAGGCTGTGTCCTGAAGAAGAGCCGAAGTAGTAAGGCAGAAATAAAATGAAGTCTCACTTATTGCAAATTCTCCACAATTTGCAATCTCATTGATCTACTTTATTTACTCCCTAAAGTGCCTCTAGGATATGCATTATTTCAGCATTTTTCTCCCAAATTTACCCACCAAACAACTGGATAATTGCTAGAACTGGATAATTGGTGGTGAGGGGAACATATGTACCAGTTGCTTCAACAATTTGGGCTTGTCATGAGGTTGCTCCAATGGTACTTTTTTTTTTTTTTTTTTTTTTTTGGTGTAACCCCTCTTTCCTCCTTTAGCTCACTCTCTGTAGTGGAGAAAAAAACTTTTTCTTTCTTATCCTATAAGTTTTACTGAAAAATTAAGTTCCTGTGCCATATTTCAGGAAACACTTGAAAAACATCATCTAGTCTAGTAGTTCTCATCCTTTACTCATTGAATTTTCTATATTCATGCCACTTTTTAATGTATCAGGTATGGTTATTCACTATTTGCCTTCAAATGAATGTGCTATTTTATTTTCTCTTATTCAATGCAAGACATAATCTACAAAAATATTGGTTTAGTATGCTAAAATTTTTCTGACATACCTCAAAATAACCATATGGTTATTGACTATTTCAAATGTTCATTGGTATATTGCCATCTTACTATTTTCAAACATTTTGGGGTAAACAGCATACTCTGAAAAGTTCATTAAAATTGAATACAATTTAAAATCACTTCTTTGGTTAAAGTAGAATGCCACAAGAGCTATACCACATTGAATTATGCAGACAGAGAGCACTCTGTCACCCTAAGAACTTGTCCTAATTATGTTTTTCTTATGCTAATGTTTTTCTAGGCATTTAGACTGCTTCCATTCACTTGAGTTAAAGTAATATATGGTAAAATATTTTTTTAAATCTGACTATGGGACTGAACAGTAGTACAATGGGTAGGGTATTCGCTTTGCACACAATCGGCATCTCATAAGATCCATGCCAAGAATGATCCCTAAGTGCAGTGCCAGGAGTAAGCCCTGAGCACTATCAGGTATGGCCTCAAAATAAAAACACAAAAAATTAATATTATCAAATTTGGAAATAACAATAAAAATATCAAACAATAAACTCCCCCCCCCTTTTTTTTAACCACATCTCTATGAAAGTCTGAGCAGCAAGGCAAGTAGAACCATTTAAAGATGAGTAATAGAAATGTTCTCTACTCAATCTTTTCTGTTTTGTTTTGTTTTGTTTGGGCCACACCTGGTGACACTTAGGGGTTACTCCTGGCTATGCTCTCAGAAATTGCTCCTGGCTTGGGGGACCATATGGGTCAAGGGGATGGAACCAAGGATGGATCAGCTGCCTGCAAGGCAAATGCCCTACCGCTGTGCTATTGTTCTGGCCCACTACTCCCTCTTTTCTATGGCACTCTCTTCCCTCCAGCTCTGTTGCTTTTCCTTGTCCCAGTCTCCATTTCTCTCTTCTTTCTCAAGGTGTCTTTGTATACCTTTAACAGGTTCTTGCTTCTTCTTCAAGACCCACCTCTTTGTGTTGTCCCTGTTTTCATTCTTGTTGTCAGTACTTTCTTTCCATATTCTTTTTTAACTTTCATCAAGGACTCTCCCTAATTCAAAATAATGAGATTTCTTGGTTTTCTTTTTTGAATTATTCTTCAGCTACCATAGTTTCTGACCAAATGAAATACTCAGTTATAACACAACTAAAAGTTCCTTAGATTTATGGTTAGTGTCACAGTGGACATCTCTACTTAAAAGGCCCAATGACAGGCAGTTCAGCCAATGTGACTAAGAATGAAACCATTTTTCCACTCGAATTCCTGCCTCCCTCACTGATGTAGCCAGACCAAACAACTTGCTTTAACCTACCTCTCAGAAAATCCTTCCTTAGAAAAATGAGAATTTTTGTTTGTTTGGGGGCCATGGCTTATTTCTGGCTCAGAGTTTAGGAATTACTCAATAGATTGATCTGGGTAGTGAACCTAGGTTAACCATATGCAAGACTGTTTTACTTCTCTGGCCCTGAACAAGAGAATATTTTTTATCATATTTCTCATTTCAAGTCTACGGAGTGACTCAATGTTCCCTTTGCGGCTTTATTGAGCAGTAGAGTGCTTTGGAAGCAGCAAAGTGGATGGGAAAGAGATTACCTCCTGGGCAGAATTCTCTATTTAGGTCCTAAGACAATGGAGATGTGAGGAGAGAACCTAGAGGCTAGCCAGGTATAATGGGTGGAATGAAGGGAAAGGAGCCTTCAGAAAGAAAGTTGAAACTACAGGAAGATACCTACAGGTGCTTTGGTGGCAAATCATTTTGTTTTGTTGAGCATATGCTATGTGCATACCCATATTTAAACATTTAAATATTGCAATGACTTCCATAATCTTCCCAATGATACTGAATTATAGGTATATTCTTAGTCCTATTTCACATAAGAATCATAACCAGAGCTTTAAGAAAATTGCAGCTAAAGGTCAGAAGTCAAGGATAATAGATTCTCAATTGTGTGAATTAAGGAGAAAGCTGTGGGGATAGTCAGAGAACATTGAGGAGCAGACTGGGGACATGGGATGACAGGCTCATAGATAAGACCCATGGGCTAAAAGGAATCCGTGAAATAATGACACAGGTAAATTAGTTTGTTCTTTGAAGCCATTCACTCAAATGGACATGAAAAAAAAAGTTCTGATCAATCCAAACAGTAAATTGTTACAGATAAACAACTCTTCTACAACTTCCTGTGGGTGAGGATACTGGTCCCCCTTCCTGGGATTGATATCTTAGACATCTTGTGGAGAAGAGTAGTCTTTTCTGAATAGACCACCACTTTTGTCCTCTGCTCTCTGTTGGGAGGATGCTCATCTGTACACATTTCTGGGCTGTTTTCTCTCAACTCAAATTTTTAGACAATCATTATAGACAATCTAGATTAGAATCTCAAACCCGTGGCCCGCAGGCTGCAAACAGCCCTCCCCTCCTTACATTTTGTGGTCCTGCCCTAGAGGAATCTTTTTTTTGTTTTGTTTTGTTTTGTTTTAGTTGTTTGGGTCACATCCCCCAATGTTCAAGGCTTACTAATGACTTTGCACTCAAGGATCACTGACTTTGCCTCCTGCGGCCCGCAAGTAAATTGAGTTTGAGACCCCTGAAGCTGTTTGAATCAGGTTCTGTGCTAAGCACTTGACATATATTCTTTCAAGAAACACAACAGTACAATGATAAGACTACCCTGCCTGCTCCCTTTTTCTGAGAGAATTTTCTAAGAAGATGGAGAGTTGGGTTACATTATTTGCCCTAAATTATAGATTGTGGTAGACCTGAGATTGATAGTCTCAACCAGAAGTTAATCCTTAATCACTATGTTCCAAAAGAACAGATGTCTGTTGGAGGGGAATACTTCCCTGAAAATTTTATGAATCCCCAAAGAATCAATAAATTGTAGCAACACACAATTGGAAGAGAATTCCTGAGAGTGAAAAGCCAACCTCAGCCATGATCACACTGTTTTTGAAATATCAGGAGACCACCTACCGACATCAGAAGCTGACTGATGGTACTAAACTTAGAAAAATAAAGGTGAGAGATAGTTATTAGATATAATAAAAAGAAAAACAACTGTTGTTTTCCTTAGCTTGTCTTCTAGTGATAAGTATTAAAGTTAGAGTCCTCAAATAATACTCTCCCCCTTTGGATTCCACTTAATTGACACCTTAAAAGTGACTTTTCCATTCTCTGTTAGAACAAAGAGTTGTGAGATTATGGATAATTTCAGGTAAGATTTTTCTATGATTTTAAAATAAAATAAACACACATGGTATTTTTAAAAGAAATTATTTTAAAATATGAAACAAGATTTTTTAGACATCATATTTAATTGAATCCATCTTGTCACTTAAACAATTTTTTTTCTTCGACTTTCATCTGTTCCTAGCCAAAACCATGAGTGGATAATATGATCTCTGGTTTCTTAGAATCTATGATCTTGGCAAAGTTTCTTTGTAATCATATATCTATCTTTCTCAAACTTAAAAATACTTAAACTTTCAGGACAATGGAGCTGTAATGATAGAACCTTGAATTTCTCTGCCAAGTGCTTGGTTGCTCCTTAGCTCATCATTTGTATTCTAAAAGAATCCATCCACTTTTGAATCATCTTATTTTCTTATGATTTACTTGGTAGATCAGATTTTGCTGTCACTAAATATTCCTGGAAGCTCCTTGGAGAAAAAGTGCCGTGAATAATAGGCATTTGTTCATTTGTCTTACTAATGTGTATTGAGTGCCTACTGTGTCCAGGCAAATATTCAGCATAAGGAAGATGGGATTGTCTTCAAAAGGACTCATTATTTGACAGAGTTGTTCAAAAAGTTGGTAGGGGCAAACTGGACCACCTGTTTGGTGGGTTACTTTGTGTTTCTGTGTAACAAATTCCTCTAAAGTTAAGGACCTGTAGTTCTTGAATACATTCACAATATTCTCATACTGGCATGCTGTTATAAAAAGGCATTTCTACACCTGATATGCCTCGCTTTGAAGATCATTAAGTCCTACTCTAAGCGGGAAAGATTGAGTCCAGTGAGACAGGCCAGCAAGTAAACAGTAGAATCAGGCTTTGCACCTCCAACACTTGTGTCAATGCACTTTTTACACTGAAAAGAAAGCCCTCTGGGTTAATGGTACATTTTGTTTATGCCTTTAAATTCCCCCCAATCATTATTGACATTTATTTACTCTTGGAAACCACTCTTTGGGGATAAGCCAACATGCGGTTTTGAAGCACCTTGGTAAAGCAAAGTCAGCTTTTTACTCTGGCTGTCTCCCAGACTAACACATGCATAGCCCACCCACAAAGGACAGAAGGAGAAGAGATGTAAGTATGAGTAGAAGAGAGGATAGTTAGGGATTGCAGTAATAATAATAACATAGAGTTTTAGGATGAAGGCTTTAAAAGCAGAAAATAGCCCTCATTGATTGCAGGAACTATATTAAACATTCTGTGCTTCAAAGTAGCCGTAGCTGGCTCTATCTGTGGTATTTGTCTCTTTGTAAGTGCTCGATTAGTTGACTGAATTAGTTTATGCAGGGAAGAGAAGCACATGTAAACACAACAAGAAACCCTAGAATCTTTGCTTTCTGCATGTCTACTAAAATAGATGTGGTTTTGCACCCCCAGGTCTAAGGATGGTGATGAAAGAGTCCAGACAGTAGTTGATGGATGTCTGTATTTCAGTGATGATTAGGGAAAGGACAGTCATTGTGGGGGCCAAAAGGAAGATGAAACTCTATCTGTAATCTGATCAGAGGTAGCCAGGCCATTTAGAATTCTCCTTTACACTGAAGCCTCACACACAGATGCCCTCCACAGTGAAGACTACATTGCTTTAATTGTAATTTAGCACATGTTACTTGGCAAGTGGTGGAAACGGGGTCAACACTTTGAGGCAATGACTTATACAGCTTTCTTTTTGGAGAGCAAAAAAGGTATCACGATGCCTATGTTTGTTTCCTGTGACCAATGTAACAAATGACCACAAATATGATGTGTTTATGCCAAAAAATTATACTCTCAGTTCTAGGGAACAGGTATTACTCAGTGGGACTAACACCCTCCAGCTTCTCAGGGCTGGGCATCCCCTACCTCTTCCAACTTCTGGTGCTCCTGAATTACTTGGCAGGTTTCTCTACCCACTCTGATTTCCTCTCCATATATTATGAACTTTGCCTCTTATCTCTGTGTCTCTTATGAGATTTAGAACCAAACGGAATATCCAAGACAATTTTATCTTCAGAATTTTAAGTACATCTGCAAAACCTATTTTCCCAAATAAGTGTATAGAAGTAGGGAACTATATAATATTCCTCTACTGCTTTAAGTGGTTGTATGAGCCTATGTAACAAAAGACAGATAAAAAGAGAAAAGCATATAAATCTAAGTGCTCTACATTTTAGGTAACATAAGAACTTTTAAAGCAATGACAATCTAAAAAAATGGTTATACCTAATATTTTTTCATACTAAGAGATTGTTTTATTTTGTTTTGTTTTTCTCTTCCATTGTTGTTATTGTTATAATCAGTGTTATTGTTGTAATTAATGCACAGCAATATGGTTGCTCTATGGTAGATATCACACAATTTCTTGTGGCATGGGGCATCCTAAATGGCTTGCCATTAGGATGGATCTGGAGGAAATTCCTGCAATGATGCCAGGGATTGAATTCATGCCTTCATATATACAAGGCAGGCACTCGGCCATTGGGCAAATCTTTTTTCCTGTATTAGGCAGAATGAAGCAAGGAGAATCATCAAAGAAAGTAGAAAGACAGACAGAGATATGGGGAAAAGTGTGGATAAGAAATGAACAGAAACTTCCTCAAGAAGAAATATAAATGGACAAAAGGCACATGAAAAAAATGCTCTGTATCACTAATCAAAATGCAAATCAAAACAACAATGAGATATTACTTCACACCAAAGAATCTAACACTCATCACAAAGAAAAGCAAGTATTGGCATGGATGTGGGAAAAAAAAAAAAGAGGATTCTCATTCACTGCTGGTGGGAAAGTCAACTGGTCCATCCTTTATGGAAAACAATAGGAACTTTCCTCCAAAAACAGGATTGAGCTTCCAGATGACTCAACAATTTCACTTCTGGGCATATCCTCTAAGGGCCCCAAAATACAATGCAGAAAATACATCTGCATGCCTATGTTCATTGCAGGACTATTCATCAAAATCTGGAGATTCAGTCAAAATTTGGAAACAACTTAAGTGACCAAAAACAGATGACTCAATAAAGATGCTATGGTATATATACACACTAGAATATTATGCAGCTGTTAGAATGATAAAATTATGAATTTTTCTAATACATGGATTAATCTGGAGATTATCATACTGAGAGAAATGAGTCAGGGGGAAAGGAACAGACACAGAATGATCTCACTCATTTGTAGTGAGATAACTAATGCCAAAAGATAATAGAAACAAAGGGCAAGAGAACTGAACCTTCATAGGAATCTAATGACAGTGGGGGTGAGAGAAGGGCAAGGATAGGACAATGATAGAGAAAAATGGCGACTCTGGATTAGAACTAGATGCTGAAAGGTGGAAAAGTGATATGTATAATATACCTTATCAGTAATAATATTACAAATCACAGTGCCTAAATAGAAAAAAGTGCTTGTCATAGAAGCAAGCTGGGGATAGGATGGAAACTGAGAGCATTGGTGGATGGAAGTAGTGGTGGTGACAGGATTCTGAAACTCAATCATGGATAACTTTGTAACTGTAATTCACAGTGATTAAGTTTTTTCTTAAATGGGAGTATATGAAGTTAAAGTTGTAACCTGGGGAAAACCTTGCAAAGCCTGTTTGTTCAGATTTCTCTTGACATCCCAATGTTTAAATTATAAGGACCTGCCTTTCCTTCAGGTACATGATAGGGTATTTCTACCTAGGGGTCCTATTACCTGCAAGATAAGAGAATTCTTCCTTATACAATGGTTCTCTTTTCTATTTGGTCTAAAGTATTCACTACCTCAAGTGCCATGTTTGGAGATGCTATGTCCTAAACCCCAGCAGTTACATTCACAAGTTCTGGGGATTTGGGCCCAATATTCTTTTGGGGAGCACCTTTCAACCGCTTTTAATGACGTGTTGAGTTAGGAGAATAATTAGATAGCAGGGAAGGGACAGCAGAGAAGGGTGGAAGCATTGGATGCTCAGGCCTTAATTCTAGAATGGAGTAGTGAAGGGTTGGATCAGGCAGAGGCTGATATTAAGGATGGAAATAGAAACATCATTCAGAATGAACTGAATGAAAGAATTTGCCCAGACTTTGTCATTAATAGGTGTGGTGAATAAGGTGAAAAAACCTTTTTCTTTGGTCTGAAAGCAGATTTCTCCCAAAGAAAATCTAGAGCTAGAACATACTAGATCTTAGATTGTTGGTAGGTACTATGTGAGGATGAAAGGCTTCTCTAGAGAAAGGTATTGGGGGCAGCATGGGTTCAACAGGCTAACAGGATTTTCTTATAAAGGAAACTCTCCCTTCAAGAAAGCTCCTTGAAGCTCTTGAAAAGGATGTGTATTAGAGAGATAACCTCTTTTATTAATTTTAATAATATTTTTAATTTTTAATTCTTTTTTATTTAAATGCTATGGTTAAAAGGTTGTTCATAATATAGTGTTTTTTCCACAGATAAAGTTGTTCATGATTGAGTTACAGTCATACAATATATAACAACCAGTACAGATTTTCTGCCACCAATGTCAAGTTTCCCTCTAACCCTCGCTGATTATGTCTCTTTTCCCAACCACCCTCTCTCGCCTGCCTCTGGGGCAGACATTTTACTTCTCTCTCTTTCTCTAGCTCTGCCACTCTTTCTCTTTTATTTTTTGACATTGTGGTTAGTACTACTGAAAAGGAAAGGATGTCATGGGTGTCCCCTTCATATTAGATCCTTCTCTACTTTAACTGCAGTTTCTGCTCTTTGTGGCAAGTTTTCTACCATGGATTGGTCATCCTAAGTCTCGTCTCATCTCATCTCTATTGTCTCTGGATATCATTCCAACACTGTCTTTTATTTTCCTTATATTCCAGTTATAAGTGGGATTGTTCTTTAAGAAAAATGAAAGACACTTCTCAACAATTTTCAGAGACAAAAGAGAGGAGGGCTGGACGTTACAGCCGACCTCATGAACCTCACTACAAAGAGTGATGAGTTTAGTTAGAGAAATAACTACATTGAGAACTATCCTAACAATGAGAATATATGAGGGAAATAGAAAGCCTGTCTAGAGTACAAGTAGGGGCAAGGAGGGGAGGAGGGATATTTGGGTCATTGGTGATGGGAATGTTACATTGGTGATGGGGGGGTGTTATCTTATATGACTGAAACCCAACCACAATCATGTTTGTAACCAAGGTGTTTAAATAAAAAATAATAATAATAAAGTGGGATTTTTCTATGTTTATAGTATTACATTTACATCAGCCCTGAGTGGGTTACCACCACTCATCAGATTGCACAGATACAGCTCAGTATTAAGATTAAGATTAATATAAGATTAAGTTATGGGCCCATGGATATAGAACTAATGTGTGGTACAGCCAGAACTTGACATCAAAGCTGTCTGATATTAAAACATATTCTCCTAACTACCCAGTTATTAATGTATTTATAGATATTTTGGATTGTAAGTGTGAATAAGACTTGGAAAAATACAGGAGGCGGATATGGAATCGGATGAGGCCAGGCCTGGGCTCAGAGCCAAAGTGGGAGATGGTGGTTAAAAAGTGCCTCTGGTTACATTTACTCACACTATGAGGTTGAAGGTTGGTTGGACAGATTTACTATGCAAAGATGACTCCATGCAAAGATTTTTATGTATTAGTGGGATGTTTTCCCAAGCATTGACTTAGAAATAACTGACTACTGTTATCACAGTCCAAGGGCAAAACATTCCAACTGTGAGGAAACAGGACCCAGACACAGAGGTCTATGCCTTAAATCATATTGGAGTCAGAATCAGTGGGGATTTCTAAGCAGTAAAGAAATCTCACTGGTCCCATAGTACAGGAGAAAGTCCTAGTCTTAGGAGAACGCTCATGAGGAGGCCCCATAGACCTTGACCTTGGCACTCTAACTCTGGACTCTGTGCCTCTCTAATCTGTGTGTCTCAAAAGCTAGAGACCACACCTCATTCATCTTCAAGCTTCCAGTAACAGGCACATTGAACATGCCCAAGAAATAGAAGCTGGATTCATTGAACTAAGAAATTAGAATCTATCCTGTTCAACTACATTATGTCTCCTGGAGACACAATCACATGTTAAGATGTTTTCACTGACTCATCAATGCTGTGTTGCAGACCTCTGACTTTTCTTCTTACAACTGGGGGCAAAGACATGATAAATTGCTACCTACTGCATTGAGTTTCCTTTTGTTCCAGTTCATTGCCTACTTAAAGAATCTTCTAAAGTCACATTTTATGGACTCCCCATCTCAGTGGTTCCCAGAGAGAACTGAGCCTATGTTCCCCAGATTGCAAAAGTCTTCAAACTTGCAGCCAGATTCCAGGATCCCTGCAATAGTCTCTTAAGCCCCTAAGTATTTCCTCTCTTAAATCACATATCACTGGCATAAGCAGAATATTTTCAAACTATTTTTTTTTTTGTTAGGAGACAGTTACTCAGAGGTCTACTGACTAGACAGAAACACAAGTCGTACTTGGCAGCTTGATTGTATTGATCTTAGGTTTAGCTTAGTGATTCCTTTTTAAAGTTTTTATTTATTTGTGTGTTTGTTTGTTTATTTATTGACCCTGCACAAGAAACCGTGTTGAATCTGTCTTGGCATGTTTACAGCAAGATGCAAGACTGTGTGTGAAAGGGCCTGTGCTAGTTCACTGGTGCTAATACTTTAATTTTATTTGACCCATAGGTCATGAGTCTTGCATGAGCCAGTAATGGGTATTGTAGAACAAAAACATTTTAGGTCTATATGCAAAATATTTTTTACTTAAATCTACAGTGGATTCTCTGTGAATTCTCAGTGTCAATCTGGCATTATGTGGAACTGAGTAGACTGGAGAGTGAGGCACAGGCTTCTGTGTTAGGGTTAGAACAGTTCAGCTCAGATCAACACATTGAAGAAACAACCATTTTATAAACTATTCAAACACCTCTCATAGTGACAGAAAAGGTATGTCTTCTGGATAATGAATGATTCTAAAAGGAGAGGTGATAAAAGAAATCAAATGATAGCTGAAGGAAGTTTGTGAAACTTTCTGAAGATATCTTTCCCATAATCAATATTTACTTTTAGCCCCCTTTCATTGTACAACTCAAAAATGTGAGTATTTGAAGTATTTTCTATATACACACATACGCATAAACTTGAAAACCATTTCCAATAATATAACATTAGATAGGCTTACACATATTCATTCATACATACATAAACACATGTTTGTTTATAGTTGTTTTGAATACTTGGACGTTCTTCCATGTTTCCTGACTTTTTTCCATGGTCTTCATTGATTTAAAACAATGTGCTGATTTCATTACAATATTTTGATACATAATTGTAAGCCCAGGGCAATTGCCTTAAAAGACTGAATTGTGTCTCAAAATCTTCTGCTGCCAGTGAGTAAGTACCAACTTTTCAGAATTATTATTACCAAAGTCATAAAAATTGAAAATAAATAACTGCTCCCTTGGGAATGCCCTCCTCATCCTTCCTCTCCTGCCATTGTCAGGTGGATGAAAGGATTAAAGGTAAGAGTCTGAAAAATTGAGCTTCAAGATGATCTAGCAGTTCCAGTTCTTGGCATCTATCCCAAGAGTACAAAAACTATTCAGTAAGAGCATTTGTATGCTTATGTTTATTGCCGCATATTCATACTAGCCAAATTTTGGAAATTCCTTGAGTGTCTAAGATCATATAACTGGATAAAGAAAGTATGGTACAGATATACATTGGCCATATTTGAACATAAGAAAAAAATGAAATCATGCAGTTTACCACTATGTGGATAGTCCTGGAGAGTATCATGTTGAGTGAAGTCGGTCGAAAGGAGAGAACCAGATACAGTATGATCTCTTTCATATGTGGGATATAAAGAAACATCATAGAGGAATTTTTTTAAATTCCCAGACAATAGGTTTAAGAACAGTGGAAGAAGTTGGGGCAGGAGCTGTAGGTTGAAGAGGGGACACTCTGGTGGAGTGTATGGTATTGGAGAATTGTGTACATAAAACTCTATAATCAACAATATTGGAAATTATGCCCCTAAAGAAACAGAGATTCGAAGCCAGAGCTTTTCCCTGTGTAGTCTGAGTATCTTAATGAGGATAAGTCTGACTCTTGGAGAGCTGTGTCCTTTAGAATGACAGGAGCTGCATGGACAGCTCAGAAATTTCCATTGCATGCAAGGCAAACCTACAAGGTCAACCAAATACCCTTGCTCCTTGGTAGAGTGATACAGTGGAAAGTACATGGACTTGATTCACTTCTCTACTGCTACTACAACCTTGGTAGAATTATCTACTCTGTAAGCCTCTGTTTTCAAAATGAAAGTGAAAACAAATGTCTTCCTAGATGATCAAGTCAAGTGCCAACATAGAATAGGCACTTGGTTAATATTCTTTCTCTTGCCTCTCTGCAGCCCATGATCTACCAGTAGCCCTCACTGGGCTAAAGTTTCTGTTTCTAAAATTAGAGTATATGAGCATCAACTTGGGGAATATTGAGGAAGGAATTTTTAGTGAATTCTTTGGATGACTCAGATGGCCTTGGGTAAAAGAATAAAAGTAAAATCATGTAAAGTGGAAGGCATTTAGATCTCATCAACAGTAAGAAGTCTGGGGTCTCTCTTTCTGTGGATATCTAACTACAAATATACTTTACCCTTTGTTGCTGTTATTGTTAGGACCACACCAGGAAGTTCCTAGGGACCACTCATGCTGAAGATTGCACCCAGACCTCTGGTTTGCATGTGCTCTGCCCACTGACATTTTTGTTTGTTTGTTTGTTTTTGTTTGGTGACCACACCTGGTTGTGCTTACTCTTGGCTCTGTAGTCAAGATTCAGTCCTGATACAGGCTACCAACCATATCAGATGCTGGGGGATTAAGCCTGGGTTAATCACATGCAAGGCCTTATACATGACCTCATGTATGACCTCACCAACTGTATGGTATTTTCAACTCCCAATGAGTTATCTTTATCGTTCTCATATGTCACACTCCTATCTAATACTGTCAACAGTGATGAACTTACCCACCTTTTAGTAGCAGTTGATTGCCATGACAGATCATTGATTTTCTTACTGGCCACCCCTATGACTCTAGATCCTTTGGGTCCACAGCTGGGTCCCATGTTCTGGCCTTTTGGCAGTTGGATGTGCCCACAGAAAGGTGGACAGTCCTGGTCATTATCTACTTTCTCTCCTGCAAACAGTTACTGCCAACTGTGCCCGGGGGTGATACTGGGAATAGCAGAGTCACTGGCAGCCATGCCCCAGAGTGGCTGACAGAACCTTGCTGCCCACCATCTGGACTTGACCCAAACAACAAATAAGCTCTGTGTGCTAAGCCATTAAACCTCCAGGTCTATCTGTTACAGCACAGGACTCCTTCACTGATAAACTGGATGAAACATGAGACGAGTTTAAAACCCTTTCCTTGATGATAACACTTGACATTCTTCTAAACCAGACAGCTTTGTTTTATAATTTCTTACTGTGGGAAACACTTTTCATAATTGTTTAAAAATTATTTGACAATATCTACTCAAAATATGTGCGGTATATTGATCATAAGAAATAACAAATAAGACTCTGTCAACAAGAAGTCTATTTGATTTTTTTCTTTGCCTCACAGTTTCAGCCAAAAGCCAGGGTTAGTGATTAACTGCATTTTTTGTATTTCTAAGTTAGATTAAACACTCCTGACTCCAGGTGCAGAGTTGGGAAGGGGCAGCTGAGTAAGGACAGAAGAAATCAAGGAAATTATTGTATTCTACATGATAAGAAATTCTGAAACTGGAAAGTTTTCTCCAAAGTAGCCTATATACTTCTGCATTTCCTTAGGCAAAGGCTACTGACCATAATTTTGTCTTTCCCAGTTTTCAGCTTCATCAACCATAAAATGAAAACTAATTCCTCTGATCTGAGGAGTGACTGCAGATCATGTCAACTTACTTTCCTGCCTAATGCCTGCTACTATGAGTTATTAAATCCACACCACAAAGAATAAAACCTTGACCCCCTTCTTAATGGTTTGTTTTATTGGATTTTGCCTTTGAAATATGTTATGAAAATGAGTTATCACCTCCAGAGATTTGTAAAGTGTCTTTGAGTTCTCCCTCAAACATCGATGCTTTTTGGTATGGTCTTGAACAATTTTTATGGATTGCTTCTTGCTGCTTTTTACTCATAAGCACAACCTTTCTAAATTCTAGTCTAACCATTTTTATGAGGAGAAAATAGGATACTCCTATTTATAAACTATAAAGTTAGAAATTTATAATATATATTATCATTGAGAACTCAACAAGTCTGTGAGCTGGGCGGAGGTAGCCCCAGAAAAGTGCAGACCATGGCTGTTCTGTCAGTATTATCAGTGACAAAGTTGTGAATGCTTCAAGACAATTAAGGCAATAAAGTCTAAACTTCCCCCTTGGCCACATTTCTTTACCTCTAAACCACTATTCTGAGAAGAGAGAGAGGGAAATGAGAGATGAGGTAAAGAAAGGTTATAGACTGAATAAGGAAAGGAAGGCTACGTATAAAGTACTTTGATGATTTTCTTGAGCATCTTGGTAAGAGGTGGACTGTTGTGTATGTAAATATTTTAGGGGATTACTATGTTACTCACCCTAAACTGATTGGTGATTGTGCCCTACCCTAGGGTGTGACCTGGCATTCTGCCCCCACCCTAGGGTAGGACCTGATTCTGCTTCCACCATTGGTTGGTATCTGATCCCACCATTGGGTGGTACCTGACTCTGGGGGATAAAAACAAGGGTCTGTGGAAGACCGAGGCTTTTTTGCTGGAACTTAGGCTGAGTCTTTGGACTTCTGTCTTGTCCACCGAATAAAGCTAATATTTCCACGAGCCTGACTGTCTGCGAGCTGTTTACCCGCCGTTTCACCTCAGAACCATCAGCTAGACAGGGTGGCAGATGCGTGCTCCGAGCTGGAAGAGAAAGGCCTCATCCTCCATCCCTCCATCAGTCAACCTCTTCAAGGGCTGACTTGCAACAGTGGACCATCTTGGATCACCCAAGCAGTGGTCTCTTTGCTGTGAGTTTTTGTATTATGTTACTTGTTTGAAGTTCAGAGTGGCACATAAATGCAACGAGTAGAGCACTTGCTTTGCATTTAGCTCACCTGGGCTCAATCCCAGAATCACATGTCCCTGAGCACTGACAGGAATGAACTCTAAGTGCAGAGCCAGGGGTAACCCTGAGCACCACTGGGTGTGGCCCAAAAACTCCCACTACTCTAATCCAGCCAAAGATAATAATATAACCATCTCTCTAAGTGGTAACCTCATGTGCCCTGATTTGAAAGACAGCAGAAAACGACCTCTCTTCTAGAGATCTCCTCATCCAGTTTGATATGAAGAAGACCTCATGCTCAGCATTTCTGCCTCTACATTTGGATAGAGTTATTTTTTATTCAAATACTAAATATGCTGTACTTGTTATGTGCCCCATAGGCATACCTAGCTCTATGTAAGAAAATCTTATCATCTAGAAAAGCATTCTTCAGCCTTTTTATACTTCAGACAAGCATCTGTTCTGCATACCAGTCAAGAGTTATAACAACCAAGATCAGCAGTTACAATCAAAGTGGCATACCTGTGGCAGACCAGTGCTTTCAACCTTCATACCCCCTGAACCAACATCATCAGTTCATGGACTGGTGGTTGAAGATTATCAGTATGGGATATTAACACAAAATGACTTTTAAAAAAGGCCTAGTCAAGAGAAATATGGGTGTTTTTGAGAGATTAACTATGTAGTATGGGAAAGGCACATTAATTTAAATTCTAGAGTTAGAACGCCTCTCTGTAAAGATCTGGTTTCAACTAAAACCCGAACAATGAATAGTTCTTTGGCAAACAAAAGAAGAAAAGCTCCAAACATTTAAAAAAAAAAAAAAGTGAGAAGATTGGAGGCAGGACCTATCCCACTCCCAACTCCACCCTCCTCACTTTAACCTATCACACTGGTTGAGATATGAAAACTTTTCTTGTTTTGGCTATTGGGTTGTTTAGGGGCCACACCCAGCCCTGCTCAGGGCTTGCTCTTCTTAATTCTGAACTTAAGGATCACTCCTGGCAGACCTTGGAGACCGTATGGGATGCTAGTAATCAAACCTGGGTTGCCTGCTTGCAAGGAAAGCATCCTATCCACTGAATTATCTAACCAGCCCTGGGAACTGTTTATAAAAATATTTTGGATCATTCCTGGCAGCGTTCATGAACCATAGGCAGTGCCGAGAATCAAACCTCTATGTTCAAGCAAGCCCTTTAACCCCTGTAATGTTTCTGTACACATCTCAAATGTGGAAACATCCCAGAAAGTAGGCATGTAGCTTTTTGGGTACCAATAAGAAAGACATTCAAGAAGATGTGTGGTTTGCAAACATTTTGGAGATGGGGAAAATGGTTGGAGTTCAGTTTGAACTCAGTGAACTCAAACATTTTACAAAAGAGTGCAAGAATCATTTACATTGTGCTAAAGAGCTTAGTCAGAGGGGAACCCCCCCTCACCAAATCCCCAAATGGCTACAAAATCATGGCTTAACTTCTTTATAGCTTTGTCTTCCCATCTGCAAAAACCCTGAGGTGTCAACTTGTCATGTGATTTAAATAAAATCAGTGTATCCTAACCACTTAGTACAGTGCCTACTGATGACAAAGTACGTGCTAAAATGTTATTGTTCTCTTTGGTTGAAAAGCAAGAGATGGAATTTGAATCAATTAAACAGCACTGGGCTCTGAATGAGTTCAGATAGTTTCTAGTTACTGTAGAAGAGATTCAGAAACTGAACAGAAGATTGTGGGCAATTCTGGTGGGGGAGTGTGGATGGAGGGAGAGCATAACTGCATCAGAACCTCCACTGGATTTGACAATTGTTTCTCTTCTCTTGCTTACTCATGAAGTGACATCAGCCTTAATCTGAGATCACTTTTTTCCAGCTTACATGATTATCTCCATATCCTCTGACATCTCTGTTGCCTTAAATGAGGACTCCCAACATAGTGATGCTCTAGGGTGCTCTAGGGCCGCAAACAGAAATGCAAAAGGTTTTACTGGAACCTTTGTCACTTAATTTGAGGCTCTGACGTGGAGACAGAAAGATAAGAAACACCAGCCTTCAGCAATGCCAGTACTAACCCCTCTGACTGATCACATCTCTGAAGGTTGAAATAATTTTGTATGTAGAAATGGTTTTGTCACATTTGTTGAACTCTCCCATGTTAGTATTGGTGCCATCAGTTACTGATGTTAGTGTTAGACAAATGTGCTAACACATGAAAATCCATTTCTCTATGTATTAGGAGCATTACCTCTATGCTACTTTTATCATACAATTAACTATAATTAAATACAATGCATAGTGGGAGAGGAGTGCTGTTTAAAACTCTTGGTAGAAGTATTTTTTCAGCCCTCTCTGAGAGTTACAAATACCTTCTTTTCCACAGAGAATTAATACCAATGCTTAGTGAAAGCTTTCCTACTGAAAGTTGTCACCCTTGTGTGCACCTTTCGCATTTAACTATGAATTTTAGGTCCTCTCTAGGCTAGGGTGTCTACCGTTTCAATACATAACCTCTAGGTGGCGCTTTTGCATTTTTTGCTGAGCTAGGTTTCAAAGTCCAGCTCAAATCTCCATGCATTTGATCTGAAGAAGATCACAACAAATTTTTGTTACTCTTTCTTATTATGAGTATTGTGTGTCTGTGGTGAGAACACTAAAACTTGCAGATTATAAAATAGGGAATATAAGCGTCACCATTCCAAATTAACAGCATTATTCTGAAGGAGAATAGCTTTTACTGTCTTACCACTTTTTACTCTACATTTACATTTACTCAATCTTACTACATTTTCTAATGAATTTTTTTCATTCTCCATATTCTCTTCTAATATTCCCCTTGAATAGCAAATGTTTATTTAATTGATATATTTAGGGAGGCCTCATAAGCAGGGCTCAGGGGTATCTGGGGCCAATCCTAGCATTACTTGGCCTGCTATGTCCAACAGTTCATTACTAGGAACAGGAAGGGGGAAATGTGGTACCAGGGATCACCACCAGGTGCAATTCAGGGTGCTGGGAGCCCTGTAGCCACATCTGGCCATGCTCAGAGGTGTAAAATCAGTCCCGATACACTGCCTCTGACTACTGTCCTAGTTCAATAGAAATAAATTTTAAATTCAAATTGGTGTTTCTATATATTTTAACACATTATTCAATAGTGGCATTCTGAGCTAGACAGTAAGATATAACTCAAACACTGTATATAAACATTCACATTTAACATTTTAAAATAAAATCATTTTTATTATAGAAACAATGGTGAGATAAAATTCTTTAGATTAGTTTTAAAATTTTAATTTTAATGTCCATGATGACTAGAAATGAAACTGGGTTCTTTTTCAAACTCTAAGTATTGCATTTGTAAGTTTTTGGCCCCTAACTGTAAGTTCTAACCATTGGAGATTATTAGACATTGCAAACCTTTGGGCCTTACCCCCAGTCCTATCGATTCAATCTCCTTAGGATTCCTTGGATTTCTGTGTGACAGTCAGCTCTCAAAGTACCTGTACTTGTATGTATTCACACCAGCCCTATCAACTACGCACCAGCATAAATGATAGCCAAGAATGGTTATTCTCATTCATAAAGATGAAATTCTGCTGTCTTGGATGTGTGTGATGTCAATGTTATCTGGTTTTGTGATTCTTTGTTTACTTTTGATATACAACTTCTTTCACCTTTCATTTCATGAAGCTTTAGTTTCTTTTCATTTGTAAAGTTCCTAATAACACATTCCCTCATTTTGTTACATTCCCTTTTTTTTAACATTCCCAAAAAGCCCTTGCCATTTCTATTTATGTCAGGCAATAACATTGAATATCCAGTTAGAATTTGTAAAAAAAAAAAAAATCAAACTCCATTAAATAAGTAGAGAAAGATTGAACAAAATCATCCTCAAAGAAGAAACACAGATGGCCAAAAGGCCCATGAAAAAATGCTTCACATTATTAGTCATCAGAGAGATGCAAATCAAAACACTGAGATATCATCTCATATCAAAATGAATAAGAACAATCAGTGTTGGTGTGGTTACAGGGTGAAAAGGACTCTCATTTACTCCTGGTGGAAATGTTGACTGTTTAAACTTTTTGGAAAACAATAATGGACATTCCTCAAAAAAACTAGAAATTGAGCTGCCATTTAATTCAGAAATAACACTCCTGGGACTACAGTCTCGAGACCCCAAAACACAAAGCAGAAAGTTTCTTTGCACTTCTATTTTAATTGCAGCACTATTCATCATAGCCAGAATTTGGAAACAACCCAAGTACCCAAGAATAGATGAATAGATTTTAAAATGATGGTACTTTTACAGAATGAAATACTGTGTAATCATTCAGAAAAAAAACAAAGTCATGAAATTTGTTTATACTTGGACAGACATGGAGAGTATCATGTTGACTGAAATGAATCATAGGGAGAAAGACAGACACTCACTTATGGGGTATTAAAAATTCCATAATATTAAAATAGAAAGATAGGGCTGGAGAGATAGCATGGAGATAGCGCATTTGCCTTGCATGTAGGATGGTGGTTCGAATCCCAGCAACCCATATGGTCCCCCAAGCCTGCCAGGAGCGATTTCTGAGCATAGAGCCAGGAGTAACCACTGAGCGCTGCCAGGTGTGACCCCAAAACCAAAAAAAAAAAAAAAGAAAGAAAGAAAGATAACAGAAATGCAAGCCAGAAGAACTAGTCTGTGGTGGAAGCTTATCAGAAAGGTGTGAGCAAATGCAGTTAAGAAAGGGACAGGTGGAGGTGAAGTGTACAGTGGTAGGGTGTTTGCCTTGCACGCAGTCAACCCAGGACGGATGGTGGTTCGATTCCCGGCATTCCATAAGTTCCCCTGAGCATTGCAGGAGCGATTCCTGAGCACAAAGCTAGGAGTAACCCCCAAGCGCTGCCAGGTGTGTCCCAAACACCAAAATAAATAAATAAATAAATAAATAAATAAATAAATAAATAAAAATTAAAAAAGGGACAGGACTACTATGACAATAAGAGTTGGAAACGATCACTCTGATCAAGATTAAAGTGTTGAAATGAGGTAAAGTGAGCTGCATGATGCTCTTTCAGTAACAGTATTGCAAATTACAGTGACTAAAAGGAAAGAGGGAGAGAAGAAAAATGTCCGCCATAGAGATGGGGGGAGGCAGGGAGGGACTGTTTGGGAGGGAAATTGAGTCATTGGTGGCAGAAGTGTACACCAGAGTGATAGCAGAGTGGATAGGGCATTTTTGCCTTGCATGGAGCCAATCCTGGTTCTATCCTCAGAATTCCATATGGTCTCCCAAGAATGCCAAGAGTGATATCTGAGTACAGAGCGAGGAGTAATCCCTGTGCACTGCTTGGTGTGGCCCAAAACACAAACAAACAAATAGAAGAGTACACTTGTAAAGGAATAGGTGTTGGAACATTATATGACAAAAACACAACCATCAATAACTTTGTAACTGTGTTTTTCATGGTGATTCAATAAAAACTGAAATATAGATATTTATATAAATGTGGACTGTGCTCACTGAACCCTGCAGCACTACATTCCAGTACATGACAGGTACAGATCTTTTGAATAAATAGACAAGTGAAATATTCATTTTTGTGGGGGCCAAGGCAATAGCACAATGGTAGGGCATTTGCCTTGCACGTCGCCAATCCAAGATGGACCCCAGTTCGATTCCCAGCATCCCATATGGTCCCCCGAGTCTGTCAGCAGCAATTTCTGAGCACAGAGCCAGGAGTAACCCTCCCAGAGCCTCTTGGTGTGACCCAAACACCCCCCAAATTCACTTATGCACCTTATTTTATTTGGGGGTATTTTTTTTTGGTTTGGGGGGTCATACCCTGCAGTGCTCAGGGGTTACTCCTGGCTCTGTGCTCAGAAATCTTCCCTGGCAGGCTTGGGGGACCATACGGTGTGCAAGGAATCGAACCACCATCAGGCCTGGGTTGGCCATGTGCAAGGTAAATGCCCTACAGCTGTGCTATCTCTCGGGCCCCTACTTTTGTTTATTTTTTGTTTGCTTTGTTTTGGGGCCATTGGCTATGCTCAGGGTTTACTCTTGGTTCTTCACTCAGAAATCACTCAGGCAAGCTACAGGGACCTACAGTACAGCAACAATTGAACTCTTAGTCAATATGTGCAAGAAAATGTCTGGCCACCATATTTGACAGTTAATTCCAGGTACAGAATCTTAAAAATATGTATAAATCTGTTCTGATTTCTGCCTGTCTTAGTGTTATCCTTAAAAGTCCTTCCACACTCCAAGAACATAGAAATATTCATCTATTTTCTTTTACCACTTTCAAACATTCATATTTAACATTAAATCTTTATTCTACCTGCCATTTACTTTTTGCATATGGTATATATTAGGGAAGTCATTTTATTTCCCAACTGTTGGCCGTGGTTCCAAATCTTTTCTATTCTTTGCTTGAGAATTTTAAATGACTCATTGATTGCATACTAAATCCTTGTACATGTCTAGTTACAGAAAGCACATTTATTCTTATATAAGTAGTTTTTGCCACTGTTTTAGTTTTTGGGGGATGCATTCAGTACTTTCTTACCTGACAATCATATTTTGAAGGAAAATATTAATTTTACAAAATAATACTTTCACATTTTGCATTTTGAATTCATTGTACTAGAAAAAAATCATTGCAGTGTCATCAAAATGTTTGAGGGTGGTTTGGGGTTAGTAAACCATACCCAGTGGTGCTCAAAGTTTATTCCTGGCTCTGAGCTTAGGAACCATTCTTGACAGAACTCAAGGGGCCATATTTGGTGCCATGAATTGAATCTAGGTCTGCCCCATGCAAGGCAAGTAGTTTACCCATTGTACTATCTCTAGCCTCCATCAAACTTCATTTGAAGTGTCAGAAAACTATAATGGCTTGTACAGTACCCGTGATTACACAGAATTATGGACCTCAGTAAATCTGGAGTAGGACCCAAGATTTGTCACATTTCCCAAAGCGCTGATGTTGTTGTTTGGGAACGCTTTGGCCTTAGAGTAAAATCTTAAATGCAGATCAAGGTCAACAAGGGAGAGTTCTTGATACTCCTCTGAAAAAAATTCTTTGAGTATCTCTGAGCCTGCCCACCCTAACCTTTGTACTCTGCAGGCATCTCCCTGACCATGTCTTCCATCCTGTTTCAAAGCACAGTATTCTTATTAGAGACCCCACAACGTGTGTAATCTAATGCAGGACTGTCTTACTGGTTACAGGTACCCAGGCATCTAGGCTTTAATCCCTCTCAAGCAAAAACCAAAGAAAGGTTTGCTGTGACTCTAGACTGTAGGTTTTCATTGTTTTCCTTACCTTGCCCCCCCCTCCCTCCTTCCTTGGTAGAAATGGCTCCTCTGGTCCACTCACAGGACAGACAAGTTCATTGTGAACAGCTGCTCCTGCTCCCAGATGGGACTTCTGGACAGACATTTTCCTCCTATTCCATACAACATGAATGTACTTAAAAATATGAAATAAAGAACCGTTGAGCAGTTCACTCATAGTCTTTGTTTCTTTGGAGGAGGCTGCATCTTATTCCTTCCTTGACAAAGGATGGACATTCTTTGTTGGAAATAAAAGAGCCTTAGAGATTTCTGCTATAGGTTAACTCATCTTTGCTATTGTGACAAATACCTCAATGTTTGCATGGAGTATGAGGTTGTAGGCTTCTATTATTTGTGGATAGTCATAGTTTTGATGCTTCTATTCTGTCACCCCCCCTTTATTTCCTTTATTTTTTCCATATACCACACCCAGAAGATAGATTGAAATAGATAGATTTGCATTTTCTGGAGGAATATACCATCTTGGAATTTCTCGCTTTCATTTGTTCCTTCCTGAAGTCTAAGATGCATGTTGAAAAGCTTTTCCTTCCTCCTGTCAAAAGACTGGTGGCCATCTGTGAAGGTTTCTCCTGCAGCCATGCCCTTTCTCAGCACACATGGAAGGAAGTTGTATGCAGATGATTGGGCAAAAATTAGGTCTCCTATTCTCACAACCTGGTTCTCGATTGAGTTAGATAGATACATCCGTTAACAATTGCATTGCAGTGCAGAGCTAGAGAGTTAGTTAACACACTTACCTTGCAAGCAGTTGATCCCACACTGTTGGGTGTGTTATAAGCATCCTCCTGCCTCCAAATTACAATATAGTTTAATTATTATTGCACAAGAGATCATCAGAAGGCAGCCTGGGATCTAATTGTGGGTATTTCTCTCAACATGACAAGGCACTAAGCCCAGAAAAGTTGACAATTAAATTAAATGAAAGAGGTACTCGTGTGGCTATTTCTATTGTTATTTCTAGCATTAATTTATTTATTGTTATTATTACTAGCATTTCAATGTTCTTTACTTTTTGAATGATCATTCATTCAGAACTTGAATTATCCTTTAAGTAGGCAAGTGTTGCATTAAATAATTAACGATGGGGCTGGATGGTGGATGATGCCATCCAGCCCACATGGCTCTGCAACCTCCATGCAGCTGGCGAGTTCCAGGCCCAGGTGAAATCACTCACACGCAGGCTTCAGGAAGAATCATCTTTATTCATGCCCTTGCCACCACAGGTGTGTGGCCTATGTCAACCTTTCAAGCATTCAGCAATATTTTGCTAGCCCTGCATCTTATCTCCTGTTAGCCATCTTCCCTTTGGGCTCCATGCGGCCCAAAGATCCAAAAACCAGGAAGCCAAGCCGGGCCAAAAGAGAAACGGCCAAAAGGGGCCAAAAGGGCCGAATCCCCTGGCTCAGAGGTTTATCTATCCTTTTCCAGACCCCTCCCAGAAATGGGAGGTCTTGCAGGTAGTTACACCTATTATCCGGTTCCCAAAACTCCTCCCAGATATGGGTGGGTCTTGGGGTACACCACATTTCCCCCTTTTTTAAATATTTTTATGCGCCAACGTAATAAAGTGAAAATTAATATACCAGCCCTTTTCAAAAACATATTATTTGCAAAATATACTTTACACCTGTAACCTAAAATTCTATTAATGCTTTTTTACCAAGCACTATTTCGGAACTTTCATGTTCCTATATTTTTAAACTATATTGGGGGAACTTTACTGTTCCTATATTTTTTCTATACACAAGTACTTCAGCATACATGCATAACATACATTTTAAAAACAGGCTAAGTACATTAAAATACACAGTAAAACATTTTGCAATTGAAAATATTAACTTTGAAAGACAACAAAACACATTTAAATTATAAAGAAAATGACTAAGACAAAGATGCAGGTGGTTAGAAATTAGATGTTAAAATGGGCTAATCTGTATTACCTCCCTTATATTTTTTTTTAACCACTAATTAAAACTTATTCCATCACCAACTATGAGTAAAATATTACTACCCACTAATTTTCTACACCTAAAACCATAGTTTAGATTAATTTGTCCCACGCTGATCTCACCACGTGGCTTTTGTAAACTTTTAAAGTTCAGATGTTGGTTTGTCCCACGCTGATCTTACCACGTGGCTTTCTTCCGTAGTTCCAGGCTCCGCTGCCGGTTTGTGATCTGGAGCGAGGATTCCAGGTTTTTCGCTTTTCCGGGCAAAGCTGAGCCCAGCCAAGCCGATCCCAGCCGAGATTCCAGCCGAGCCGAGCCCAGCCGCTTGGAGCTTTTTGCAGCTTTTTTTTTTTTCTTTGGGCGCACTTTACAAGCAAGTTTTCGGCCACTTTTCTGATGCTGGAGGGGCTTCACCGCTGCCTTATTTTTCCCTCCGGGCGCACTTTGGAAGCAGCTTATGGATGTTCAGAGTTTCAAGTGATTTAAACTAAAAGTTCAGTTCGAAATTTCCAAAGTCGAAATCCAAATTCAAGCCAAAGGTCATTTTTAGAAAATCAGTCCACTTTAAATACAGTCTTTTTTCTCCTCCGTTTCCAATTTAGACTTTTAATAAGTTTTTGAAGAGGCCGAGGTTTTTGGTTTTTGTAACAAAGTTTTAGTTCTGGGCCTTGGCCAGAGGTGGTGCAAGCTTTCACCTCTCTTGTTTTAATGGCCTTTGAACCCCCAGGTGGGGTGTTGGCCATCTTTGAAAATTGTTGCACGTGGCCCAGGGTTGTGGGCTCAGTGCACCCGACAAGAGCCAAAATTAAACTGAAAAGCAGAAATATTACCATTGTTGCTGGTTTCTTGGGTCCAGGATTCAGGTCAAAGTTCGGAGCGCCAGATGTTGCATTAAATAATTAACGATGGGGCTGGATGGTGGATGATGCCATCCAGCCCACATGGCTCTGCAACCTCCATGCAGCCGGTGAGTTCCAGGCCCAGGTGAAATCACTCACACGCAGGCTTCAGGAAGAATCATCTTTATTCATGCCCTTGCCACCACAGGTGTGTGGCCTATGTCAACCTTTCAAGCATTCAGCAATATTTTGCTAGCCCTGCATCTTATCTCCTGTTAGCCATCTTCCCTTTGGGCTCCATGCGGCCCAAAGATCCAAAAACCAGGAAGCCAAGCCGGGCCAAAAGAGAAACGGCCAAAAGGGGCCAAAAGGGCCGAATCCCCTGGCTCAGAGGTTTATCTATCCTTTTCCAGACCCCTCCCAGAAATGGGAGGTCTTGCAGGTAGTTACACCTATTATCCGGTTCCCAAAACTCCTCCCAGATATGGGTGGGTCTTGGGGTACACCACAGGCAAGAGATATAAATGTGCTGTCCAATCCAATATAATATGATTTTAATGTTTTTTAGTAACCATACTTTTTAGAAGTACATGCCATTAGTTTTAATATTAAATTGTATTTAATACAAATAATATGTTAATTTTACTTAGCATATAAAAGTGTCACTTGATAATTAGATGTTGATTTAATCAGAACAAATTTTCTGATATTTTAATACTCTGAAATGTTTTGCATTCTTTTTATCATATTAAATCGGGGCTAAGAGTAGTTTACATTTATAACATGTTACAGTTTAAAAGCGGTGCCTTTCAGATACTTCATAGCCACACATGGGTAGATGTTATATAGTAATACTTTTTCCTGCCTTTAATTTTCCTCTCTTGGGTAGCCATTCTTCCCAGATAATTCATATGTTTAGAAACAAATATAAATTTCATATGGGATAGAACAATGATCATATTACATTTTCTACTTTTCACTTTATACTTTAGAAATTATGTTCCACAATATTGCAGAAGAAGCAACCCATTTCTTCCTTTTTTAGAAATGGCCACTTTTAATAATAATGTGCCATGAAATAGCAGCATGCCATCAGAAACATTTCAAGGGAAACTTTTATTTTTGCAGTGCATTGTATAAAATATTGATTAAAAGAACACAGTATCCAGCCATGCTTTCTTCTTTTCTTGTTCTCTTTTGCCACTATATAGCATCCTGTTTGATGCATTTTATAAATTAGTTAGCATGGAGGTATTTAGTGCTAGTTAACAATGGGAGCTACGCCTTACAAAGAGACAATAAGTAACAGGAGCAAATGACATTCTAGAGAAGGGGATTAATGTAAAGGAATGAATGGGGCAAAAGGACATATAACAGTTGGGGTTGTTTCTTGTGGTTCATATTATCTATAGAGGAGGGTTTGTGTGTGTGTGTGTGTGTGTGTGTGTGTGTGTGTGTGTGTGTGTGTGTGAACAGAGGAAGGGGGATGCCAGAAGGATAGAAAAAGAGCAGATTGCAAATAGCCCTGAAGGGTCCCATGAAGGATTTCATCCTTAAGTAGAGGGTCATCAAAAGATTATATGAGGTGAGAAGAATAAGTAAATGAGGGAATTTCCTAATGGGGGGCTGATGAGAAAAATCATTTACAATAATAAATTCTCATGGCTAGACTAAGAAAGCATGAGGGAACCAGAAAGATACATTAGAACACTACATGGTAATAATTGCTGCAGGCAAGATCTATGATGATGAATACTAAAATTAGTGGACAAAGCTTTGAGAAACCAGATATTTGCATAGCCTCAAAGTATTTCCCCCAAATATGTATTAATTATAATGATGGCTTCAACATATGTCCAATTATTCTTTGATACTCCTTCTCCAGGAAGTGGAGCTTAATTCCACTGGACTTACTGACTCACTTCTAATGAGTAGGGGCTGAGAAAGAAAAGCCAGTGACTTTTTAGTGGACACAAGGTAAGCAAGGTTTTCATCACAAATAATGTCATATTGCTATTGGGTACCCCTGGCAAATGTGGCGAGAAGGGCACTTCACACCTACGATGTACTATCTCCAAATCCATAACCCTAGGATTCATAAGAGAAATATATCAGAGACACCAAAATTGAAGGATATTCTTCAAAATGACTGGCCAATACTTCTCAGAAGCATCATAGTCATGAAAAATATTAGGTGAAACATTGTCAGAGACTGGAAGAAACTAAAAAGACATGTTAGGGGCCGGAGAGATAGCATGGAGGTAAGGCGTTTGCCTTTCATGCAGAAGGTCATTGTTTTGAATCCCGGCATCCCATATGGTCCCCCAAGCCTGCTAGGAGTGATTTCTGAGCGTAGAACCAGGAGTAACCCTTGAGCGCTGCCAGGTATGACCCAAAAACCAAAAAAATAAATAAAATAAATAAATAAAAAGACAAGTTAAATGAGTAGAGTGGGTTCCTGGAACAGCAAAACAACACCTTGGGGAAATTTGAATGGAGTCAATATTATGATACTGACCTCAACTTAGATTTTATAATGTCCCTGAGTGATTTAAGGCAATGACACTGGAAGAAACTGAGTAAAAATATGCCACATACCATATGTTCTCTTTGAACCTATTCTGTAAATATATAAATATTTTAAACATATGGTAAAAAAAAAGGGGGGGCTGGAGAGATAGCAATGAGGTAGGGCATTTGCCTTGCATGCAGAAGGATGGTAGTTCAAATCCCAGCATCCCATATGGTCCCCCGAGCCTGCCAGGAGTGATTTCTGAGTGTAGAGCCAGGAGTAACCCCTAAGCACTGCCGAATGTGACCCAAAAATCCAATATATATGGTAAAGAAAAATAATAAGTGACATGATTAGATCCCCATTCTGAAAGAATTCCAGTGGTTGTGGAGGGAAGGACTGGCAAAGGAAAGGGCCAGAGCAATATAATTACAAGGTTTTGCTACAAGAGTAGCAGAAGGGGGTGGTGTGGGCCAGATGGAAGCAGGAAAGCAGCTGTCAGGGACTTCGGGCAGACTGGAAGAGACTGGAAACTCATTAAAACCTGTTTTGTGATAATTTAGAGAAGTGAAGGAGGAGGAGGACCTGTGATAACACCCAATTTTCAGTCTTCAAGAAATAATATAAGTAATGAATAATGCAGTTTAAACTGGAGAAAATAGGAAGAATAATGGAATGGGTTCCATTTTAAGCTTGTTGAATTTGGCATACAGTTGAGAGATCCAAGTATCCTGGAGGCAACTGGATGTATCATCTCACAGGTCAGAAGATGGTTGTAGACTGCTTTAAATAGTCCTCAGAACATAAAAGTGACCCTGGAGAAATAAGGAATGATGCAAGAAGAGAGTGGAGAGAGGACTGAGAACTTAGGCATTTGGGAGGGCTAAGTCCAGCAGGATGCAGGAAGCTGGAGCAAATTCAAAGAAGTGGAGTCAGTTTAAGCTGGGATTTAGAGACAAACTCCTAGGACCAAAATACTGACTTTGCCCCCTCCCCTGCCATTGGGTGAAATGGTCAAATTATTTTGTAAGCTGTTTGAGAGAGTATACCAGATACTAAATGTAAAGTCTTTAGATGATGCATGGCTTAAGAATGTTTCGAGAGGCCAGAGAGATAGCATGGAGATAGGGCATTTGCCTTGCATGTGGAAGGATGGTGGTTCGAATCCTGGCATCCCATATGCCCCCCCTCCCCCGAGCCTGCCAGGAGCAATTTCTGAGCATAGAACCAGGAGTAAGCCTAAACGCTGCCAAGTATGACCCAAAAACAAACAAACAAACAAAAGAATGTTTCAAGAAGATTGGCTTAAAAAAAAAGAATAATGGCTAGTTAGAGGTAGAAAAAATAAGAAAGAAGTAATTCAAAAGCTAAGGGATAAGCATAATTTTTAAAAGGGCACACATTTCACACCCCCAATGATGTTTTTATTAAAGAAGTAAAAAATGATTTTCCCTGTTAAAGAAGTAGAAACATTATAACCCTCATGCAATGTACTGTGGCTAATGGGAACATCACATGGTACTAATACCAGAGAACTGTTTGGTATATCCTCAAAAAGTGAAACATGGAATTTTCATAAAATTCAAAAATTAATTAGAATACAGCAAAAAAATGAAGGCAGGGACTAAAACAGATATATATATACACTCATATTTATACTAGCATTAATCATATGTGAGTGGTAGAAATAATCCAGTTATCCACAAGATGAATGGATTAAAAACAATGGGGCCTCCTTATTCTGGAATATTACTCAACAACAAAAAATAAAATAAAAGCATTTTCTGACACATACTACATCATGAACAAATCTTGAAAACAAAAGTACAAAGGAATACATGTAATATGACACTTAGCTATTAACCCAAAACAAAGGCATTCCCTCATCTTCTTCTTTCTTTTATACTTCTTCCTTTGATATGTAAAAGCCAACCTGGATCACTTGACCTTCCCCCTCCTGGTGAATTGGTGTTTGTTTAATAAAGGAAGAGCAGATTGGTTTTGGCAGGCACAGGCAAAGATACAAGGCAAAAAGAAAATTGACTCTATGACTCTCTCCTGACTGGCTTGGTTTATTAATTCTTCATGGCTACACACCTTCATCAGACCCGTCCACGTGGAGTTGGAGATACAGTGTGGGTGATGATTTCACAACATGGGGATTTATTTTACAGATACATATTGTATTATTTAGCTTTTATGAAGAGCCTAGAATAGGGAAATTCAAAGAGACAGGAAGAAAAAATAAAGGATGTTAGCAGAAAGGAATGAGAAGTCATTGTTTACTGAGTTACTGGTTTGGATTGATGAAACGTCTAGTCATGGATATGGTCGTAGTTGTGCAACAGTGTGAATGCACATAAGCTAAAAAGGATAGAATAGGGTGAGGAGATTGTAGAGAAGGTAAGGTGCTTGCCTTGTATGTGATCAACTAGGTTTGAAAACTGGGACATCATAGGATCCCCCAAGCACCCCCATGAGTGATCTCTCTGTACAGAGCCAAAAATAAACCTTGAGCTTATTTATGACTAAAAATAAACTAACAAACAAAAAATGGTTAGGTGGTGAGATTTTTATGTTTTATTTACCACCATGTTTTTGTTTTGGTTTTTGGTTTTTGGTTTGTTTTTTATTTGTTTTTGTTTTGGGTCACACCCGGCAGTGCTCAGGGCTTACTCCTCCTGGCTTTACACTCAGAAATCACTCCTGGCAAGCTCGGGGGCCTATATGGGATGCCAGGATTCGAACCACCGTCCTTCTGCATGCAAGGCAAACACCCTATCTCCATGCTATCACTCCGGTCCACCACAATGTTTTTTTGTTTGTTTGGTTTTGGTTTTCAGATCACACCCAGCAGCACTCAGGGCTTACTCCTGGCTCTACACTCAGAAATCGCTCCTGCAAGCTCAGGGGACCATATGGGATGCCGGGATTCGAACCACCATCTTTCTGCATGCAAGGCAAACGCCTTCCTTACCTCCATGCTATCTCTCCGGCCCCTCACCATGTTTTTTTAATGGGAGATGGAAGAGTGTAGAGAATGCAAAAGAGAAGTCAAATTAGATATACCTAGAACATGTGCCTTCTGTATGTTGCAACATTTCCAAAGACATTGTAGAGGATCACAGTTTCAAAGTCCATGCAGTGGTTGTATGGTGATTGGGGAGTGCCCTAGACTAGAGGTTGGCAAGCTAGAGTCAAATCTGACCTGTTGCCCTTTTCTCTAAATAAAGTTTTATTGGAACATTTCCCTCCTCTTTCTCTTTATGTACTATAAAAGCCTGTTTGAGTCATTACCACAGAAGTCATATAGTCTACCATATATTTACTGTTGAGCCTTTTACAAAGTTTCCCACACCCTTGTCTAAATAATGTGACTAGACTTGGTTTTCTTGGACGATTGTTGCATTTCTCATGTGGTTATTGAGTAGACGACATAGTCACACAAATGAAACAGGTCTCATGCCAAACAATCATAATGATAAATAAGAAGGAGTATGAAGAGAGTGAACTAGGAGAGAAGAAATTTCATCCTTTCTTCCTTGCTCTAACTAAAGATACTACCTTCATGTACTTTCCTTCTTGTACAGCCTGAAAAGGGGGGTTCTAAGACCTTCCACCAATGCCCTCCACCATATCCCCTCTGGTAAATTGCCCTATGACTGGTAAAACTAAATAAATATTCTGAGATGGTTACTGCAGTGTTGCTTTAAAGTTAATGTTGAAAATGTCTGCAACCTGAGGCTTTTCCCATATTTGTTCCTTTGCTATCTGGGACTTGTACTGGTATTTATTTCAGATGAAAGAGAAAGAGGACGCCTTAAGCAATTACTGTGTGGCAGGAACTCTGCCAAGTTTGGTGCCCAAAATAACGTCAGTAAAAGTGGTTATAAGTACTAGATGTCCTTTCATTAATTCATAGATAGATGATGGGGCGCATGGGTCATGTGCTCTCTAAGACCAACAGAAAGATAGCAGTTGAACTGAGGTTTGAACCCTTGTCTGCCTACATTGTTTGCCCTGCATCGAGATAGCATGGAGATAAGGCTTTTGCCTTGCGTGCAGAAGGACAGTGGTTTGAATCCCGGCATCCCATATGGTCCCCTGAGCTTGCCAAGAGCAATTTCTGAGCGTAGAGCCAGGAGTAACCCCTGAGCACTGCCAGTGTGACCCAAAAACCAATAAATAAATAAATAAATTGTCATCCTATCTTCTGTGGCCACAAAAAAAAAAAAAAAACCTCTGGAATAGTCTTCATATACAATCTGTACAAAATCAAATTCAGTGGACTCTTGAACTCTTTGAACTGTGTGGATCTTATACCAGATTTTTCTATATTCTGAGCCTCTACATTCACAGGTTCAATCTATCAGGAAGTTGTTTGAGTCCAGCCCAGAGGCTGTTATAAGCCTTTAAATTGCTATGCATGTATTTGGACTGGGGTGACTGGGTGGATCAGCATCCCTAACCCCCCAGATCACTCAAGGCTTGGTGGCAGTTGGTAGTTTCTCAACGTGTTTCCATCACTAAGTCCTGCTGTTTCATGTGACCAGACTACTGAAGGGGTCTTTAAAGTTCTGTTGGCTTTAGTGAAACCAGCTTTCTCAGCCTATTCCCCTACTCCCCGCTTTGACACTTAACCGGAGGTTTCTCTTCCAAGCCATCCTGTTTTCCAGTGCACTAGCACCTAAGCTTTGCTCTCTGCAATGATTTCTCTAGCTCTTGGTTTGGCACAGCAATCCTAGAAGGCAGCAAGAAGGAGATGCCATCACCATTGGTTTCCATCCTCTCATGTCCCTAAAAATCAACACATAAACACACGGTTCCCTTGACCTGGGTGAGGAAACTTTCACAGCTTGATTTCTGCAGTGTTCAAGTCAGAACTGAAAGGTGACTCATATTTATTTATAAATAAATAAACCCTTATTTATAGCAGTGGGGTAAAAAAAATAATAATAATGGAGACCCAGAAAGGGCTGATGAGGCATTCAGGCACAGACAGCCCTTAAGCAGCAGCTCCTAGTAAAGGTAAATCTTCCAGCTCCCAATTCTGGAGCTCTTCCTCCCACAGTCGCCTGCCTCCAGCCCCCTGGATTGCTGAAGCAGGAGCCATCCCCTGCCTGGGGAGTTGCTTACCTTGGAGCCCTTTTCATGAATGAGGCCAGATGCAGAAGTCCACATTGATCATTTTTCTCCCTCCCCTTTCTGCTTTCTGTTAAAGTCAGCCGCGCCCACCACCACCACCACCACCCCCTACCCCAGCTCCCAGCTGGCTCCTGTCCCCTCCCCCAGCCGGGAGAAGTTATTCCACGAAGAGATCAGCTTACCAGTTTTTCTTCTAAGCAGAGGCTGAGCTCGGAGCTCCGCTCTGGGAGGACGGTGAAGGAGAGCTGCATGGTGCCTAGCAGAACTTCAAGCTGGAACCCCAAGACACAAGTGCGTCTGCTAGCTGTTAGCGCTTGGCAGACAGCTCTCCTCTAGGGCAGTTCTAACTTGGGGTAATCATGTTTGTCAGCTACCTGATAATAACATTGCTCCACGTTCAAATAGCATTGTCAGCAAGACCTGGGGGAGAGGTAAGCCAAATAAAATCTCTTGTCAGAAGTTGTATTTTTGTCAGCATTATATTTCCTCTTTGGTCTACCAAGAGGGATGAGGGAATGGGTTTGTATGGTGGACAAAAAGTAATGCATTTCGAGTGCTTTTTTATTTTAGGCTTGCTTTGCCTTTTCTTAGCAGATTGCTTCTTTTCTTCTCGAAGAATTCTGTCATTCCTAACAGCTGGTTCTCAGGCTGCAAGAACAGTTGCCCCACAAGGGAGTTTCCTTGGTCTTGGTGACAGACTCTTGCACGCAGTTCCTTGTGCCTTTTGGAGAGAGTGAAAACCAATGTGCAGAGCAAAATCAGGGGAGCAGAGTTTACCTTGTGAGAATTTTCCTCTCATGTTGCAGAGAGAATGTGGGTTCTAAAAGAATTGCTAGACTTTACTCACTTGACATCACTTTTTTTTCCTCCTGTACAGCACTTGGGAGCATCTGTGTTGAACTTTCTAGCATAGGTTTGAGGAGGAAAGAAATGGCCAAGCATATGCCCATATCTACCTCAGAAGTTAAGCATGTTAAAAATATATATATCTTTGAGATGATTTCTTCCTTTGGGGGCTCATGTATTTGCTGGATGTATTTTTGCACATCGCAGATGTTTCTCAGAGCTGGATTGGGAAGCAAACCAGGAAAGAAAACTCATATAAACTGCAAAGGGACGCAGTTGGGTATATTTACCTTTACCTTTCAATAAGCCTGCAACAAATGTACTTCATTCATGCCCTTGACTCCATATTCTAATGAAAACTTTCAGACAGATGCCTGCATAATGAAAAGGAGAGCCTTTTTCCTAAATCTGTCTTCTCCCTTCAAAATCATCTCCTAAAAAGGCCACTGGGCCACTTCAGATCTCTCTCTGCCTTTTGTTTGCATTGTCAGAGAAGCAGGCTCTGCAAGCCCTAATGTAATTACTTTCCCTTTTCTAAAGAGAGTGGAAATGCTGTGGCCACAGCAGGCTGTTTGTTCCCTTTGCAATAGACCTAGGGCTCAGAGGTAGAGAGCACGACCACTTGTTTTTGACTTTTGGCCTATTAGTGACCCATGCCTCTACCTGCAGAAATTTTCTGGGTCTGTGAGAATTTTCTGGGTCTGGAGAAGGGAGGGAGGAAATCAAGGTCACGAATGGGAACTGAAGGAGAAAAGGGGTAGTGATGCTGAGAGCTGAAAGCAGACCATTGCCCTCTAGTTGTAGTCGAAGTTCACAACTCCTTCGTTGACTTTTTACTGCGGAGAGCAAATGACAAATAGGCTCTCCTAGCACAGCCTAGAGCACTTCAGCATGGGAGAGGGGCAGCTCATATGGAAAATATTTCTGTCACTGCCGCCTGCGCATATGGTCTGGGGAGACCCCCAAGCAGCGTGAATCACAGAGCCATGGCGGCCCCTCAGTGGTGTGCCAATTACTCTTATTAACAGCAATGCGAAGAGCTGGCTTCAGGGCGCAGTGGGTGTACAACTGGTTTCAGTGCAAGACTAGTCTGGAAGGCTTGTGCCTGCCGCTTTGTGTCACACTTGGGGGTTCAGGGGGCAGTTGTTTCACTGAACAGTCAGCAAAACAGATACAAAAAAAATAAAGGGATTACACAGGCTCTCCCTGTTCTTAATGGGAAGAGATGGGCAAAGTATTCTTGTCTCTTAAGTATAAGTTTGTGTGCTGACCATCTCGGAGTCCCAATCAGTGGTCTTTTGATCAAAAGCCAAGCTCTTCTGCTCCCCTTTTCTTCTCTGCTGTGTGAATAAAGCCCCCTGCTGTGCCTTTCCTCTCTTCTTTCTTGTTTCCCTTTCCTTCCTAGTCTATGTGTGCATATGATTGTACATGGGTGCTTGTTTGTACATTTTCACGTGACATGGTAGACCCCAGCTCTATAATGCCTCTATGACTAGCAACATATACAATTAGAATTCCTTTCCCCTGGCTGGCAATGAAATGATGAGGAAGGAATTCAAAAGTCACTCCCCCTCCCTCCTCAAAAAGAATGCAGTATATCTAGGATTTTGAAGAATGTGGCATTTATTTACTACAAGAATTTATTTTTCTTTTCTTTTCTTCAATTTTCTTTACTTTTTTGTTTTACGTTAGCTATGCTACTTACAAAATTCACCCATAAACATGTGACATTGTCCCCAAGTCACCAAGTCATCATTGGCTCTGCGGGGCTTTCTTGCAGGTTTTGATTATCTTCCCCTTGGATTCTCCTCCAAACACAGGAGAAAAAGGAATAAAGGGAAAGAAAGCAGGGAGCAGCACAGCTGGCTGTGCTGTTGAAAGCCAGGTGGCTGACTCCAGGTAGCTACTTACAAAATCAGTTTTGTAGGGTGTGAGGCCCCTAAAGAAGTTGGCTAAGCGGTGGTAGGTAGAAAGTGCTTCGAAACCAGCCTGATTGATATCCTATTGCTGGCATGATAACAACCCAGCCGAGTGTGGTGCGGAAGTCTGAGGGCAAACATAGAAAGATACTGCTTGCTTCATTTTCTGGTGGCAAGAGCATTACATTCACAGCACTGAGATCACTAGAATGCCTTTGCCCTTGTCAAAAGGAAGTTATTGTATTCCTTGTTCAAATACGTTTGTGCTCTTAGAAATTTACCAAGATCATCAGGTCAGGCTAACCCAATGATATATTTGCCAATGTGGGAGGTATGCCAAGATCCCAATTTCTTTGCAGGGTGCAGTAATGAGTGAGTGTGTGTGGTATTTTCTTTCCCATACTTACACTTAGCTGCTCAGATCTGGCAAATAAGGAAAAAGGAGGAGAGGCACCTAGGAGCCTATGCAACTTCATATCACATGGTGAAATATAATTCCAAGAAGTAGGTTTAAAAACTGCCTAATTTTGATAAAATTTGATTTGACAATTTTGATTAAAATAATTGGACTAAATTTGTCACAACATGTAAATAAAATGCTCTGACAATCAAAATGCATAGGGTTTCTTTGTTATTTATCTTGAATTTTGTTTTAGGGGCCACACTTAGTTGTGCTCAGTGATTATTCCTTGCTCTGTGCTCAAGGATCACTCCTGTCAAAGACCATATGGGGTGCTGGAAATCAAATCTCATAGGCAGTGAGTGTGCAAGGCAAGTACCCTACTATCTGTAATATCACTTCTACCCAGGGTTTCTTTTTTATTAAATATTATGGCACCATGACTTACATAGTTTTTCAAAGTTGAGTTTTAAGAAGTACAATGTTCCTGGGACCAAAGAGATAGCACAGTGGTAGGGCGTTTGCCTTGAACACAGCCGATTCAGGACAGACAGTGGTTTAAATCCCAGCATCCCATATGGTCCCCCTGGCCTGCCTGGAGTGATTTCTGGGCTTAGAGACAGGAATAACCCCTGAGTGCTGCTGGGTGTGACCCCAAAACAACAAAAAAATGAAGAAGTACAATGTTCTAATATCAATACCATCACCAATATTGACTTCCCTCCATCATATATCCTACCTTCCAGCCTTGCCTCTTTTGATAGGCACATTTCTAAGTTTGGTTATTGTGGGATTTTATTGGGGGGGTGTATGTGTGTGTTTTTAAGCATTTTGGGGAGGGCCACACCCACTTGACACTCAGGGATTACTCTTGGGTATGCGCTTAGAAATCACTCCTGGCTTGGGAGGACCATATGGGACGCTGGGGAATCTTTCTAGGCTAGCATTTACAAGGCAGATGCCTTACCTCTAGCGCCACAGCTCCAGCCCCATTTTTAAGCATTGTTTTTTTTTTTTCATTTTTTGTTTGTTTGTTTTGGGCTTTTGGGTCACATCCGGCAGTGTTCAGTGGTTACTCCTGGCTCCATGCTCAGAAATCACTCCTGACAGGCTCAGGGGATCATATGGGATGCTGGGGTTCAAACCAATGACCTTCTGCATGAAAGGCAAATGCCTTACCTCTATGCTATCTCTCCGGCCCCATTTTTAAGCATTTTTAAATTGAATCACTATGAGATATGCAGTTACAAAGTTATTGATGATTGAGTTCTGTCAGACAACACCATTGCTTGGCCAGTGTTTGCTTCCCACTGTTGTAGTTTGGATGGCATGCTAACAGTACTATTGGATTTCTAGCTTAACTTTTTTGTTCGTTTGCTTGCTTGCTTCTTGGGCCACACCCAGAAGTGATTAAGAGTTATTCCTAGTTCTGTTCTCAGGAATCCCTCCTGATGGACTCAGAGGATCATATGGGATGCCGGAGATTGAACCTGAAAAGCCATGTACCGATCAGCAAGCACCCTACACACCCTACACACAGTACTCCAGCACCCAGTACTGCATAGACCCTCAAGAGATATCCCTTGTTTATATATATATATATATATATATATATATATATATATATATACATATACCACATCTCTATATCACTAATATTCAGATTACCCTTTATCAAAGATCATAGAAATGAGAAGGACGGGGAGGAAAGAAACTGAGGGCATGAGTAAAAAATGATGGACAAGAGATAACAAGGGTAGGGGTCAGCAGTTTCAAGAACATATTGGAGGGTTCTTTTCTTGGTGATGAAAATATTTTGGGACCAAATTGTGTTGATTGTTCCAATCAACTTACTCTTACTTTATAAGAGAAAAGAGAAAAGTTCTAGTATAATTCTATTTGGAGGGGCTGTTTTGTGTCGTTTTGGTTTTGGGGTTACATTTAGTGATGCCCAGGGATTAATAAGAGTTCTCCACTCATGAATTACTCTTGGTGTTACTAGGAAGACCATATAGATGCTGGGGATCAAACCTGAGTTGGCTGTGTGCAAGGCAAGTGCTTTGCCCTCTGTACTATTGCTCTGGCCCCAAACATCTTTTAAAAGTGCCAATTGTATGGCTTGTGAATAATGTCTCCATTGCTGAATCAAAAGGTAAATTTAGAAAAACATGAGCCAGCTTTCCTCACATATAATACTAAGCAATAGAGTCTACTCAATAGGCAAATTGGCTTATATGCCATTTTCATAAGGCTGATGATATAATGACTGAAATGCTGAGTGAAATGAGTCAGAGGGAGAGGGATATACATAAAATAGTCTCACTCATCTTTGGGATATAAGAAAAAATAAAAGACGATAGATATGAGGGCCAGGAGGATCAGCCTATTATCTGAAGCTTGCCAAGAAGTAGTGAATTCAACTAGAGCACTAACTACACTGTCCACTACTATGACAGTGGTAGTGAGAGAAAGAAGCAGAATGCTTGTCCCAGAAATAGGCAGGGGGGATTGAAATGGGTGACATTTGTGGTAGGAAAGTTGCACTAGTGAAGGGCAATGTACATTCTATGACTGAAACCCAAGTATGACCATTTCTATAACCACAGTGCTAAAATAAACAAATTATTAAAATAAAATTTGAGGGAGGCCAGAGCAATAGCACCACAGGTAAGATATATGCCTTTATGTGGTCTACCCAGGTTCAATCCCCAGCATCCTATATGGTCCCCTGAACACCACCAGGAATGATTTCTGAGTGGAGAACCAGAACCAGGATTAATCCTCAAGCACTGCCAGTTGTGCTCCCATCCCCCCCAAAAAGCTTGAGGATGCTCTAAATATTTTGATGTCATTTACCAGCTGTGTACATGAGGTTACAATAAAAAGCCAGTTTACCAGCAGAATGAGTATTAATTAAACTTAGTAGAGAATGTGTCTAAGTTCCTTCCAAAAGATATCACTGTATTCATTGCATAATCATCACACATTTTTTCCATTAAGCTACATGATATTCCCATCAATGGTAAACCAAAGATCCTTTTTACTCATTCCTACAAATACTAGTTATTTCCAGTCTTTTGAATATATGCATTTCTTGATAGCTCAAACTTTAAAAAGGACACAGAATGTAAACACTTAGTGATCATGGAATAAGAACTCATTGATTAAAAGATGGAGGCCAATGAGTATGACTTAGTGGTAGAATGGATGCCTCTCATGCTTGAGGTCCCAGATTTGATTCCTGAAAACACACATACAAACACATTACTCCTCCTCCTCCTCCTTCTCTTCTTCCTCCTCCTCCTCCTCCTCCTCCTCCTCCTCCTCCTCCTCCTCCTACTACTACTACTACTACTACTACTACTATTCTATTGAAATTGAGAAATGAAGGGATGTGCATTGTGGATCTTTAAGTCAAACCCCAATGACTCACAACTTTATGACATGAAAGTATACAGAGGAAAATATCAACAAAGGAAAAGGTATTTGAGGTGATATCTGCCAGAAACCAGGAGGAAGCTTCCACTGCATTTTTCCCAGCGGAGTCGCACAGGACATGCTTAATTTCCCCCAGGAATAAGTTTGCCATTACATATGAAATGCTGTCCGTCAGAGATGTTCGCTTGAGGCTCAGCAAAGCAATTAGAATTTTCCTTGGGGCTGGCCACACAGACACCCTCTGCCAACCATTTGCATTATAGACTCTAAAAAGACTATTGTCTAGGCTCTAGAAAGGAATTAGTGGTCTGTGAGAACCAAACTTCTTGTATAATATGCCGAGTGTGCTACTTTGCCAGTTCTAGGACAGGTGTGGTAAAATAAAAATTCACAAGTTGTGAGATCAGCCCATGCACCATATCTCTAACCCCATAGTGAGGGGTCTGAAGAAGCAGGATAATGGTGAAATATTAATAAACCAAACCAGTGTGGTGTCGACTCTGAGCACCAAACCAAAACCGATTTTTCTTTTTTTTTTTTTTTTTTTTTGGTGGTTTTTGGGTCACACCCGGCAGTGCTCAGGGGTTATTTCTGGCTCCACGCTCAGAAATTGCTCCTGGCAGGCACAGAGGACCATATGGGGCGCCGGGATTCGAACTGATGACCTCCTGCATGAAAGGCAAACGCCTTACCTCCATGCTATCTCTCCGGCCCCGATTTTTCTTTATTATCTCAGAGCAGGGCAGAATGACCTAGGTGGGCTTTCACATAATCAAAGGAGAGATTTAACAGAAATAGGAAGAAATAGGAAGCCTTTGTTTTGGTTAATAGCTGGGTATCATCTTACAGGTGCAAATATTCCCAAAGTACCAAATTTCCAAGCACCATTTCATGGACAGCCTTGTGTGTAGGACTTTATAAATCCGAGTAGTCATATCTGTTTTGTGATCTCTTTTCCGCATAATTTTATGTTATTTTTAAAGTCTATTTTTAAACAATCACTGAAAATGTTTAATTGATTTTGTTTGGTATTGTTATATAAAATGGCATCTTGGTATGTTTTAGTCATTTAGTTTATTTTTAATGTTACATGGTATTTTTCTATGTTAACATACCATTTTCATTCGTGTTAATAGATCATTGAGTTCTTTCCAAATATATTAGCTCTTTTTTTTATTATAAATAATGGTGCTATGAACATTTTGGAACAAATCTCTTCACATTTATGTGTGAGGATTCCTTTAAAAGTTAATTTATTGGATTATAGCATATGTTTTTTTGTAACACAGCAAGATAATGTCAAATTGAATTTTCAAGTGGTCGTATCGGTTTTCAAACATACTAGCAGTATATATGTATCTCCTTATCAATATTTGTTGTAATTAGACAGGTTATTTATTGCCAAAGTACTAGTACAAATATATTATGAGTGACATTATTTATATTTCTCTGAATGCTATTGTCATTCTATAATATAGGTTATCTGTGCTTCATATCATTTGATATGAAGATCAGGGTTGCATTATCAGAGGTAGAGAACACTTGTCTTGCATACATGAGGCCACGAGTCCCATCCAGGCATCATTAAGGGAAAAAAAAAAAAAGAAATGCCTGCTTCTGCCTATTTCCTATTCTTAAATCTGATTCTTCAACTTTTCAATACTGATTTAGGAGTGCTTGATATGCTATAATATAAATTTTTTGCTTGCTATTCCATGTAATTTTCTCCAATTTATAGTTTATATTCAAATTTTTCTACTGCATTTTGTTTAATGAAAGTCTTCAGTTTTAATGCATTTGTATTGGGTTGATTTCTCATGTTAACTCTACATCTTTTGTATAGGGAGATTTATATTTGTACCCAGCAATTCTCGGGATTGACTCCTGGCTCTATGCTCAAAGGTCATTTCTGACAATGCTTAGGGGATTATAAGTGGATGCTCAAGATTGAACTAGGGTCAACTTCATATAAAACAAGCACCTTAATCTTTGTACTATCTATCACTAGAATGCTAACTACATCATTTTAAAGAAATTACTGATCCCAATGTTATAAAAAATATTCTCCATGTTTTTCTAAAATTACAAAAGTTTTGCACTTCACATTTATATCATAGATTATATTTATTACATCATAGGTAGTAAGCATAAATTATGTTTTTCTATAGCAAGTGAACAAAGGACCTCAGTTCATTTTTTGCTGTATTGTAATCAGTTGTTGCAGAGCCTTTCATTGAAATCTATCTGCCTTATACTTTTGGAATGTCTTCATTGTACTAAGACATTTGTTCATCTTTCTGAAATTTGAAATTAACTCATAAGTTTTCTTTGAAAAACCCTTGAGGACTCTGTACCCCAACTGAATTAATCTATCGATTCATATATTTCTAGATTGAGCCATTTGATCTGCTAACATAGTATAAGCCTCACATCATTCAGTTTTTCTTTGAAGTTTTCAGTAAAGTTTTATAGTTTTTGACATAAAAGTCTCACACAACTTTAGTTTATTCCTAGCTGCCTTGTTATACTTTGATTATAGTTCATTTTAATTAAAGTTTTGTTTGATACAAATGCTTTGGAAACAAATGATCTTTTATTCAATTTATTAAACATTTATTGATTTAAATTAACTACTTTAATTCTTGTGATTACTCAATCCCTAAGCATGCCATCTGTGAATCGTTAATACTTTGAATTTTCCTCTTCCAGTTCTTATACCTTTGTTTCTTTTTTATTCGTATTGCCATGTACCTTTATAAGGATCCCAGTAGACTGTTGAATAAAAGCGGTGTTATTTTGTTCTTGAGCTATAGGATATATACTTCTCACAGTTTGAATTTAAAAATAAAGTTGTATTTGGCTATACATTTTATTAGGCTCAAAAATTCTCTTATAGCTATAATCTTTTAAAAGATGCATTGATTCCTTACTTTCTTGATTGGTATAGGAGTGGTTCTCCCTAATAATACTCAGGGTTTCAGCAGTATGGCCCAGATGGTTCACAATTAAGGCAAGTGATGTAGTATTGTCTGGACCTGGTGACTCCTGGGAACTAGTAGGGCCACATCTGGCAGTGTTTTAGATCAAACCTAGGATCTCATGTATTCAAGATATGTACTTCAGCCCTTCTAGCTATCTCCCTGTCCCAAAGGATTTATTTTTTAATTATAATTAGCTACTGAAAATTTTAATGCATTGTTTCTATATGCTGGACAATTATTTAGTTTTCTATATTCTATAAATGCTATAAATTACAGAGATATATTGTATAATTTAAACTATCCTTGCATTCTCAGAATAAATTCAACTTGGTTATAATTTATTTCCATTTTATTCAATTTACACTTGACTTTATTTAGAAAAGCTTTTGCAAATCTATGCACATGAATTTAGCTCAGTGATAGAGGATATGCCTCATATGTATGTAGCCTGAATTTGATCTCTGGCATTATAAAACAAAAACAAATGAAAGAACATTAACTCCCCACTGCTTTCTCTCCCCCAAATTCCTGGTAACCAAGGAAATAAACTGATATTCAAGAATGACTTATAAACTCTTCTTTCTTTATACCAGTCTCCTAAACTCATTTCAGACACATCTTTAAATAACATCATTTCATTCATTCTATGTCATTTTATTATAAGTGGAAAAAATATCAGCTGATATTGAAAGAAACATTTGGACAGGAGAACAGTGGATAGGGTGCTTGCCTTGAAGGCACAGGTTTGATTCCTGGCATCCCATATAGTCCCCCAAACTCCACTCGGAGTGACCCTGAACTCAGAGCCAGAAATAAGCTTTGAGCAATGTCATGGAAAGAAGGAGGTGAAAGAGAAGAAAAAGGAAAAGAATGATGATGATGATGATGAACATATTAGCTATGTATATTTTCACTTCTCATGGTTTCCAAGACTGTCTTGATGTGAAGTGAGAAATTACTATATTCTTTTAAACTCATTTCTGGACATTTTTCTTTCAGTCTCTTTTATTTCTAGAAATTCATCCGAAAAATGACCTAGGTGAATTGTCTTATTTTACTTTATGGGAAATGTTTTTCTATTTCTTGACCACATCAGTTATCAGTGCTTGTAGTTTGCTCTAGAAGCCACGTGTTTCTCATGAACCACTCCCCTACAGTGTTCAGAGGGCATGTAGTACTAGAAATCACCCTCTCTATGTAAAGCACGCATTTCAGTTCATTGAACCATCTCCACAGTATGGAGATGAGATTTTTAAACTACTGATGCAATTCCTTGCTTGATTTTAAGAATAGTAAGACCCTTTCTTCTTGAATAATGCTTGAAAGTGATATATGTCTAGGAATTTGTCCTTTCTATCTAAATTTGCCAATTTTTCTTAACACAAGTATATTCAGTGTACCTATCTTCATTGTCAACAACATTGAGAATACACATCTTATTCTCTATTTATTTATTTGGTTTTGGGGTCACACCTGTCGGTGCTCAGGGCTTATACTTGGCTTGGCTCTCAGGTATCACTTCTGTCTTGCTCTGTGGACCATATATGATGACGGGATTGAACCTCATTTGATCATGTGCAAAGCAAACACCATACCTACTGCATTGTCACTCTGGCAAAGTTCACTTTTTCATTGTTTGATCCCAGCTTCTGCTTTAGTGATCATACTCAGCCCAAGACTTTATGCCATATTTCAGTTTGTATGAAATGTCAACTTTGGATTTGCTAATTCTCTTCATTAAATTTTTATTCTTTTTTCAGTTCTGCTCTTATTTTTCTTGTCTTTTAGGGTTTATACATTGGTTCGTTTTACCCCTTTAAATTTAATAACTTTACATTCTTTATGTATCTCATTTATTTTCAGCCTCAAGTCTGTTTGAATATAAATTTCAGAGATGTTGATTTGTCTTGAAATACCACTGTTGTTGCCTCTCTTAAGTTTTGATATGCAGTATTTTTATTATTTACTTTGTGTTTTGGCAACTTTTCATTATGATATTATTTCTGGCCCGTGCACTCTTTAGTTACATTTTTCAAAAGTGTGGCCTAAGTTTATTTCTAACATTACTGATTGTGGCCAGAGAATATTGGTATAGCAACTGTTTATTTTTTGGAACTCGTTTAAATTTGTTTTATGGACTAAGATGTTATTCTTTGCAAATAGACTAAGTATACTTGAGAAAAATGTTTATTCTTGATAATTAAATACAGGAATTTTTTTCTGTATCTACTAAATCAAGGTGGCATATTGATTTGTTTAGACCTTCTACACTACATTGTTTGTCTGATTCCTTTCTCAGTATTTGAAACAGAATACTAACTTTCCTTGGCTACTCTTTGAGCCTGTAGGGGAAGCCAAGGATTGATATCATTGTTCTTGGGGCAGTATTCTCTTGATATTTTTACCATCTTCACTCAGTAGTACCTTTTGCTTTTGGCACCTGGGTTGTAAACTTTTGAAGTTTCTTTCTCTACAGTTGTTATTTTGGTGACTTCCTCTGTCATGGTTTCTTGCTAACATAAAATTTTTAGTATCAAGAAACCTCTTTAAAAAATTATATCTGCATGGGGCTGGAGCGATAGCACAGTGTTAGGGCATTTGCCTTGCATGCAGCTGACCCAGGACAGACCTGGGTTCAATCCCTGGCATCCCACATGGTCCCCTGAGCCAGGAGGAATTTCTGAGTGCAGAGCCAGGAGTAACCCCTGAGCATCACTGGGTGTGGCCCAAAATAAAACAGAAAATTATATCTGCTGATTTTATCCTTGTTCTATAATAAATGTACAATTTATTATAGAACAATTTCTTGTTCTATAATAAATGTACATATGTATTTCCTCTTCGCCCATCTTGGTTTTGTCACTTTTGTAATTCTGGGTTGTACACCTATTTGAGTTACTCACACACACTTTATATACAGACATATGGTGTAGTTAGTCCTAGGAGACACAGTAGCAGTACCTCCAGAACTAAAATAGAGAATGTGAGGAGATGTCAGGATTGTGCTTGACTTTCACCTGAAAGGTAGGTATTTTACCACATGTGTCTTTTCTATCATTTGAATGGAATTTTGGGAAAGGAAAAATAAATAGCTTTGCACAGTTGCCCATATTAACCTTTTGTAAGACAGTATTTAAATTATTTTTATCTAATTAAAGAACCATTATTTAAAATAATTGAGGTTTAGACATATAATATTTCAACATTAATTCACCACCAGTGTCAACTTCCTCCACCGATGTTACCATACATCATCACCTTAAAATCCCTGATCCCTTCTATGCCACATTTTAATCTTTTCTTTTACTCTGCTTTGTTTAATTGAGCAAATATTTGTTTCAGATCTCTAAAGATTTCCTAATTTTTTTCAATAGGGAGGAGGTAAGGGGATGGAAGGGCACCCTGGTCAATGCTGAGAGAAAACTGATACTGGTGGAGGGTAAGATTGTGGAATGCTAGACCTGAGAAACCCTACCGTGCTTCAAATGTAAAAAGTAAATGAGATTAGTAAGAAAATTCATCCCAATGACATCTACAATTTACAGGAGCTTGTCAATAGACAAGAGTTTGTCAATATAAGTGCTTTCAGACAGAAGATATCCACAAATGTAGAGGATAACGTTAACATTTGCTAATGACTGTTTTTCCTTTTGTGTAGATAATTGAAAGAAGTTGCCTGGATATAACTTTTTTTTTTTTAATTTTTGGGCCACACCCGGCAGTGCTCAGGGTTTACTCCTGGCTATCTGCTCAGAAATAGCTCCTGGCAGGCACTGGGGATCATATGGGATGCTGGGCTTCGAAACAATCATCTTGGGTCCTGGATAGGTTACTTGCAAGCCAAACGCCACTGTGCTATCTCTCAGGCCCCTGCCTGGATATATCTTAAAAATAACTAATATGGTCCTAAAATATTGATGGCTGGGAAAAATTTCATTTGCTACTTTTAAGGAACTTAGTTCCTGAAAAAATAAATGCTGCATGCTTTACTAGAAAGTCACATATTGTGTAAAGGGAAATATTTACTTAGTCTAAAATAATTGATATGGCTCTTATTTTGCCTTTATTGTACTATATTTTTGGTCTGCATAGTAAATTAGGCTTTTGTCCTTTAGAATTAATTTCACCCTTAAAATTATATTTTCTGATTCATACACATTTATTTTCTTTTACTTGAAAGTTAATACTGAACTGACAAAAATAATGCTGAAATTGTAATCCAGGCATTTTTTTTGTTTGTTTTTTTGGGCCATACCCGTTTGATGCTCAGGGGTTACTCCTGGCTAAGCGCTCAGAAATCACCCCTGGCTTGGGGGGACCACACGGGACACCAGGGGATCGAACCGTGGTCCTTCCTTGGCTAGCGCTTGCAAGGCAGACACCTTACCTCTAGAGCCACCTCACCGGCCCCAATCCAGGCATATTTAAAGGAGCACAGTAAATGAAGTTTAAAAGATCAAGTGGTTTTATTAAAATGTACAAAATTCTGTAATCTACAATTATCTTTTTTACTTATTTTTCATATCCTTACATTTCACCAAAGAAAATAATCAATTCTTCATTATTATAAACAAGCAATGCTGTTTTGTAGATAAGGTTGTGCTAAGTCCTTTAGAATTCATAAAGAAGTAAGACCCTTCTCTATCTTCCTTCCACAGATGGGCACCTCCATGAGTAGGTTCATTGAAACTAAGATTTATATTAAGCTGAAAAGTCTATTTCAAGTGGCTTAAGGAGAAAATTAGAGATGGAATTGAAGAATGCTTAAGAAGTTTATAGATAGGTAGTTATGAAGGCATTTGTATAACTGTATAACTAAAGAGAGGGATTAAAATGGTAAAGGTCAGAGCATATTTAGACAATGGAGAGTGATTCTTATTTTTCTTTATTCCTTTTGGCTAGAATTCCAAGAACCTATACTGGAGACAATGCATGCAAAAAGGCTCCAAGTACTGGAGCCGGTAAGGCATTAGCTTAGGACAGACCGCAGTTCAATCCCCCAGTGTCCCATAAGGTCCCCCAAGCCAGGAGCAATTTCTGAGCATATAGAGAGTAATCCCTAAGTGTCACCAGGTGTGGCCCAAAAACAAAACAAACAAAAAAATGACCTTACATGGTGGCCAAATATGCCAAAATATGCCAATTTTTGTAAATGTTTTATGGAAGCTGGTAAAGGATACTTTACAATTTTATTTAAATATAGCTATATATAATATGTATGCATTCTTCCATGTAATTATATTATTTCTGTGTGTTGGGTATGCTTTTATATTTCTCAGGTTCTACGTAAAGTTCCTAAAACTAAATTAGCTCTTTAATATATTCTAGCTTAATACTATGGATCTAGGACTGATCCCTAAACTATAGAACACATCAGTAGCCCACTGAAGAGTGTCAATGTCTTTTGGAAAGTAAGCAAGGCCCATAGAGTTGAGACACAGGCCACTAAACTTGACTCACCTGTTCTTTAGGCTGAACGTTTTCTCTAAACATCATTTTTATCTAATTGGGAGTACCATGTCAATATCAGACAGTTTAAACAATTAGGTTTTAGCAATTTCCACAAGATATTTTCAGCACAGCAGATGTCAATGGCTGTCATAAAAATACTTGCTCTCAAAAAAATCCAATGGACTTTTAAGCTGAAACTGTGACAAAGGAAAAGAAGGAGGTTTACACAAGTTCTCTGGACCTTAGAAGACATGGAACTGTTCTTTAGGTCACAGAAATGAGGATCTGTAAGAAGGGTGGCATTGTAGGTATAAAAGAATGTTTAATGTTCAAAAAGAAACACCCCACAGATGTTCCCAGGACAAAACTGGAACAGTCTATAATGATACCCAGCATGCTCTAGGCATTGTTGTAAAGAAGAAAATAAAGGGCAGTATTTAAATGTTCATGTTGAGCCTATCAAATTCTCTATAGCTTCTTGAAACATGTGAGAGAAAATGATCAGGAAAAAAGGTAATTAAAGAGAAAAGATCTTGGACTCAACTGAGTTGCCAATGAGAAAAGTATGTTCCACCCAGAGAAATACACTTTATGTGAACCAGGGTGAAGAAGCTAGAACTGCTGGTACCCATTTCTTAGAAATTCATGGCACAACTAAGACTACCAAGACCCACCTAGCAAATACTGGAACTAAGGCTTAATAAGAGAAGCTCCCAGAAACAAAGGCCAGGAAAGGAAAGTTAAAGAAGGTCACCTGGGGCACAGTAGGGAGGACATTTACCTTGCACACAGCCAACCCAGGTTCAATCCCTGACATGCCATATGGTTCCTCATGCCTGCCAGAAGTAATTTCTAAGCACAGAGCTTGAAGTAAGTAACTCCTGAGTGCTGCCTGAAGTGACCAAAAAAAAAAAAAATCAACTGATCCCACTTGGTAATCACAATAGGACTCTTAACCTAGTAGAAGGTCATATGTGGGGCAGATTGGGAAAAACCCTATATAAACCAACTTGGAACAAAAGAAGGACCAATGAATTTGCTGCCCACATTCCCCCCTCTTGAGATGTGTACCTCTCTACTTTCATGCTGGTTTGTATAACAGATTGCTCTTCACCTTTGGAAAAGACTACATTCTCTCTTGAGCACATTAATCTCTTTTTTTCTTAACTTCTCAGTAAAGTTGTTATATCAGAAGAAAAAGAGAAATTAAATAATATCATGCAGGAGAGGTAAAAAAATGAAAAATGTAAAGTCTACCAGGCTACTAATAAGTGAATGGATAGATAGATACAAATATGGATATATTCATATAGATAAGATATAGATTAGATCGAGATATAGCTTCATAGAAAGGAACCCTTTTTGAGGAGAAGGGGATTAAGTAAAGCTAAGATATGTGTGTCCCATTATAGCAACATAGATAATGAGGGATATGAGAGAGGAAGGTTACATTGCTGAGAAGAAAGAGGGATTCACAAGAATAAAAGAAGTAGGATATCTCAGAGAAAAGAGTCAAGAGTCAAGAGGTTAGGTGTCTGTGGTGAGCTTCATGAGGGGAGCTGTAACTTCCAGTTTAGTTAGAGAAATAACTACATTGTGAACTATCCTAACAATGAGAATGTATGACAGAAATAGAAAGCCTGTCTAGAGTACAGATGGGGGTTGGGTGGGGAGGAGGGAGATTTGGGACATTGGTGATGGGAATGTTGCACTGGTGATGGGTGGTGTGCTTTACATGACTGAAACTCAAACACAATCATGTATGTAATCAAGTTGTTTAAATAATATATATAAAGAGGTTAGGTGTCTTGCCCAAGGCCACACAGTGGCTTTTCCTGGAACTGGAAGGTGAATAGTCTAGCAACAATGTAATTTTGACAGGTCTAGTAGTAACACCTGAAACCTTTGAGTACATGAGAATTTGGGAGTAACTTGGGAGAGTGACTGTGACTTTAAGTTTCATAACAACAAGAATTAAACTGAATATAATAAACATGTTCAGAGCTATTTGTAAGCTATTTGTAACTCAGCTAATATTTTGTTCCCCAAAGCTGCTTATCCTATAGTGATGCTGACATTTGTACAACTATTTGAGTCTTTTGAAGGTATATGTAGTAGGGAGAGGAGGGGATTCATCAATACATCATATATGAATAACATGCATATGCCATGCTTTGTTTTGCATACTCCAGTATGCTAATTTAATAAATATGCTGGCCTCACATTCTCATTTTCCTGCCCCAGAAATGTAGCAGAAAATCAGGGTGTGTATGTGATGGTATATCCATCTCATCAGACCTTCTCCTCTCTGCTCATTTCATGCCCTCCTCCTCCCACTTCTAGACACCCAAGCACACCACCCTCCTCTGATCCTAGTCCTAAAGAATTCAGTTCTTTGGCAGTCCACGACCTTGCTTCCAACTTGACTTAAGTTGCTTTCTTACTAATATGCTCCATGAACATCTAATTCCAAGGTAAGTCTGTAAACCTCTCAGACTGGGAAACCAGCCTTGCATCCTTATACTCCACGTCACCCCCATGATGCCCAGCACCAGACACTTAGATGTGTGTATGTACCACACACTTTTTTCAGACTTCATATCAGACTAGAGTAGAAAAGCTTTATCATGATTGTTGAGGCCATCCATCAGAGAGTAGCGGTGCAACAGAGCCTCACTAGGAAACACCCTAGCACAGACCTTGTAGCAAAAGCAAATAAATATCCATTGTAAGAATCAAGGCATATAGTTTTACTACTTAGGAGGCAGCTTCTTTGGAAGTATGTCCTGAGGAACACATTGAAAGAGGACTCCTGATGCTCTTATTGCCACTAAAATAAATGAGAACTATGACTGAATACAGTACAATTGGCCAGTGAAAGGGATACTAAACACCAAGCATTTTGATGTTTCACAGAGTTATAAGTCAAGATCTCAACCAAATTATTCTGAGTTTTCTGGTATCTTATTCATGAGAAAAAGAGCACACTAAAACCAAAAGAAAGTAAGCATTTTTCAACACATATCTTTATTGGGTTCAAGTAATTCAATTCTAAGCACTTACAAAGTGCTTGATTTCCTTGTTCTATAATATCTGCCCATGATATCATAACCTCAGTAAAGATAATAATACCCAACCTCCTCTTACCAGTAACTGAAGTAATGTACTTATGGCAATTCTATCCCATTCTGTCTATATTCCCCTCTTTGGGAAGCTCTCAAGGTAAGAGCTACTGTCATTCTGCTTATGTTGGGAAATGCATCAGAAATTAAAGCTACAGGGCTAGAGCTGCAGATATTGTACAGCTTGTAGAATGCTTGTCTTGCATGTGGCTCATCTGGCTTCCATCCCTTGCATCCAATATGATCTCCTGTGCACAGCCAGAAGTAACCCCTAAGCATTGTTGGCTGTGCCCCCCCCCAAAAAAAACCTAAAGTACCTGTGTCCTATGATCCCACCAATGGGGACATACATACCTCAATAGAACCATAGTGGAAAGTTCTGGAATATGCCTGACTAGGGTGCCACAGGAACATCAATGGAGGCTAATCCTTCTGAGGACAGTCCTGAAAGCTTCACAGAGGACAAGATTAGATTGGGGCACACAGTAAGGAAAACAGCTTGAGCATGAGAAGCAGCCAGGTTGAACCTAGAAAAGTCTATAATCAGGGGAGAAGTACATGGAATCCAGTGAAGTCATTTGAAAGAAATAAAAGGGAATTTAGCAAACCTGCAGTTTAATTAGGTCTCTGATACACGTGGAAGCATTGTCAAGTTTTAATCTCCCAGGCACTCTCTTATGAGAGTTGTTTCATAAATTGTTTCTTTATATCCCACATATGAGAGAGATTATTCTGTGTTGATTTCCCTCTAACTCCACTAAACACAATACTCTTTAGGTCCCTCTTTATATCAACAAATTTCATGACTTTATCTTTTCTTATGACTAAGTAGTATTCCATTTTGTATATATACCATATTTTCTTTATCCTGGTAGAAGTGGATGCTGGTGAAGAGAATGGCGTTAAAACATTGCATGCCTGAAGCAGAATCATGAATAACTGTAAATTCAGGGTGACTATATTTTTTAAACATTGTAATAAAAATTAAAATTAAAAAAGTAATAAAAATTTAATTTGGGGAGGAAACAACAGATTCATTTTCCACAATGAACCTCACAAAACACAGGACATAATTAGAGAGGAACTTTAATGACAGGGGATGCCTAATCATGTGACTTATTAATGAAATAATAAAATTGATTTTCTCTTTGAGAAAAATCAAAGAGATTGTTAAGTCTTAGATACTTTAAGCTGGTTTTTGAGATGCTTATACAAGTTTGACTATCACATAAAGGACTTGGTTCTCCACTTTACTGAAATTTTGGTGGGTGGTAAGGACCTCCTAATATTGAAACAGACTGAAGGCCTAAAATGATCTGTGCATCTGGCTCCCTTCCCAGCTATGTGATTTCTGGGAAATCTGAGGTTCAGGACAGGGGGAATAATTTACTATGGTCAGAGCTAATACTTCAGTAGATCATTTCATTTGGCTTTGTTTTACTATTTTTTTTCCGGAAATTCTATCATAAATTCAAGTGTCCTGAGGCACTCAATGCTATCTGTAACAGTACATGATTTGAATGTGGCATATTTACTCTTTACAAAGACTTAATCAAATAGAAATACAAACAAGAGTTAAAAAAGACTCACGGAGTGATGAGAAGTTCATGAAGGGGGTACGCCCATGTGTTTCCTTAATTTAGGGTCAGTCCACAGATTTTACCACTATTAATTCAGCATCTGCTTTGTGCTTAGGTACTAGACTTTATGTAATCCAGAGTTCTGTTGTCAGGAGGAATTTTTCAGTTTTAGGTATATATTTGGTGTCTCCCAAACTATGCTCATGGACCTCTAGGTATACCCCCAGTGCTGCTGGAGAGGGGATGATTAACGGAGCCAGAAATTGAATTCAGAGCCTTGTGCATGTAAGGCATGTGCCCTTGACCCCTGAGCTACTTTGTTGGCCCCAATATCCCATCTTTAACAGAAAGAAAAATGAGCTACACAGATACTTAACATGCCATATATGATTTGTTTCAGAGAACCACTGGGCATTGCCCTTGTTCTGCAGCCAACCTGAAGACATACCATCCTGCTGTAATTTCCATACTGTATAAACCCGATCTCTTGTATCATTTGCTTCATTATCTCCATTGCTTCCTTCCTACCCAGCAACTAGATTTTGATGGTCATCATTGGCTCACTATATCTCTGTAGATTTATAAACTCCTGTCTCCCCATAAGTCTCTGCTTCTTTCTTCCCCGCAAATTGCTTCTAAGTCCTTCACTCCAGGAGGAGGGTCAGAATGTGCCTCGGAATAATACAATAGAGCGACAGAAAAAGATGTGTGTTTGCTCCCCTGTTCCCGTCAACATCAGTTGAGATTGCTTTTGGGAGCAGTATCTCTCCTCATGTTCAGCTCACTCACAGTAAGAACGAAGATCCCCATAGAGAATCCCAGGCATCCCCTAACAAACTCTGCAACCAGCTAGATGTGGAAAAGAGGCAGCATGGCACAGATAGTCCCTATTGGTGAAGGTCCTTGGTCAGAAGCAGGAAAGTAGGAACTCTAGACTCCTGCCCTTGATCAAGAAGGTTTACAAACACTGATTTTAATTGCTGCTGAAGCTTAGCTTTCAAGTTTCTCCAAGCCAGTTTATAGCCCGTGATTCATACTTCAGGATAATACAATATTTCTATCAACTTTCTCTTGTATTTCCCCTCTCTTCTTTTCCTCAGTTTCTTTTTTTTTTTTTTCTTTTTTTTTTTTTTTTTGTGGTTTTTGGGTCACACCCGGCAGTGCTCAGGGATTATTCCTGGCTCCAGGCTCAGAAATTGCTCCTGGCAGGCACGGGGGACCATATGGGATGCCGGGATTCGAACCGATGACCTCCTGCATGAAAGGCAAACGCCTTACCTCCATGCTATCTCTCCGGCCCTCCTCAGTTTCTTGAGAGGACACACCTGGCAGTGCTTTGGTTCCTGTCTCAGGGAACCACGCAGTGCTGGGGATGAAACCGAGGCCTCCAATGTACAAAGCATGTGCTCAGCCCTTTAAACGATCTCTTTGGCAGTACTTGTGCTATTGATGCATGCCTATCTAAGCATCCTCTAATCCATGCATTGGTTAAGGTTGGACACAAATGAGTACAAAAGCAAATCTTCCAGTTAAAACAGAAACTGCAGGAACTTGAGTGAGTTGAGAGCAGCTGCCAAGCAACAGATTGGTGTCTAATATTCTACAATCAGGGATTGTTAGTTTCTTTTTTGTTTTTTGGGGGTTTGGGGGGGATTCACACCCAGCAGCGCTCAGAGCTTACTACTGTCTCTACGCTCAGAAATCACCCCTGGCAGGCTCGAGGGACCATATGGGATGCCGGTATTTGAACCACCATCCTTCTCCATGCAAGACAAATGCTTTACCTCCATGCTATCTCTCCGGCCCTAAGGACTTGTTAGTTTCCACATGAAATTCTCAGGATTCTTACTGTTTGTCAAGTGAGTCACCAAAGAATTTTTCAGTAAGGGAAGTCCTATTGATTAATATATTGTTACTGCTATGGCAAGTTTTCTTTAATAAGCAGGTATTACCCTAAATGGGGTAGAGAAAATGAGAAGTCATTTCCCCTCACCTGGATATTTTTTTAATCCTGACACTCCACACCTCACCCTTACCTGAAAGTTTTGTTTCTAAAATTAGATGTTTCGCTAGAAATGTTCCTAGAAAAATGTGATCTTCCTCTCAGAAGTCTAAAATTCCAATTGTTTTCTTTTCTAGTCAAAGACCCTGAAGCAATGAAGATTCTATTCTCTGATATCCATGACTGTGGGTACTCAGGCTGTCTGGATTTGCTATTTTGTTCCATGTTTCAAGAAAAATGCTAATCCAGATGTCAATGTCAACACAAAAAAAGAGACAGGGAGGGAGGGTGGGATGGAGAAGTTTGATTTAGAGTTCACTCTTGTTTCTTTTTCGTTTGTTCTTTTTGTTTGTTTATTGGTTTTGGTTTTTGGGCCACACCGGCAGTGCTCAGGGGTTACTCCTGGCTGTCTGCTCAGAAATAGCTCCTGGCAGGCACAGGGGACTATATGGGACACCGGGATTCGAACCAACCACCTTAGGTCCTGGATTGGCTGCTTGCAAGGCAAACACCACTGTGCTATCTTTTCGGGCCCTCACTCTTGTTTCTTTTTTCATCTTTCTCCGGTCTAATAATCAACATCATTAACTGTGCATTTATCAAAATTTATTTTTTATTATGTTCACTTTAAAAATATTTTTAAAACATGTGAAACAAATAGTAGAGGTAGTACAGGGGCTAGTTAAAGCACTTGCCTTACACACAGCCTACCCAGACTCACTCACTCTACTCTACATGGTCCCCCAAGCCCTACGAATAGTGATCTTTGAGTGCAGGGGCAAGAATAAGCCATTAGGACAGCTGGTATAACCCCCAAAATAAGATCTTCAGTCTATAAAGGTGTTGAATGCTCTTTTCTTATATTCCTACTTTCAACACCCTTATGAACTATTGGCCATGGAAATGTGAAAGTAACAATCCTTTGAACATCTAAAGAACATCTAAAGATACTCTTCCAGAGTATTATTTTCCTATATGATAGTTTAATTTATAAATTAAATACAGTAAGGCATAAGCAATGATAATATAAAAATTACAATAATACAATAATACAATAATAATTCAAATAATATGGTTGTTCCCTGAAAATATATTTTTGGGTTTTCAATTTCTTTATTTTGTTTGGGGGACACATGCAGTCATTCTCAGTGAGTTCAGGTTCCAAAACTAGGACCTGGAGAGATGGGGGTCTGGAAGCAAATGTTGACACAGGAAATAATCCATACAGTGAAAGAATGGGTTCAGGAATTACAACACTCAAGACAGGAATACCAATACACAAGTCTTCTGCTCCTAAGAAGGAAAGCAGGTAGCAGGTTGGTGAAGAAAGACTGAAGAATAAATGTACTGCCTTCCTGAAATCTGGGCTTTCATTAGCAAGAACCAGACCATAACCTAGGATAGAGAAGGAATATAAAGTAGGGAGGGATCCAGTAATCCAATCACCAGATCTCACTCTAGGATGGAGAATGAATACTGAGTAGTGTAGGATCCAGTAATTCAACATTCTGGACTTACTCCTGGCTCTGTGCTCAAGAATTACTCCTAGAGGTGTTCGGGGTATCATATATGGTACTGGTATCCAAGGGGGATTGCCTCATGTAAGGCAAGGGCCTCAGCCCTGTGCTATATCTCCAGCCTCAAAATTTTTTTATTCTGCACAATAGTTCTGGACAAAATTGATCAGAATAGTTGACAGATACCTGAAACTGCAGAAAGTGAAGCCACAGATAATGTGCTTAGAGCTGATCATTGATAGTAGACCTAGGAAATAAATACTATATTTCCAGACAAGTTTTTTTTTTCACTTTATCAGGATTGGGGAAGGAATGACTATCAGGCATAATGATGGTAAATGGATATTTGGCTTTATGTCTGACACTGTGTTTGTGTGGTTAGTCCCCCAAGGCCTTCACTATCTGACAGAGTGGTGTTGGGTAAGTCTCTTTCCTTCTTGGAGCTACAGTGTCTTCCCTAGAAACTTGGGAGACCAGTTGGCTCCAGGAGATTTGTTCCAGCTGCTACAGCATGTTCATCACTGGGTTCCTGTGGTTGCAGGCAATTTCCCAGACCCCATTTGGGTGTGTCTACTCACTTTCATGTTAGCAATTGCTCTGAGGTCCAGCCAGGCTGTGCCTCTAGGGATCATATACTTTTAGCCATTATCTCTGCTGCCTAAACGTTGGGGGCTGCATGCTCAAGACTGTGAATCCAGAACTCCCTAGGAGCCCAGGATGTCCTGTGAGGTATTTCCACTGTATTCACAGCCTGTTTTGTGGTCATTGCCTAATTCTCCATTTACCATGGGTTTTCTGAGAAAGTAGAAAGTGCATGAAGTTGAATCTAAACCAAGTGGAAAATAAAAAGTTACTTTCCCTCCCTTTTTAAAATCTCCTCTGAACCCTTAGACCCCATGTCTTAGATTCTTACAAGTTAGCTGTAGCTCTGTGGAGGGTTTCCCTTGGGGTGTAGAATGCTGCGTGTTGGTTTCCTATGCCCAAGTAAATAAACCCTGGCCTACAATTGAGGCTCCAGGTTTGTTTCTGGCATCCCTTTGCCTAGAAGTTTCTGTACTGAATAAAACAGAAATGTTTAGCAAACCCCAAGAAATTCCTTATTTAATGGAAAATAAAAATATCCCAGAGCTTATATTTCAAAATGTAATTCCCACGTTCGCATTGCATTAAGGCAATTCCCTACATATCTGGTCCACTTTTCTTAAAAAGCATTATCTTTCACCCCTATTTTCAAAGATATTTTGAATAGAATTTTCTTCTAAATTCTGTAGGAGAGAGAATCATCCAGAAGAGATTACTCTCTAACTCAGTTGTAAAGGTTCAGAGGATCTGGGTAACTTACATGTTATCCTTCCCACAAACTTTCCCTACATGTTCTTTTAAAAATTTTTGAAAGAATACCCAGCTCTAGTCTGTGGGGTCAGGGGCCCCTCTGGAAAATACTCAGGAGACCCTGTGTTGTGAAGATTCAACCAGAGCTCTCACAGGTAAAGCTTACACACACACACACACACACACACACACACACACACACACACACACACACTTTATGAGTCTTTAAGCATCTCCCTAGCTCCTGTTCATCTCTTCTGCTATGCAGCATGAGTATCTGTGTAGTAATCTATCATGATGACAGGGATGTCAGCCCCTGAGCTGCCACATAAAGTTGATCTTAGTTGCCAACTTGACATCTTGGAACTAATGGGAAATTTCTTTATAAATTCTATTTTTCTCTTCCACCATCTTTGAAGACAGAGCTCTTTCTTTAGCTTTTTTACTTTGAGGACTACACCTGGTAGTGCTCAAGAACTGATGTTGATATGGTGCTTCCAATGATGTTCGCAACACCAAATGATACTGGGAACTGAACCTGAACATCCTATAAGCAAATCATGATCTTTCTCTGAGGCATCAACCTCCTCAGTCCTTCATTTTCTTCTTATCTCAGCCAACTCTAAATGGCTCTTGCACCAAAAATAATTTTATTATAACATATTTCATATTTATTGTTGAGAGAAAGACTGAAGAACAGAGAGAGGTTGCAGAGAGAAACTTAGAAAAGCACAGTAATGAAAAGAAAATCAAAATCCCACCGCAGCAAGCCTTCATGTTTTGGATTCAGAAAAGTATGTTTGCCTGTAGTTATTTATCCAGGCCAATTATGTGACTTTCCAGTTGGAGGAAAATAACTGTATTATATTGTGAGCAATTTTCTGTATCATTAAATCGCCTTCAAACCCTGATTGTTAAGATTGGCATAACTTTCCGTTGCACAAGCAAAGCAGTTAGTTTAACCATTTTGTCAATGCTGAATTTTTTACCTTTTTCCTCCAGACCCGCTTTAAGCTGATAATATACTGTGGTAGCAGCTCATGCCTTCCACAGGACTGGCTTGCCCCACCAGAGAGGACTGGTGACACCAGCAGAGTCGTGTCTTATGCCTACTAATGTGATGCTTTATACTGGAAGCCATGCCAGTGACATCAGAGTCCAAAAGAACTTACACAGTCATCTAACATTAAGTCACGGTCAGTCCTGTCTTAGAGTAGTGAATTGTTTTCTAAGTTGAAAAAGTAGAATTAGAGTAAAGGTAGACAGAAATTTTCCCCAAGATAAGCTAAATGTGAAGCTCCATTTTGTTAACTCTGGACTCAAGATCTGACCCACAAAGACCAATAGGAGACAAGTCAGGAAATGCAAAATCAGGGGAGTTTATTACCAGCATGCTGGGACTGTTCCTGTCATGAGTGGCAACCCCTCTGATGAGACTTGCAAGTCCTCTTATAGGGTCACGAGGGGTTCAAGATAGGAGTAAAACTATAGGTTCTTAGTACACCTTGTGTCATCCAGGTTTAAACTGGTTGGCTGAAGTAGGAGAGGAGGGGTTTGGATGTCCACTGGGTGGGTACCTGCAACCTTGATGTGCAGTGACATGAGATTTATCACCCACAGACTAGTTTACCTAACTTTCCTTGAAGTTCCTGGAACTTGCTGTCTGAGCCTAGTCCCTCTTTTGTTAGGCTGAGCCTGTCATGGCAATTCTTATGTCTAAAGCAAAGCAGCAAAACAGCATCAATTAATTCTAACACATTTTCCCCTTCCTTCTCTTCCATTAACTTTGGTTGTTGCAAGAATTATGTTGTGTTGCTTGCTGGAAGTCAAACATTAGGTTATGCTATCTGAGCACACTCTGTTGTGATACTCTCTGGAGGTGGCATGCTTTAGTTGTGGTCCACATACATACTCTTTGGGGAGTGTACTACCGTATTTTCTGGAGTATAAGAAGACCGGGCGTATAAGACGACACCCTAATTTTACAGTTAAAAGATAGGTTTAGGCCTATATTCGCTGTATCAGACAGAACGTTTCTGTGCTGCATGTGCTGCATGTGTTCCTGTGCTCATGTACCACAGTGAGCCAATCACAACAAGCAAAGGTCCAAACGTTATACTGTAATAGACGTCCTCTCTGACTCTGGCCAATCTGAGCAGGCTTTTTACAGTGTAGATTCGGGTACAGAACACTGTATAATTTGCATGCATAAAAAGCCTGCTTGGATTGGCTGAGTTAGAAAGGCGGTCCGAGCAGCCTGGCAGTGACTGGTGCAGAATCGAGTTGGAAAATTTGTTTTGTGGCAATATTCAGAAATTTTCGTTTAGCGGCATGTTGAAACATTTTTCGGGATATACTCGGCGTATAAGACGACCCCCGATTTTCGGTTGACTTTTTTTTGTTTCAAAAGTCATCTTATACGCCGGAAAATATGGTACTTTAGTTGTACTCAGTCACATTCTGAATATAATGCTCTTTAATGGGTGGAACAGGGTAAGTAGAACTGGTCCTTGTGGTTAATTTCTTGAAGATCAAATTGATACTGAGAAAATAGGAATGATTAGGATGAGAAAAAGGTAAGTCATTCCCAGAAATAAAAAGCAATGCCAAAAAAGAGAGTTTAGCAGGTTGTGTGTGTGTGTGTGTGTGTGTGTGTGTGTGTGTGTGTGTGTGTGTGTGTGTGTCACGGTCTTGTACTAGCCTGAATTGATTACATGTGATAGTATCCCAGAGACTGCAACTAAAGAGGTCTGCCAGGGACACATCCTGGGAGGTCCTTGCTAATCCCACTAAAGAGGGTAATTTTAACCCTAAAGTCTTGGTGAAGCCACAGGCTTATAAGGTAGAGATCAGCAGACATGCGATTGATGGAAACTCACTGGCATCTGTAAGGGGACAACTACCATGGCTTCTGGAATGATACAGTGAGCTTAAGACTCTGAACCTTCTGGAATCAAGGAACATTATTACTTCCATTTCTGTTTTGTGGCCAACTCTAGGTGCTTAGTGTTTGCTTGACCTGAAGGAATCAGTCATAGATGCTAGACCAGGAATACGGGATGAAATACAAAGAGAAAGGGTCTTATTGGGTCATATTTAGTGATGCACATGAGCTTTACTAATTTAATGCCAAACAATTTCCACAAACATTATTCTTTTAGCCTAAGCAAAAACTAGATGTGGCTTCTAAAAAGATAGTTAACTCTAGGAAACAACCAACCATTGAAATGTTTCTAGAACCTTTCAAAATCTGAACCTCTGCTTTGTGAATTACAGAGTTTGTTTCTATTACCAAAATCTCTTCTCCCTTACCCTATGCCACCTGTGAAGTAAGTTAAACACCACACTGTTTTCATGTTAAAAAATATTTCTTCAAATTCAATGTAGAAATGAATCCTTAGGGATTGGGAGCATCTAATTTCCTTTAGACAATGTGCTCTATTCACATGGTGTACCTTATGGTACAGTCAGCTATGAATTGGCCATTTCAAAAGGATTATGAGCTATAATAAATGTCAGTATGGGCCTTGATTGATTTCCTGCTGCCTCACTACTTGTGACTTCATTTAGTGACTCAAAACAAATTGTGTGGCTTTGATTGCCTTTGGTTCCTCCAGTACTGTCAACACCTACTGGAGTAGCTGGAATAGGCCAGGAGGACTAATCTATGTCTGAGTGAAGAAGGATTTTCTGCCCTGTAAGAATGCCCCTCAGGAATATCTGGAAGAGGCCAGAGGATCTACAACTCAGGTAGACACAAGCTCTAGGTGAAAGGAAAATTCCTTTCTGGGGGCCGGAGTGAGTAGGGTGTTTACCTTGCACAAGGCTAACCTAGGTTCAATCCCTGACATCCCATATAATTTCCAGGAGCAACTTCGGAGCACAGAGCCAGGAGTAACCCCTGAGCACTGGCAGGGGTGTCCCAAAATTAAAAAGAAATTCCTTTCTGGAGAAAATAGCATGGAGCTACTCCACAGCTCTGCTTTCTGTCAGGACCTTGGCATCTGGTGAACACACCAGTGAGATTTTTGTGGACCCACCAGTGAAATTTTGTGAGGGTTTGTCAACTGACCAGCCCTTCTGTAGCCATGTTTGATGGGAATTTTTATTCCTAGTCCAACTCCAAGCCTTAGGCAGTGATGCCACCCTTTGTTTGCCTAGGTCAGCCTTTATTGAGCATCTGTAGTACCCCAACACAATAGCAGAGAGTCATGCTGTACCTTGGATTCCAGTGTAGTTTTCTTTGTAAAGTTCATGACTTGATCTTTAAGCCCATGTACGTGTATCTTGCTTGCTTGTCTCTATGTCCCCTTTCTTGCTTTTTCCACTCTGGAGAAGCCCGTATTCTCTCTTTAACACTTCCTTCCTTTCTCCCCTCATAAATAAGTTTTAATCAAAACTATCCTTCTTTATATCCACACTCAACATTTCACAATCCGTGGGGTATCTTGTATTATATATACTTTTGTACTTGTATTATATATACTTTTATACTAAAAGAAATTCAGGACACCATAAGCTACTCTTCCAAGACTGTGTGATCAATCACATGACAAGTTGGTTCATTCTTCTATATCCTCATGATACCAAAACTTGCCTTCTAGCTCTCCTTTCAAGTAAACCAGAGTGGTTGTGAAGTGTTTTTCCAGTGTCAAAAGGGACGAATCCCCAGCTCCATGCTTTACAGATCCCAAGCAACTTCTTTCTAACTCTGACCCTCAATTTGTTGCCAGAGATGGTAAATGATACTATCTAGATGGGAGATGATAAACCAAGAGGTACCAGAACAGTTAGGGAGAAGGTACTAACACAGAATGTTAAGAAATGGTGACTGATGCAGGGTAAGGTGGAAAAGTGGGGAGTTAAAGCAGCAGCAATTTCTAAGTGCTCTAGAGTTAGTGTTAGTGTTCTGAAGTTCAGTTGTGTTGGTTCTCCTGGTCTGATCTGTATACAGTTTATCTTTCCTGGATTCACTAATGCATCTGAGCTAATACTGCCACTCCCAAGTCTCATACTTGCATGGCTATTCAACAGAGTAATAAGGGTGAGTGACCCGCTTATCGTTTATCTTCTGCTGGGCTCACTCAGGCTTGTTTTTATGAGAATATATTATGCTCTCTAGATTGTTATGTAAAAAACAAACAAAAAACCCAGCAAGACATAACAGCAAGGATAAGGAAATAGATTCAATGTCTTCAAGAGAGGAGCATCAAAGTCACATTACCACAGGCAGAGATACAAAGAGATAATGAATAAGTCCCCCCATACTAACTGACTGATGCTGATAAAACCAAACCATTTTTCTAAAAACCTTAGAATGTCTTCAGATCAACCAAACTGTAGTAGCTACATGCCTAGTTCATACTAGTATCACCCTCTGTAAGATTATCTTCACTAATAGGGCTTTTGTGAAGTATCAGTGCATGAAGTTACTGTAAACAAAACTAGGAAGTTTGCTGTTGTAATTTGTTCATTGTTTATTGTTGAAGACATTGTTCACCTTAGAACCTGGGAGCAGGTAGTTATCTCTTATGTCAGAACTAGGCCCTCTTAGTTTCTTCAGAACTGGGCTTGTTTTTTTGTTTTTGTTTTTATAATTTACAGATTTGGACTCACAAAGCTCATTTAAAAAAATTATATACTTTTATTATAGATATATTATATATATCTATATTGTAGATATTTTATGTTTGAAACTTTATTTAAACACTGTGGCTTATAAATTGTTCCTAATGCAGATGTTTGGCATCCAATGTTCTAATACCAAACCAAAACCAACTACCCCAGTGTGATCTTTCCTCCATCAATGTCCCCAGTTTCCCACCTTTCTCCCTAAGAAGGCACAGAAAACTTTACTTTATATCAGTTAATATAAAAAATGGAAAATGAAATTATCAACAGTTAATTTAATGAAAAAACTTTCTGATGATTTTTAATTGCTTTACAAAATTGTTCATAGTTGATTTAAGTCATAAAATGTATATAATCTTTCACCAGTTCACCCTTCTACATGCCATCACCAATTTCTCCTGTTTCCTCTCACCCCCCACATTTGCTCTATGGCAAACAGATAGTTTCTCTCTCTCTCTCTCTCTCTCTCTCTCTCTCTCTCTCTCTCTCTCTCTCTTTCCATCTCTCTATCTCTCTCTCCTTTCCTTTCTGACACTGTGGTTTGCACTATTATTAATGGAGCAATGCCTTGTCTGTTAGTTTCTCCACTTTCAGCACCACAATGAGTAATTGTCCCAGGAGATCAGTTCCATCTATCATTGTCCTAGTAGACCCTTCTCTACTCTAACTACACTCACTGCTCTTTGTGTCCAGCTTTGTGGGCTGGACTTCCTGACCTTTGTCTCTATTGTCTCTGGGTATTAATACCATATTATCTTTGTTTTTCTTATACTCTACAAATCAGTGGCATTATTCAGTTTATACCTTTCCCTCTGACTAATTTCAAATAGCATAATAGTCTCCATGTCCATTCATGTATAAGCAAATTTAATGACAACATTTTCCTAACGGCTGCATAATATTCCATTGTGTAGATGTACCACTGTTTCTTTAGCCACTCATCTGTTGTCAAGCACCTGAGTTGTTTCCAGATTCTTGCTATTATAAATAGTGCTGTGTTGAACATAGGAATGCAGAGGGCAATTTTATATTGTGTTTTTGTGTTCTTGAGGCATATCCCTATGAGTGGTATTGCTGGATCATATGGAACTCAGTTTTTAGCCTTTTGAGGAATGTCCATATTGTTTACCAAAAAGGCTGGACCAATCTACATTCCCACCAGTAGTGAATTAGAGTCCCTTTTTCTCACACCAGCACTGGTTTTTCCTTGTGTGTGTGTGTGTGTGTGTGTGTGTGTGTGTGTGTGTGTGTGTGTGTTATGTGTATTAGTCTCTGGTGTGAAATGATATCTCATTGTCATTTTAATTTGCATCTCCCTGATAATTAGTAATGCTGAGCATTTTTTTCATGTGCCTTTTGACCATCTGTATTTCTTCTTTATGGAACTATCTGTTCATTTCTTCTCTCCATTTTTTGATGGAGTTGGATTTTTTTCTTCTTCTAAAGTTTAATCAGAGCCTTGTATATCTTAGATATTACCTGATGGATATTGTTGAATAGTTTCTCCCATTCCATGGGTAGCCTTTGGATCCTGGTCACTATTTCCACTGAGGTATAGAAGCTTCTGATGATGTTAGTCCATTTGTTTACATTTGCTTTTACTTGCTTGGCCAGTGATGTTTCATCTTGAAGATGCCATTATCAAAGCTAACTATCATCAAGTTATCTGCCCAAGGGGACTATATTGTGGAGTATAGTTTGCTACTGTTTTAGATTTCAGCTTTATGTTTTTGTTCCCCTTTAACACATACACTCTTTTAATCATATTTTATGCTATTGCATTGCATATTTTGTTAGGCCGTAAGTTATGAATGTAGTAGTTGAGAAAGTAAAGCAAAAGAATGAGTAAGAAAGCAGAGTACCTTAATATACCTATAAATATATTGAATCATCATAGTGCTTTTACTTGCTTATTTGTGTTTTGGCTAACTGCACATGGAGCCAAAATGCATACCTGAAAAGCTACTAGATTGTTTTGGAAAGTCTGCAGTTACCTTTGTGACCACTAGATGACACTCCTTATTATCATCTCTAAGCTGTATGGCCTCTAGTCTTCAGGAGAGTGGGCATTTATGAATGTGTCTCCTTTATAAAGGATTAGATGTACAAATATTTGGTACAAATGAAAAGAGTTGAGGAGATGTATATAGCATGTGGGCTAGTTCCTGCTTTCAGGATGCATTCACACTCTCTTAATTAAAGTTTTCAATGTCTCTGAGCAAAATATGAAAGGCATACATGGAACTAAATAAATGTTTTTAATGTATACTTTTAACATTCTCTTTTACTTTCCCATTATGACTTTGCTACATTTTTGGTGTTTAAAATTAAGTATTTGAATCTTAAGGTACTGCTTTTCATGCAGCTAACTCAGTTCTCAGTTTAATCCCCGCAGCATACTATGTGGTCCCACAAGCACTGCCAGAAGTGATCCCAGAACACAGAACCAGGGATGTTTACTGGCTGGTATGGTGCAAAAAAACAAGCAAAAAATCCATATATTTAAGAATAAAAAAGTGAATAATTCCCAAGATGGTTGATCTGAAAAAGTGTGGTTATTATATTTAATATAATCTTTCTCAATACATTTACATTATGTATCTGGTTAGCAGAAAATATGGCTTCATATCATTAATAGCCCATGTCTTGGTAAAAACCAAGCTTTTTGAAAAGGTGGTGTTTAGGAAAATAGCCCAAGGGATATTCTTTCTTTCTTTTCCATGACTGGAAATTCTGAATCTCTTCCCAAAGTACAGGCTACAATAATAACATTATAATGCTATATGTTCTTAGTTTTTACAGTATTAGATTTTACAGATCAAAACAATGAAACAAATGAATTAAAATTTTCTTCTACTTTTTTAATTTTAAAGCGTTTTTAAGGATCCTTCACAGTAGATCTTGAAGTTCCACATAAGAAACTTTTAGAATCCTTTCTCATATTCTATGGATCTATCTTTCTTCCTTCTTTCAGAAAACATAACATCTTTTGCCTACCATGGCCTCAAGTTCAGATTTTATATATTAATTAGAACAAGTTTGTTTAGTCTTAGGATTGATCCATTTTCAGTTTCCTGGGCTCTTTTAATTGTATTAGCCTTATAAAATCTTTCAACATAATCCTCCCAAACACTACATTAGAATGATCTAGAGGGGCTGGAGCAGTGGCCCAAGTTAGCTCAAGCTAGCCTAGAAGGGACCATGGTATGATCCCCCAGGTTCCATATGGTCCCCCAAGCCAGGAGCTATTTCTGAGCACATAGCCAAGAGTAACCTCTAAGCATCACCGGGTGTGGCCCAAAAACAAACAAACAAACAAAAAAGAATGATCTATAAATATTCCTTTTCTTTGAGAGGGCACACCCAGCTGTGCTCAGTGCTTACTCCTGGTTCTGTTCTCAATAATTATTCCTAGTTGTGCTTAGGAGACCAGACACAGTGCCTGGGATTGAACCTGGTCAACATACAAGCCAAGTGCCTTATCCACTGAACTATTCATTTAAACTCAAATATTACATGTAGTTTTGAGTTGCTATAATCTTTACCTATAACAAATATGTTGCTTATGTTAATTACAGACAGAAACACATAGAATATGATATTTAGAGAAGTGATACTTACAATATACTTTGAACAGAATGTAAATTTAAGGACAGATAGCTCTCCTTTAAAATAGTGAAGTATATTTTTAACTATTGCACTTAAAATGCTTATAAAATGAAACAAATTAAAAAAACACATGTCACCAGAAGGCCAAAGAGACAGTACAGGAATCTAGGCATTTGTATGTATGCAGGTGATCCCAGCCTGATCCCCACACTTTGTGGTTTCCTAACCACTTCAGAAGTGATGCTTGAGCATAGAGTCAGGAGTACCCCCTAAATATTGACAAATATGGCTCTGACCCCCAACTCCCCTCCCAAATAAAGAACTGTGCTATGGAAGACAAAGTGAGACACAAAAAAATTGAAAATTAAAAAGCAAATATAAAAATGATGTTTTTGAAATGGTGTAAGTTCAATGTCAGTTTAGGCTGGGATAAGTTAGGAAGGATACATGCGAGGTAAGGGGTGCAAGTATGCAGAAGGGAGGATAGAGGGTGCAGCCAGTGGGAGCAAAGACAGGAACAAGTGAAATGTGATGTGAGAGAAGGAGGGGAACCTGTCAAAGGGTTAATGATCTGTCAAAGAGCTTCTAGAATTTGCTGTGGGGTGTTAGACATGACGGAACTGATGTGTTTTTCTAGCTGGAGAGTGATTTTAAATGGCAGCATTTTAATGGAGTTTTTGAAGGTTGACATAGCCTTTCATCCACTCAGCAACTCCATGCTTGGGTACATACCAAAGGCCCATTAATGGATCGTGAAATCAATTTAGTGGGTTTTGACTAGCATTTAAACTATCGACTAGAATGACATGGTTATATTAAAGCATGGAGGATGCCATAGGGTAGTATTCTTTCTTGGAAAAGTTCCACTATGTCTGTGTGCATATTTGGTGTTTTATATAATGATAAATAAAAATAAATATAATAAAACAGATTTCTTGTCATGGATCGCAGTTAAAAAATATTTGAAAAGGACTGCTCAGAGAGACAGTCTTAGATATAGATACTCATAGTTTAATACAATAATGTCACTAGCAGCACTGCCTACAATAGTCAGTAATTGGAGTAACCTTTGATGTCCATCCTAAGGAGAAGAGATTAAGTAGGTTATGTTTGTAAGAATACAAACAACTGCTAGTGTGGCCTTATCCTCTCATAAACCAAACTATTCCAAAGTAGAAGAGAAAAGACCATTATTAATCACTTACTATCATTCTAGCACTTATATTTCCCTTAAAAACATACACAATATGGAGCCAGAGCTATAGTACCAAGGTTAAGGCATTTTCTTTGCAATCAGCCAACCCCAGTTCAATTCCTCACACTTCCATGCAATGTCAGGAACAATTCCTAGGAGTAGACAAGGGAAAACCTTTACCATCACTGGGTATGGCCAAAAAAAAAAAAAAAAAAAAAAAAAACCAAACAAAAATTACACAATTAAACTCATCATACATGTAAATTTTTGTAAATATTAGTGGAAGTAAAAAAACATGCATGCAGGGGTCAGAGCAATAGCGCAGTGGTAGGGCATTTGCCTTGCATTCGGCTACCCAGGATGGACCACAGTGCGATCCCTGGAGTCCCATATGGTCCCCCGAGCCAGGAGTGATTTCTCAGTGCATAGCCAGGAGTAACTCCTGAGTGTCACTGGGTGTGGCCCAAAAACAAAACAAACAAAAAAATCATGCATACAATTGACAACAACTGTATTCTCATAACTACCATGAGAACAGCGGTTATGGAAGTTGAAGGAGCAAAGGAAATGTGATCTGCAGAAGCATGTTTGCCTGTCTGGGTTACTGCTAGGTGATCTCCTGTCTAGAAAGGTCTATAAATGGTCCAGAATGCTTTTGCTCAGAGAAAACTTGTGGGTAGTTTCTAAGTTACCCCAGCATGAAGCTGATGTTGAAACTCTTGATGGTGTAGATTTGAAGCTCCATTCACGAGGATGAGGTGGGAAGTCAAGACAAGCTTCTGTCCTCCAATGGTCACAGTATAGCAATATGTGTAGTAGAAGGCCTGCACAATTACAAACATATCCTTAAGTTGTCTGTCAAAAGACAGGCTGGTCTGGAGTTTATCATTTGGGAGCTCAGAAAAAAGGAAATTAGGAGAACTTCAGCAAATCACTTCAGGTCAAATGGTGCTAAGTAGTGAAAAGAGGAATTGACTATGTTGCCCCAAGATTTTTTCTGGCTTTCCAATCTTTTGGGCCACATCCAGTATGTCTTAAGTCTGTTTCTTCCTTTTGGTGTGTGTCACAAGTCTGTGGCCATGCAGTAAAAGATTCGGTTGTGAAGATGTTTTCAGTCCCCATGAGCAAGATAAGTGCTGCCATGTCTTCCTCACTGTCACCTTCTAAGGTGCAGAAGCAGGTCATCACTTGGATTTCCTCCATTGAGCACTTGTCAGGTCCATAGATGACAGGTAGCAATGAAAGGAGGACCAGTATCATTAGAACTGTGTGAACTCATGTCACAGTGCTTTTGTCATGGCAAAGGGCAGCCATTGGGAGAATAAGGCCAGATGTACCCTTCTGCAAGAATGTTTGTAATCAGTCTACTTGTGAGAGAAATTGGTACCACTTATTTTCCTTAGCAAGGAAGGAAGAGAATAAAAATGGGGAAGAAAGGAACCATAAATCCAGGCATTTTCTATATACCATGAACAACAAACAACAAATGGCTATGGAACAACAAGGCAGCAAAATAAACGTGAAGGGTAATATTGAGAGGTGGTTTGACTACATAAGTAATGAGAAAAAAGGCAGAAACAAATGTTTATGAACTTGATATGTGACAGATTCCACATCAAACTCCACATCAAATATTAATTTTAAGAAGTTTCTCAGTAACCCTATCAGACAACTGTTAATATCTCTCAATTAAAATTTTTTTCATTGACTACTCAGATGTGCTACAAGTATGGAATTTTAGGGAGTGAGCTTCACAATTTTCTTTGAGGTTCAGTGTCACCACAGCACTACCAAAGAAATATTTCTGCTCATTCCTTCACTCCTTTCCCTCTAGTAGGAACCATCAATTTCAATTTACTGTCACCACAGCACCACCAAAGAAATATCTCTGCTCATTCCTTCACTCCTTTCCCTCTAGTAGGCACCATTAATTTCAATTTAGAAATTAGTATTTTTTTCAGTTCATTCATAATTAATATCCCACACAGGAGTGAAACCATCCAAAAATTCTTATACTCTCTTACTTATTGCGCATAGAATAATATCAAAAGTTTTATCCCAAAAGGCACATTATTGTCATTTTAACAGCAAAGTAATACTTCATTCGGTATCTGTTGTGGGTAGAAAGGTTGAAGGTTGATTCTATATTTTGACTTTGGTGAATAATGCTTTTAGTAAACACTTGGTGCAAAATCCTTTTGAATTGGTGTTTTCTCATCCTTCAGATACAAATCCATGAGTAGTATTGCTGATCACATGGAATTGTCATTTAAGGAAATGAAAATTAAGACATAAACTTGTTTGCACAAGGAGACTGGAGAATAAGATTTAGAGTCAAGATTTGAACAAGTGTTTTTCTCCAAAGCTAATTGAATCTGGATTAAAAGTGGTTTGGGGTTCTTGTTTGGAGATATCATAGAATTCTGGAATCATTTTAAAGCAGAAAGACCTGAAACATCAGTCAGAAAGTCATCATCTGAAAGTGTGAACATCAGTCCAGACTTGAAAGCATGCTTTTAACCAATGGTACTGTTAGCACTTTCATGACACAAGATCTTAATTGCAAGTGTGTATACATAAGTCCAAAGGATTGCATCCTTTACTGTAAATTGTATCTCCAAAGAGTTTTGCTAGTAATTATCTGAAAAATGTACTTTGATGGGAATATTCTTCCCTGAACTTAGATGCAGAATTCTCTCATTCTTTCACACCAAGATCTTGTAGTTTACTACCCTCCCTTTAAAGTTGTACTTGGTTGGGGGAGGGATAAGATACCTCCTTGAGCTAGTGTGCATGCTTTTTAAACATTGAAGCCACTAGCTTTAGGGAGAAGTTCCAAGTTTGAGCCCCAGCACTGCATAATCTCTTCAGCATCACTAGGAGCAAACCCTAAGCATCACCAAGTGTGGCAAAAAAAAAAAAAAAAGACAAAAAATTGCAAGGAACTGTTATACCACTTCTATAGATGAGGAAGCCAAGGCCCAAAGAGACTAAGAAACTTATAAAGATCAGTATGAGTGTTGGAGAAGGATTGGAGTCTGTTTGTATAACCACACTTCTTGGTTTCCCAGCAAGATGGCAGAACTTGGGCAGGATATATATATGGGGAAGTTAAAGGGGTAGGGAATAATTGTTTTAGCATCTCCGGATCATAGAGTCAGGACACAAATCCTACTGTCAAATCTCATGGCCAGTTTTTCTTTGCAGCAAATGTTCTGTTTATTTTTATGGTTGTTTTTTAAATCACAACCAGAATGTCCTGAGGTAGTCCTAGTTTGTATTATTATTTCTTATGAATATTCATTCCAGCCTTTATTAAAAACATGTCTTTCAGAGAGATCGCTGCGTGATGAGGTGATTTTCCTTTTGCTGATGGGTATGAGGGGAAATTGGCTTCCACAAATGACATGATTTGTTCCCTCCCTATGGGTAGACATTTAGTCTAAATCATGACATCATTATGATCATCTCACTCTCTTTTCCACAAACACCGTCATCATCCACAGGTTTTTTTTTATTATGAAAGAGAAGAAATCTTCTACTACATTGCAGAAGTGGCTATCTGTTTCTCTCACCCAATCAATGCAATCAGCCATCTGCAATTTCTGTGAAGCTCATTGATAAGAGTTGGAATTTTTTTATATTGTGTGTACCATTCAGATTATCCATAGAAATCTAACACTGCTTCCAAGGGAACAAACACATATGTTACTCTGGGTTTAGATACTGGTGGGACACTGGATTCTTAAGTTTCTGGGTATGAAAGAGATCTAGATTGACAAAGGCTGGAACAATTCTCCTTCAACTCACTTTGACCCAGCTGCTCATGAGGGATCCACTTCCTGCTTGTTTCCTCTGGTCTTTGGTTAGAACCTGTGGACCTTCCTGATTGGGAAGTCATGGACACCCTATGCTGAGGCACAAAAGCAGAGTGTGGTGGAAGGACAAAGGTGACTAAAGGAACACAGGCTGCTCCTCTGGCCTCAGAATTCTGTTATCTAAGCACTGCTGCCAGAGAGGGGGTGGGGAGACTGCGGCAAGCAGCCAAGAAACATTGAAGCCACAAGCTTAGGGAGCAAGGCTGGCTGAGGCAAAGAGGAACTATTGCTAAACCAAAATATTTTACTAGATTTCACTTTTTTTCTTCCAGTCCAAATTCTTTACTTGAACATTTAGCTTTGAAGTTGTTTCTTTTCTTAATGCTCCAACAATATTGTTTTATAATCTTGTTTTGGGGTGGAATGGAGACACTTTAGATGACTTCTAAATTATAGCATCAAATTTCTCAAATTCCTGGGTATGTTTTTCGTCATAGGCCTTCTGTGCTGCTACCCAGAATCTCCTTTCTCAAGGAGGGAACAATGCAAAACCAGCCCAGTCAAAAAAATAAAATGGAAGTATGCTTCTTTATGGATTTTTCAAATCTTCAAAGTGGATAAATAGATAATATACATTTGTCATATTTGCAACTCTTTTGTTTCTAACAGCAAGGGGTTTCTGCTATATCTTTGAGTAGAAAATACACTCTAAAGAACACACTAAGAATCATAAGATTTATAGAGAAAAAGTTTTTCACCCAAAAATACAAAGACAGAAAATACTATATTTTATTTCTCTTGGAAGAACAAGGGAAGCACTTGCCTGGTCAAAGCACCGAACATCAATAAATCTGTTTCTTTTACACACATTCTCTTAAGGCATGGATGACACTTAGGGGCTTTTAAGGAGCTTGGTACCATTTGCAGAAAGGGCTTCTTTTATTCATGGGCTTTGTGAGTAAGCCAGCAGATCCCATTGTCCACCCCCAAATGCATCTCCTTAGGGAACACATCTGAGTTCCTCCTAAAGGGAGAGAATGAGTGTAGGCTCTTCTCTTGCCCTTAAATTGCTTGTGGTATCTTTATTTAGTGAATGCCAGCTGGGAGCCAGATTCTGTGATGATCACTTAGATGATGACTTAAATGAATAAACCATGATTCCATTTTTCTTCAGGCCCCCAGACTATCCAAAGGTCCAGAAAGTGGGAAGGTGCTCACTAGAACCAGTTGAGTGACAAGAATATTAATGTTTAAAATGTAGGTAAAATGGAAGCCAGAATCTTGCAGATGAAAAGTATGTTAGGCCAATGGAGACAGCTAAAACAGACTACTGTCAAGGAGAAACTGAAGCTTTCTCTTTCAATATTATGAAGAGGTTTTCTGGTCTATTCATTAGAAAGGCCACACTCTCTAACTAAAGGGTGAGGAAATGTCCATTATTTTGTTGGTTCTCTTTCCCTCCTGTTCCACAGACCTTCCCTTCCTCCTCTCCTTTGTGCTAGGTGTTAAAATTTTTCACAAACCTAGGTCCTGAGGTTTGGGGGTGAAGCATGAGATCAGTATTTAGGAAAGTCTTCGAAGGTAGGAGCCAACAGGATCATGGTTTTATGTTTGAGAGAATCCACACTACTCATTCCAAGATTCAGGCATCTTTCCTGTGACCCACATCTGCTATTTGAGTGACTGTCTCATGTTCCCCCAAGGTAACAGATGCCTCCAAATAATGTCAAAAAAAATAAGCTTCCATCAGTAAGTGATGTATTGTGCCTCCCATGTCATTCTTCCCTTGGTACTATGGCACCATAGATTAGTTCTAGTAAATGAGGCTTCATCCTCTCTGACACATGATCTATATAAAGCCTGATCCAGCAAATCCATATTCTTCTGCCAGAGCCATCACCTTTGAATAATGTAAAAAATGAGAACAGGACTTGAACAAGTTCATACTGCTGGCCTAGATGTGTAAGGTTCAAGCACAGACCAGGATTTGAAACCCCATACCCTCTGACAAAATCCTGCAGCCTCTGAGGACACCTATCTCCCAAGTACTCAAAGAAATAATCTTGTCCACAAAGTTCTTATGACTTATTTTAGTTAGCCCTTAAGACTGATATTTGAATGTGTCATCCAAGAGCACCCTGGCTGAAGCCCCACTCTCCCTGTGACAACTACTCAAACTTGACCCTGACCTTTTTCTATTCTCTGATCTCCACCACCAATATTTTTAATTAACACCACTTGAAAACTTCATACTATTTGCTAAGAATATTTGCTTCCCGAGGCTTAGTTTAGTTTTCCAAACCAAAGTGTGGATCTTCGTGCATAGGAGTTTTATCTGTCTCTTTGAATCTAAGCCTCTGTCTTTAGCATGAGGCAGTGCTGGAGTGTATACTAGATAAGTACTGGACTTCTGTGCTATTGCTTTCTTCATGCAACTGGAAACGGGAGGAGTGTCTCCTGCAGAGGGTCCCAGACCTCTGGACTAAAAAGAAGAGGCAGAGCCTGCTTCCTTCATGTGATCATGCACTCATTGGACACAATGAGCTCTTAAGTGCCATATCCTTTTCATTTATTACCTCAGTATTTCTCTAAGCTCTTAAGTATGAAATTCATGCAAACACTTTACATTTATGAGAGGAAAAAAACATGGAGAAATCAAAGCAATAGCTCAATGAGCTTTTCATGCAGGAAGCCCAGGTTCCATCTCTTGGCATCACATGGTGTCTCCCAAATACATGCCAGAAGCCAACCCTGAATGAAGGACAGAGAGTAAGCCCCCAGTACTGCTAGGTATAGTTCAAGTACTGAAAAACAAACAAACAAATAAAGACCTATGAAGTCACAGAAGAGTTGTGAGGTGTCTCCAGGGTGCAAAGGACCTAAAGCAGGAAGCCTGACTTTCCAACCATGCAGACAATTCCACTCTAGCAGGCTGCCAATAAGTGCACCCCTGGCCAGGTCCCCCTCCATTTTCTTCTTAAAACCTGATGAGGGGTGCCCTTTTCAAGCAAGAATGATTATATTCTGGCTGCCAGCCTAGCCCTGAGGAATGTGTGTGCATTCAAGAGCAAATGTTGTCTCCTGTCATTGTGCGGGGAGGTGGCTTTGTGTCTACAGGCTGGGAACTGCATAAAGCCCCAATGTCTGCCCCACAAAGCGCCCCAGTATGAAAAGTCCCTTTCAGTACAAAGCCACTGAGATCAGCACATAGTCTTCTCTGCTTTCCCAGAAGCTCTCATTGCTCAGATCCAAACACAGCCAGGCTTAGGGGAGTGTCATCTTTCTCTTGTGATTTCATCTGGTAAAAACCTATTTAAGTTTCTTTCCAAAGTAACCAATTTGAGTAGCAAAAGGGCTCACTCCCCACCTTTGTTTTAAAGACCCAGCAATTAAGACTTTCTAGCAGTGTGATATTGGGAAAACTTACTTGTTAGTAACAGCTGGTGCTGTGGATGAGACCGTGTTCAGGGCAACCTTCACACACACACACACACACACACACACACACACACACACACACACACACATACACACACACACACAACAAGGGCCAGATGCACTTCATACACTTGTCCTTTACCTAGAATTCCTGACTCCATGTCTTCTAAGTGTCAAACTATGATTTTAATGGCTCAGGCACCACCTTCTCCATGATGTTCTCTCTGGTTTCCACTGCTTCTGTACTCCCCACAAATTCTCACTGGGCTTCTTTTAGAATCCTTTTTAAAATGTTCTTACTACTTGCAAAAGTAACTTTCACTCTTCAGTAAGATCCTTAAGGTAAAATTGTCTTTCTAATTCTGTATTCCTAATTGTTATAGTTTCCATAATGTTTATTAAGTGCCTTAAAATATATTTCAAATATGAAAGATGTATTTCAAAGGATAGATTTCAAATGTGCCTTAAAACATGGATTAAAGTCGTATTTCAAATATTTGGGGTGTGGACTAGAAAAGGAATGAATGGAAAAAACTAGATTAATCATCTTTGGTTTGATTTTGTGGTGTGTTTTTAAAAGTTGTATAAAGATATAGTGGATATATAACATTGGACTTAGTTAAATCAGAGGTCTCCAAATTTATTTAGTCAAACCCCCCTTTTTAGAAAGGCAATTCACTCAGTGCTCCTGGAAATGGAAATGTACCCTCATTAAGTTAAAAAAAAAAACTGACTCCCTCCCAGTTGCATCTGAATTACTGCTCTCTCTCCAGATTATTCCAGGAGAAATGTTGCCCAATGAAGGAAACAGAAATTTTAAAGTATACAACATAGTGATTTGAAAGACATGGTAGAAAGATCTCCACAATAAATTTAGTCAACATCTATCACCTCCCATAGTTATATCTTCTTCCTTATGATGAGAACTTTTAACATCTATTCTCTAAGAAGCTTTCAAATTAACAAAGAAGTATTATTAACTAACAAAGGACCACACGGTACATTATATCACAAAATTTATTTATTTTATAACAGTTTATACCCATACTCCACCATTTTCAATGACCTCCATAACTGGCTGCTGTATCTCATCTAGAGGTGATGATTAGGGCAATGATGATCATAATTAAACAGCTGCTACGTTTTACATTGTTTAAGTATTATATCCATACACACACAATGAATACTATGGAGCTGTAATAAAGTATGAAATCATATCATTGCTACAAGGTGGATGGAACTGGAGAGTAGCATGTTGAGTTGAGCTCACTCATCTACTGATCTCACTCAGTTATTATTTCTCCGATATTTTTATTTATTGGAGAATAATTCTTATTCAATAATATCCAATATTATTTCTCCAATAATCCACACAGAGAAAATGATAGAGAATCTACTTAAACTTAGCTTACTCTGACTATAAAACAAGAACCACTTTATACACTCTTATACTAAAGACTCTCCCTTGTGTAGTTCCTGATGTGTATACTTTTCCTTTATTTCTTCAAAGATTTGGCTGGGAGAGAGGAAATAAATGATGTATTTCTGAAATTAGCATTTTTCTGGTTTTGAATACATTGCTATATGTCCATTATATCTTATTACAACTTCTTTAAAATCTCTAGACAATCAAGCCAAAGATGACGGATCTAATTATTCCCATTCATTCTTTTTCTATCCCACAATCCAACTATGTGGAAAATGTTAGAAAGGCGAGGAGAGGTCACTTGCTCCAACACATCTTCAGAGGTTGTAATCTCCCTCCCAAGGCCTGCAGGGCTCTCCTGGACAAGAGAGTGGAAAACTGGGAAAGCATTCCCAGGCGGGTGGACTTTGCAAGGCACTGTCATAGGCTTGCCAAGCCCCTTTTCATCTTAGCTACTTCATAAATGACTATAATTGCACCCGGCTTTAGTGGAAGACTTTGAGTCTAATCCAAATGTCAAACTCATTAAGAAGGTTTCCAAGACCAAATAAACTCTGAAGAGGCTATAATCTTTGAGGGCTCATATTTGCAAATCACAAGATTGTGAAAAAATAGAGAGCTGCCAGAACAGAGCTACTGAGATGTCACTGTTTATTGCTTCAATGTCTTATGTTATAGTGGAGGTTTAATTGCGAGGTCAAAGTCTTTATTGAAAAAAAGATCACTGGACCAGAGAGATAGCACAGCAGTGGGACATTTGTCTTGCACACAGCACAGCAGTAGGGTATTTGCCTTGTACACTGCTGATCCAGAACAGACAATGGTTCAAATCCCGGCATCCCACAAGTAAACCTGAGTGTCACTGTGTGTGACCCAAAAAGCCAAAAAGCCAAAAAAAAAAAAAAAAAAGGAAAGAAATGAAAAAAGATCACTCATTTTTCTTAGTGACAAAGAAAGGTGTGTGCAAGAGCTGTTTTGTCACAAAGCAAAATCTAGAATAAGTATAGGTTTTTTAGCCTGGTATTCTGGCCAAAGTTGCATTCAAGTCAAGATGAAATAAATGGTGGGTTTTTTTTCTCTCTCTCTCTCTTTGTTAAGCCCCCACCCCAGGAAAGGTTACACATGTTGAAGGTAGGATTGCAACTAAATCTTAAGAGAAATTTAGGAGATAGGGTGTGCAGTGAAGTCAAAGCAAAGAAAACTGGTAAGTTGACTGGGCCAGAGCCATAACAATAGCAGTAAGGTTTGTCTTGCATGTGGTCAATACAGGACTGACCCCAGTTCAAATGCTGACATCCCATATGGTCCCCATGCCTGCCAGGAGTGTTTTCTGAGCACAGAGTCAGGAGTAACCCCTGAGCACTGCCAGGTGTGACCCCCACCCCCCCCCCAAAAAAAAAGGTAAGTTGACTAACCTCAGGGACTGATGCTAGAAGATCTCCAGAAACCAGAGAAACAATGACACAAAATTTATTAAAGTCTTCTCTGATACCAAATACTGGGCTAGAAGCTTTGCAAAATCTGTCTTTCTACCAGGCAATCCTATAGCATAAATCTTATAGAGACAAAACTACAACTCGGGCAAATTCATAGAGATAGACAGCTGATTACTGGCTGCAGGGCTGGGTGGAAAAGTGATAGGGGTTTTATGACTAATGGGTTCCTTTAGAAGGCGAAATGTCCTAGAACTAGAAAAGCATATTATTGGCTATAATTTTTGTGTATATTAAACACTTTAAAGTTGAGCTGTAAAAGAAGTATATCTTTAAAAAGTAGGATGAGGATGCCAATGTCCCAAGAAACCAAGTGACATTATCTACTTCATGAAGGGGGATGGGTGGTCAGCCAGCAAATTGGAATTTAAACACAAGGTTTAAAGCATACACTTGTCTCTCTCTAGATCTCTCTGAACTCTGTCCTTTCAGAATCTGTGAAGACCCAAGCAATACGTAAAACACATTTTTACTACAAATGCAATGACATTAACAGACTCAATACAAAGTTTCAAGCATTAAGAAACTCATAAGTTTGCAGATAGCACCATTAATGTTGAACCATACAAATCGGAAAGGAGAGCTGGTTTGCTGGCTCTCAAAAGGTCAGAGACTGGCTGAAATTCATGTTTTTTGGGGGCATCTTCAGTTGATAGGCTGATAAATTGATCCAAGAGGAGACATATTATTAAAAAAAAAAAAGCTTAAAATTCCTCCCCTCTCATGGGGCAATTTTAAGTTGGTGCATTCTGGAGATGATTCTTGCAATATACAAAAGGGTGAGTGCATGTGAAAGTAGGGTGAATAAGAGTACTACATGTGGTCATCTGAGCAGGAGTTGGGGAGGACATAGGTCAAGGCTTTTGATAGTAAAAATGATGAGGATTGAAATTAAGTGAGACACAAAGAAATGATAATTCCCTTCAGACACAGATGAAGGGTAGGGAGGAGTTATAGCTACTGAACATGCCTAAGTTTATCTATTGTTGATTACCAGACATTATAGTCTGGAAGATGAGAAAGTGTTGTGAATGGACATAAAATAGAAAAGATGAGACTAAGATTTATGAGAAAATAATTAAACCAGCCTAATGAGCTTGGGACAAGTGATGTTAGAACATCATGCATCAAGGGGCTGGAATGCTAACACAGCAGGTAGAGCATTTGTCTTGCATGCTGCTGACCTGGGTTTGATTTCCAGCATCCCATATGGTCCCCTGAGCCCAAAAAAGGTGATTTCTTTCTTTTTCTTTTTTTCCTTTTTTCTTTGTGTGTGTGGGGGTCAGATTGAGCCACACCTGACACTCCTGGCTTTGCACTCAGAAATCTACTCCTGGAAGGCTCAGGGTGGTTTCTGAGTGCAGAGCCAGGAATAACCCCTGAACACCACCAGGTGTGACTCCAAAACCAAAAAAAAAAAGACAGAGAGAGAGAGAGAGAGAGAGAGAGAGAGAGAGAGAGAGAGAGAGAGAGAGAGAGAGAGAGAGAAACATGCATTAAGAGTGTGCTAACCTCCTGGAAGTCTCTGTCTTCCACCCACTTTATAAAGGCAAGGTTGGATATCTGTATCAGAAAGAAATAGGTAAGAATAACAACACTGACAATACAATACACAATAATGAGTTGACCAAAGAGTACACTTAGATAACTCTTGAACAAACCCAAGTGAGCAAGGAGAGCATCTTCGGTCCCAAAGCAGCAGTAGAGGTGATGAGAAGTGTCTAAATTTTAGAGGTAATTGGCAGGTAAAAATGGTACATTATCTGTAGGGGGTGTGAAAGAGAATGTAGGTGGAGGTTGACAGCTAAATCTTTGGCCTAAAGGAAGAATAGAGCCCATCGCAGCTATGGGAAACAGCTGGGAAGACCAGATTTGCGGAAAACTAGCAGGAACTATTTTTGAAGGTGTAAATTTTGTAGGATCTCTTGGACACCTAAGTGAAGATGTCAGTGAACTACTGGATGTAGAAGTATCTGAGGTGCCAGATGTCGGAGGTGCTGGAGATATAATTGTGGTTGATAACACCAAGAGTCTGATGATCTCACCAGGTGTATCAGAAGAGAGAAGACAAAGAATTGAGCGCTGGTTTTTCAAGTGAATTAAATTCCTAGAACAGAAAATAAGCAAAAGATGTATCAGCAGCCAGAGCCAGTCATAAAAATATATTGTAGTAAGGTATAGTTAGCTTTTTGAATACTCTTATTAAGTGGGGTTAGATGGGGATTCAGATTTGACCATTGGATTCTGGTAATCTTAGATAACTTTGACCATGATGATATCTGTCCATGGTAACAGCAGTCATTCCACTACACAGAGTTCAAGAGAAAATACTGTCTCTCTTCTAGATTTTGGTTGGTATTTTATTTTTGTCTTCATGTTTTCTTCTTTCCCTACTCTCAGATATTCTCCTTGGTCTTTGTCAAAAGCAAAGACCTTTCATAACCTATTGGTACTGTGCCTAGACAGAAGCCACAGAAGTAATGTGCCAGTTTGTCGCTGGCATCTGGTTCCATTAAGAGTGAAGACTTTTTGCAGGGGTGTGGTAGCTCATTTGCAGTTCCTTGTCACTTAAGCTTCTGTGGCAAAATAAGTGTAATTTGAGGACAGCTCACTCCAGCATAGAGACAGGATCAGCTGCTCAAAGAAACCAGACCTCCCAGAAGTAACATATTTTAAGTGGTAATTTAATGTGGTTATTCTTCAAATTAGGAGATAAAATCAGAAAACATTTCAGAAGGGAGAAATCATCAGGGCTGGATGACAGCCTGAGTTGAGGGGATGAATTAGGGAAAAAAGAGAGAATTTACCAAAGCTTCTCGGGTTTTAGTCCAAACCTCAGCAATCCTCTAGCAAGAATGGATGGGGGTGGGGGAGAAGTGAGGGTAGCAGGACAACTTTGCTTCAGTGCCTTTGAAGGAATTATTAATGAAGGTTTTCTTTTGCTGGCTAAAACTAGAGATCAGAAACTCAAGTAAGTGGACCTAGAAATCTCTGACTGGGCAGTGGCAGACAAAGTTGTAATTCAGAAGAGGTGCATTTAGCAGTCACTGCAAAGGTTGGGGAAAGGGAACTTAACTTGTTTTAGAAATAAGAGATAATAGGGAAGCTTGCAGATGGCCTAGCTTGCAGCATGCCTCCACAGTTCAGACGGATAGCATTTGTAAGTAACAAGGACTTTGAGAAATGATAATAGGAGTTAAGGCATTATTTCATTGGAGGGAACTTATTTTTGTGTTGCTTGGTTTGGGTATTTTGTTGTTGATTTTATGAGCCACACTGGGAACTGCCCAGGATTTATTTCTGGCTGTGTTCAGGGGACCATATGTTATGCCAATGATAAAACCCTGACCAGCCAAGTGCTTCTCACCCACTGAACGATCTCTCTGACCCCCAGTGTTTTCTTTACTGACCCGTTAGTGGTGTAAGTTAAGTTAAATTAAAGTAAGTCTCCTCCTTCTGCATTCATTTGACTAGTTGCTAAGTCCCAACTTTAATTCCCAGTATTGAGGATTCAAATATGTAAAAGGGACATTGTCCACACTTTTTACTGTCATTTGGTGAGTAGAAAGTTGTGGCTTTGATTGTAAAAGCTTAGTAAGAGTTACAATGTGGGGAACAAGAGCCTGTTTTTTTAATTTTTTATTTAAACACCATGGTTACAAGGTTGTTTATACTACATTTTTCCCCAGAGATAAAATTGTTCATGATTGAGTTACTGTCATATAATGTACACACTTTACCAGTGCACATTTACCACCACCAATGTCCCAGTTTCCTTCTTACCCCCCCTGATGCCCTCTTCCCTCCCAACCATCCTCCTCCACCTGCTTTCTTCTGGGAAAGGCACTTGACCGACCTCTCTCTCTCTCTCTCTCTCTCTCTCTCTCTCTCTCTCTCTCTCTCTCTCTCTCTCTCTCTCTCTCTCTCTCTCTCTCACACACACACACACACACACACACACACACACACTGTGGTCTGCACTATTATTAATGAAAGGGTGCCATATATGTCACTTTATTCCCTTTTGCCACCCACCCAGTTACAAGAGCCTATCTTGAGTCTCAGTGGAGGTGAGCTATTAGAGTGTATGAAATAGATCCGAACAAGGTATACCAGGGGAACTACCAGATTTTTTTTTCAATCACAAACAAGGAACATCTTTAAAAAAGCATGAAGGATTCTTGATAAGGAGTTCAAAATGTCAGATGTACTAAAGGTTGGAAAGAATAGGTAAAAGAAAAAATGTGGACAAGGACCAGAGCAATAGCAGTTTAGGAAATTGGGGGTGGGGTGGAGAATGTGGGAGGAGGTGTAGTGGGTTGGGCTGATCCAAGTACTTTGTTCATTTTTTCTTTACTGACCCATGCTGATGGCTCTGGGAGAATCATGGGTACTGGGGATTGAACTCAGACTTTCTGCAAATAAAACATGTGCTTCAGTGCATGAAACTGTTATGCTATGCTATATTGCCATCTTCAAGTTTCCCCCCCTCCTTTTTTTTGTTTGTTTTTGTTTTGGGGCCACACCAGGTAACGCTCAGGGGTTACTGCTGGCTATGCGCTTAGAAGTTGCTCCTGGCTTGGGGGACCATATGGCACGCCAGGGGGATCGAACCGCTAGCTCAGGCAAGGCAGGCACCTTACCTCTAGCGCCACCGCCTGGCCCAAGTTTCCCCATTTATAAGGTTAGTGGTTTCCTATCAATTTAAAATATATACTCTTGGGCCGGAGGGGTAGCACAGTGATAGGGTGTTTGCTTTGCACGTGGCTGACCCAGGACAGACCAGAATTCGATCCCCAGCATTCCATATGGTCCCCAAAGCCAGAAGTAGCTCCTGAGCACTGTTGGGTGTGGCCCCAAAACAAAAACAAACAGATAAAGTATATGCTCTTGTAGAAAACTTACAAACCACACAAAATAGGGGAAAAACTCCTCCCAAGTTTGCAAGTGGATGTCATTCTTATTGGTACTTATTTAAAATTCTTTACAAACATCATGCTAATATCAATAGATAATATTCTTTAATGTGAATATGTAGTGACTTATGTACTCATTCTTCTAGCCTTACACAGTTGAGATATTTCTAGTTATGTAAATATTTACAAAGCTGTGAATAGGGGGCCAGAGCAGGGAAATATCGATAGGGTATTTGCCTTGCATGCAGCTGACCTAGGACAGCGTTCCTTAGGGTCCCCCAAGCCAGGAACGATTTCTGAACACACAGCAGGAGTAACCCCTGAGCATTACCGGGTGTGGCC